>NC_089272.1:32902053-33519553 GCF_963678975.1 Dysidea avara
TGTTAATGCTAATAAATTTTAACAATGCACACAGCCATTATTAAAATTTTTAGCATTAACATCATTGCAGCCATTTCTTGACCGCCACCTTTGATTTCACAACTTTTTTCATATAATATATATATATATATATATATATATATAAGGTGTTGGGTAAGCACCTTTGTGTGGGCTTAGCCTTATGGTGCCTCCCCTTCCTCTTTGAATGAATTAGATAATTAATGAATAAATAATAATAATACCATGGAGCTGATAATAATAAAAATACCATGGAGGGGATAATAAAAATACCATGGAGCTGATAATAAAAATACCATGGAGCTGTACAGCCACATACAGCCTTTCCCAGGCTGGCCAGAGCTCCATTAAGGCTCCAGAACGTTCATACGGATCACTGCTGCACTTTGGAAAAGCAGATCACTCAAGTCTAGACTGTGAAATTTGATAGTTTGTGTATGTAGCTTTGTGTTCTTGGTGAAAAGTCAAATCTTCTGTCATGGCAATCCTGGTTTTCCCAGGCTCAGTCACATTTAAAAGAGATGCACTTGAATGTTCCTATAGACACATGGTATCCATTTAAAAACCACCTGTCTCTAATAAGGACCATTTCATTTTGCTAGACAGAGTAACTGCATTACGAGCCATGCATTATTTTGACTGCAGTGGTATTTCAATACAAGTGGTCACTAATACAGGTCGCACCAGGAGTGGTTATTACACTCCCATAAAGTACAAAAATTCTACCACAATATATTTACCTATAACACTTGCATGGTCCCACTACAAAAATTTTATCAAGCATACTAAAGAAATTAAAACAGCTTTTTTAAAATATTAACAATAAACGTTTTTGCAAAGTACTTTTGAACTTTCATTGATATTGATATTGGATCACTTGAAGGCCAATTACAGTCTTCAATTGGTGGAATTTTCTTACAACATTAACTCAGCTCAAAGTTGCAGTCAAATTTGTTAGTCAAGACATACCACTTTTTCAAAGTCATGTGCATAAATCAAAACCCATTGCATGTGGTATATGGGACTAAACATTTGTATCGGTGACAGGTACCACAAACACACCAAGCTTTATCAGAGGTGACCCTAAATTCCTTGACATAGAATGACCCAAATGGTAAAACCAATCCTAAAACTAATAATGCACCATACTATACTGCTGCTTTCAGCAAGGCAGTGCCCCCTTAGAATAGTCTATGGTTGTACTTTTGTCAGGAGCATCATATCTGGACTTCAGAAACCATGCTTCAAAGAAAGAGTGCGGCCTGTAAAAGATATCACCTTGATAGTTACACATTAAAATAACTAAATAGCACATACAGTATGCTTACTGACACTGCTGCAGTATACATACGTATATCCGACAATGATTGGTTTTTTTGTCACTGATTGATTACTCAAAGGAATGGCACTGTGTACTCCAATCTTCATCCTCGGTCAAAGTGCATGTCAAGTCAAACTGGAAATCTGCATTTGGTCAAAGGACAAGCATAGACGTGTATACCAAATTACTTTTAGCATAACAACATGAATGTAAATATACTAGAATCTGGTAAACAGTCATGTGTGTTTTTCAGCTACAGTACCATTCACTTTAATAAATGCACTATTACCACTGAGAAATCAGAATGGTGAATTTGAAGCCAGCCATTCAAAAAGATCAATGGCAGGTGATACAAAGGTGTATTTAATGGTGGTGCCATCATGAGCTGATCAAGTCCTTTGTTACAAAAAGACCCTTTTCAGTAAAAAGTCAAGGGTCAAATTTTCGATTTAGATCAGAGTATAGGAGGAGTGCCCCCTTGTTATGTGTAGCTAAGCCATCATAGCTGACTTGATACAACACAGGTAAAAAACAGAGTCCATCGAACAGGTCATGCCATACACATAACATTTCGGGTGTATCCATTCACTGGACTGGACTATTGGACTCAATTTTTTTTGTGTGTGCTTGCCACACAAGTGCTTTAGAAATTAATGCTATTCACCATTAGACATATTACCCTTAGAACCTCAGTGCAGTTTGGTATCGAAAATGATTTGCCTACTGCTACAAGCACTGTGCACTATTAACAGTACTAATGCATCTGTCTCTCTTTCTCTTTTGTGATATAGCACACAATAACATAACATTCAGAACATTAGGCCAGGCAAAGTTGATTTATAGTTTCTTGCATCACCTTCCACTAAATTCATTACTGCTATAATTGATTATGTGTGCCAGCATTTGGTGTTTAGACAAACTAGCCATATTTTCACTTTTTCAGCTACAGGAAATGTTTCTTCCTGCTCCAGAAAGGTGCTTTAAGAAGGCCTTTGATAATCCTTGTAGTGACAGATAGCCTGCTGTAGCTGTGATTTTGGGTGCTTCCTTCAATAATTAATAATGCCAGCCACCCACATCAAAATTGAGGAAGTGGCTGATGAGCAACTACCAATCTACTTTACCTGGCCTTATGTAATATAGGATGATATAGCATCATCTGTAGCAGATGTATTCACTACAGATTTGCTAATTGTTTGGTTTATAATACTTGTAAATATCAACAACTGCAGTGTTAACTATTAGCCAGAGAATGCTTCCCAATGCATACACTATCTAACAGTCAGGAAATGCTGTACATATTTGTAAAAAACTACATTCAGAGATCTAGAGTTCAAACCATTCACTATGAATTCACACTGCTAAATAGACCACTAAAACTTAGCTGCATGTCTCTCTAATATGCAAGAAAAGACATTGAGGAGCCAAAGTGTGTGGTATACTAAATAAAACTGATTACCTAAGTGGTCGAAAAGGCGAATGTGTGGGCAAATTTTGTATGCAAGTCCAGTAGCTAGTCCAGTCCAGTAATTCAAAGACAGAGTTTCACCAAAAGGCTCGAGGCCTGCAATTTAGTCCAGTGAATGAATATTTATCATACATACTTCACATGTGGCCAGACCATTTTTTATCTCTCTTTGACATTGGGAGGGACAGTGACAAAGAGAAAAAAATAGCGGTCTGGCCAACCCAGACTAAAACATATGCAACAACATTCTACTAAATAAATAACCATACCACTTATATCTTGTATCTTTCATTGACACTGAGCAATGAGATGTCACTGAGAACATGGCAACTGTTTACAGTTATGCAATGCAATAAGGAGATCATGTGATAAGTAAGCCCAAGAAAAAAATTTGCACCCCGGATTACACAGAGCCAAAAAAGTAACACTTTACAGTGTGACGAAAAGCATTACGGTTTGACAATGATAAAATGTTAAATGGAATTTTGTTCCAGATAAATGGTGTATTTCCAATACCGGAGTGAATTGATAGTTTTTTTTTCTGGATGATAATACAATAACATATGTAACACATATACATGACAATACGAATTACTAATTGCAAAACTGAGTCTCCAAATAAATCAAGCACACTTTACATAGTGACCTTGTGAAGATCTCACTCCTCTTATACGTACATTGAATTGCTGAGTAAAGCAGACAAATGATAACCGATACCTAATTCATCCTAACACAGCTGCATATGGTTCAGATAGTAAACTGGCTGGTCTCTTACAAAGCACAGTGGCTTCATGGCCCATTCCTCTGGAAGTTGAAAACACCAATAGGGCAAAAGAACTGTGTTCAATTTCCTGGAGTCATGGTTCATAAGCCCTCTTCCTTAAAGATTCATGCTTACTACAACTAGATTGAAGATTGGATCCACTGTTGGAAGTTGCAAAGACTCTAGCTATATCAGTATAACACTCTTCAAAACGGCCACCCCAAAAACCATTCATTGAGATATCCAAACTAGCACCATCCTGAGCATTATCTGGAAAGACTCATCATTCGATGGCTGCAAATAATGTTCGACCTCTACATCATGGCACACCTCAGTCAATAGTTCAGCAGTTAGATCCCTAATCTCATTGTGGCGTATTGATGGAAATCTGCCCTCAAACACGACAGAGCATGATCATTAGAGAAGGTTGAACCCCATGCACAGTGAGAAGGTGTACAAGAGGGTAGCCAACCATATCGTAAGGCAAGAGCATCTCGAAAGGCAGTCTTGTGTAGATGTTCTTGAGCTGGTATAGCAGTAAGCCAGCTAGAGGCACCCTTTTCTTGTGCCAAACTAACAGCCATCTGAAGCCTAGTGTAAGTTGAGAGAGCAGTTCCTTTGAAACAGTGGACAAATTCAACATCTTTGATTGCTTAATTTCCATCTTACGGGAGAACTGACTAGATCTACAGTAGTATCTGCTCCATACTTGAAATTCCTTGACAGGATGAGTGATCGTAATGGTGCTGTAACATAATGAAGCCGAGAACTCAACTGGTGACAAAGAACCAGGAACAACAATGCCCAAACCACCAAATCTAGTAGAAAGAGCAAAAAGTGATCATTGCAGTGCACCAGACCAGTCAAGGCTGGTATAAACTTTGATAACAATGCCTTCTCAAGTGGATGGAAAGAAGATTATATATCAGGAACTGTACACTATACATACAGCCATCTACTAATTAATCCATGAGTGAAAGAGGCATAAGCAACATGAGGCTGGGAGATAGCAATAGAAGAAAATTTGTCAATTTCAGAAATCCAGCAGTCAATTTTATCCACAGTAAACATTTCCACATATTCAGAAGTGCCAATTGGAGCACCAAGATGAGGTCTACCATCAGGTGATACATTTACAGTGGTATCACAAAATATTTCCCTACCAAATTGAATAGATCGAGTAGAACTGATTTTTAGTAACTAGCCAGGTATTACTTGCATTTGGAAAGTAACCAAAGGAAGGACCCAATGAAGACACTTGGTCCCACCATGCTCGAAGAGCAGAACTCTTACCACACAGCTGCATCATCTGCATACCACACCTGAGTGACAGGAGCAGTCAATTTCCAAATCAAGGGTACAGTGGCAAGAGCATAAAATGGCATTGCAAGGGCAAAAAGTGATCATTGCATCACCTTGAGTAGTCCCTTCCTCTGAGTAGAGAACATCACCATCGACATAAAGGCAAGCTGGGTGTCTATCAGAATGGTAGACAATGGATGGATGGTAGACACAAACGTTGGATGTTATATATTGCCACAGCTCTGTTCAGAGAGTTAAAAGCATCAATCAATAACATGCCCTCAGTATCATCATCATAAAAAGCATCCCTCATTGCATGAACAGCAGATTCACCCCCAGATGGTTGGCCAGCACAAAGTTGCATAGAAGACAGAACCAGCAGCAAACTGAATATCTTCACCAATTAGTGGACTGCAGTGGGAAAATGGAAAGGGAATGCCGTCTCGTACAAGAGGACGCAAAAGAACAAAAATTACTAAATTTAACAGCAATTTTATTGTTAATAATGTAATAAAGTAAATTGACTGAAAGATAGTATAGTGGTAAGGGAAACAGTGCTTCCTTTGACTTCTCTTAAGTACTGTACAGTAAATCTAATTTTTACGTGTTTGCCCTTAAACTTGCAGGGGCCATGACAATCTCACGGTAGCTCAGCACAGTGTAACAGTTTACATCTCTGGTGTGCTGTACTTCAACTAACCATATAGCTAATTTACGTTGACGATAAGAAACCTATCATGCTGGGGAGTCTAGTTTGTAAGCATTTTTGAGTTTTTAAAACGTACATTCAGCTATTGCATGTCATGGATAGAGCTGTAATTGATTACAACCTTCTGGAGATGGTCCTCCATGCACACTAGTTTACTACTGAACATTGCATCAATATTTATTCTGAAATGGTGATGGCTCTGCGGTGGCTTAATGTGCCACACAGTAATAATACAGCATGCAGATATGTATACCCAGGATATGTTACTACATGGTTTTTCAGAGCAAATGCATGAAATGCCATAGTAATCTTATTTTAGTGTAGTGTGTTTAGTGAGCTATAGCCATTTGTGGCTCAAACATTGAATGATGATTAGTTTGCTTATAGCTGGTACTGAACACATTTCTGAAAGTATTGAGCTGGCAATTCACATAAAGCCTACAAGTGTATGTTATAGACTCTTCAAATATTACAACGTAACTTTGCTTTCAACTGGCAAGTGTAGTTATTGTAGCCATCCAAGAATGCTGTCTAGATTCTAGACAATTTTATGCATAGATGTACAGATGAGCTTAAGTGTCAAACATTAACAGTTCAGTAATGACTTTTAATGTTAGACCCATAAAGACTACTCAAATTGCACACATGCAATTACTGATCTATCTTCTTTTGTACATACTGAATGCCAAATTAAAACAGGAAAACTAAGTGCATTTCACTGCATATTTAAGTGTATGTAAATGTACAAGAACTTGTGTACCAAAAATGGTGTTTTTATCCACCTTGTAGCAATAATTTTGCTAAGCTACCTTACTAAGAGCTAGAGTTCAGCTAGAAACAAGTTGTGATCACCCTGTAGTGAGTTCATACAGCTACAAGCAAACAAAGAGATTTAGTTTATGTAACAAGTCACCATATTACCTATATGATAATCATGCAAATATTACAAAGCTATACACGCAAATGATTCTTTCTTTTGTTTAGTAAAGGAAACAATTCCTGTAGTAAAGAAGGTAAAAGGAAGCCCCAAAGCCAGCTTATGGCCACTGCAATATATAAAAGTGATATCTAAACCAAAACAGCCAAGCTGTAAAAAAGGTGTGGCCCTTAGAAAGGCTATAGGGTGAAAAAAGAAATCAAAAGTGGCAGCCAAGAAATGGCTGTGATGGTAGGTTAACGACAAAAATTTTAATAACAGGTGAATTTTGTGCCTAATCCTTGGAGGAGGTAACACAAATTCATCTGAATTGTCATTATTAAAATTTTTGCCATTAATTAACCTACCAACGCAGCCATTTAACTTGGCTGTCACTTATGATTTTGTAACTGTTCACCCTAGCCTTTCTAAGGGCCACACCTTTTTTTACAGCTTAGCTGTTTTGGTTCATATTATATTGCTCTGTGTGTGTGGAACATGCTTACATTAAGATTGTTTCCATAGTTCCTAACAAACCCACGAAGATTTTAATCTTATATAGCAAATAACAGGTTCAATGATATCCATTGTGTACTCCGTTGATAGTTCCATTAGTAACTGTGAGGTTGAGAAGATACAGTAACACTACCAAAATAATTCCAGCAATTATAACTATGATAGTGATGAAAATATGTGTATTATATAGCACCTTGATGATCCAACTACCATACAGTGAATGTTGACACTGAGAACAAAAGATACCAGTCCCATTAAACTGGCACTGTCAATCAGGATTAAGTAAGTTAAGATGCGATGAGTGTGGTAGACAGTAGTCCATTGCACAATTATTTGATTTTAGTGCTATTAGAGTAGCAGTTATCCAAGTGTTAGCAGGACGTGTGATAGCTGATTGTTCAATGTAACATGTTTCAATGTGAATGTAACTGTTACTAACTAATTGTGTTCAAATCATGTGACTGGATTGGCAAAAAGGGGTCTTTCATGCACATTTGATTTATATTACATTGTACCTACTTTGGTTATTCGTAGCTAAAAATTGGGAAAATTAGCTTGAATCTAACTGCATGTGTCATTGACAGTTACAAAGTTATGATCTATCAAGCTCAAAGAAATATGTGGTTGTGTGGAAGCTGAAAAAGGTGTGTTGTACTAGATGCACAAGGTAAGATGTGGATGTGCAAATTATACTTAACTTGCAATTGTCGAGGCTTTGAATTCCCCTAGGAATACTTCTTTAATGGTACAGTTCAGGGATGGGAGCCTGTCTCTAAGTAAGAACTGAGATTTCTGTATTAAATGTTTGGAGACCAACATACCAACAGTTCAGTTATATTTGTTACCGGATCTGTGAGAGGGGGTCTTATAGCCCTTCCAAATATTCAAGTATATTTAAGTGCATGCAATTGGAAAGGACCCCTTTTTGCAAATCCGGTCACATTTTATTTTTGAGGCTAAGATGGAATTCCCTTGTCATCACCCAAAGCACTTGATCATGTCTCTGTGTCTTGATCATGCATGTTCATCATTCATTAACAGATTGCATTGATCTAGCTTATAATGATGGTCTGTTCAAGGATGATGCCATTGAGTAAGATATTAATAATTACAGTCAATAAACTTTTAATATCCTATAGCTACTCGATGGCATCATCATTTTGAGCCATGCAGCCCTCAGCCTGAGGATTAGCACAATCTGTTTACTGCTAGATGGAATGCCCTCGTCATCACCCACAGCACTTTATCATATCATCTGTGTCTTGACCGTATCAACACCAATCATCATCTACCAACAGTTCTTTGTCATTAGTAGAAGCAGGGTAGAGGTGTACATATGAACAAAAGTGAATGGCTTGTAACAGTGCTTTTGTACAGACCATACTGGCATTTAGATACTCTCTCCCATAAATAACATTATGAGCCCTTGTTTCATCCTAAGCATTACAGAAATAGATTGATGTGCCATTTTCAATACTGTATGGTGCAAAAATTAATAAGGGGAAAACTGATGAATTTGACAATAATTATTATTTGCTTGCAATTCATTTTTTTCCCACACACTATACTATTAAAAGAAATTAGCCACTTTCCCAAATTCTATAAATGAGAATTAAGTAGTCTAGTTTGCCTGGCTTATTGACAGTAACACTAACTCTTGGTTTCTTATCATTATTAATAGAACTGCACATTAATTTTCATGATTATGTACAAAAGTTTTATCGTGCTATTGAGCACATTGCATATCAACTGCTACAGTGCAGTGTGATAAATATCTGCTGTATGTTTTACAGCAGCATGCTGAGTGTGTTTTGCACACCTGTTGAGTGACTTTCACTAATGTCAATGTAGATCTTCCCATGTTGCCTAAACCTGAAACCCTGCCACTGCTTACAATACTTAAAATACGTACTTATAAAAATTACATTAAAGGAGTCAGGGCATCTACTACATAGGCATACAAAATTCATTAGATTCTGTTTACAACTGACTCACAAAGTACTGCTTATTAGTGACCATAATATGATGAACCACTTGCATGATAATTAAAGTTTGCTAGCTGTTGCACTGATTACAACTTCTTATGGTGGTACCGCCCATGGCCTGCCCCTACATCCACCCAACCCTTAATGATGTATTCGTATTGTGATAGTCTGAAAAACCTCCTAAATTGACAGGTTTTGTGCAAACTTCAAGTACAACAAACAGCATGTTTTGACAAAATTCCATTTCCAGTAGCTAATGCCAATGCCAAGTAGCTTATTCTAATGCCAGTAGTTTGACTGTTAAAAAATATTGTGGTTTGTCACTAACTGGCTTCTACACCCTATGGAATGTGTAACAGAGATCATCAAAACATTAGCATGCTTGTTAAAACCCCGAATGTCCCAGTTTAAAGTAATTTTGAAATAATGGTATACTTTTACAGGCCCTATGAAAACCTACGTACATCACCTCAAATAAAGCAATTTTCATTCTCTCCCTACCTATGCTGACCAGTCAACAACTATTTGTCTTGAACTTGTTGATGCATGCGCAAGATGTAGTTGATACCAGTAGCCACATTGCTAAAGGTTATATAGCTACATCGAGGCCATATAATGTCGACCCATATTCCCTTGATATATACATTCCTGATTGTCAGGGTTGTCTGCTTCCATGACCCAATCATTGTGTAGAAATCTCTCCTAAACATGTCACATGTACATACACACATAATGAAGTGATCTTTAAGTGTTTAAACATGACATACTGTACCCATCAGTATTTTCATGGCACTCTAAATTTAATCAGTTGTTTGAAATAATAAAATTATATACAACAACTTGGTTATTTGACGGCAACAACAACATACATAATATTACGTACATCATAGTATCTACAAGCATTAGCATTACTAATATAGTTCAATCTTTATCTTTTTGCAAAAAACTTTTAGGTTGACAGGAAGAGGTAACTGGTCAATTTTCTCAGACACACCCATGGTGGCAGTGATGATAACATTACAACAAAGATCCTTTAAACTCTTTGGTCTCATTTTTAACATCAACACTTCATAGGATTGATATATGTATTCCTTACCATCCCATGGAACATATAGACATCGACGATTGGGATCAATTTTACCAAGCAACTGTGTGCTGGCTACTCTTTCATGTGGTAAATTAATAGACATTTTTTTCCATACTTTTCTTTCATGTGGTAAATTACTGGACACTTTTTGCCATGCTTTTGCAGTTGAGATGTCACTACCAGTCACTGTACGACCAACGTATAGAGTGTTATCCTCTGTCAAGTCATCAACAACTAAAGCGTTTGATGGCACTTCTCCATTAGAATACACACCCCATTCAAAGCCATCCTGATCTCCAATAGTTAAAGCCTCATAGTCACTTGTGTAATGATGTTCACTACTTCTATAGCAAATATGAAGACACTTTTCTATGTCATAATCATGCTCTTTTCGGCAATGTTTATTAGCTCTACCTGAAGAGTCAGGCAATAGTACATCTTTTGGAAAATAGTTTATGTCTTTTCAGTGTAGCCTTCAAATGACTTCCAGTAAAAGATGCTGGGTTTACAACCGGCTGATACCACCTGATATTCTTTAGAGGTTTTCAATGTTAACTCCTTCTCACTTGAATTATAGTCACAATATGTAAGGACTCCTTGTGAAAGTGTGATTATTATTATTCCAGGCACAAGCAAAGGAATTTGATCCCAGGGAACCTTACAGACCATATCAATATGGTGACATCGACCAATGTACACTTCCTCACTTAAAACACACTATAAAAAATACATACATGTGCATGGCTATTACACACAGACATACATACATACACTGTTAAAATTGAGGTGGTACCACAACACCTATATTTTTCTAAAATTTGAGGGGGTGTTATCACAGCACCATTGTCCAAGTCAGCAAACACATGAACATACAGGTAACCATTGAAGACTTTGATGAGAAAAGTTACCAGAATATACACCTGTAAAGAACCTGGTTATGGCGATAAGTGTAAAGCTACAGAGGCAATACAACAGGGCAGTGTTGCAACATTTTGGAAGCATTTCAGGTCATACAGAAGGTATTTTTGGCTTGCTTCAGGGTTTGCTTGGGCTTGCTTCAGAGTTTGGAAAGGGGGGGTGCACTTTGCTGAATAGTTGAAGAGCAAAAAAAAAAAGGTCACAGCAATAATCTGTCCTTTACCAAATGTATATACTATATAAAGTATAACAAAGATCCTTATTCATAGCTTCATGGTTAAGCTACACTGCCTCATGAACACTGTGATTGCTTTATTAGAGTGATTGACTGCTCTATTAGAGTATCTCGATCTTGTATAATTCTACCCAAGTCTACATCAAAACCGTAGGCTAATAATATGGTGGTTTTCCTTGCTGTTTCAGTAGAGTGCGGTTTGATTTTTTGCAATTTTGCTGTTTAGCACATTTCAATGTTTCCATGAATGGTACATTATATGGTAATCATTTTATTTTTGAAAATAGATGTGTAATGGATGCTGTGAGTTTCTAAATCATAGCGTGAGCAAAAGCATCAACTTGTGTTGGCATGTGAACACTATAAAGCTCCACTTATAAGATCCAAAAGGTTAGTAAGCCAACCTTGCATTTTTTTTGTTAAGTGGGTTTCAGTGGGTTGATTGTTTATTGTAGACCTATTTTAGCAAATATTGAAGTAGCTAATCACCTTTTTAACATGAGCCAAAACTCCATCCTCTGAGTTACAAGTTAATTTAAAGGGAGTCAATTTTTTCATTGCCAACCCTAAACTATAAAATCATAAAATCCATTCTAATTGAAAAGTTTTAATCACCTCTTTTCTCTCACAACCAATACGCAGGCATATAAATTCATTCCATTAAGCATCAGATTTACAATTCAAAGAGAGACATTGAGTGATATCATTATCCTTGATACTATGGAGACTTAAACATTCAGTTACAGAGAACAGTAGCTTTAAGACGGTGACCATTTGGTTTATATTGTTGTCACAGGTAGTAAAATTGATTTGCCTAAAATTACCAGTGTTGGTCAACAATTTCCAATATTTAGCATTTAATCAGTTTATTACTACGTAGTAAATGGATTGGTCTTAAGCGTTTTTCACCATATTTCCTTGGTTAAATGCTGCACCTTCAATAGTAACTGCACTTGAGTGGTGCCACAATAAGTATTGATTTTGAAAATAAGGACTTAAACATAATTTTCGAGCATCGAGTATATTATGGTGGTCAAGTTAGAATGGTCATTGCATCAATTTTTTTGAACTATGGTAAAAATTGCCATGGCATTAATATGGTGTATCATGTGCGCAAATCTTACCCCCGCATATAAATACTTTTACCTCATGTAATCAATACTATTTGAATAAATACATACTGTACAGTAACATGTATACATGTATATTTGTATACTGTATACGTATATACTGTATTTGTGTACATGTACCCTTTACTGGTATTAGGTACAGTTGCTAGTCCGGCTCATATTCTACTCAGTCATTACTCATTACTGCTACAAGAACTACAGCCCCTGGAGGTGGTAGAGGTTATGATGTCACGCAATCTGCTCAGATGAAATGGACCATAACATCATCCTGGATGCTCCTCTCAACTATATTAGATATTGGAACATGTCTGTCACATAAAAGCATCAAATGTGCTTACTTTTCTTGAAATACTGAAGTAGATCCATGATCTGAAACAGTTATGGAACACGTTAGCTGATGGTAAGAAAAAGAGTTTACATATACCAACAAAACTTTATTGTTTCATTAAGTACCTATGTATACTGTGCACACTTACTGTAATACAGCATTCCAGAGCAATTTAACACTTTACAGTGACCAGCACTGAAGGTCTGACAGCAACTTGTGCTGAAGTCATACACAATTATGCATAAAGTGTTGATACAGTCTCAATTGCAGTCTTAATGTGTGTGCACTGATGGGCTGGAAGTTTGTTTTCCTATATGCAATAGGAATACACAAGGCTAGATGTATAGTATATAGAACAGTGACATACAGGTGACTTGTATTGCAGTAGTGTCTGGTGAAAGCCTCCTGTTATGAGTTCCTAGGAAGGATTGTTCGAGAAAGTAAGGGAAGATATTCTTAGCTCAAAGGTGGCTATTCTAGATGATAAAACAAGAACTTGGTATCGCTACCTGCACTATAGACTTTCAGAGTTTATCAGCCTTTCCCATTATAAAGTGTGTAATAGCAGAAATTCCAGTTCTTAATCTTACATCACAATGTGACATAGCTAGTCAGAGTGTGTGGCTTAATATCTCAGTACAACAATGTATTAACTGAATTATTAAAAAGTGTATTTATGCATTGCATGATACAAACTACTTATTTATTCAATAAACTTTTTCATTTCAGTGGACCTTTAAGTATTGCATGCAGTAGGCCTGTGTGTAAATGGACATACTGCACTGTACAGCTGTAAATCAGGAAAAAATTGTTTAAAAATTTTTGTCACTGGCCATATTGACGAAAATTAAATGACAAATTGCTTTTAATTATACGAATAGTTTGTGCATAAAAATGTGAACACCGTTAAACATTTTCAGCGATTATGCCAGTGAGGAAAATATGTTGCATCTAAATTTTAATACATGAAAATTAATTTTCCTGATGTACTGTACTTCAACTTACCAAATGTGCACATGTATGGTATACTATCATTGTCTACATTGTCTCTCAATATTTTTATCTGTGATAAAGTTGAGCCAATGATCTATGTTCTAATCAGCCTAATCAGCCATGTTCTAATCAATTGGTAGGATCATGTGATTGTCCTGCAGCTGAGAGGGTACTAGATGAGTTTGACTCCCATATTGATTCCACTCTACCTATCACCTATTCCAGTTTACTCCTCTACAATGATCCCCAACAAGTCAAGTACCCATACTGTGATGGCTGTAGTGTACAAGTCCATAGTGGCACAGAAATTTAATATGCTTGTTTATTACTGGCTGTTGCTGACTGTGGTGTTACCACACTTTACTGGCTTATTCCCAAGAGTGTGTCATCTGTTATCATTGAGCAGGCTAAGGAGTTCTCGATGATTTGTCCACTAGTGGAATACTAGAGGTGGCCATTTATCCCAGCTTCATCTTCCCAAGTAGTAGTAGTGATAGGATATGGTCACTGGCTTACAGCATGGATGTGTCTGGAATGTTTGACCAAGTAAGCTCCTTTGTACAGTGAAACTCAGTAATATGGCTGAGCATGCCTCCATAATTTACACACTTAGTAAGACAAACAGGATGCCTTTACAGACCATTGGTTGGTCCTTATAATGCACGCTCCACATTGTGTAGTTGTTTATGTGTGCATTTGGGACATTTTGGAGTATCACAACTGATACAATCACAGTGGCAAATGTCATGTACAGTACTTACCAGTGTCACTGGATTTGTGAAAATAGATCCTCCAAGGGAATATGGGCATATGTCTGGAAATCGTGCAGTAATTTTGTAAATGTACAAGCTATGTAAAACCCCTTTTGCAAATTCAGTCACAAATACAGTATTTAACAATGCTTAGAAAGTACGTATATACAGTGGTCCCAGCATTATCTGAACTTATTTGGCCCTAGATGTGTTCAGATAATGGATAAGTTTGGATAAACGAAGCCCACATTATACAGTGTTCAGTTAAAATCTAAAAATAAACTTTATACTATAATAGGACAATCACTTCCACAGTTCAGATAATCAATGGCCGGATAACGAAGAGACCACTGTACATATAAGATGTACCACACATGTGATGCTCATATGAGGACATATATGAGTTTACTTTACATAGAACTATACGGACACATAATATATGCTGCAGGTTCAGTGGCAACTTCAGAAAGAAATTTTTGCATTGAAATTGAAGCTGAAATTGAGAGATGAAGAGCTGAAAAATTCTAAAGAGCGTGTCCAATATACTCTCAAACAGGTCACAGAAAATGAAGCAGCTACCAACTTTGTTGCTGATGATGCAGAGTTCCATCTTTTCAGGTCGTCAGCTGGTGTTGTGCCTTGATATGGCTCAAGGGGTAGACTACCTTCATTCCCAATCACTGGTGCATAGGAATCTTCATGGTGGTAATGTGCTGATGACC
Source organism: Dysidea avara (assembly GCF_963678975.1). NCBI lineage: Eukaryota > Metazoa > Porifera > Demospongiae > Dictyoceratida > Dysideidae > Dysidea > Dysidea avara. The sequence continues at coordinate 32,917,217 of NC_089272.1, forward strand.
AGGGATGGTCATGCTAAGATTACTGATTATCTGTGTCCTCTATTACTCAGCAATGTTGTGGGTAACTCAACAGGTTATGTTCCGCCTGAGGTGCCACAAGACAAGCCTCATTCTAGCCAATCAAATGAGTTCACACTAGGAGTGTTATTTCTTCAGGTTATTACAAAGTCTCCTCCCAAACCCAGCACTGATGGTAGTATGTGGGGTCAGAAGTGGAACAACGTAGAAGTGACTTTGATAGTGTTCCTCATGTCCACCCATTGATTTCATGTATTAAACAGTGCCTCACTGATGATTTAGTGGCCAGACCACAGACAAAGGAATTGTGTGACCTCATTAACCAACTGATCAAGGAGAAGGATAACCCTGAAATGATGGCCTATAAAGTGATGTACACCGAAGAGCATGTGAGTCAAGACCTTATTGTTAATAATCTTGTAGTTATGTATGGTTTTCTCTCTGTTACAGCCACTGCTGGTTTCATCTCTTACCAGTTGTAAACAGCAGCCTCAGTTACAACATGTCAAGATTTGCCTATGCCAATATTTTGGGCTTAGGCTGTCACCATAGGAACAGACGTTTACATTACTGGTGGAAACTCTTGGTGGCAGAGCCATAAATCATGTATTGAAATTTAGTTTATTGGACAATCGGTGGATTAAGCTACACCCATCGGGGCTTCATCATGGTGTCCCAGTCATTGTAGAAGGAAGATTGTCACTAATTGGTTGGCGAACACCCAGCAACAAGACTGTAGTCATGTTAACACTTACAATGAAGACAGTGGTAAGTGGGAGTCACATTATCCAGATATGAATCAGCCAAGATACCGGCCAGCTGCAGCTGTGGTGGTGCATGGTGATTACATCATAGTGTTAGGAGGTAAAATCAAAGAACAAACCACACTGACCAACACTGTTGAAATGATGAATATCAAAGATCAAAAGTGGATCATGTTAACTACTCGTCTACCAAAGAAGATGTATGACATGCAGGCCACTGTTTCACAAGACCTGGTGTGGATAGTTGGCTATGATGACTGTAGAGACCGTTATAATAGAGTTTACACAATTCCCATTACTTGCATCATATATCTTCACCGAACGTAAAACACTCCGGGAAAGTACGTACGCCAGTGAGAGTACAATCTATTATAAGATGTGTGTTATTCCTCAATCTAATCCTCCGATAGCTCTCGGTGGTGATACCCGGCAAAATAAGATAGTTTCAACTGTGACAGCTTATGGTCCTATTACTAACTCATGGGATGAAGTTGCCTCACTCTCCGGCCTAAGAGTATATTGTGCAGTTGCTCCAACAAGCCGCACTGGTGATTGGTGGCTGTACTGAGACCGATAATCTTGATGCTGCCAATTCATCTTGCTGGAAAAACTGTTGAGATGTACTGTATAAAAACACATAGCAGAAAGTTCTAAGATGTAGCTACTTTGTGTTCAATTGTAAATCATATTGCAATGAGTTATTGTCATGCCATTTAAATTTTGCATGTTTACACAAATGTGTCTGTTGTATTGAGGTTGATAAACTTATTATCATTTACCGATAACTAGAATGGGGCAGTATGAATGTATTTTTATGGATGAACACATTTTAACAGGTTGATACTGGATGATCATGAGCTTTCATTTACTGTGATACCATCTACAGTTAGGTTAGATGGTGGCATACCAATATTTTACAGCATTTAATTGTTGTGCATATGATTGGGGAAAAACAATGCAACTTTACACAATTGTGATCAATCAGAATTTCATCCATGCAATCTCATATATTAGAAGAATGGTATAACATGCTATTTTATGCATGCCAAATAATAAGGTTTCCAAATGAAATCTATAATGTTTATACTAGTATTGACCCAACTCTGTATTGGCCTGGCTTTGAACTGCTAAAGTGCTAATATTTTGCCATGTAATCTTAATCAATAATAGCTATTGTTTCTCATCCCTCAAACCTCTCCACATCATGTTTTACCCTACACCTCAAATTTCATTATTGCTACAATTAATCACATGTGCCGGAGTGCAAATTATGTTGACTTTTTACTTTGCAACACACAATTAAAATGTCTTGTTGCTCAACAAAGACAATACTACAGTTAAGGAACACTTTTGCTAGTGCTTTTATGGTTTGGGACACCTGAAAAAGATTTTTGTTTCAGAAGGAACACAGTAATCGGCACAATTGACCATAAACATTGTAGGCAAAATGAAACCTGTACACTACAGTATATTTCTGTTACCATATTATAATCATAACCTGTCAGCTAATCAGGTGACTGTATAACAAGGTCAACTGTTTTGTGTCCTTTAATGTGTTATTTGCATACACTGGCTACAAAATGACCAGCCATGTTACATGCCACCTACAAATGACTTCAGGAACCATTTTGTCCAAAGCTGGTGGACAGTGGCGAAGGAAGTAGTTGAAGTGAGAGGCTGATCAGCACATTGAATCTCTAGCAGCGGGTGGCACAACCTCCTGAAAGTTGTCATATACCAGAAGTAATAATATAAGTTGAAGCATTTATATATCTACACAAGAACAGCCAATTGCAAGCTGTATAAAAATGGTGCGGCCTTCAAAAGCCTGGGTGAAAGAACAAAGGTAGTGGCCATGAAATGGCTTCAGTGATGTTAATGATAATAAATGCTTTGATTACATATAAGCTGTAGATTACGTACTTTGAGTTCAAAGCTTCTGAATAGTGAAAGCCTTGTTCCCATACAAATTCAAGGGTGGAAGTTTGGCTTTGTAAAGGATGCAATGGCAAACAAAACTGTGATATGCTGTACATCTCATTCCATACGAGTTCATGGTGGAATTATTGCATAAAGAATGTGGTGATGAAATAATGAAAATGAAAATCTAATTAAAGTATTTGGACAATGTCAAGTCAACCAACAAATGATTCCACCAACTATTAGCTTGACCTTTTGGTTTAGTGGTTACTCATAAAGTAAGTCTAGTACAATCAGTGAAGTTGAAATTTCACTTTGCAGATTTTAAAGATTACGTACATCATTTTTCACTTAATTAAGAAACCGTTCCATCACAATGACTCACAGTAGTGGTCGCATTTCATAGTTTGCGGCTTGCACTTTGTATGTACTTTCTTGGCCTTGTAACTCACTACCATGAGTCTTAATGATACTTAGTAATTCATGATATGATGGCTAGGAACTGGCCTATTATGCCCAAAATTTTACCTATTATACTTTTGAGTATTGCTCAAAAATTAAGCCTATTATGCTCAAAATTATGCTTTCAAAATCAAGATTATGCTCTAGAACTGACTGTTTTATTAGAATATACCAGCCTTTCCTGACTGTTCTATTAGAGTATCTCGATCTTATTTCTGCAAAGTGTGAATAACCAACAAAGAAACGGTTTAATACGTGTTTCTAATTATGAAATGCACTAATAATATATTGGCAGTGAATATTTGCTTTCTTTCAAGCGCGCATATTGCGCATTTAATTAATTTTTCAAACAACGTCCCTATTATGCTGGCATTATGCTTGATGCTTTTGGTCACCTATTATGCTTTAAATTATGCCGGCATAATCGGCCGGTGCCTAATGATGGCAAAAGATGAAATTAGCAAGCTCTGCTTACCTCAGCAAGATGGATAAACTGAGTTGTTCAAGAGCAATGGACACAATGCTGGAGTGTTGAATGAGACATGGAAAAGCACCATGTTTCTTTGTGTCATGATTTACAAAATTGCTTGAAGCAATACAGGTGACAAAGTGAACATGTGTAAGTGACTACAAACTCTAAATGAGTTGTACTATAGACAACAAAGAAGTACTGTATTCACTACAAGAATAATAGAAAACACACTAGCATATTAACCATGTATAAGGGTTCACATTAAATCTAAAGTGGCCTAGAAACACTGCACATGATCATGAGTTCTTTCATGTGTACTAAAACTAATGTATATAAGTAGCCCACACAAGAGTTCTATGTAGCATTTATCACTTTGTACACACTGCACAAGATAATTCATTGGTGTTATCATATGGAGGACAAGGAAGTGATCCACATCTCCCCTCCACAGGGTGTAATTGTACACCATTATCATTTGCTGATGTGCTACTGACAGACTTAAATGCCATATCCACACAAATAAATTGAAGACGGCCATGACCATGATGCCCGGACATCAGATACCCGTGGTATTCTCTGGTCCATCCACTAGGACAAGTAAACTTGGCAGGGAGCATGTAGACTGTAGAACGTTGAGTGACATAACATACTGCACATGGTACATCTGAGTCATGTTTCCCTTCAATATTTTCATATTCAGCTCCATACATCAAGCCTCTGTAATCTTGATTCCCACTAATTGGTGTGAGAAATTTGGGGTCTAGTGGTAGACATTGTGGGTTACTAGCACTACCCTGTTTGTGGTCTGCTCCACCAGTTCTTCCACTATACACCAATTGTGCAGCTGATGAGCAACCATCATGTCCCCATCTTACATACAAAGCTCCTCCAACCCTCTCTCCTTTATCACCTTTCTGTCCTGGAAGACCAACTGTTCCTGGAATACCCTGCACTCCTTTCACTCCCTGTTGTCCAGGAAATCCAGCTTGTCCTAATAAATATGTTTTGACAATATAATGTGGTGTTTAAGAATATCAGCGTATATCACCTAGTTCTCCTTTAAGACCTGTTAATCCTGGTAAGCCATTATTACCCCTTTCTCCTTTGTTTCCCATTTCTCCTCTCAGTCCATTTGGTCCAGGTTCTCCTTTCATACCACTAGGTCCTACAGTATAATTAAAACTATTGTCACTACGTAGTATGTTTGAGCTTAAAATTCATCAATTCTTTGATCACCCTTGTCTCCTTTACCTTCATTCTCTTGGTGAGTAACATAGTCCTAACTAATCATTAACTTACGTAATTATTGTCCCAATAACAAAGTTAGTAGCTAAAATGCTACAACTAAAAACCAGATCACACAATTGCAATTTTTTATGGCACTGTGTGTAAAGTATAATGAATAATTTTCTAATGGTATTAGCCCATGCTATTGATCATCAGATATTGATGTATAAAAATCTTGGTGAACTGATGCTCTGTAGTTCTTTCACCTATCAGGTGGGTGTTCCTAGAGTGATATCACTTATACCACGACTGTCAGTGTTGGGAAAGTTACTTTGTCAATGTAATATATTACATATTACTCTTTACTTTTGGGAAATTAATAAGTTACAGTTACATATTACTCCAAACGAAAAGTAACTTAATATGTTACATTAATTTACTGACCACACACCTTTCCTTTACACCTTGCATGTTAGTTACTGAGCCAACATATAGTAAACACTCATGTAAATATAGCTACTGGCTTCTTGCACCAGTGTAGAGGTGCTCATGCACTGTTTTTACCACTTCAGCCATACCTAAACATTACTGGCAAGTCACGTGACCAGTAGTCTGAGGTGCGGATAATTTTATTACAGGGGATCTGGGCAGTAGATTATTGCAGCCACTAAGCTGTTGAGTAATACTAATTGGTTAGTAATGGACCTGGTAGTGTGTTATGGATATCATTACACGTCGCTAACGAACTGTAACATGTTACATAGTAACATGTTACTTTTCGTTACTTGCTTGAAAGTAACTTTAATTATATTACTAGACTATGAATAGTAATGCGTTATATTACTTGAAATCACAAAATGTAATAACTACTATGTAACGCGTTACTATAATTATAGTGACGCGTTATTCCCAACACTGACAACTGTATTGCTGATATTATCCACCCTTAGTTCTCGGGTCTGCAGCCCTCATGCTTCTATATACTGTAACATACTGTACATGGTACATAATGGTCATGTTTCCCTTCAACTTGGCATTCCATATTTGGTTCCATACATCAAGCCTCTGTAATGTTGATTCCCACTAATTGGTGTGAGAAAGTTGGGGTCTAGTGGTAGACATTGTGGATTACTAGCAATACGCTCTGTATGGCCTGCTCCACCAGTTCTTCCACTATAAACCAGTTGAAATGTGCAGCACATCATGTCCATCTTACATACAAAGCTCCTCCAACCCTCTCACCTCTATCACCTTTCTGTCCTGGAGGACCACCTGCTCCTGGAATTCCCCGCTCTCCTTTCTGCCCAAATTCTCCTTGTGGTCCAGGAAATCCTAGTAAATGTGTTTGACATTATAATGTGGTGTTTAAGAATATCAGTGTATATCACCTAGTTCTCCTTTAGGACCCATGAATCCTCGTAAGCCATTATTACCCCTTTCTCCTTTGTTTCCCATTTCTCCTCTCAGTCCATTTGGTCCAGATTCTCCTTTCATACCACTAGGTCCTACAGTATAATTAAAACTATTGTCACTACGTACTGTAGTATGTTTGAGCTTAAAATTCATCAATTCTTTGATCACCCTTGTCTCCTTTACCTTCACTTTCTTGGTGAGTAACATAGTCCTAACTAATCATTAACTTACGTACTTATTGTCCCAATAACAAAGTTAGTAGCTAAAATGCTACAACTAAAAACCAGATCACACAATCGCACTTTTTATGGTACTGTGTGCATAATGAATAATTTTCTAATGGTATTAGCCCATGCTATTGATCATCAGATACTGATGCATGTAAAAATCCAGGTGAGTGCTCTGTAGTTCTTTCACCTATCAGGTGAGTGTGCCTAGAGTGATATATCCCACTTATACCACAACTGTGCCAGGTTTTGCTGATATTATGCACCCTTAGTTCTCAGGCCTGCGGCCCTCGTGCTTTTATATACTGTAACATGCTGCACATGGTACATAATGGTCATGTTTCCCCTCAACATTTTCATATTCGGTTCCATACATCAAGATTCTGTGTGAGAAAGTTTGGGTCTAGTGGTAGACATTGTGGATTACTAGCAATACGCTCCGTATAGCCTGTTACACCAATTGTGCAGTTGATGGATACTCATCATGTCCCCATCTTATACAAAGCTCCTCCAACCCTCTCACCTTTATCACCTTTCTGTCCTGGAGGACCAGCTGGTCCTGGAACACCCTGCTCTCCTTTCAGTCCCAATCCTCCTTGTGGTCCAGGATGTCCAGTTGGTCCTAGTAAATATGTTTGAAATTATAATGTGATATTTAAGAATATCAGTGTATATCACCTAGTTCTCCTTTAGGACCCATGAATCCTCGTTTAATTATCTCATTGGGAAAATTCCAACTTACAAGTTGTTATCCTCAACAAATTTGGTATCATTCTATGGATGCTTAATAAGACTCTGACCATACACATGAATTGAATCGCCTTTCATCAAGGAATACGATAAACCAAACCTTGTATCTGTTAACCACAGTATGCAGAAGTTATGGTGCCTTGTTTAGAAGATGGTGTTATTTTATATGAAACGGGCATAACCTATTCAGAAATCCAGAATATTTAAATAAGTTTTGATATGGATATCTCTTTCACTAGAACCCCAGATCTATTCACGGTTGGAACAATCTACTCATTGACACCATAGAATCTCAATTTCTGGAAGTGTTTTTAGATAAACTATAACTTAATCTTATTTTGTGATTTGTTGTAACCTCCAGCTCTCTGAATATATCAGTTTGTAACTACTTTTCAGTATTCTTCATAATCATAAATAAATAAATAATTAAATATGCCAATGCATTACTTAACATAATGACGTTAGGACAACAGGAAACTGGCGGATTTGTCTGCCCATGCATGATACACGTATCAGTGAACTGGGCCCACCCACGTATAGTTATCGCATCAATAATAACATAGATTATAGCCCTGGAGTGTGTACTGTCTTTGTACCTGTGCTGTGTTTTGCACATTGTTTTAATGTGTGATTATATACAAGTGCATATGGCTATACTGCCATATTCTTTGGTTTAGCGCACTGCCACTTGATATTGCTAGCATAAGAATTAACAAAGCAGCCGTCCTGTAAACATGGTGAGTGCATTGTAACCACACTGTACATGCACACTTACTGTACGTAGATAGAGCTGTAGTAAAAGCATACATATGCATTTCACCATTTTGGCTAATTTGGCAGAAAGGGTGTGTCCTTAAATTAATAAATTGCCACATACTTTCATAAAAACATGGCCATAGCTATCTATCCAGTAAAGCAGAGGACACACCCTTTCTTTAATTTCCATTTTATATTTGCTTACAAATTGATATTTTACCATACATTTCTGGAAAAATACATGAAAATTAGTGCAGGTCAGAGGTGAATCAATCAAAAACATTCTTTGTATTAACATCTGATTTTGGTGGAATAAAACAACAGAGGCAGTATATTAGGAAATATTCAATAACCAGGATCACTTCTCCCATTAGGAAAATATTTCTAGTAAAGCAGATTTCCAGTAACGATGCATAATTGCACAATCATTGCATATAATCTCATTTTATTTGTGAAGGCAAAGTGTATGGAAACGCTTCAGGTAACTGAAGACCTACGTAGGTAGGAAGGCTTGTCACAATGGACCATCTCTGTCAGCAAAAATCATCAACCCTAGCTACAACAAGATTTAATACTCCAAGTCAGGAGCTCACAAGCACAGGAAGATGTTTATAAGCTCCTGGTACTGCTAAAAACAAGTATATACTTGTGTTGACACCACATTTTGTTAGTTTCAGACCCGGTGATAGCAGTACGGCAAGCATGAGCAGTATCAGCCAACTGCCTGATGGGTGGATGTGAGTTATCATTTGAACTGACAATGCCTGCTGGACCAACAACACCTACCAGACTCCCAAATTATCTGGCTGATACTGCTCATGCTATTGATGCTTGCTGTACTGATATTACTGGGTAAAAAATGTGGTGTCAGCACAAAAAAAGCATGTGACTGGAGTTGTGCCATCAATTTGGCAGACAAATGTCCTCTCTATATACTACTTTTAAACCTAAACGCTGTGGTACTGTGGCATCTTTGGAACTTAACGGTACCTTTCAAGGCCAGTTTTACGTTGTTTGTAGTGGTTTTTGCGTGGTGCATTTCATTTAGAATAACTGGTGGGAAATCTGGATGGCTGCCAAATTCCCAGAGAGACCAGGCGGAGACACTCGGCCACTAAAAAGATGAGAGATATGTCTGCAGACTCCCCAGCTAGACTGGAAGAAGGCAACCTTCAGCTACTAATTCCTGGCAATAGGTGTCCCCACTGTGACAAATATTGCACTGCAGAAAGTAAGGCTATACAGTGTTACTTATGCCATGTCTGGGTACTTAGCCAGTGTGAAGGGATACAAATGAGTTATACAATAAGTTGAATGAAATATGTTCGGCTGTTGCAAATATATCATACTATTGTGAATCGAATTATTGTAACAATTGAATCAAGCAACTTGTTTCTGATTGGAAACTGTCACATAGTGCTAAATCTCTATCTATTGAGGATTCATCTGAATCGCTTTCAGACAAGTACATCTCTCTTAAACAGTCAGTTAATGAATTATCATCTAAAATTGATAACTTTCTTAATAGAAATAGTAACCTTCAGATGGAGATAAATTCTGTTTCAGAGCCATCTGCCACCAATACCCAAACAACTGCAAGCTCATCTGTCTCAATTTCACCAACACTAACCATACTTGATGAACTCGTAGACAGACAACGTAGAAGCAAAAATTTGATTCTTTACAATTTCAGTTAGGCATTTGACACCAGCTCTGACCAATTAAAGGTTCAAGAATTGTTCTCAACTGTATTCAGTCTTGAAGAAGTACAGTTAACTAGAACTGCATGCCTTGGTAGATGAAATGGTCCAAAAGTAAGACCCTTGTTGGTCTGTTTTGATGATGCACTTATTAGAGACACTATCCTGTCACAGTCCAGCAGACTCCGCAAACACCAACAATTCAAGAACGTTTATATCTCCCCCAAATAGAACAAAATTAGAAAGGGAAAAGTACCAGAAGTTGGTTATTCAATTGAAACGTAGGAGGTCAAATGGTGAACTGAATTTGATGATCAGAAATAATGTCATTGTCACAATAACTCATCGTCCTCAATCATCTGCCACTACCAACTCTAGTAATCAGTGTTCCTGATAACATGTTTTACTCTTTACTAAATGATTCCTGCCAAAATTCTTTTCCAAACTCAATTTGAATTCCAACAGTACTGAATCTCCAAAGCTGATTTTTCTGAATAGCCAAAGCATTGTAGCAAAACGTGCCTCCCTTGCTGTTTTACTTGACAAATATGACCCTGATGTTATAGCAGTGAGTGAAACCTCGCTCTCATCTGACATTTCTTCCTCTGAGTTCTTTCCTGATGGATATTATGCATTCAGAAAAGATAGGGCTGATGGCTACAGTGGGGTACTTTTGGCATGTTGAAGCTCTATAAACTGTCAAGAACTTGTGTTTGATAATGGCGCAGAAGCTGTGGTGTGTAAGGTTATTCTAAACAACTGTCAACTTCTGAAAATTTGCTCTTTTTATAGACCACCAAATAAAGATATCCAAAGTATAGATAATCTGTGTAATTTATTTACAACCATCACAAATGTTCCCACCTGGCTTATCGGTGACCTTAACCTGCCAAGCATTGACTGGGCAAACAATTCCTCTGCATATCCTCTTATTTTGTGCGATACTATGCTCAATTTTGTTCAAGAATATGGTTTCTCTCAAGCAGTTAATTTTCCAACAAGGGGAAACAACATTTTAGATATTTTCATTACAAGTAGACTATCCCTTGTACATAGTTGCAGTCCCGTTGCAGGTATTAGCAACCATGAGGCAGTCTATATTGAATCGTTTGTTTCCATCACTCATCAGCAATGTACTCAGCAAAAATCTTTTCTTTGGAATAAGGCAGATATGGTAGGCATAAAAGAAACTATAAACCAACACCTTCTTAAGCAAGTACGGCTTGTCTATGCCAGTTGATATTTTATGGAATGCGTTCAAACAAATGTGTTTTGACAGTTTATCCCATGTACCAACCAAACACTTCAGCACTGGGACTAAACAACTGTGAGTAACCAATTGCATAAAGCGTTTATCACGTAAAAAGCAGTGCTTGTATAACCTAGCCAGACAATCTATTTGCAGTAGGAACTGGGACTCTTATCAACATTTCAAACGTGAAGTCCAAAGAGAATGCCGTAACGTATACAATAACTGTATTGAAGGATCACTTGATTCAAATGGTACTGTATCAAAAAGGTTATGGAACTTTATAAAGAGTCAAAAGAAAGATCATTGTGGTGTAGCACCTTCAAAGGTTGAAAACAGTGTAATTAATGATAGTTCTGCTAAAGCTCAAATACTTAATGACTACTTCACCTCAGTATTTACTTCAGTAACAGTAGAAGCTCTCCCCATGATACATGAACAATCGAAACCAGACATCAACCCAATTCTTGTCGAAACTAATGGTGTCCCTGAACTGCTTAGGACCCCGGATGTACATAAAGCCTGTGGACCTGATGGAATACCTGCACATCTATTGTGAAGAGATTGCTCCATCCTTATCTTTTATATTCCAAGCCTCATTACAACAACCTATAGACTGGAAAGAGGCAAATGTCATACCACTGTTTAAAAAAAGGGTGACAGATCCAGTACTAGTAACTACAGATCTGTGTCATTAACTTGTGTTTGCTCAAAACTATTAGAACACATTGTCTATTCACATATTTATGCTCATCTTAGTAAATATAACATCTTGTGTGATCAACAACATGGCTTCTGCAAAGGGCGACCATGTGAGACTCAGTTATTGCTAACAGTAAATAATTTTGCTGAGAACGTAAACAAAAATGAGCAGATTGACGTTGTTGTTTTATACTTCTCTAAGGCATTCAACAAAGCATCCCCACCAGCATTTGTTCCACAAACTTTATGGTATCCGAGGAAAATTACTAGACTGGATACAACATTTTGTTCTACAAAGATCCCAGCGTGAAAAGTTGAGGGTCAGCAGAGTGATTCATCTACAGTAACTTTTGGTGTACCCCAGGGTACTGTCTTGGCCCCATTACTCTTCCTGTGCTTTATTAATGATTTTCCAAATGGGACATTATCCAAAATTAAACTGTATGCTGATGATGTGTTACTTTATGCTACTATTCATTCAGAGCAGGACTGCCAACAGTTACAGAGAGATCTGGATCCTCTCGGAAAGTGGGCTGATGAATGGAAAATGGTATTTAACCCTCAAAAGTGTGAGTTTCTCAGAATAACCAACAAAAAACATCCAATTCTAAACCGATATAAAATTCAAAACAAAGAAATTAAGGAAGTTACCCATGCTAAGTACTTAGGTGTAACAATTAGTCACAATCTTACTTAGTCTGAACATATAAAGCAAATTACCAACAAAGCTAACAGAACCAACGGATTTCTGCAACAAAATTTGCATAACTGCCCACTTGAAATTAAAAGTAATTGTTACAAAGCGATGGTAAAGCCTATATTAGATTATATACAGCCATTATTTGGTCACCACACACACAAAAGGATATCAATATAATAGAAAGAAGTCAGTGGCAAGCAGCAAGATTTGTAATGCATAACTTCTACCCTCATGCCAGTGTTACACAAATGCTAACAAACCTAAAGTGGTTGACCCTTGCTGAATGTAGAGAAGAACAGAAAGCTATTATGATGTTTAAGATCACTCAGTAATCACCTCATTGACATCTCAGCAAATTCTTACCTAACACCTGTACCAATGTTATATGATACAAGAGGTCATAGCAAGAGATTTATACAACCAATGACAAGAATTGATTCTTATCTATATTCCTTCTTTCCCTCTGCTATATCAAACTCTGGAATTCTCTACCCTAGCACGTGATTGACTCTAAGGACATTGATCAATTTAAGCAAAGACTAGCTGGTCTAGCAACAATTATTAATATTGATTAAGCTATTTGTTTGTTGTTTGTTTGTGATCTGTGCATCATACTCTTTTCAGAGGTCTGCACAGTAATAATATGCAGTGTAATATAAAAAGTGCTTACTTTCAGTGGTACCAGGAGCTTACATTATACAAGCATCTTGCGGCACTTGTGAGCTCCTGATGGTACTTAGTACTTGGAGTGTTGTATGTGTAACTGTCATAATTATATAGGGTTGAGGATTTTTGCCAAAATTTCTGGATGGTCCTTTGTGAAAAGCCAATTAACCTTTTCAGTTAGGGTCTTTAGCTATATACTTGTAGTACACTTTTTCTTCACAAATGAACTAAGAGTACATACAATGATTGAACAATTATACATTTACCAACCTGATGTTCGTCAACTTTTCTTCACAATGAATTGGTTGCATTCACACTGAATCACATTAACAGCAATTCGCACCGAATGCACTTTTTTGCATATTTTATATCCACTGTATAGTAATAAATGGTTAGGCTGTGCATTTTAACTGAAAACCAAACTTTAAATAATAGTTAGACATCGAAACACAGGGTTCTATGGAATTTAGAAACCCGAAAGGCTCTGAGTTGTGGCACATGAGCGAAGAGAGGGCGCTACTACAGGGCCTGAGAGTTTCTATATTCCATAAAACCCTGTGTCTAACTAATTTAGACCACAGCTCATTCGTGTACCTTTGCTGCTGCTTGTTGTACCTTGTAACATGAAACATGTAACGTTCGCGAGTAGAACAAGCCCCCTGTAACTTGTAACAGCACTCACTACCCAGTTAAACTCCCATGCATTGCTGATGTTACAGGCACGTAATTGCCATGTTTTGTATCACCCCAGAGACAGGGATCTATTGAGACATAAACAAGGGATCTACAAGATTTAGATACCTGTAAGTAGCCAATGAAATTCAAGTATTTCAACTTGCTGTGGTCTAAACACATATTGCAATCCTCACCAGTAAAGAATATTAATGCATTTGTAGATGTGTGCAGATAGCACAATAAAAGAATCACACAGGTAAGCTGGTACTTAGCCTATTCATAAACATTGTGGCTATACTACTGTATTATTATATCTAATCAAAAACAGCCAAGCTGTAAAAAAAGGTGCGGCCCCCATAAAGGCCATCGTGAAAAAAGATGTGAAATCCAAGGTGGCGGCCAAGAAATGGCTGTGATGGTAGGTTAATGGTTACATTTTAATAACAACAATTCAGGTAAATTTGGTGCCAAGACCAAGCGGCACAAAATTCACCTGAATTGCCGTTATTAAAATGTAACCATTAACTTACCATCACAGCCATTTCTTGGCCGCCACCTTGGATTTCACATCTTTTTTCACCATGGCCTTTATGGGGGCCGCACCTTTTTTTACAGCTTGGCTGTTTTTGATTAGATATCACTTCTTTTTGTATTTGTATACTGCAAAGCCGGCCTATGGCTGGCTTTGGGGGTTTTTTTAACCCATGTGTTTTTTTTCTTTACCACAGGAAGAAGAAAAGAACTTAAAGAAGAATTTTAGTACTTCAATTATTTTTGATTTTATTAGTAATTATACAAATTATATAGTTTCATATGTGACCCGGTCTGCGAAAAGGGCTCTTATAGCCTTTCCAATTATCCATGTTTGGCTAATCATAACTCCTAATCTACTAAAGCTATCACCATGTAATTACACCCACAGCTACTGCCAGGTTAGGGTTGTTGAGTGACCAAATTGTAGGCTTGTACCATATTCACCAGTCAAGTTATGGGTTACCATATATATGCAATTGGAAAGGCTATAAGAGCCCTTTTCGCAGACCGGGTCACATATATTTATTACATGCTCATTATTCCCCACAGGATTTTTTTTGCAGCTGATCTCTCTACTAGGTGACTTGAAATGTAGCTGAACTATATACAGGATGGTTTCTTTGTAGCTGAACTCTCTGTAACAGGTGATTTGTTTGCAGCTAAACTCTCTACATGGTGGTGTCTTTATAGCCGAACTCTCTACATGATGGTTTCTTTGTAGCTGAACTCTCTATAAGGTGACTTCGTCTAGCTGAACTCTCTACAGGGTGATTTTTTTGTAGCTGAACTCTCTGCAGGGTGGTTTGTTTGCAGCTGAACTCTCTACATGATGGTTTCTTTGTAGCTGAACTCTCTACAAGGTGACTTCGTCCAGTTGATCTCTCTACGGGGTGATTTGTTTCTAGCTGAACTCTCTACAGGTGAATTGTTTGCAGCTAAACTCTCTACGTGGTGGTTTCTTTGTAGCTGAACTCTCTACAAGGTAACTTCTTCTCTACAGGGTGATTTGTTGTAGTTGAATTCTCTACTAGGTGGTTTGTATGAGGCTGAACTCTCTACATGGCGGTTTCTTTGTAGCTGAACTCTCTACAGAGTGATTTGTTTGCAGCTGAACTCTCTACATGATGGTTTCTTTGTAACTGAACACTCTACAAGGTGACTTCTTCTAGCATGATCTTTCTACAGGGTGAATTGTTGTAGCTGAACTATCTACAAGGTAACTTCTTCTAGCTGATCTCTATACAGGGTGATTTGTTTGTAGTTGAATTCTGTACAGGTGGTTTCTTTGTAGCTGAACTCTGTACATGATGGTTTCTTTGTAGCTAAACTCTTTACAAGGTGACTTCTTCTAGCTGAACTCTCTACGGGGTAATTTCTTTGTAGCTGAACTCTCTATATGATGGTTTCTTTGTAAATGAACTCTCTACAAGGTGAATTCTTCTACCTGATCTCTCTACAGGGTGATTTGTTTGTAACTGAACTCTGTACAAGTGCATTTTTGTGGGTGATCTCACTGCAGGTTGATTTGTTTGTAGCTGAACTCACTAAAGGGTGATTTTGCTTGTAGCTGAACTCCTTGCATTGTATCTAGTTTCTAGCTGATCTCTCTACAGGGTGATTTGTTTGTAGCTGATCTCTCTACAAGTTGATTAGTGTGTAGCTGATCTCTCTGCAGGTTGATTAATTTGCAGCCGATCTCTCTACAAGGTAATTTGTTTGTAGCTGAACTGTCTATAAAGTGATTTATTTGTAGCTGATCTCTCTGCAGGTTGATTTGTTTTAGCTGAACTCTCTACAGGGTGATTTACTTGTAGCTGAACTCCTTACATTGTGACTAGTTTCTAGCTGATCTCTCTACAGGGTGATTTGTTTGTAGCTGATCTCTCTACAAGTTGATTTGTGTGTAGCTGATCTTTCTACTGGTTGATTTGTTTGTAGCCGATCTCTCTACAGGGTAATTTGTTTGTAGCTGAACTCTGTACAAGGTGCTTTTTTTGTAGGTGATTTCACTGCAGGTTGATTTGTTTGTAGCTGAACTCACTAAAGGGTGATTTGCTTGTAGCTGAACTCCTTACATTGTGTCCAGTTTCTAGCTGATCTCTCTACAGAGTGATTTGTTTGTAGCTGAACTCTCTATAAGGTGATTTATTTGTAGCTGAACTCCTTACATTGCGTGTAGTTTCTAGCTGATCTCTATACAGGGTGATTTGTTTGTAATTGATCTCTCTACAAGTTGATTTGTGTGTAGCTGATCTCTCTGCAGGTTGATTTGTTTGTAGCCGATCTCTCTATAGGGTAATTTGTTTGTAGCTGAACTCTCTATAAGGTGATTTGTTTGTAGTTGATCTCTCTGCAGGTTGATTTGTTTTAGCTGAACTCTCTACAGGCTGATTTGTTTGTAGCCGATCTCTCTACAGGGTAATTTGTTTGTAGCTGAACTCTCTACAAGTTGATTTGTGTGTAGCTGATCTCTCTGCAGGTTGATTTGTTTGTAGCCGATCTCTCTACAGGGCAATTTGTTTGTAGTTGATCTCTCTACAGGGTGATTTTTTTGTAGCTGACCTCTCTTCAGGGTGATTTGTTTCTAGCTGATCTCTCTACAGGGTGATTTTTTGTAGCTGACCTCTCTTCAGGGTGATTTGTTTCTAGCTGATTGCTCTACAGGTTGATTTGTTTGTAGATGAACTCTCTACAGGGTAATTTGCTTGTAGCTGAAATCCTTACTTTGTGTCTAGTTTGTAGCTGATCTCTCTACAGGGTGATTTGTTTGTAGCTGAACTCCTTACATTGTGTGTAGTTTCTAGCTGATCTCTCTACAGGGTGATTTGTTTGTAGCTGATCTCTCTACAAGTTGATTTGTGTGTATATAGCTGATCTCTCTGCAGGTTGATTTGTTTGTAGCCGATCTGTCTACAGGTAATCTGTTTGTAGCTGAACTCTCTATAAGGTGATTTGTTTGTAGCTGATCTCTCTGCAGGTTGATTTGTTTTAGCTGAACTCTCTACAGGGTGATTGCTTGTAGCTGAACTCCTTACATTGTGTCTAGTTTCTAGCTGATGTCTCTACAGGGTGATTTTTTGTAGCTGAACTCTCTTCAGGGTGGTTTGTTTCTAGCTGATCTCTCTACAGGTAGATTTGTGTTGATTTGTTCATTGCTGATCGCTCTAAAGGTAATTGATTTGTTGCAGTTGAACACCCTGCAAAGTGTTTTGTTTGTAGCTGATCACTCTAAAGGGTAATTTGTTTGTAGCTGAACTCTCTCCACAGTGACTTGTGTGTAGCAGAATTCTGTGTAACTGAATTCTCTAGAGAGTGACTTAATTGTAGCTGAATTCTCTACACAGTGCATGACTTGTTTATAGCTGAACTTTCTTCAGTGTGACTTGTAATGTTCTGAATCTCTATAGTGGTATATTTGCTTAACTCTCCACATGGTGGCTGTCTTCTTGCTGAACTGTCTATAAGATTAACTGTTTGCAGCTGAACTCCCTACAGAATAACTTGTGATGTAATAAAATTCTATAATGGAGTAAATAAATTAGCCGAATGCTCTATTAGGGTGACTGTTCTATTAGAGTATCTCGATCTCGCATTTGCTACACGGAGTTGGCTTTCGAATCATAACTCAGTGGTTTGTAATCTGATTCTTCTGTACTACTGCAAGGACTTTCTATGAAGATTATTCCAGCTATACACCGATTTTCAGCTCATTGCTCTAAGCGGTTTGCCTAGTAGGCGTGAAAACTAATACTTTTTTATTCATAAAAATCGATCGCGTAATTGTGACACAGGTTGGGTTTTGTGTCATATCTCCGTGTTTTTTATCTCGATTCCTTTCAAACCACCAAAAGGCACTCCTACGATGGTTACTCCATCTACATAGCAATTTTCAACTCATTCCATGAAGCGGTTTACCCTGTAGGCGTGACAACAAATCGATCTTGTTTTACGCGAATAATCGGTCATAACTCCTGAACCATTCATCGGATTTGTACCAAATTTGATGCTAGGATTCGCCTTTGGACTCCCTTTCTGTGTGCCAAATTTCAAGGCGATCGGAGTACGCGTTTGCTTGTTATAGCAATTTTTGCAAGTGTGCGAAAAGACGAAGAAGAAGAAGAAAAAAACGAAACTTTGGCAGCTCGTATCTCGGAAATGGCTGGAGCGATTTCCTTCAAATTTGGAATGTAGACTCCCTTGGCTGGCGGGCAACTGTGTAGCAAATTTGGTTCCAATCAGATAAGTGATCACCGATATACAAAGGTGTGAAAATGACGTTTTCGTTCTTCCTGTCAATATACTCACGGTGTGGCGCGCCGGCTTCTTGGGCCGCACGACACACTACCGTGTGTCTTGATATTCCAAGAAGTAGTTCTGGGGTCACTGCATGGTGTTTATGTACAGCAAGTAGGTAAACAACAAAGATGTATATTTGGTACCACCATTAATTTATGTATCGGCAGCAAAGTTGGAAGAATCATTACAGTTGTTAGCTGACTTATTTTTACTGGCCAAGTCATATTTGCAAGTTATCACTAAATGCTAGCAATATAAGAAAAGTTTCCACTCATTAGCCACAAACAAATTTATGCTGCAGTTATAGTCAGGCATGTGCCACTCAATGCTTTTAACATTGGTGAAAACAGACCAGATAAAAATGTTCATTAATTAGCCACAAACAAATGTGTGGTACAGGTGTGCCACACAAAGACTCCACAGGCAAAGAAAATTAAAGGGTATAAAAGGCAGATATGGTCTGATATGGACATGGATGTTGTTTTCATACCTAAAGTTTTCTGTACATTAGTTTTTGCTTCCAGACACAGAGATTGTCTTTAAATAGTGCTTATCCATTTATAAGTGCATGTGCGGAGGATAGGCTAGCACTCTATAGAATACCATACATCATATACTGCTGTACACACGCTATAAAAATCTAATGCATACTCACAGAGATTCGGCTGGCATGCCCCAACTTAGCCTTGCAAGCCAGGACTGCAGTAAGTATAAGCACCTGCACCTTATACTGAAAGCTGTGAGCTCCTGGATCTGGCCTGTGAGAGTAAACTAGGGTGGATCTCTACAGTTACATAACTGTTTTAGATTTCTAGAGTACTTGTACAACAGTACATGGTCTATAACACCTGTAGCGTGCAGCCAATCCTCTGCACATGTGCTTAAAAATGGATAAGCACTACTCGAAGATCATCTAGAAGCAAAGACTACTGCACAGAACAACATTAGGTATGAAAAATTAACTGTTGTGTACATGTAAAAGTGTATTTTGAAAATGTCAGTGTCCACCCATATCTGCCTTTTCCAACTACACAAGAAAAAACAATTACTAATTTGCCACAAACACATTTGTAGTACAGTTACATAATTATAGCCACATAGTCTTGTGCCCAGCCAGGCTCCTGCTAATGTGCAAACACTGTCTGGTGACATGTGCCAATTTCTTGGGCCCGGAAGTGCAATCCAGCCAAAATATTGCCTGGCCAATAAGAACTGAGGAGTTGTATAGTCATTTGAAAACAGTGAAAAACCATTTAGGAATAAAGTAAACATCACAAAAAGTGATTTACTAGATGCGATCTCTTCATACATTGTATTAGTAGAGGATAGTGTTTCATTACCGGTGAAATGTCAGTCACCACTCTTCGGTTTTATAAGGTCAGATCGAAAGACACAACTTAACAACAAACCTCTTGAACAACCTATCATAGGAAAATACTTCATAGCTTTAAATAGTCTGCTTTTTCATAAACTTCCAATACATTCATGTAATTAATATGCAACTCCTAGATTCTGATTGGCCAGCCAATATTTTGGCTGGATAGCATTTCCAGTGACTTCCAGGCCAACGAAACTTGAGCATTGTCACCAGACAGTGTTTGCGCATTAGCTCAAGCCCTGCTGGGCACAAGACTAAACCCCACAATGCTTTAACATCTGTTCAGTAACACTTTTTTCAGGATGGTGTGAGAAAGAAATCACTAGACTGTTAGTAAGTAAAATTAGCCACAGACAAATTCATGCTGCAGTTAGCTATAGTCAGATGTGCCACACAATGTTTTAACACTGGCAAGAAAGAAGCCAACTAAGTAAAATTGAAACACATTTATGGTGCAGTTCGGTATAGCTGGAATGGTAAAAACAGTGGACCAGGGGACCCTTATTATGTAATTCATGATGTTTGCACATTTGATATTGTCCTGCAAGTCACAACAGCTGGTCTCACACAGCCAATCCACCATCATGGTGTACTTTACATGGTGTATTATTTAGAAATTATAAGCACCTGATGCATTTTCAGAGAACCTCTGAAAAAGGGTCAGCTGCTGACTGCATTACATGCACTAGGTCATTCATACTGCACAATGATGGCACTAGTTTCCTAGTTACTAAAGTTCAGAGAGTTAGCACAAGCACGTATTCCAGGGACATAGATATACATGCATAGTGCATACTGCACCATTAGTTCAACCAATAAACTTCCTTTTATGCATCTTGTTTGACATGAAGGTGAAGTAATGTCCTGGATTAATACCACCAATTGCTGGAGGTGTGAAGATTGAATGGCCTCAGTATGCTAAGCAGTCCAGTACAGCTGAACCCTTTTCAGAGTAGGTGCTTATAATTTATAATTCAGGCATCATGTGAGCTAGTAGAGGTACTGTCAGGCAGTGACAGAGAAAGACTGGCTACATTATGTGAGACTATCTACCAGGCAAAGAAAAACAGGGATGTTGTAAAACATGGAATGTGGACTGGTAGTATGTTCCTTTGATAAAAGATTTTGACTAATAAATTGGCTATGCTTAATCATATTCATGAAAGGTCTATAGAGCAACCATCTGTTTTTGGGAGTATTCAGTCACTTTTCCTTGCAATGACAATGCATTCTAGAATCTGTGTAAGGAAATTCACTATGCAGATTTGCTCTGAACAACCACTCACCATATATTATACCCTTTTCATATAGTCACTTTAAACCAGTTTGAACCCACATTCAACCCAGGCTAACATGTTCATATGACCACCTTAACCAGGTTGAACCCGGAACCTTGGAGTCATACACCCTTTTCATATGGCCACCAAAAGTGTTCAACCGGGTTGAGTAACCCACATTCAACCCAGTTTCTGTTCACAAGCAATCATCACATGATGGTATTCATTAAGTGATAATTGTCTTCTATGCATTTTATGTATTCATTAAAAACCACAACTCTCTTTTGAAGCCATAAACTGAGTTAAACCCGAGTTCAACCCAACTCCTTTGTAGGGTTGAACTCCGTTATGACTTCTGGGTTCAACCTGGTCATAGTGGTCATATGAACGCGTTAACCCGGGTTAAATGTTCTGGTTTAAAAGTGACCATATGAAAAGGGTAGTATAGTACCTCCAAGAGTTAATAATATTAACTCTTGGTACCTCGCAATTACCTTACAGTACAGCATAGCATTTGTATCGTTTTGTACAGAAATGATTGTGGGTTCTACGTACAGTATCACGTGTGCTGACAGTTGGCATTTATCACGTGTAAGGCAGGTGCCTTCTTTGATTCTAAACCAGCACACTTATATCACAATTCAATCTTCATAAAATAATCATTAGCATTCCTTGGCTTGTCTCTCTTGGCTTCTTTTACTGGGCAAAGGGCTGGCAGTGACAAACCAGGTGACTCATTCCGTGGCAAGAAGCTGTACACCCATACATTACATGGCGGTCATCTGGATGAGATTTTGAGTAATAATCACTCCTCTCCAACTACCCACTCGTCCTGTTGAGATACTGAGCAAACTCAGTCTCACCCACATCAGTCGCGCCATTTTCGAATACTGATTGGTCTCGTGACTGTCCACCAGTATATTTACGTGATGATCCGTTCACTTCAAACAAACCAGTATAGTAGTATACTGCATTTTTGTAGCTGTGCAGCTTTTTATTGTAGCTGTGTGAATTCACTGTATAGCTACAGCTAACTGCTTAGTCGATTAATTATATCCTAGCTAAAGGTGGCCATGCTGCATGGGTTCCCTGTGCAATTTGGGGGAAAAGTTGCATTGCTACCTAGTTTTACTTTAAAATTTAGCAACAAATTTAAATTTTAAGGCATTTCCAAGCCTTTAAATTGCAAAAATTCTGCAGCTCCTGGGGGTTGCACCCCCAGACCCCCTTGAACGTTTAATTGCTATAACTAAATGAACCATACAGCAAGTTTCATGCTGTGTCCCCTGTAGCTATGTCAGGTCACAAGTATACATAGTATAGAAAGTCTGAAGAACAACAGATACAGGCTTGAGAATATTTATATAGCTAGCTAGCAGTGAAATATCACTAAAATTGCATATCTGAGTGTCTAAATTTCAAAAATTTTCTGTGGGAGCATGCCCCCAGATCCCCCTAGAATGGTTGTGCTTTGAACTTCACAGGCAGCAACTCCTCTCATTGGCATGTTTATAGTAGCAATTTCAACATTATAGTCAATGGCCTTACCAACTCAATTTTCCCTCCTGCGGCCCTATATCTACCAGGCAAAGAAAAACAGGAATGTTGTAAAACATGGAATGTGGATTGGTAGTATGTTCCTTTGATAAAAGATTTTGACTAATAAATTGGCTATGCTTAATCATATTCATGAAAGGTCTATAGAGCAACCATCTGTTTTGGGAGTGTTCAGTCACTTGTCCTTGCAATGACAATGCATTCTAGAATCTGTGTAAGGAAATTCACTATGCAGATTTGCTCTGAACAACCACTCACCATATATTATTAGTGTGTTACCAGTGTGCAGGGCCACCTAAAAGTAGAGTGAGGGCAATTATTATTATTTATTATTATTATTAACACTTTATGGTGACCAGCACTGAAGGTCTGACAGCAACATTTGCTGCAGCCTTAGGATTGCCTAACCTAATTTCAAAGATTTAGACTTAATGACTTATAGCTGATAAGATGTAACAGAAAAGTGGCCAAAGCAAGGAAAAAAATCCCTCCATCTTCAGTTGGGAAGCCACTTAAGAAGCCCATAATCCATAAATTGAAGTTGTTATATTATGAGATAAGTGCATATGATTACATAAACCAGCTAACTTTTGCTACGCATATTACACTATAAGATGCCTCTACAACACCAGCACAACTTACTCCATGGTGTACAGAATATTTTATTTGAGAAAAGTACTTGTGTTGTGCATAACTTTTATGCCAGATGCCAGTAGGACTTTGACCACAAATTTGCATTTCAAAGGGTTCATTATAAATTCTTCATTCCTAAGTCATATAGGGTAGGTAAAACAGTGTACCCAGGGACAAAGTCCCAGCAGGTGACCCGAGGACCAACAGGTATCCAACTCTTTTTGGAATTTTAAACACTTCACAATACTCTTGTACTACTGTAGGTGTCTCTGCAAGTAGTCTTGCATGGCCAATCCATTTTTCCCCATCATGATGTCTCACATGATGTTTAAAATTAGCTGAAAAAAATCTGAAGTTGACTGCATTTATAGGCCACTCGCCTGCTGCACAATAAACACTTGTTTTGAAGTGCTTACAAGTATTTGTTACTGTGTAGCATTTGTGCTTGTGCTGGTATTTAATTACTTATATTTAAAAGTGCTTATAAGCACTTTCAAAGCACTAACAAATCACAAAAGCTACCAGCTCTTATCAAAATTATTTGATTCAATTAGCTTCTCATTTAACAGCCAAAAGGTGCTATGGAAAGTAAGGGAAAGTCAGTGTAGCATGGAGGCCGGCTGAGAGGTGCAGATTGAAAGATGAAACTTTTTACCAATTGATGTTCATTCATTGTAACAATAAATACTTAGAACAATAGGTGCATAACTGCATGCACCACTACATATGTTGATATAAATATAAATTGTTTATTAAAATAATTATCAAGTACTTTAATAGTGCTTCACTTTGTATTTGAAACATTTACTCAATTGCAGCATTTGTGCTTGTGCTTGTACTTACTGTAAGCACATTTACAGGTGTTTGAAAAGTGCTTCAAGCCCTTGACCTAAGTGCTTGACCCATGTCTGAAGTATACTAGTCAATTATATTGCCTAGCTACTAAAGTTTAGAAACATCGTACAAACAATTTATTCAGGGAAAATAACGATTACTAGCTAAGTGAGTTTCAGTCCATCCGCTTGACGACCAGACTTCAGACATCATGGTGCATTTGTACAATGTTTTTAAACTTAATTACTAGACTAGGCAACATAATAGACTACATAATTATGTTCATTGTGTAGCAGGAAAGTGGCCTTTAAATCTGTAAATGCTGAGGTAAAATGCAGTCAGCTTCAGACCTACACTTTTTAAGAGGCGCTTATAATTTCTAATTGGCTTAAACATCGTGTGAGACACCGTGATTGGGAAAAAGTGAAGCATGTCCACCAAATTTGACATCAATTGGCCAGTGTGTGTCTGTGTGTATGGAGACACATGCACACATACAAACATACATATACGGACATTGTAATAAAAGAAACTATACAAACACTATTTTTGTACAGCCATTTTAAATCTATAATCTTGCATCTGGTGTTGTAAAGCAATAAACAAATAAGTAACTGCATATTTCCATCCTGTTAACAGTACATGCTATCTGTTCATTTAGGCGTGAGTGGTTGATGTGATAACGACATTCGCTTTGAGTGAACACGTTTGCACTCAATGATTTTGTCACCCACCACAATACTATTTGCACTGGATAGTAAGCCTACCAATTTACTCCTTTGCATGATAAATGTCATATTGTACAACTACCAAAATGTGTGAAAATGTAACATGGCCTAGTGGACTAAAGTGCATCACAAAATTATGTTTGCAGCTACTTAGTGTAGAATTGTATTACTTTGCTGGCTTCTTTCTCACTACTGAGTTGCATGCTACCACGATGGTATCAAGATAAAGTCAGTACCGGTTATACAACAAAGATAATAAATGGTTTTACTAGTAACTGCATTCATTTTATTCAAAGTTTTGATCAGCATACACATTAATATTAATTTATATTTGATTAGTATTTCAAATTCAGTTTTATGATTAATCACATAGTGATTTAGTTTACCATACTTATTCTGGAGTGCAATTTATCCCTAATCACATGGTTTGTTTATGTAATAAGCCATTTCATTTTTGGGCCTAAGGTATGCAATCAGACTTATTACTGATGATGTAAGCACTGGAGTACATTCTTCTGTGAAAATACTCCAAGCCTCAATAGGCTGATACATTTTTGACCTTTTTAAAAATTCTGTGGTTGTGTAACCATACCATATTAACACTATACTGTTAAAAATAGACCAAAGCCTGCCCTACATGCTGGTGGCTGGTGGTGGTCTGGGATTAATGTGTCAAGGCAATCTTGTGTTGTAGTGAAGCCATAAAGTTTATTGGTTTTTTGAGCTAATAATGCTAGTGATATTGTTAAAAACCATGATTAGTAAGTTCGCTACTACCTAAAGTGTTAATTTTTATTACAAAGGAGAGTCCTTACTGGTTTATTGTACTGGTAAACCTATCTCTTAGCACCAATCACATATATCAATAGCGCTTTTTGACCACAAAATCATGTCAGCTTTATCGCTTCACTACTCAGGATTGCCTTGACAGATTAATCCCAGACCACCACTAGCATGTAGGGCAAGCTTTGGTCTATTTACTAGTACACTGTTTATTGGGATATACAGTATGGTTACACAACCACAGAATTTTTTTAAAAGGGATAAAATGTACAGGAGCCTATTGAGGTTGTGGTATTTTGGTTGACGCATAATGTACTCCAGCAGACAATTAAGAAACCCTACAAAGTTAATGAATACTACGAATAGTGAAAAGGGCTATTGCACTGTAAAGTAGCCAATGATGAATAGGCAATCACACAAGCTTACAATAGAAGCCTTTTAAGTGCAACAAATGTTGATGTTTAGAGTAGCCAATCAGAATTGTTGGAATTTGCAGCCTTTTATGTGCAACAACAAATGATGCAATAATAAACCAATCAGATTAAGATGCCTTTTAAGTGCTGGAAGAAATATGCAATCACCTGTTCTAAGTTAATGACCATACAAAAATGATACACATAGAACCACCTCAACTTAGCTAACCTACAGTACATATATGAACCCTTTAATAATGGAATGGAAATCTGGTTAAAGATCATGGAGCTATGACTTGAAAAGAGTTGTACCAATTTCCACTTTATACATTTATCTGATAGCTGTCATGTTTTGTTAGCTATTTGGTCAATAGGTTGAGCAAGTTATGACCCAGTGATCCTTGTACAATGTAGTGCACATTGCACATGCAGCCATTATTTTATACAATGTTTATCTGTTTTAGCAGGAAATTGCTAAGCCTGACGATCCTTAATAATTACTGTCTTATTGAAAAGTTATTTTTAATGCATTAAAGATAATTATTGCTGCTATTTCCCATCCCAATTAACAAACCTTGTGGTCCCTTTTGTCCTCTTCGTCCTTTTTTTCCTGGTTCTCCAGGTTGTCCTTTTTCACCAGCAGGACCAGGTGCACCATCTTTACACTGACAATCATTTTCTGATTGTCTCTTCACATCTTGATGAGAATTGGTGTTACCATAGTTGGCTCCTGTCTGTGACTGAATTAGGTAACACAATGTAATATAGAATAACATGTAGCTAGCTATAGATTGTAACCTATTATTAATGGAAGGCAGTCTTTATTGTCTAAAACGAAACACTTAGTTGGTATTAGTACATGCAGTTGTGTAGCTATGTTGATTCATCCTCAAAGCCTTTAGGTAGCCATACTATGCACATAACTATTACAAATTGTATACTACATACACATTTCCCACTAGCCTCACATTGACTTGTTCCTGTAACTTCAACAACAGTTCCCTGTCATACTCTACTTGTTGTTGTAGTAGACCCAGTGATGACTGGAAGTACCAAGTCACACCAAACAGTAGAACTAGACTAACAATTGATAGTATTGAACTAGCTACCAACACAGCATCCTTGTTGGTAGCAGTCATTTCTACACTATAGTAACTGACAGTGTCTATAACGGACTAGGTTATATATCAGTGCACTGTAACTGTGTGTAGGAGTTGATGGTATTTCAAACTCATTTATTTAGCGAAGTCATATGGCAGATGGCTCTAATAATCACTCGTGGTGTGTGTGGGTGTGCATCCGGTCCGCATTTCCAGTATGTGCGGATCGAAAAAGTTTCAGTTTTAATGTTGATTATGCCATAGATAATAATTAGCTGCTATATAGCTACATTATCTATGATTATGTTTCATAACCGTTTGCAGTTCTGTGAAGACCAACCCCATAACTTTAATTTTATCTTTTGCAGCGGTAGATACAGGGGGGTTGCAATGGTTTCTTTTTTCAGCTGAACCCACGTCTGAAAATAATGCGCGCGCCGTGTGGGCGATAAAATCACCAGGAGTTACAAGGGGTGGTCACTTCCATACCGCCAGTTGAGACCGGGATCAAGAATTCGCCTTGATCTCTTGATTTCTTCCTCCACTATCTGATTTCACCTATAAAAGAGCCTTGATTCTAGATCGTTTACTGTAAAATCCTAGTAAATTCTCGTGCTGCTAAGCTGCTTGATCGTCACTTTTGCGGACATCTTGATCGCTTGATTCAGAGTATAAAAGCTCCTTGATCGCTTGATTGAATCTTGATCCCGGTCGTAAGTGTTTCAACAGACTGACTACCCCTTAAGTTTGGGACTTTTTCTACAAGCCAAACTTGAGAGAGAATAAACGTCTTAATGATTAAGACAAAATATACAGTACAAGCATACAGGGGCCGGCCTAGTCACAGGGGTACCATGTGCTGATGGATCAGTACAGGAGCCCTGGAAAGGCTTACATTAACTAAATTAAATTACAATACACCAAAAAAAAAACAAAAAAAACAAAAAACATATATATATGTAATACTTAAAGTTTACCTAAGGTGATCTAAAAGATCCCAGTCCAGGGAGGCTCTAGAATTAAAAATTCTGTAAGAACAGGACACAGCAATGAGAGCTGCCTGCTCAAACAAGGATCTTACAGTTTTCTTTGGCACTTCACAAGCAGTAGCCACTTGAACAATTGTTCAGTTCTGACAAAAAGTGGCCTAAACAACCAATTTCAATGGGAACAAGGTTGACGGTTAACCCACCAGTCATCTTCAGATCGAGATGTAATAGAGCAAAAGCAGTCACAGTATTTTAGAGCAGCAGTGTTGCAAGTTATGTAGCTGTAAATAGGGACTTTTATGTGCTTTTTATCAGTGATATTAATACATATATAGTTATATTAGTGGTGGGTAGTTATTCTCATCAGGCAATTACCTTTTTTTTTGTTCTTCACTAAAAGTTTAGCTATGCTCTTGATCGAAACCAGTCACCAAAAATCCTGGAGCCACCTATGCACTCAGTCTCGCATAACCATACAACCTTTTGTAGGGACCAGAGAAATAGGGTCTAGAACAGTTTGAATCCCATAACAAGAGGTTGTATGTGGGTGTGCATCTAGTCCACATTCCAGTATGTGCAGATCAAAAAGGATTCAGTTTTAATGTTGATCATGATCTAAGCTACTACTTCATAATTGTTTCCAGTTCTGTGGAGATTTCCTAATCCAAATGTGGTCTAATATAAGACAACAATGGACAGACACATACACTGGTTTTGTTGTTGTTGTTGTTTGTGTGTGTGTGCGTGCGCGTGCGTGCATGCATGCTTTATGGAAGTAATACAATGCTCTGATAAAGTAGAACAATCATGTTGATTAATTAGACCATGGAAGCAGCAGCAACAACAATGATAACAACAAGAAATCAGTGCATGTGTCTGTCCATTGAGCAATGTAGTTGTCTTATATTAGACCACATTTGGATTAGGAAATCCAATATATGTATACATGAGATAAAATTAAACTTATGGGGTTGGTCTCCACAGAACTGGAAACAATTATGAAGTAGTAACTTAGATCATGATCAACATTAAAACTGAAACCTTTTTGATCTGCACATACTAATAATAATAATAGTACTGAAATGTGGACCAGATGCACACCCACATAATGCTGTAACCTCTTGTTATGGGATTCAAACTGTTCCAGACCCTATTTCTGGTCCCTACAAAAAGGTGCTCTGGTCATGCAAGACTGACTGCATGGTCACCATGCAGTCAGTCTCGCATGACCAGAACAC
Source organism: Dysidea avara (assembly GCF_963678975.1). Taxonomy (NCBI): domain Eukaryota; kingdom Metazoa; phylum Porifera; class Demospongiae; order Dictyoceratida; family Dysideidae; genus Dysidea; species Dysidea avara. The sequence continues at coordinate 32,946,678 of NC_089272.1, forward strand.
TTTTTTTTAGGGACCAGAGAAAACGAGTCTGCAAAGCTTGAATCCCACAATCGTCTCGACACAACATGAGGTTACATCACTAGTGCACTACAATTGTTGGGAACTGAACTTGAACATGCATACACTTTGTATAACACTGTACTATGTACTCTAGGTTAGACCTTAGTATTCTTCCGTTTCTTGTAATTATCTCACGTGTGTACTATATAGTTATGGCTTCAGTAGCGTGAAGGGATTGTCACTAGGTTATCGCTCTTGTTATCACCTTCGATCGAACCTACTATCGTCAGCCCCGCAACATTTCTGGTGCTGTGACCACTCTAGACCTTTCTGGTCTTCATCGCAAGCATTTCAACCTGGTACCGTGGTGTGAAACGGTACCCGTAGAGGCAAGCACGCCGCCATATTGACACTGTTGTTTTTGTTGACTCTATTTTCAGACAAGCTGACGATTCATCGAGATGTCCACGGAGGAGCTGAAGCACAACACGACGTCACGTCGCGCCTACAGATCCCACCTGAAGAAATTAGTTTCGAAGGTTATGGAGACAGTAGAAATATTTAACTCAGACGCACCCTCAAAACCTGACGCTACCTCACTAACAGACCTTCGTGACCAGTTGCAAAGGAAGCAGACTATTCTAACAGAGCTAGATACGAAGATAGCCGCGTCACTCACCGACGAGGAGGAGCTAGAGAAAGAAATCACTGACTCTGAAGAGTATTGCTCTCTCATAGCCACGCACAATCACACATCTTATAGAAGTCAGTAAAGTAACTCAACCGGTCCACTCCCTCCGACCGAGTACAGAGTCACGTGAGCACACCGAGACGCACTCTACCCCAGGGGTTTCCCCAGAATGTATTGCTGCAACAGTGACCCATAAACCCCAAGACATCACTCGTCTTCCCAAGTTAAGCATTCCACTGTTCTCTGGGGATATTCTAGACTGGCAATCATTCTGGGATTGTTTTGAGACAGCTGTGCACAATAACCCTGCATTATCAGGGGTGCAGAAACTGAACTACCTTCGTGCCCAGCTGCAGGGTGGAGCTCTACGTGTAATTTCTGGCCTCCCACTCACCAATGATAGCTACAATGACTCAGTAACACTGCTACAAGACAGGTATGGACAACCCCACAAGCTAATCAGTGCTCACATGAAGGCACTCATTGATATGTCAGGTCCAACTAACTCGCTCGACTCGCTGCAACTATTCTATGATGCAATTGAAACACACACTCGTTCTCTCACATCACTTGGCAAACCTACTAGTGAGTATGGAGCAATGCTAGTTACAAGTATAATGGGTAAACTACCAATGGATATCAGGCGTAATCTGGCCAGAGCTCATGGAACAGATGAGTGGACATTTGTTGACCTTAGAAAGGCTATTCACAGTGAAATTCACATCTTAGAGATGGGCACAAGCGATGTCACCAAGTACCATCAATCTGGATACCCACCAACTGCTACCTTCCTTACAAACACTGACAGAAAGACACAACGTGGACATGGCATTACTGAACGGAAAGTATCAACCCCAAACTGTGTTTACTGCCACGGCACTCATGCTCCTGCAAATTGCCTTACTGTGAAAGATCCAAAGCAACGGTTGGACATTGCAAGACAACACAAGTTGTGTTTTAACTGCCTAGGACGACACAGGGTATCACAGTGTAATTCTAAACACCGCTGTTGGATCTGTACTTGTAAACACCACACAAGTTTATGTGCTGATACAGAGAAACCACCAGACAAGTCAACAACTGGAAACATGTCACGACTGCTTGAGCAACCTCCCAACAGTTCAGGAAATACAAGTGTGAAACCTCCCATTAACGCCACTACTGCTAACACTAATGCTTCACTTACCACGCTGTCATCCCCAAATACTCAACACTCTATGGTTTCACACACAAACAAGATTTGTCTCTTAAAGACTGCTGTTGCTACGGTGTCATCAAGCCATGCTGAAGCTAAGACAAACATCCTGTTTGATGAGGGGTCACAACGGTCGTTTCTCACAAGTGACCTTGCAGATGCACTGTCCCTACACCCAACCAAACAAGAGGATATCTGTATTTCTACATTTGGGGCCAATAACCCTATCAGTCAGAAATTAGATGTTGCATCTATCAAGTTGAAGACCAGATCTGGAAGGTATGTCCCACTTTCTGTCCTCATTGTACCCAGTATTGCTGTACCACTAACACATACAGTCAACACAGAAGTTGTGCAGTTGCCATACTTAAGGGAGCTACCACTAGCTCACCCCGTTACAAGTAATGAGAATTTCAAGATTTCATTGCTTATCGGCGTGGATCACTATTGGGACATTGTTGAAGACGACATTATCAGAGGAAATGGTCCTACAGCAATGAATTCTAAATTAGGGTACCTTCTTTCTGGTCCACTTCCAGTAGCTAAATCTCAAAGCGAGATCACCAGTACCTTTCACATTGGAATAACTGATGATGTCACCTGTGATCTGGAGAAGTTTTGGACCCTAGAAACAACTGGCACAGAACCTCATAAGGACAGTGTCTTGAGTACAAACCAACAGTTTCTCAAACATTACTCTAAGAATTCCATCACACAATTAAACGACAAGTCATATTGTGCCAAACTCCCATGGAAGGAACATCATCCTCCCCTACCATCGAACTACAACATTTTTTTACAACGAGTTCGCTCTCTTGCCAAGCGTCTGGCACAGACTCCTGGTATGTTACAACTTTATGATGGAGTCATCCAAGATCAGGTCTGTAGAGGGTTCATTGAACGGGTAGACATATCGATCACACCAAACACAGGGAAAGTCCATTATATTCCACATCATTGTGTGAAGAAGAACTCTGCAACTACGCCAATCAGAGTGGTATATGACTGTAGCTGCCGTCAATCCAGAAGTGATCCTTCTCTCAATGACTGTTTATCACAGTGTCCTGATTTTCTCAACAATCTCTGTTCCATTCTTCTACGCTTCCGCACTCATAATTTTGGGGTGTCAACTGATATTGAAAAGGCTTTTTTGCACATCTATCTCCACGAGCAAGACAGAGATTTCACACGTTTTTTCTGGTTAGCCAATCCAAAAGACCCTCACTCAGATCTTCAGGTGTACCGCTTCAGAACTGTACTCTTTGGAGCCGTGAGTTCCCCATTTATTTTGTATGCCACACTGTACCACCATTTACAACAGTACAACACTCCCTTATCACAAGATATTCAACAGAACCTGTATGTTGATAATGTTATTTCAGGTGGCAAAACTGAAGCTGAAGCTGTGCAGTATTACCATGAGGCCAGGACAATACTGTCAGAGGCAGGTTTCAATCTAAGAGCATGGGCTTCCAATAGTCAACAGCTTTGTACAGTTGCTATGCAACACAACACAGCCGATTCCAACATTCCTACTAATGTTCTTGGCTTGCATTGGAACACCTTAACAGATCAGATATCCCTGATACCGAAGAGAACAGCTCTGTCAACTAGAAACCTTAACCTTACAACCAAGCGAGAAGTGCTGCAAGAATCATCAAAAACTTTTGATGCAAAGACTATGGCAGATGCATGTTGAATGGGATGAGCCCTTGGAGACCGATCTAAACAGAGAATGGCAAGAGATTTTGAAAGATCTGCACAATCTCCCATCTGTTTCCATTAACCGACGGTACACTTCCACCACCTTTGACCCTACACAAGTTGAGCTACACACATATACTGATGCTAGTACAAAAGCATATGGAGCCGTTACATTCTGTAATTCAGGAGGCTGTACATCATTCATTATGGCTAAATGCCGTGTTGCTCCATTGAAGATCACCACATTACCCAGACTGGAGTTAATGGCTGCCGTCATTGGAGTAAGAATCACCCACTTTGTTATGACATCACTTGAGCTGACATCCATCCCAATTCATCTCTGGACTGATAGCCAGATTGTCATGTACTGGATACACAGTACCAAACATTTACCACCATTTGTTGCTCACCGTATTGGGGAGATTCACCGACTGGTTCCAACCGCTTCCTGGCACTACTGCCCGACCAATGAAAACCCTGCTGACTTACTCACTCGTGGACTCTCCTTTGATCAGTTTGCCTCCTCACAGTTCTGGAGACACGGACCACCATGGCTGCCACATAAAGACAAATGGCCAAAGTGGGAGCATTCACCGGCTTTCTACCTCTGTGCTCTAGCTGGAACAGTTGATGACTTCATACCAGCAGATGGACTGAAACCACCCAACACAGGTTTGCACTACATCATACCAGTCACTAAATATAGTACATTGTTCAAACTTTTGGCTGTGACTGCATATGTACTTAGATTTGTCTTTAATTGTCGTCACCAACAATCACTCAAGAAGGATACTCTTTCAGCTGAAGAGCTACGTACTGCTAGAATGGCTTGGATTGCTGACTGTCAGAAAGACGTGTACTGGTTAGAGCAAGACAGCCTTAAGCGTCACAACTCTAAGAAGAGACCTCTACTTGTCCGTCAGTTAAGACTTTTCTTGGACTCAGATGGATTCATCCGTTGTGGAGGCAGAATCCACAATGCCCCAATCAGTCAGCTTACTAAGTTCCCCTACTTGCTTCCAGCCAAGCACCCATTCACAAGATTAATTGTTCATGACATACATGTGAAACTATGTCACTGTGGATTAGGAAGCACAGTAACTGCTCTTCGACAGACATACTGGGTCCCTACTGCAAGACAGTTTGTAAAGAGTATCCTACACCATTGTACAATCTGCCGTCGACACAGTGGTAAGCCATACAAACCACCTGATCCTGCTCCTTTACCCAAATCTCGACTACAAGATGTTAGACCTTTCACAGTGACTGGTGTAGATTTTACTGGGGCACTCTATGTTAAGAGAGGCAGTGAAGAAATTAAGGCATACGTGTGCTTATTTACTTGTGCCACCAGTAGAGCAGTCCATTTGGAAATTGTGGAAGACTTGTCAACTGAGACCTTTTTGTTAGCCTTTCGTAGATTTGTGGGTCGTCGATCACTACCACACCTCATGATCTCTGACAACGCTTCAACTTATGAAGCAGCTGCAAGTGAACTTAAGAACCTTTTTACTTCAGAAGTCATTGCAACCATTAACAGACAAGGAACAACTTGGCAATTTATACCAAAGAAGGCTCCATGGTTTGGTGGCTTCTGGGAACGCCTGATTGGATTAACCAAGGCTGCCATTAAGAAGACTCTTGGAAGAGCACATGTGAGCCTGCAAGTGCTACAGACAATAGTGGTAGAGGTAGAACTAACATTAAACAACAGACCACTCACTTATATTTCAGATGATATAAGAGACCCACAACCACTTACTCCTTCTCATTTGCTGTATGGAAGAAGTTTGACTACATTACCATACCATCTTGTGGCGGCGGAGGATTTACAAGATCCATCCTACAATGAGAGCAACAGACTGAGCAAGGCCGCAAAAGTACAATCATTATTACTAAATCACTTTGCTACATGGTGGAAGCGTGAGTACCTAACTTCTTTAAGGGAGTACTATCAGAAGCCAAGAAACAACAAACGAGGGATCAAAGTGGGAGATGTTGTTCTGATACACAATGAAGGGCCAAGGCTGGACTGGAAACTTGCTGTGGTTGAAGAACTTATTGTTGGTGGTGATGGTCTTGTTCGAGCTGCCAATATAAGAACTAGCAACGGTAAGACCAATAGACCAATTGTGAAGCTATTCCCCCTTGAAGTTAGTTCTAGTGATATTACTTCTGAACAGATATCTCACATCCCTGACGATCATGCTACACCATTAGCTCAACCAGATATTACCTCCTCGGATGACAATGATACAGCTACTAACCCTCGCCCAATACGTACTTCAGCAAGGAAAGCAATGGGCAAGTTTGCAGAGTGGGCGGACTCTCTCTTGGTCCCCCCGGAGGATGTTGGGAACTGAACTTGAACATGCATACATTTTGTATAACACTGTACTATGTACTCTAGGTTAGACCTTAGTATTCTTCTGTTTCTTGTAATTATCTCACGTGTGTACTATATAGTTATGGCTTCAGTAGCGTGAAGGGATTGTCACTAGTTATCGCTCTTGTTATCACCTTCGATCGAACCTACTATCGTCAGCCCCGCAACAACAATAACCAATGACATTGACTTTCATCAGTCATACCTCAGTAACCATTTGAAGGAGGTTGGGGTATCAGTTTACTCAGTGTTTATTCCAGGATTTCTCTTTTGGGGGTGAATCAGGTATTTTGGGGATTACCGGGTGAAAGTCTATATCATAACTAGCTACACTAGTCCAAGTTCACAACTATGTAAAACAGTTGAAATAGTTCCACACTAAGCTGTATCATGAGTGTTGATTTTTGTGATTGGGTGAAGCATGGTTGATAGGGCTTGATGCATGAGTACAGTAATGATGATGTAATGATGTAATGTCTAGGACAACCATGTGCACCTCTTGTGAATTATTTTATTAGTAGTGTACGTACTGTGTGTCAGTGTGTGTTGAATCACAATTTGTATAAGACATTGTATTGGCCATTATTGTATGATACCACAAGGCACAAAATTATTGTATGATACCACAAGGCACAAACAAATTAAAACGATCAATGGATGTTAGTGTAACAAGAAAAGAATTAAAACTTGTAACACTGGCATCCATCGATCATTTTAATATTGCAAAACATGGAATTTAAAAATCAGGCTTTCTGAGATTAAATTTGGGGGGATTTTGCTGGCTATATACATACCATTTTGAAGGAATTTAAGGAGACCTAAGCGTGCTATTTATAAAAATCAACCAAGAAACTGGGTTCTCAGATATTGAATAGTCATCACTTTATGTAGGAAGTCATATATGTACCTTAGGAGATTTAATTTGAGAGGATTTTAAGGCTGTGTTATAGTAATTTCTAACCTGGGAAAATTTTAACACTCCGAGATTGAAATCTGCAAGCACTTTTGATAGTTTTGTGTGCTGTTTTAAAACAAGTTTAACTAAAGTATACTGTAGTAGTCACTTACGATTTTAGGGGGTGAGTCTGAGATTTTAGGGGGTGAGTCTGAGATTTTAGGGGGTGAGTCTGAGATTTTAGGGGGTGAGTCTGAGATTTTAGGAGGGAAGTCCCCCCCCCCAACAGCCCTAGAATAAACACTGAGTTCACTGCATGGATGTGATGGGAAAGCTGTTTGCAAAATTAACCAATTGACCGACTTCAAGCTGCGGTAGAAGACTCTGTTGCTGACACTCAGTGTGCTTTCATGGCTAGTAGTAGTTGTGAGGATATGGTCTTCTGTGCATGTGCACCAATTTGTGGAGAAAACCATTAAAAATCATAGCAAAATTTTCCTAATTTTTTGGTGATTTTTGCAAAGCTTATGATTCAGTCTGTGCAAAGACAGGCATTGTGGTTTGCTTTGCAGAAATATGGGGTACCTGACTGTTTGATGTGGTGCATTCTTTTCATGACGGGGTGGTTGCTACTGTTGCATTAGGTGGAGAGAAAGCACTACCTTTTCGGGTGCGAAGTGCTCTGTCAGAGTTGCACCATTGCTCCAACTATGTTCATCTTGTAATTAGTTATTCTAAGTCATTGTGATGCAGTAGGGATTGAAGTACTGTGCAAGATAGGTAGGAAACGTGTTGGAGAGCATACCAGAAGACCATATTGCGCATCATCGTTAGTGCTTGTTTGCTGATGACCCAGCCCTGATTTGTTCTACTAGAGCAGACATACTGTACATAGTTGTAGCAGCTAGGATATTTTGAGGAAGTCACTACAGAGTTTGGTTTAGCCCTAGTTTAGTATAACAAAGACCAAGTTACTTATTGCTGGTATGAATCTTATAGCTGAGGATGTAGCTTCGTTTGAAGTAGGTGGCAGTAGTGACTGAAGGAATTTAAGTATTTGGGGTCACTTGTAGAAGCACATGTATGTATGGAGAATTTGTCACATTCTAAGCCTAACTCTTTCACTGTCAAACCTGCCAAAGGTCTTTCAAAGAAGATAGGATATAGCTCAACACAAATGTATAACTACAGTACCCGTTATTGACATGGTCACCACTGATCTAATGTGGATTCTTCAACTAGAGCATCATCCACTGGATAGCTTTCTTCTAGGTACAAGGTGTGTGTGTGTGTGTGTGTGTGTGTGTGTGTGTGTGTGTGTGTGTGTGTGTGTGTGTGTGTGTGTGTGTGTGTGTGTGTGTGTGTGTGTGTGTGTGTGTGTGTGTGTGTGTGTGTGTGTGTGTGTGTGTGTGTGTGTGTGTGTGTGTGTGTGTGTGTGTGTGTGTGTGTGTGTGTGTGTGTGTGTGTGTGTGTGTGTGTGTGTGTGTGTGTGTGTGTGTGTGTGTGTGTGTGTGTGTGTGTGTGTGTGTGTGTGTGTGTGTGTGTGTGTGTGTGTGTGTGTGTGTGTGTGTGTGTGTGTGTGTGTGTGTGTGTGTGTGTGTGTGTGTGTGTGTGTGTGTGTGTGTGTGTGTGTGTGTGTGTGTGTGTGTGTGTGTGTGTGTGTGTGTGTGTGTGTGTGTGTGTGTGTGTGTGTGTGTGTGTGTGTGTGTGTGTGTGTGTGTGTGTGTGTGTGTGTGTGTGTGTGTGTGTGTGTGTGTGTGTGTGTGTGTGTGTGTGTGTGTGTGTGTGTGTGTGTGTGTGTGTGTGTGTGTGTGTGTGTGTGTGTGTGTGTGTGTGTGTGTGTGTGTGTGTGTGTGTGTGTGTGTGTGTGTGTGTGTGTGTGTGTGTGTGTGTGTGTGTGTGTGTGTGTGTGTGTGTGTGTGTGTGTGTGTGTGTGTGTGTGTGTGTGTGTGTGTGTGTGTGTGTGTGTGTGTGTGTGTGTGTGTGTGTGTGTGTGTGTGTGTGTGTGTGTGTGTGTGTGTGTGTGTGTGTGTGTGTGTGTGTGTGTGTGTGTGTGTGTGTGTGTGTGTGTGTGTGTGTGTGTGTGTGTGTGTGTGTGTGTGTGTGTGTGTGTGTGTGTGTGTGTGTGTGTGTGTGTGTGTGTGTGTGTGTGTGTGTGTGTGTGTGTGTGTGTGTGTGTGTGTGTGTGTGTGTGTGTGTGTGTGTGTGTGTGTGTGTGTGTGTGTGTGTGTGTGTGTGTGTGTGTGTGTGTGTGTGTGTGTGTGTGTGTGTGTGTGTGTGTGTGTGTGTGTGTGTGTGTGTGTGTGTGTGTGTGTGTGTGTGTGTGTGTGTGTGTGTGTGTGGAAGAAATCTACGTACGTACGTATAATGTTCTGATAAAGAACAATCATGTTGATAACTTAGACCATGCTGTCAGCCTCCCATGACCAGACCACATCTTTGTGTAGGGACCAGAGAAAAGGGTCTGGAACAGTTTGAATCCCACAGTCGTCTTGACATAACATGAGGTTACATCATACTGTGGGTGTGCATCTGGTCTGCATTTCCAGATTGAAAAGATTTCAGTTATAATGTTGATTTTGATCTTAACTACTTATTTATATTAACCAGTTACTTCATAACTGTTTTCTGTTGTGGAGACCAACCCCATAACTTTAATTTATCTCTTTTATTTGGATTTCCTAATCCTAATGCGGTTTATATGGACAGTCACATGTACTGGTTTGTTGTTGTTGTGTGTGCTTTCTGGAAGTATATAATTCTAATGCTCTGATAAAGTAGAACAATCATGTTGATTACCTAGTGGTGACCATACCACCGTTTTTGTAGGGACCAGAGTAAAAGCAAGAGTTTGTAATAGTTGGATATTTGTATGGGGAGAGTGTCTAATTGGAGTACATTCAGCAAACACACTGCTGCAAGTAACACTTCAGGCTTCTCTTAGACAAAAGGCTTGACCTTATCAATGCCAATCATCACCTATCAACAGTTCTTTGTCATCAGTAGAATCAGACTAGAAGTGTATTATAATGATCAAAAGTGGACTTGCAGCAAACTTGCAGCTTGTATAGGCTGTACTTGCAGTTAGACACTGTCCCTCATACAAGGTTTGAATCTCACAGTCATCTTAAGGTTACATCATGATGTGGGTGTGCCAGTATGTGCAGATTGAAAAGGTTTCAGTTTTAATGCTGATTATGATCTTAACCACTTAACTAGCTACTTCATAACTGTTTTCAGTTCTGCGGAGGTCACATTCATCCCATGTATTTGGATTTCCTAATCCAAATGCGGTATTGGGACAGATACATAGCTCAGTGGACAGTTGACGTACTGGTTTTCTGTTGCTGTTTTTGCTGCTGCTGTGTGTGTGCACTTTTTGAAAATAATCTACATAAATTATGTATAATGCTCTGATAAAGTATGAAAGCAACATTCACTATAGCTGTATGTTAGAATTCCTGACCTCCTGCAGATTTCAATCAAGATAGTTGCTTTATAGAGCAAGATAAAGTATAAGCACTGTATTAACATACCAAGTATAGTACTAGTGTGGCTTTGTTTTCTATGTAGTCAGCTTTGTTTTCTTTGTTGTCTGCTTTGGTGACCCTCAATGATTATAGTATAGAAAATCTTATGTTGCATGCATATCAATCTCATGTCACATGCATAAAGAGATCTTTTAGTGTTTAAATATGGTATACTGTACTCTACATAGCACACTAAAGCTAACAGATTTAATCAATTGTAACAAAATTTGATTTGGTTCTTTGAAGACAACAACATGCATTCCACACCATAATAGTTACAAGCTGCCTAGTTCACTGAAGTATACAGTTACATAGAAGGAGCCTATAATATACATTAGCAATATGGTTCTGTCTTTTTTGCAAAAATCCATTAGGCTAACTGGAAGAGGTAACTGATCAATTTTGTCAGATACTGTATATCCACGGTAGCAGTGATGATAACATTTCGGCAAAGATATTGTAAGCTCTTTGGTCTCATTTTCAACATCAACACTTCATAGGATTGATATATGTATTCCTTACCATTCCATGGAACATACAGACATCTACAACTGGGATCAATCTTACCAAGCAACTGGTTGGCTACTCTTTCATGTGGTAAATTAATGGGCACTTTTTGTCATGTTGTTACAGTTGAGATGTCACTACCAGTCACTGTACGACCAATGTATAGAGTGCTATCCCTTGCCCAGAAGCCACTGACAACTAAAGCATTTGGTGGCACTTCCCCATTAGAATACATACCCCATTCAAAGCTGCCTTGATCTTCAATTGTTTCATAGTCACTGCTATAACAGTGTTCATCACTACTGTAGATCACTAACTGTAGCAAATGTGAAGACACTTTTCTGTAGGCACTATATATCCTGGGATTATTACATAATCATGGTCTGTTCTGCCAATATACAACACTTCTCCATTAGGAGCAACGCCAGCAGCAATTGCATTAGGTGGAAGATGACCATCAGAAACAGTGACCCAATTTATTGTTGGATAGGTGATATGAGATAATTTGGGGAGTTTGCTGGAACAGAGAAATTGAAATTTAGTTACTTCAAATATCTTCCCACCATGTGATATGTGGACCACAAAGCTTCTGATTGCTCTTTAGTGACCTTGTACATCGGTATCTTCATTGTACCAATCTTGTCCAACTCCAACAAGTGGACCATTAAATTAGCTGGAAATTTACTTGTCATAATATCCCACCACTTTGCTGTCCTTGATAATAGAGGCTTCAACTCTGGCAACAAAGAGGAGACAACCTTTAGTAAGTCAACTTGATAGATCAGGCAACACCACATCCTTCAGAAAATCATTCATATTTTTTTCAGTGTAGCCTTCAGATGACTTCCAGTAAAAGACAGCAGCATCATCCAGGGCTGCTCACAGGGGGGGGGGGGGGGGGGGGGGGACTGGAGCATTTTCCCAAGGCCTCAGCCTGAAAGGGGCCCCCATCAAGGCCCCCTTGAATATCTGTTTAAAAGATCGACATACTCTAATAGAGCTGTCAGATCTTGATACTCTAATAGAGCAGTCACAGTATTCTTCAGAGGAGCAGTGTAACAAGCTATGTATGTAGTTATAAATAAGGAGACATAGTTAGTGAGAGCAGCTATTGTCATTGTCAACATGTAATGACCTTTTTTTTTTGGTCTTTGGCTTACAGCTAGGCTGAAGTTGTGCATTCAGAGTGGAACCCTCCTTTCCCAAGTAACCCTTTGCCCTGGGCCCCTTAATTTCTCTGGGCGTCCCTGGCACCATCTCCAGGTACTACAACATCATATTCTTCAGAAGTGTTCAATGTTAACTCCTTCTCACTTGAATTATAATCACAATATGTAATGACTCCTTGTGAAGGTGTAAACACTCCAGGCGAAGACATAAAATTTTCACCCCAGTCAGTGATATCAACCAATGTTGACTTTCTCACCTAAAACACAAGAGTAATGAATAATTTATACACACTATACACATAATGTGCATGACTAATACACAAAGCTGCATATATTTATACAGTGGAACCTGTCTTAGCGGCCACCTGTTTAGAAAGACCACCTCTCCATTAGACCACTTGTAAATTCCCCAGGTGAGCTATTCATACACTGATTCACCTGAGGCCAAACAACCTTGGCCCAAAGGTGACTGTCTTAGATAGGTTCCACTGTATATACACAAATCATGTACATACACACGCAAATAAATACATACATGTGTATGTGCATACGTACATTAATAATCGGTCTGTATTATTGGATTCATCATATATTTCGGGCTGTATTATATCTGCTATAACTAGTTTCTCACTACACATACAGTATGTATGCATAGGGAGTAGAAACAGAGGGGCCAGGGGAGCCATGGCCATTGGACAATGTTTCTGTAAAAACGGTAGAAATAGTTACCAGTCAAAGCTAGGATTTCAAGTACATGGATTTTGTGGGTTACGTCAACATATTATTATGTTCAAATTTGTACAGTGCCCTATATATAGTCTCCTGTACTTATAGTCATTCTACTCTCTGTATTTGCATAATTATATAGCACTTCATTCCAGTCTACAGAAACAATAATGTACTACATAAGCAGTTAGTTCTTTTATGGCTGTGAATTGTAAAGCTTTTTATTGCTGTTTGGTGACCAGCATATTCAGCTTGTCCAACTCCAACAAGTGAACCATCAAAATCTTGTAGAAATTTACCTTTGTCATAATATCCCAACACTTCGAGTCTATGGTAACAAAATTTCAACTCAATTTTTATTAATTTCATGGTAAGTTGATGTTTTAACATGCAATTAATAGACTAAAAAATATTATATAGAATTAAAGGCCCAGTAGACAAAGTTTTTAAATAGTTAAATTGCACAGAACTAAACTTCACCTAGTACAATTGTGCTGCTATGCAATCATACACCAAATAGTTGCAACTTTATTGAAACATACGTACTGTATGATAAATATCAAAATCATTTACTCCAATGTCAATACCAAAGTTTGATATTACATCAAACAATTAGAGTGATATTGATACATTGCACACCACTAGAGATAACAGAACAGTACAGTATATGTCTAATAACAGGTCATCTATATGGACAGGTAGTGTGATTTGATTTCAGCCGGATGGATGACCTACAATTGATGATTAGAAAATGCAGCAAAGGAGTCCTATAGTTTTTGTACACTAGCTACAGAAAGTTGTGAACATAGTGATTCTTCCATGATAGTCATGCACCACTGAGTCCGGTCTGCACAGAATTTCACAGAACCAGTTTCAAGATATACTGTGTTAACAGGCTTTAGTCTTCCCACAGGTCCCTAATTGGAATTTACAGTTGAAAAGTTGTTGGAAATAATGTTATACATTTTTCAATTATTGGGGACTGATTTGACTACATAATAATAATAATGACCCGGTCTGACAAAATCAGTCTTATAGCCTGAAAATACAAATGTCAGCTTAACATTGTGTATCTTCTTTCCTGAATAAACTATAACAACTCTGTAAAATTCAGGGAAATTTCCAGATTTTTGCAAAAGCAGGAAAAATGTTACATGGTCATCACAATCAGAGAGAAAGTTATTAAACTTCAAACTTTAAAATTATGGTCAAAATTTGATGGGCTATAAGACTGATTTTGTCAGACTCACCTAATGAAGTCCCCCATCAACAATAATTGTTGATGGGGGACAAACTCCTTCTCCTGATAAGTAAAACAATAGCCTAATTTACCCAGTAGTGGCTAGCACCTCTTTCTTTGATGTGTACATGTATAAATATAACTTTCTTGGTAGTGAATCTTGATTATTGGTAGACTGGACAGAATATCATTAAACCGGTTACAGAACAGATCATAACTGTCAGTTAACTGGTTAGCTGACATTTCCTGCAACTTTAATGCTGTACCTAGCAAGTAAGCTATATACATATCCTTGTCAGACTGTCCTTATAGTGACCAAAGTAATAGACAACAAGTGATTATACCTATAATAGTAGAATCCCACTACAAGTGTGACATCAATGTTAAAGCTCAAGATATGTATCGAAAACATACATTTTTGAGTGAATAGCTTAGAAATCGGTTATTTGGTTTACCTGACAAGGTTTCACAGCAATAAATATTGGTTATAAATGATAAACAAGGAGTTTACAACAGATAATCAGTATGCTGACCAGTCACATTACAAGAACCCTTTGTTCTACTTAATACTAGTCATGCATGTAGACCCATGATAGCATGCAATCAGGGTAGCAGTGATTATAACAACATGACAAAAATATTTTCAATATCAATACTTCACAGGATTGGTTAATAAATGTATTCCTTATACCAACATACGTAGACTAGGACAAATCGCTTTTTTATAAATTACTGGGCATGCCATATACAAACTACTGCCATCAGTGCTCACAAAAGCACCAATGAGAAACAGAGGCAATACATCCCTCAAAGTATACTACCTCCTCTAATATACTGTATTCCTAGTCCAGCGGTTCCTACACATCATTTGATGAAACTTTGGTGTTTCTCTGCTATTATAACTCATTTGTTTTGAATTACTATTCTATGTAGCTACTGTACTTTCTGTCAGTATGTTGTATCATTTCTCTGAAACTTGCAATAGAAAATGTACACCATGCAGGGCCGGTTTACAGAAAGTTTACAAGTTGTTTAAGATCATGCACTACCATCAGTGCTCAGGATTGAAATAATAAGAAACAGACTATGTCCCTCCTACTGTTATTGATTCTTGGTATTATTTTAATAACTTTTTGATGTATTGACAAGCTTGTCATAACTGCCAATTTTGCCATGAACAAAGTACTGTAGCTAGATAATAGCAACATGTCTGTAAAATTCTTCAATCTGAACCAGTTCAGCAGACTTTGAATATCTGTAAGGGAAAAGACAAAAATTGCCTTATCAGCCCATATGCAATCTAGTTTAATGTATTATTCAAGTTAATGATCATTATAGTATGCAGTGGAGTGCATTGATCTTTTTAATGTTCTCTCAACTAATAAAGTAGGGGTGGGTGTCCAGAAATATTTGCTTCAATACGTTCCAAGTACCTTTTTTGTGGTATTGATGAGTTTCAATAACAATGCAAAGGATTATTGTGCTTAGTAGTCAGTTAGTGAGCTTTACAGTGCTGAAAATTTCTCAACTGGCCATGGGTTTGCATTATAGCTACGTAGTTAGTGAGTAATGGTTGAAACATTTACTGCTTGCATCAATAACACATGGCCACTAGCATTGCAAGGTTAGTGGTAAATTTTATGGACAAAATTAATATTGTGTGCATGATCACCAAGTATTGAACTTCATAAAAGTACTCAATACCAAAGAATCAGGTACACATTCTAGTATTGGTATTGATATTGTAGCCATAGGGAGTTTTTTGGGCCACTTTTAAAACAAAAAAACGTGTTGGGTACTAAAGCAAAAAAAGGCCATAGTGTATTGGGGATTTGAACCTGAGACATCTCACTCCACTTCAGTTTATCGTAATGACTACTGTACTACAAGGCTGCCAGCTATTTGTCGTTTGCAAACATTTAGGCCCACTTTTAGGCCAGGCAAACTTGATTACTTTTTCTTATCCACAAAAATTTGGATTTCCATGCAGATGGGAGGTCATTTTGCATTATTGAATATACTCCAAATCAAGCTGTCTGTTACTATAAAGGTTAGCTAAAGCCTTTTAAGAACTAGCTAGTACTTAAAATTTACCACCATTTCTGAGGTGCAAGGGATATTGCTGTGTTGTAAAATGCCTTCTTAGCATCAAAATACATGTCAGTGCATGTGATGGACAACAGCAATAATGAAATTATATGCAGGTGGGGATGAGAAATAATCATCTTAATCAAGTTTGCCTGGCCTTACTTTGACTACAGAAAAAAAACAAAACATGTCACTATAAAAAGGGTACTAATTAAAGTAAAAAAAAGTAGCTAGCTACTGTACATGGTGCAAGTTGAGGATTCGAACCGGGAACATCTCATTTTGGGCCCACTTTTACTTTGACTACAGAAAACGTGTTTATACTGAAGAGAAAAAATCAGGCCACAGATTTGAACCTGGGACATCTCACACGAAACTGAACAAACCTCTAATTATTGGCCTACCCCTACTAATAAGCGTGCCAAGTATACCATATAGCCTAAATATTTTGAGGGGCAAATTTTTCGGGCAATTGGAAACAGTGGAAATGGAACCGGAAATAGAATGTGGAAATGGAAAACAGAAACAGCCAACTTGTCATATAAATGTATCCTAGAGTAAAACTCCCATTTAGTGGCCACCTCTTAAGACCATCTTCTTGCAAAGACCACCTCTGTACAAAAACCACACTGTAATTAGGCTCCAAAGATAGTTACAGCATACTTAAAAAGACAACTTCATGGTCACCTTTTATAAGACCACCTCTGTACAAAGACCACATGTACCTCTTCACATTGTAATAATAGCTAAGTTCTAAACATCACTGTACCAAAACAGCTAGGTTAGCTAAAAAGGCTCTTGAGGGCATCACCTAGCTTATGAGACCTTTAATCAGTACAGTATGTTATAGTGTAGTACGTACTTGCATAGAGTATTTTTGTATGACATATTCTGGTACAAACTGAGTGATAATGGTATGGATAGCCAGATGACTTAAGTGAAGTATGAATCAAAATATTTCTTTGGGTCACGAAATACATGTTTGGAATTTATCAAATATTTCACTATAAAGTAGCGGTCTTTGTAAAGAAGTGGTTTATAAAATGGTGACCATAATATAAAATGGTGACCATAAAAGTGGTCTTATTAAAGAAGTCATTGAGTATGCCTTAATTATCATTGGGACTTAATTACAACATGGTCTTTGTACAGAGGTGGAAGGTGGTCTTTAAGAGGTGGCCACTAAATGAGAGTTTTACTGTAGGATACATTTATGTGACGATTTGACCATTTTATTTTTCCATTTCCACTGTTTCCAATTGCCCAAATTTTTCGAGGTTGAGCAATGTTGCTAAAAATAAAATGAAGTTGCTATTGTTCTGGCAGCCGGAAATATTTTGTCAGGACTATTGTTCCAGCAGTCCACTAGATTTCCTTCTAATAAGCACACTAATTGTATACTATGCCCTGAGTATTCAACTTTAGGGCATGCGTCTAGTAGGTTGCCCTGAGTATTCGACTTTAGGGCATGCGTCTAATAGGTTATCCCGAGCATTCAACTTTAGAAGATACATCTAGTAGGTTGCCCCGAGCATTCAACTTTAAGGGATGCGAAAAGTAGTATTAGCATTAGGCAGGTTAAGCTTTGGTTTCTTCTTCACCTTCAATATATTATATAGAAGTTACTCCACTCGGAGACATATAAGGTAGAAACTAAGGGAGTTGAGTAGCTGGGAGCCACGTAGCACAATGGCTAAGATTCTGTTTCCAAGCACTGGAGGTCCTGCCAGTGGGTTCAATTCCCACTCAGTCAAGATTTGTGTTCTTCTCTTTTTTTTGTTTGAGGACATTTTTTGGCCAAGTTTTATTTTTATTCATGTGATGCCGGAACAATAGCAACAGCCAAAATAAAAATTTTGCGCATTTGCAAACACTCCCAAAATGTATTGGGCTATATATGGAGGTATAAATATTTCTCAAGGCCGATAAAATTGTCACTGATAACTAACCCCCAAAACTGCGAAAATTTTCCCCCTTGAAATATTTAGGTTATATGGTATCTATTTTTACAACAGTTTTTTTATGGTGAATGCACTCAGGTCCACTAGTAGCTATTAGCTATTCAGTCATCACACAACTTACCGTTAACATTCACTCCCGCGCAAACTGCTCTAGGTGGAATATCGCCTTACCTCGTTGCTAGTAATCGGACGATAATTTTGCGTTGTTCTTTTGAATCTCAGCAGCAGCGATGTGTCAACAGTACCTCTTACTCAGGGGCGGATCTGGGACTTTTTTTTGAAAGGGGGGGGGGGGGGGGGGGGGGGGGCTAGGGTGGACAGAGACATAGGTAAATAGCCAGACATTAGAAGATACCAAGCCTTCCTACAAGGCCCTAGTGATAAGATTCATGTAGTATCCATGGTCAAATTATATTTGGAGCAATGACAACATTAGTGTCAACCTAGGGGGGTTTGGGGGCATGCCCCCCCCCCCCCCCCAGGAAAGTTTGAAAATTAGGCCCTCTAAAGGTGAACTTGAGTGTTTTTAGCAGTTTTTCAGTGGAAAATTCAGTTTATATCATTAAATTTTACTTTTCCATTGAATCAAGACTGATTGCAATATGCATTGAGTAGCTACCGTATCATGCATGCATGATAATCCTTTCATTTGTAGCTACCAAGCATTAAGATACAGCTAGCTATGTACCATAATGTATCAGCTCCTCTTAGCCGTGCTCTAATCAGCTAAATCTGTGAGGCAGAAACATATATAGCTTAGTAGTGGTGTTGAACGTATCATTTTAGTATGCATACTTTAATCATAATATAACAATGTCCATTTGGTTCCACTTGGGGTACTTAGAGATAATAAGTCACTCTCTAGGATTCCTATGGATACAAATACATGAAAATAGTAAGAAGAAAATATCCTGACCACCAGGCAGACTCCTGTAAGTGTTCGAGCGTTAATCGGATGGCTGCAGGTTCGAGGCTGCCCAGGTCCAGTCATGGATTTTTTCTTCTTTCTCTTACTTTTCAGACATACTTAGTGCAGTTAATATAAACATCTTAGGCCTTTATAAGGACTTCTGGTATACAGGCTCTGCCTTTACCAGGTACTTTAATCATAATAGATCTGCCTGGTAATGAAGACTGAACTATAGCTAGCTACAAATGCCAGCACCATAAACCACAGCATGAGGTCATATCAGAAGGTAATTGATACAGATTTTACATTCATAGACAAAAGTGGGTAAATATCTTTATGAGACTGTAAATTACCAAAAGACTACAGTTTGCTAAATGGCTGAGTTGGTAGCTACATACTGTATTATACTGAAGCTGATAACTCAGTCTAACCAATTAACACTTTTTGAATCATATAATTACCACACTAATCACCTGTTATAGCCGTAGTGGAAAACACTGTTAATTATCTGAATAAAACAAAACCCACAATTAAACCTTTTGTAACTGCAGATGCAACCCACAATCGAAACCTGTTTCTTGAAGAACTCTTGAGGAAAAGGAAGCTATGACTCCCTGAAACAGAGTTGAACAATAGGTATAGTTACATAGACATTATTTATGCTGGTAGCGATGCATAGTTCCTGAAATAAGTCTGCTTTTGATACACATAGAAGATTTAAGGTTTTATTGGCCAAGTACTAGCTTAGGAAAGGGGGGACTACAGCCCCCTTAGCCCCCCCTCCCAAATCCTCCCCTGTTACTATCGTATAAATCTTGATGGGCGTGGTCACTGTACGGTGTACGAAACGTCACTGGTGAATCAAGTCACAACATAGCCATCCGGCATAGCAAGCTTGATCTAGTCTCAGGTAGCTCTATAAAATCGATAACGAATTCAGACTTTAAATGGTGCCTAGAAGTAAAAATAATACCAGCATCTATGTCGGCACTAGATACTCATTAAAATTTCAAAGGTAAAACCAGTATTGTTATGGAGTAATTTTACCAAATTTAATTGCCCAACAATTTAAAAGGTACGTTATTCCCTAATTTGAATGCAGGCTGGATTCCAGTCGAGCTTGCATGCTATGCCACTGCACTGCCATTATAGCTACTTATGCATCTCTGGCAATGCCTTGAAAACCTATACCATCAATAGCACTATGCACAAGGTCAGCATTAAAATCTTGTAGTTGTTATCAATATTTACTGAGCTGGGCAACAAAACAATGGGTGTATCTGTCCATTCACTGGACTGGACTCACATCAGTAAAATTTGCTGATGCACTTGCTCAGTTCAACCCATTAACATGTACTGTAGATAGTGAAAAAGTCTGATTTTTACTGTGGTGCATCAACATCTGGAGTACACTAATGCAAGAAAGAATCAGAGTTGTTTACCCTATAGAAGGCTATCATTGTCTTCATCACTCCTCGCTTTATCATCCCTCGCTTTATCACCCCTTGGTTGAACTGCTACTGTAGAACTGTAAAGTAAGACATATGTAAAAAATCACCTCTTGGTGCTCCCAGTAACACTTAGCCTGATGGGAGGGGGTGGGCATAGTGGGGCAATACATTGATCAGTGCATTTAACAAGAATCCATACCTTCATATACACACTCAGGGTTCTCAATGTCTTGTCTTGCACATTAGAGGCACACGCACACGCACACGCACACACACACACACACACACACAAACTACAGTAGCTACCTGTCTAGCTTTATATATTGATCTTAGAAGTTAAAAAATGGGCTATATAGTAGTGGCCAAAAAGCTAGTTGCAAATCACTTTTGGCAAATTTTAAATAAATGGTAGTAGTTGTAACACTAGTCACACAAAAATAGTCAGCTGCACCACTTACAGTATAAACTCGAAGTTTTATCATGAACCACAGTATCAGCTCATAATAGAAGTCACCTATGATTTTTCCAAAATCCTAATGGAACACTCAACTAAACACCACCTTAGAATTCATCTTTGCTAGTGGGCCTAAACGTCTTCCAAATTAACTTCTAAGGCATCTTTTAAGGTTGGAACAGATTTCTAAGATGGTGTTTAGTTGAGGATTTTGGAAAAAAAAACATAGGTGGCCTTCATTATACTCTTGCTATTATGAACCACTACCCAGGGGCGTAGGAAGCATGGGTGCCATGGGTGCTTGGGCACCCATAAATATTTCCAGCGGTGTAACTAACAGGCGTCAGCACATTGTACTATATATTACTGAAAAGATCGAGATATTCTAATAGAGCAGTCAATGACTCTATAATAAAGCAGTCACACTCGAGACCTTTATTCATTTTTATTTTTTGGTCTTCAGCTTTACCACTGGTGGGCACCCATAAGTTAAATATCTTCCACGCCCCTGCTACTGTCCATGGTTCATGATAATTTAAAAAATTAAAACATGGGAATAGTTTTAGAGATCATTAAAAGTAGTAAAGAAACAAGAGTCAAAGAAGCTATAGCATGTTAAACACAGACAGATCTCTACTTTGGACTCAAATACAGAAGCATTCTCAGTACTTACCTGCCCTGACCCTGATTTACTATTATTTTCCTTAGTCTCTACCAAATCGCTCCATTGAGTCCAAATAGAAATTTCTGTGTGTTTAACATACTAGCTTGTTTGACTCTTGTTTCATTACTGTTTTTAGCGATCTCTATTCCCATGTTTTAATTTAGTTTTTAAGATTATTTTTAGTATACTTACGTGTTGTACTTTTACAATTCATTACAAGGATTTGACTAGAAGTACCTCAAGATTCAATCTTGAGTGATATATAGCCATTTTCAAGCATTTTCCATTTCGTGGTCTATTCTGATTAAAAATTTCCTGAGCTACAATCCAAATAATTTTAATTTCTTTCTTACAGTCCACTGTACAGTAAAACAAAATTGCCTTATAATCCAATAAAACAAGGCTTGCATGTATGTAATAATTTATATATGTAGTTCTTATTTTAAATGTTTTCCCTTCAGCTTGCTAATTGCTTCCAGATTCAATCATTTCTCTAAAATTGCTTTCAGATTCAATCTTGGTGCACTTGCATTTCAAAATTTTACCTGAGGGAGTATGCCCCAGACAGGCTACTCCAAATGATGAATTCTCTGTTTGTCGTCCACTGCCTACATTTATTTATTTATTTAATATACTGGACAGAAAGACAGTGTCTGATGCGTCCAGGGGACCAGCCCAAAAGAATACATTACAATCATACATAATACATAATACAGTGATATTTGCTATAAAAAAGTTGTTAGATTTGGTTACTGTCAGCCATAGGTGATTCTAAGGGGACCAGGGGAGGCCATTCCCCCCTGCTGAAAACTAACTTTTTTTACAAATATGTGCAGCCTTAGTGTGGCTATGTATTGGGAAGTGTTTGCCTGGCTAACTATTAATAACACTGTGAGCTCATTGCTATTTACAAGAGAAATCAAAAAACCTGCAATTTTATACACCCCAAAATAATGATATGAAATCACATGATAGTAATTTAGTTCACCATAGATCAGTGGCTAAACTTTAATGATATCTATTGGTAATGTCATTGTGTTCAACTGGATCATGTGACTCAGTGGATTGGCAATACAGGCACATTTACATCTTTGATAATTCGTCATTCATATTTAAAATTAGGAAAATTATTTTTATATCAGCTTGAAATTTGAATTGAACAGCAACACAATTCTCATGAACATGATATGTCTGTCCCATTTGAGGTTTGACTGAAAAGTGACAGTGCAGGTCTGTCATGGCAATAGAGTACCATAAAGTGTGGGAAGATATTGCGTTTGGGAAGGAGAGAAATGTATGCAGTAGCACTTTGTTACATTAAACTTTATCTGCCATAGTGAAGCCCATTCAGCAATTGAGTTGATATCCTGTTGTAATAAGTTAGCATCATTTTGCTGTTACAGTACATGCATGTTGAGCTAAACTCTATGATAAAGAAGATCAGAAAACTGGATTTTTTCTCAAGAGAAATAACATTTCAGCCAACCATACAGCTGCAGATGATTGTAGTGGTGACAGTAAAGGTGTCAATAGCAGGCATACATCATTTACGGTTGTACGGTATGGTCCAAGTACATGAGTACGTATACATAATCAAATGTACATAATAAAAAAGTACTTGCACTTTACTTTCTCAATTATTTGTACTTACAGTATGTAAGTTCTGTGATAAGTACTTATAAGATTTCAATTAGCTATCTAATTGCAAGGTTGGAAAACACTTGGATGAATTTTTCATGAATGTTTCCCATCAGGATCACATTGTTTCTGTGATGTAGTAGGAATAATAGTCATGCCATGTACTCAATAAAATTGCTATTCAGAGTACGATTTGCATAAGAATAATAAATGCCTGCTGGTATATAGAATTTTATTATTAGTTGCTAAATTTTTGTACCTGTATCTACAGGCACTTCTGTGGAATATTAATTATATGTGTATATCAGGGGAGGGTGCATGTGTGGATAGGGTGGCTAGCCACCACATGCAGCCACTCAGACTGAAATCAATTACATAATGACAGTTTAGCTATATATAGGCACAAATTTTTTATAAGCATCACCTACTAATCACATGCCCCACAGGAAGAAACATTATGCATGTTAACTATACTACATAATTATATGTACAACTATACATTTTCGCCAATTGAATGGCCCACATAATGATCTATTACTTAAAATTTTTGTGTAACTTTAATTGGTGTGGTGTTACAACTTTGAAGAGCTGTGGCATACACATAGGTATTGTGGTGAGATTTAGTTTATGATAGTTCACATTTAGTTAATCAAATGAAACAAACATAAACATCATCTCCTAGCTACACAGCAGAAGAATGTGTAGTATGCACTCAAGCAAGTGTACAGGTGTTACACACAGTATACTATTCTAATCCTATCATACCATATCCTTATCCAGCATGGCCTATAACATTATCCTTATGGCCTCCTTATAGCATTATCCTTTCTCACCTATTATGACCAGGTGTTACACACAGTATACTATTCTAAGCCTATCATACCATATCCGGAATTATCCTTTCTCACCTATTATGTCAGCATGGCCTATATATGCTGCATCTTAATATACTCAATTGTAATTAGCTACAATTGTTCTTAACCATCAGCTGGTTTCACTAGGATTGAACTCCTGCATGATCACTCTGACTGGGGATAAAAATTACAAATGATAGGTGTGCACAACATACTTCACTTGCATACAAGCTTTATGATAACATTGTCATCTCTTCCCGCAATGTAAATTTTTCTGCTAGCTGTCAAAATGGAGACCCTCAACTTGACATCTAGACCAGCTACATATCCCCTTTCTGTATCTTCCTGTGTCTTTACTTGCAATTGATTTTCTGTTACTTATACATACTGTATAATAGTACAAGTTTGAAAATTAGCTATACCTGTGCTTGCCTGTCAGATTTAATGTACAGTATATTAGACTACCTCTTGTACATGGATGGCTCAAAAGTGCACTTAAGAAGCATTTTTAAATGCACTTGGCCCCATGTCTGGTAGCTACATGACTATTATATGCTGTCTACAATTTTGCACTGTCTAGTTGTGTATTGTCAACATAACTGGAGTGTATGTGATGATCCAGACTTGGAGGAACTGTTACTCCTACTACTGTAGCTCACTGTGCCCCATCTGATATGTTATTACATCCAACAAGAAACTATACTGTGCTGCATTACATTACATGCTTGCACACTTAGCAGACAAGTTTCTACATACAGTATACATGGTACCAAGACAAAGTTATGATCAAAACTCACTATAGCTATATCCTATGGTAGATTCTCCTGTAATCACTAATGAAGTGTTCCATCAGTCAGCCACAATGTAGAGAACACACACACACACACAAATATATACATGGTAGCTACATTTTACACTATCACTGACATTTATGTATATAGAAGCTTCCTATTATATCACTACCAGAGAAGTATGCCATGAAAAATCTATGGTTTTTTCATGAAATGTTAAATTTCCCCTATGAAATGTACCATGAAAGTCAATTCATGGTATACCATGGGTTGTTTCATGGGGCATGAAATGCGTTTCCAGATCAGATTATCATGGTACTTTCATGGCGTTGCAAAGATTTCATGGGTGCAGTACCCATGAAACATTAAAATCCATAGGTATTTTCATGGTTATTTTCATGGAAATTTCATATACTGTGTGTCTGGTAGTGTATTTCCGCAAGTATTTGTGAAATGTAAATAATTAATCCAGTTAGCTATATAGTTGCAGTTAGGTTGTCAAGGTGTACAGGGTACTTGTACTTTCATGAGTGTTGGGGTATTAACAATGGACAGAGTATCCGTGTTATTTCGATGTTTGATTTTGTATGTGGCGTTCATAATACTGAACATTGGTAAGTGTATAGTCAGTAGGTACAGTAGACTATAGCTATTTATGCTATTATCTATGGTTGCTAAGTGCATGTGTGCTCACTGCATGTGCTGCTATTTCAGTTGTAGCTATATAGCCTATAGTAGGGTCCGCAATCCGAAAAATCAACTTTCACAAATCGATCCCCCTACCATTGTGGGATGTTCATTGTAGTATCCCATTGTTAGATCCACCGTGAAACCGGAGGCACGGTTGTTGTCTTCACGGAACTATCGATTTTAGTATTTCGTGAGATGCAAAAATTATTTTTTTTAAATTCGGGCTCCACACAAAGAGCAGGATAGAACTTGCTGCTTAGCTAGATATTATCTAGAGTTAATGTAGTTAAAAAGTACGCACAGTAATAAGCAAATGATTCACTGGGTTCCCGGCACAGGGTTGCTTTCTCTCAAAAAGCAGAAAACGAAACACGAATTTTCGAATTCAAACTGCCCTACCAGCCAAGACAAGAAAAGCCGACTCTTCCTCATAGTGATGTGTTAAGGTTGGATACATAGTCTGTCTATGCTGTTAGTTTAGAAAGGATCTGAGACTTCTCACCATCTGGGTGAAAAACGTAAAAATTTTCGTGCGTCATTTCAAGGGATTCTCTCATTGGTACCAAAGTGCTTTCCGGTACTTCTGATGCCACACTAGTCACTTAATTTGATGATAAATGATGGTTCAAAACGTTTGGTAGTAGTAGTAGTTGGTGTTTCTGTGATTTCATATGATGCAGTATACCAGCAGCTCACCAGGAGCTCCACCCAGCTCGAATCAAAAATGAAAGATTTTGTGCATTTTTCGGTTTGTTTTGGGATGTTTTGCAGCATGATGGTGATGTAGGGTGATCTAGTGAAGATTTGAAGCTGCTGTTGAGCGTGAGAGGTGAAGTCAAATTTGGACGATTTTGCTGCCTCCCTTGATGCATAGCTTAGAGCGAGGTGTGGAAGCAGTGGATGAAATAATAATTGACAACCGCTGTTACCAAACGTTCAGGGACATTTTTTTGCCATAGTTTTAGTCTACAATTGATGATTGTTGTGGCTGCAGAAGCGCTGGAAATGGGTAGAGTTCGCAACACAGTTCTTTGATGCTGCAAAAAATTTTGACGCTCCACACCCAGATGGTGAGAAGTCTCAGATCTTTTCCAAACTAACAGCATAGACAGACTATGCACCCAACCGTATCGAAACACTATGAGGAAGAGTTGGCTTCTCTTGCCCTGGGTGGTAGGTCAGTTTGAATTCGAAACTTCGTATTTCTTTGTCTGTTTTTTCAAAGAAAGCAACCCTGTGCCGGGCACCCAGCAAAACATTTACTTATTTCTGTGCGTAGTTTTCAACTACAACAACTCTGGATACGATTTAGCTAAGTAGCAAGTTTCATCCGGTCCTTTGTGTGGAGCACGAAATTTTAAAAATAAATCTTGCATCTTGTGAGATACTGAAAATGATATTTCTGTGAAGACAACAATCGTGCCTCCGGTTTCATGGTGGATCAAGCAATGGGATACTACATGCAATGAACACCCCACAATGGTAGGGGGATTGATTTGTAGAAGTTGATTTTTCGGATTGCGGACCCTACCTATAGCTAGCTAACTAGCTCAGTACAGCTAATGGAATTGGTAGAAGCGGACTAATATACAGCTACGGCTACGTAGTTTTGACCTCCGAGAATCAAACCACCCACACTAAAATGCTAGGCTATAGGCCAAATAAATAAAAAATAAAATAATAAATAGAAAATGCTGGCTAATAGCTAGCTACAGCCCGGCTACCGTGAATTTTTGCTAAAGAAACGTCTTTAACTGCTACATTTCCGGAGATTTCAGCTGGCATCACTACCGACATCATGCAATTATGATACGTACGTAGCTGTGATCTAAAATTTATATATAGCTAGGACTTGAGTCGCTCGACCCTAGTGCAGCCCTAAACGTTTTGAGAAACTTTTGGAAACGATCAATGTGTTAGCTAGTTTGCTTTATAAAACCTTTGCTAGACCCATGCAATAGCTTGCTACGTAGCTGGCTATACTTATATAGTAATAGCTAGCTACGCCGTACACTGAGTAGATCGAACATACATGCACCGGCCACCTTATCAAATTCTACGTAGCAAAAAAATAATAATAATAATTTTTTCAAAAATTCTACAAAGTGGATATAGTACCGGCACCGGTTACGAACGTGAACGGCTATTTTACCGGCACAAGTCTATCATTTGCTGGACTATCAAACAAAATAGTTGTGTCTAGGCGAGCTAGAGTTGGTACGCATCCAATATGCCCCGGCCGAGCATTCGACTTTAGGGCACGCGTCTAGTAGGCCGTTTCCCCGAGCATTCAACTTTAGGGCACGCGTCTAGTAGGTTGCCCCGAGCATGCATTCAACTTTAGGGGACGCGAAAAGTAGTTCCTTAGCGTTAGGGGTAGGTTTGGGTTCAGCTTTGGTTTCTTCTTTGTTTTTTGTATTTTAAGGATAAAGGCTTATGCCTGTACATCCATAACAAAATTAATAATTATTATGTACTTAGCTATTCTAATTACTATACAAAATCAAATAAGCAATTACTGTAGTGTCTGTCCAGCAGTGTTTTAAAATCATTGACAGAGGGAGAATCAACAATAGATTGGGGTAATGAATTCCAGTCATTGATTATACTCTGTTACTATAAAAATTAGATCTTGTATACGAATTAGTGTGATGTTTGAATAATTTCCTTGTGTGACCTCTTGTTACAGTAGAAGTGGATGGGGTAAATAAATGATTTTCTATATCATAACTGCCTTTGAGAATTTGGTACAAATATATCAAATCACCCCTTCGTCTACGGTGTTGTAAAGATGGTATGTTTAGATGTCTTAATCTGTCGCAGTATGATAAATGGTTGATAGATGGAATCATTCCGGTTGCTTTACGCTGCATTCTTTCAAGTTTTTGATTGTCAAGTGTGTAAGAAGGTCCCCATATGACATTGTTATATTCAAAAATTGGGCGGACAAGTGTTTTATATAGTTTTACCATGACATCAGAGTCCTTACACTCAAATGATTTACAGATGAGACCTAGAATCCGGTAGGCCTTTTTAACTACCATATCTGTGTGAATGTGAAATTTTAATTTTGAGTCAATTTGTATGCCAAGATCTCGAATGTTGTCCAATAGCTCCAGCTGGGTTCCTGCTATAGTATAATTGCGGTGTATGGAGCATTGCCAATATGTAAGACCTTGCATTTTAAAATATTAAAAGATAATAACCAACGTTTTGACCAGTCAAGCAAGATATTTATGTCATTTTGCAGTACAAGGCAGTCTTCAGAAGAACGGATGGTACGATAGAGCTTTATATCATCTGCAAACATCAGTAACTGACTGGAGACAAGTGACGGCAGTTCGTTAACATATAGAGAAAACAATAACGGACCAAGTATTGAACCTTGTGGGACACCGCTGGAAACCTGTACCCTCTTTACTCTTGTTATATATTATTATTATTATTATTATTATTGTGATTTTGCTGCTGAAAGACATGGATACAAACTAGGGGGTTGATATAAAACTAAACTAGACTATAAAATACAGCAGCTGGTGTGCTGATAAGAGCTATCAGCACCCAATTATAAGTTAAGATTACAAGGGAGCAACTAAAAATTACAAGTAAACTAATTAATTAACAAAGGGGTAATTGGGGTGGAACTACACCTGTGAAAAGGACATACAACATGATAAGTACAGTAATTATTATCATCAAAGTTTGAAGTGAACATGGTCCAGAAGATGTTGTTTAACTGTCTCTTTAGTGTTGCTGTAGATAGATCTAGATTTAACGATGGCAGTACATTCCATAAACGTGGTAAACGGTTAAAATAAAAGTGGCGGGAGGTGCTATATTTTGTATAATTATGAGATTTCTCAAAAGCTTTTGACTCAGTTCCTCATAAACGATTATTACAGAAACTATCACACTATGGAATACAAGGAGACCTTCATCAATGGATTAAGGCTTGGCTAACACAACGCAAACAAAGAGTAGTGCTAAATAATGTAACTTCCAGGTTTGTTCCAGTAAAGTCAGGTGTCCCACAAGGCACTGTACTTGGGCCATTAATGTTCCTACTTTACATCAATGACATATCTACAAATATCAACTCCTCGATTCGTCTCTTTGCCGATGACTGTATTATTTACAGAATTATTGATTCAGAAGAAGACAATAGCATCCTACAACAAGATCTAAATAAAGTCTTCCACTGGGCTAAAACTTGGCAAATGAAACTAAATGTTGAAAAGTGTGTTTTTCTACGTTGTTCAAGAAGCAAAACTCCCATGCTCACCACCTACAGCATTGACAATAAAGCTCTGGAACTGAAGAGTCAGCATCCATATCTAGGGGTCATATTCCACCAATCAATGTCTTGGTCCCACCACATCGATCATCTTTGCGGCAAAGCAACTAAAAGTCTCAACTTTCTTAAACGTAATATAAGTAAATGCTCCAAAGAAGTTAAGATAACAGCCTATTTAACATCAATACGTCCTCTGCTGGAATATGCTAGTTGTGTCTGGGACCCTCACCAGCTATACTTAATTAATACTTTAGAGAAGGTACAACGTCGTGCTGCAAGATGGGTAGCATCGGATTACAATCCAATGAGTAGTGTCACTTACCTGTTGGATCAACTGCATTGGAAGAGCCTACAGAGCAGAAGATGTATTGATCGTTTGAACTTACTATATAGAGTATTACATCACGCTTTGCCATCTATCCAGCTCCCTGAGTATTTCAAGCCTACTTCATATCCAACTAGATTGCATCACCAATACAGATATATAATTCCTCCAACTAGAACACTTGCTTACCAACAGAGTTACTTTCCAAGAACTATCAAGCAATGGAATAACCTCCCTAATCACATCATCGATACAGAGTCACTAGAACAGTTTAATAATTGTATTTTTGGACTAGATTTGTTGTAATTAACCCCCTTTTTGTTTTGAGGGTCCCCCCCCCTCCTGGATGTAACCAGCACTGAGTGCTGTCTTTCCAGTATCTAATCATAATCATAATCATAAACTAGCTTGGAATGGGTTGATGATCCTGTAGAACTGTTGCTGTTAAAATGGACCCACTTGGAGATGTCAAAGTGTAAAGATGGATTCTTGATGGATTTAATAAACAATAACAAGTCATTTAGTTTGTAAGTAAACATGAGGGGAAGCATCGACAACTTTAATAGTCTAGTTTTATAGGAAGAAGTATAATCATTAAGAATGTACTTTGTGGCTCTCCGCTGAACCCTTTCCAAAAGCTGGATATCTTGAACAAGATTGGGTCGCCAGATTTGGGAACAGTACATAAGTTGAGAACGCACCAAAGAGATGCATAATTGTTTCTTTGTCAAGGTACAGTTGGTTGTAAAACTACGACGGATTAAGCCTAGCTGTTTGTAGGCTCTGGACACAACCATATTACAATGAGCATGCAGACCAGGAGAGGTCAGTAGATATCATGATCCCAAGGTCTTTAATCAGTTCTGTGGATTCAATATTATTATTGTGTATAGAAGTCACTTCACTCGGATGTTTATAAGGTAGAAACTAAAGGAGGTGAGTATAGCTGCAGCACCGGTGGTATAATCGTTACGAACATTGCTTATGAGTACGGATTCCCAGGATCGTGCCCTCACTTAGACACCTTTTTTTCCCGCTTTCTTAGGTTTTTTGTCTAAGT
The DNA here is from genome assembly GCF_963678975.1 of Dysidea avara. Classification (NCBI taxonomy): domain Eukaryota; kingdom Metazoa; phylum Porifera; class Demospongiae; order Dictyoceratida; family Dysideidae; genus Dysidea; species Dysidea avara. The sequence continues at coordinate 32,977,901 of NC_089272.1, forward strand.
TTTTTTAAATGCACGTGACTGCCGGCACTATATAACTTGCCAAAATTCTACGTATTTATTTATTTGTAATGTACAGGACTCAGAATTGAGTATATGGTACATGTAAACATGCAAATGATTAGTTAAATAAGTGCTTTGAATTTGTCAAAGTCTGGTGACGTAACAATATGTTCTGGGAGGGTGTTCCAAAGTCGGATGGTGGAGGGAAAGAAGGAGTGTAGGTAAGTGTTAGTTCTGGCTGCCAGGTGCATGAATCTCACACTGTGACCGCGGGTGATTGTAGATGATTGGATAAGATGGTCATGTGGTACTGGTATAAGATTATTGACAATTTTATAAAACGTAGCTAGCTGGAGTTCAACTAGCAGGTTGTCTCAAAAACCCAGGAATATGGTAGACATCAAGGCACCATTATATCACAGCATGGAACCACCTGCCTCATGAATTGACTAAGCCAATGTCTCATACTAACTTTTATGATGCTAGTATAATATTGAATGGTCATGCAGTTTTTGTATATAGCTATATATGTTTATCATATACATGTACGTAGTTTATACATTTAAATCTATTTCCGTTAGCTAAGTCATCATGTATGCACGCATGTATCAAGACACACGGTAGTGTGTCGTGCGGCCCAAGAAGCGGCCGGCGTGCCACCCGTGAGTATACCGTATAGCTCCAAATTTTCGTGGTCTTAAATTTTCGTGAGCGATGGAATAATTTGACAAATATAAAATTTCATGATAAAATTTTCGTGAATGCAGCAACATTTCGTGAACGAATAATTCTTGTGGGTGCTACTCAAAGGTTGCTGGTAAGATTCTGTGAGGGAGTTATCAGCAATTGCGCTATGAATATGATTTAAGTAACCATTATACAGACAGCTGGCTGCTATGCCATAGCTACATGCGTGTAGGTCACGAACCACCACGGGACGATCACGACACCAGAATCCATTTCAGTGCCATTTTCAATAAGTGTGTGAGATACTGAACATATCAATTAGCTATACGAGGATGGATGATGCTAGCCTTGCAGTGGTAACATACGAGTATAATTCGAAAATTCGAGGTTACCATGTATATCAAGAAGTATGGACACCTTTTCTTGGTGAAACTCTGCCATGCTCGCCAGAAGATGGAAACTCACACGACCCATTCTGTGTGAAAGTAACCAAAAGAGATGTTGGAACTGTTGGACATCTGCCAATAACAATAAGCTCTTCATGCTCAGTGTTTTTGCAGATGGGAGGAGCAATCTCTTGTAGAGTTACTGGAAGCAGATGCTATTCTCGAGATTTAAACCAAGGTGGGTTGGAGATACCGTGTGTATTGGTGTTTCAGGGTAGCAACTGTCTTGTCTCTAAAGCAAAGAAAATGTTGCAGCTATGTGAGCAAAAACCAAATAATGTAAAAGCTACTACTGCACAAGACACACCAAAGGAAGCCTTAAAAGATGGGGAAGATCTCCCAGGAAATCCAGCCAAAAAAATTAAAGTTGAAGAGGAGGAAAGTACATCGAGATGTGACCGTAATAATGAAGATGTTTGGCTGCATCACAAAATCCGACTGTCTTTAGAAGATAGAAATGCCGTGTCCAATGGACGACAGTTAAACGACAAGCACATAAATTTTGCTCAGATTATTTTGAAGGAGAAATTTCCAGACATCACAGGCTTACAGTTAACATTGCTACAAACTAAATTCAAACTTGACATTCGTACGCCATTGGTTCAAATTCTGCATGTCCATGGTAATCACTGGATAACATTTTCTAATCTACAGTGTGAGGCTGGGAAGATTTTAATTTATGATTCCATATTCAACACAGTTGATTCTCAAGTAAGGCAGCTGGTTGAAAATATTTGTGGTTCAGATATCAATACCAGCATCCATGGTAAAATGCCAAAGCAAGCTGGGACCACAGATTGTGGTGTCTTTACTATTGCTACTGCTACCTCACTTCTACATGGAATAAATCCTAGTGAATACACACAATCACTGATACGATCTCATTTAATCCAGTGTTTTGAAAATCTTGATTTAACACCATTTCCTTAAGTTAAATATAGCTACATGTACTACAAATAATATTAAATATTGTACTATTACTGTTGTAACCATACATTTATGTGATGTTTTAATAAATACAAAGCTACTTGTTAAGAATGTCTAAAATTCCAACATGCCTAAAGCCATTGACAACAATCTCAGGTCTAGACTTGAGGTAATCGTACAACTCAATCATCCATCTTGCTCCTACAGGTTTCACAATGCTTAACCTGAGATCCACAGGTTGTAGTCGTCTGCTCAAAGGGCCACTTCCGAGCTGCTCAGTTATTTTGGTAGCATACCATTCATTAAACTTTGCACGAAGGAAGTCCTTAGCTGGTTTATTAACGCTGACATCTAGAGGCTGCAACATATCCGTACAGTTGGGTGGCACAATTACATAAAAGATGTTATTGGCTTTTAGTAATGACAGCACCCTATTGGTAACTTGACCACTGAATTCATCGAAGATAACCAATGAAGGGTAGGTTGGTGGGAGTTTCAAAGTTGTCTTCTTTTCTTGTAAATAAGGAAAAATGATTTTGCTGATATATTCCACCATTGTATCCTCGTTGCACCAGTGGTTGTGTGTTGCTGTGATGTGCCATTTCGGTGGAAATGAGACAGAAGGAAGGCATTTCGTTGTTGTTCCTTTGTAAACAAGTTGAACAGGAAGAAAATCTCCTGTTAAACTCCCAGCAAAAACTGCAGTTATCTGCCTCTTATCGTTAATGCCAGCAATCTCTACCCTTTTTGATCCCTCCTTCTCCATCGTCCATTCTGACACTGGGATGTATTTAATCCCTGTCTGGTCCCAGTTTATTATTAGATCATAAGGTATCTCTGCCATTTCCACAACTGCCTTGATGTCAAGCAGGAACTGGTATCTTACTTCTTCAAAATTCTTCACAATCAACTTGGACTTTGTTGTTGCCTTCCGCTTAACAAAGTTCATTTTCCCCAAGAAATACTTTGCCCAACTTTTCTTCAAGGCGATGTGACCACCATTGCATTCTAATGACATCGGCTCTCGATGCTGCACTATTCCAGTTCCTGCAGCTATTACAATGGAGGTGTTGACAACCCCTCCAGCTTCTCTTATGGTCCGGATATATAAACGTAAATCCTTGCTTAGCTTGTCACTTAACATTGCTGGCCTACCCCTCTTCTTTTTTTCAAGTTCGTCAATGGAAATTATCTCGTTAGTTTCTTTTCTGTGTGATTCAGTAGTTCTGATGATCTCCTTTTTCCAGTCATTTACTGTACTCCACTTTAACTCTGGATGCTTTGTGGCAAAATGCTTGATAGCTGTCGCTGTGCCGTGTTGGACGGCATAATTACCAATGGCAGCTCTCTCTTTGTCAGTATAAAAGGCATAACTCCCTCGCTTTCCATTGCCTGATGGATGGCAGCGAGAATCATCACTAACAAACTTTTGCACCGCGTTATTTGCTGCCTGAATTGTAGACGATGGCACAAGCTTCGGCAGTGGTCCATCCGGACTGGGCGAATTTTTTTTTTGGACGCACTTCTGACTTAGAAAATTTTTCATGTTTTTGTGAACTTACCGTTTTTCTTTGTTTTACGGAAAGCAACATTGTTTGCGGAGAAGGAACAGGTCACACTGAAACTATTAGCCCCTCTGTATTAAGTGTGTTGGTCGTCTTCAAAGATGTTGTGAACAACGGACGAGACCTACCTGGATGGACATTTCTCCCCTGCCACCCGCCTGTCATCTCACAACACTGGCGTGACTCAATCGCTGAAAACTTCGAGTGAAGGCCAAGGTGAAGGCATGCATGAAAGGATAGAAGGACACTTGTAAGAAGGTGTCACAAGTAATAAACACAGTTGGGAACTGAATGTGTAGTATGTGACTGTAATATCCTTGTTTGCTGTATGCACTCTGAGAGTGAAACTACCTATAGCTATCTTGTACTGTGACTTGAATTGTCATTATGTATGTGTCCAGGTTGTGACCACAGTAGTTTGTTTGTTCTGTGTAAAGTTAACATCATTTTCATTACGCTATGTACTGTAGTATTGTGTGATTAAACAAAGTTTGCAACTAGCACTCACTTTAAGACACTCCAAATAAATTCTGTTTCCCATCCACCACCCGCATCTCTTTATTCCCAGCTATAAGATGTTCCATTATTCCGTTATTTTCTGCATACTGTACAGGCTTAATAAAAGTGATCTTGTAAGGTTTGCCAGCTCACATGTCAAAATGTTATCACTGTTCATGTTTGTGTTATTCTTGCAAAGTAAACAATGAAGGTACAAGCTGAAAATGTTATTACGTAGTTTGCTATGGCTGTACCTAGGAAATAATAACTTGAAAAGCTGCCAATTTCATAATAGAATAATGGAAATATATGGACCACCTGCCCGCATGCTAAGAGAAACAGAGAATTTATTTGGAGTGGCCTTACTAGCTTCATTCAAAGTCTGCAAAATACAAATGGGATCCACTCTGTAAGAGTTTTAAATATTGTGTTGTGCCACATCTTTGGCTCTCTGAAGAATTTTGTTTTTGTTCTACAATTGCACTGCACCATTGAATACTGCTTTGTAAATTCATGTTACTGATGCTGTTATTCTTACCAATGTTGTAAGTGCCTTCATCATTTGGGTTACATTTTATCCAGGTTTAGCAGGTCTCATCCGCTTTTAAATAATTATTGGAATGACCACAAATTAGCTAGTAATTACAGGAATAAATCCCAGACCAGGTAGTGACTTGATCCACAGACTTACTGCAGTATCCGTGATCAAATTAACGTATGTTAATACTAGCTAACCTGTGACCAAACATCATGCCAATAGCTATCTATAGCTATCCAGTATGCAGCTATGAATCATCAAATTTGGAAGACCTATTTCACAATGTGGTCACATAATGGGCATTCAAAGGTAGCATATTGCCTGGGAATGTAATTTGCTTAGGCTGACTGGTCATGAAATTATAACTATTTTGGCTTTCTACCCAAAACAAGTCAGCCATCGACCAGACCATGGAACAAGATTGTTACTTACAATGAAGAAAAGTATCACTTAGTCCTAACTACTTAACTTTACTACTCAAAATTTAGTCACACAGACCACATGTAATTATTGTTGAAGGCCTTGGTTTGATAATTTATATGGACTATCAATATAATTGGCAAGAATCAGTCAAATCATTGTACTGGCTATTTCACTGACAAAAGAAGAACCACTACGTCCATCTCTTTTCCACCCAATAATCAAACATGTAAGGGTAATGATGAGACCAAAAAATGTAATCAACTGTCAATTAGCCAGCCACTGGAGATGTGTGCATGCACATTGAATTCAGCTACACATTTGGAGATAAGATGAACATTATTGTAACGACCATTAATGATTGGCTGGATATTGAGGTCGTGCTGCACATCTACCAATTAGTTGATACTTACTTGAGGTCTTACTGGCCCACGCTACTTTTATAGATTTTAAAAATATATTTCTTGCCATATTGATTTGCAATAATTATCTGATTGGATCTACTAAATCTGACTAGTTAGCACAACTTGCAATTCTGGTATACTACCCCGCAACTTGATTGCTACATCCATACATAATTTCCCTTGCTCCACTTGAGCAATACATTCAGCTGCCTTTGTACAAGGCTGTCAAACGTAAGATGTCTTCAAGCAGCCTGATTGATTTGAAGGTATAAATGGAAATAGCTTTATCATTATTGAACACTTTAATGTGATACCTGAGAATTTCACGAGCATGTACGTACTTACGTACGGGAGCTAACAAATCTAGTCACATATATTAATTACTACATCGATGTTAAGAATATTCTATGAGTCAGTGATTATTATGTACAACATTATATAGTTACGTAGGATACTCTTTAGCAGCTTTTTAAAACAATGTGATAGCATTTACTTCTAGCTAGTACACTATTTTGCAGACCTAGCTCATACACACACTCCAAGTTGTCTCATGTATGCATATACAGTAATGCGTAAGTATTGTACTGGCTTCTTGTGTATATGCGACTGGCTCTTCATGATTTTCCAGCTCACTAAACATCATTTCCAACAAAGCCATGGCTACAGAAGTGCCAAAGCTGCAGAAACCAGACTCTCCAGTTCCATAAAACAAAGAGCAGAATGTGGTGGTCTATTTAGCCAGCAATTCGAAAGAGGAGTTTGATTTTGTGTTCATGGAAGCCAAATCAGTATGTGAACATGACAAGTACATACATACACAGTGATACCTTATAATAGTAATACTCACGTTGAGTAATAAACATAGTTAAAGTGTACTCGACAACCTCATTGAGACCACCTCATTATAGTGACAATGTCTAGTATGTCCCTAGTTAAAGATGTACTGCATGACCTCATTAATAAGACTACCTCAATTTGGTCCCAAACATAGCTAAGGTGTACTTGACAACCTCAGTAATAAGACCACCTCATTATAGTGACCATGTCAAGTAGGTCCAAAACATAGCTAAGGTGTACTTCATGACCTCACTAATAAGAACACTTCATCATTGTGACCATGTCAAGTAGGTCCCAAACATAGCTAATTAATAAGACCACCTCATTATAGTGTCAAGTACATCCCAAACATGATCTAAGGTGTACTGCATGACCTCATTAATAAGATCACCTCATTACAGTGACCATGTTGAGTAGCTAGGTGCTAAGGTATACTCGACAAGCTCATTAATAAGATTATCTCATTTAAAGTGACCAACTCAAGTAGGTCCCAAACATAGCTCATGTGTATTTTAAGACCTTGTTGAAAGATCACCTCATGATATAACGTCCATGTTAATTAGGTCCCAAGCATTAGCTAAAATATAATTATATACTTCATGCATAATACAAGTACCATTTTACATAGCTAAACACCATAACACCTTTAACAGTGGCCGAATTTGAGCAGTGTCATAAAAAACAACAACATTGTTTTATACTGAGTAGTGGTCAAGTTTGAATAGTTATTGCATCAATTTTGTGAACAAGTGTAATAAATGCACAGTGAAACCTCTATAACCCAATGCTCAAAAGATTGTATATTTTATTAAGGCTAAATATGAACTAAAATTATAATCAAGGTTGCTTGACTATCAAGGTATAGTGTTAAATGATTTGCCTTCGGGACCAGCTGCCACTGAATTACAACAATATTGCCACCACTACTCACCATAATATACCAACTGCTACATATTCACCACTAACTTATGCAAGTATAAATTCTCTGTTTCCTGTCCTGGACTCAAGCATATTTACATGCAGGTGGGCGATTCATTTCTATTATTTCATTATAAGATTGGCAGCTTTTCAAGCCATTATTTGCCTAGCGCAACCATAAAAGCATGCTTAAGCTTGTTCCTTCCTTTTTAAGTTACAAAAATAGCACAAAAGTGAAGTTTGTGCTGACTTGATAGCGCTGCTGACACTGATTCAAAATGGCTTTTACTGAGTCTGTCATTATACAAGAATAACCGGAAGAATACGGAATAATGGAATAGTTAGAGCTGACAGTAACTAGATATGGGCGGTGGACGGGAAACAGAGAATTTATTTGGAGTGGTCTAAGGCCCCACACATTTTTTCCTAAATCCTCTGCACCTAACCTTGTTTCTTGTATTCTAAACCTGGGTAAATCCCTGATGATTGATGGAACAGGCAGTACAGTGTTAGACTACTGGATAATAGATGTATCCAATAATAAAAGAGGTTTCACTGTCGTGGAGCTCCACAGATGTTATAGCAAAAAAACACTATTCCTATAGTACACAAGTAACAAAAATTTCAAATCCACTGAGTAGCTACATAATTATTGTAAAATTAGTGACATACATGCAAACCTTCAGTTCTGGTCACTGTAAAGATAACATAAACATTTAGATACCCAGAGTCTACCACTACAGCTCTCAATAGTCACATTCTACAAATTCAGTTCCCAACTGCGTTTATTACTTGTGACACCTTCTTACAAGTGTCCTTCTATCCTTTCATGCCTTCACCTTGGCCTTCACTGGAAATTTTCAGCGATCGAGTCACGCCAGTGTTGTGAGATGACAGGCGGGAGGCAGGGAAGAAATGTCCATCCAGGTAGGTCTCGTCCATTGTTCACAACATCTTTGAAGACGACCAACACACTTAAAACTGAGGGGCTAATAGTTTCAGTGTGACCTGTTCCTTCTCCGCAAACAATGTTGCTTTCCGTAAAACAAAGAAAAACGGTAAGTTCACAAAAACATGAAAAATTTTCTAAGTCAGAAGTGCGTCCAAAAAAAAAATTCGCCCGGACTGGGCAGGACTGCGGCCACAGCGTTGGAAGACGAGGTGGCAGATGAATTTGAAGACTTTGGCTTAAAATACTTGTAAAGAGACATCACTTCCGTTTGAACACTGACTTTCTAATAGCTATTGTAAAAATTAAAATTTCGTGAATAATATTTTCGTGATCACATGCAAATTCACGAAAATCACGAAAATTTGAGACCACGAAAATTTGGAGCTATACGGTATTAACAGGAAGAGAGAAAACGCAATTTTCACACCTATGTAGCTCTGTGATCCCTTATCCGATCGGAACCAAATTTGGTAGAGGGGTGCCGGCCAGCTAGGGGAGTCTACACACCAACGTTGAAGAAAATCGCTCCAGCCATTTCCGAGATACGAGCGAACCAAATTTCGTTTCAATTTCTTCGTTTTTTTCTTCTTCATTTCGCACACTTCACAAAATCCACCATAAAACATGACTGCGTGCTCGGATCGGGCTAAAATGTGGCACACTTAAAGGGCTCATTACGGCGGATCGTTGTACCAACTGTGATAGGAATCCGATGAACATTCACGGAGTTATGACAGACTATTTGCGTAAAATAAGGTCGAAGGTTTGTCACGACTACAGGGTAAACTCCTTTGAGGAATCAGTTGAAAATTGATATGTAGATGGAGAAACTATCGTAGGAGTGCCTTTTTGTGGTTTGCAAGGAATCGGAATAAAGACCATGGAGATATGACTCAAAACCCGACCTGTGTCAAAATTACGCGATCAATTTTTATGAATAAAATAACTATTAGTTTTCGTGTCTACCAGGCATTTTTTAAAATTCATTTATTAGCTTTATAGTGCAATGTTACAGGTGTACATGGTTGTACAACAATAAAAGTGAGTTTGTATACAATTGCACTAAAGGTAATCTGGTAAGTACCAGATCCCATAACTTAAATTAAGTAGCATTGGCAGGCAAACCGCTTAGAACAACGAGCTGAAAATCAGTATGTAGCTGGAATAATCATCATAGAAAGTCCTTGCAGTAGTACAGAAGAATCGGATTACAAACCACTGACAGAGTTATGATTCGAAAGACAACTACGTGTAACAAATGCGAGATCGAGATACTCTAATAGAACAGTCACTCTAATAAAGCATTCAGCTGCATTTATAATTTACTCAATTATATTACATTGCAAGTTATTCTGTAGGGAATTCAGCTACAAACAGGTGACCCTGTAGTCAGATCAGCCAGAAGAATGTACCTAATAGAGAGTTCAGCTACAAAGAAACCATCATGTAGAGAGTTAAGCTCAAACAAATTGCCCAGTAGAGAGATCATCTAGAAGAAGTTACCTTGTAGAGAATTCAGTTACAAAGAAACAATCATGCAAAGAGTTCAGCTACAAACAAATCACCCAGTAGAAAGTTCCGCTATGAACAGATCACACTGTAGAGAGTTCAGTTAGAAACAGGTCATCTTGTAGAGAGATCAGCTAGAAGAAGTCACCTTGTAGAGAGTTCAGCTACAAAGAAACCACCATGTAAGAGAGTTCAGCTGCAAACAAATCACCTGTAGAGAGTTGAGCTAGGAACAAGTCATTCTGTACAGAGATCAGCTAGAAACAAGTCACCCTGTAGAGAATTCAACTACAAACAAATCACCCTGTAGAAAGATCAGCCAGAAGAAGTTACCTTGTAGAGAGCTCAGCTACAAACAAATCACCCTGTAGAGAGTTCAGCTAGAAACAAGTCACCCTGTAGAGAGATCAGCTAGAAACAAGTCACCCTGTAGAGAATTCAGCTAGAAGAAGTTACATTGTAGATAGTTCAGCTACAAAGAAACTACCATGTAGAGAGTTCATCTCGGAGTTCAGCTGCAAACAAATCGCCCTGTAGAAAATTCAGCTACAAACAAACCACCCTGTAGAGAGTTCAGCTACAAACAAGTCATCCGGTAGAGAGATCAGCTAGAAGGATAACTTTGAAGAGAGGTCAGCTACAAAGAAATCACCCTGCTTCATCTTGTTATTATTTTATTATTATTATCAAATTGTTAAAGGGATACACAAAAGGCATGTGCCTGTACAAGGTGATACCCTTACATACAATCTTTACAGTTACAAAAATACAATTTCAAAACAGAACAACATACACAATATAAGTACAGAATTAAACAATTACATTAAAATAAACTGTTTCAATCTAGATCTGAAATGTTTAAAACCTGGCTTCGTGCCAAAATGTCCTCAGGAATAGTGTTCCACAAGAATGCCACGGATACAAAAAAAACAATAACGGAAAGTATTGATAGTAGAAGAAAACACTTTTAAAGTTAAGGAGTGCGACCTTGTACACAGTGTATCGAACTCAAAGTAATCACTAAAATTTATCCAGTACTCCCCCTCCAAATATCATACAAAATTGACAGTGACAAGAATTGCCGTCTAGACTGCAGGGATGGTCAGTGCAATTTACTAATACAGTCATCCAATGATTTGGACCACTGATGTGATTGTGGATTCCAGGTGCTGTAGCGTGCTGCTCTGCGCTGCACTGATTCAATCAATTTAATGTTAGAAGAAGTAAAGGGAGACCAAACAGGACAGGCATATTCAAGATGGGGTCTCACAAGGCACTTATATGCAATGTTCTTAGCCGAAAATGAAGCACCAAACATAATACGACGAAGATGATTGAGACAAACCGTAGCCTTATGCACACAATATTTGCAATGGTCGGACCAGTTCAATTTTGAAGTTACAAAAACACCAAGATACTTCACTTTCTGAACCCAGCTTATCAAATGAGATCCAATATAGTAATTAAAATGTAAAGGACAGCGCTTGTTGGTGATGTTCAAGGCTTCGCACTTAAGTGGATTTAGTCGTAACAACCAAGTCAAGGTCCACTCATATATCCTCATAAGGTCCCATTGCAACACTCACACTGACAATGTTCTGATGCAAAGTAAGATCATCAGCAAACATCTTTAGATAGGAGTGTGAGATCACAGATTTTATATCATTAACATATAAAATAAACAACAGTAGGCCCAAGATAGAGCCTTGGGGCACTCCTGAAATAACAGGCAACCAACTAGAATGAGATCCATTGACAACAACCCGCTGAGCTCGAGTAGTTAAAAAGCCTTGATCCAGTTCAACAAATCACCAGTTATTCCAAGACACTCCAACTTTAATAATAAACGTGAATGAGGGACAGTGTCAAATGCCTTAGAAAAGTCAAGGAACAAACAATGGCAGCTCTGACATAATTCCAAAGTATGTGCCCAATCATAGGTAGCTTCCAACAACAAATGAGTTGTTGAACGATGTCTATGAAAACCATATTGATGATTTAATATGAGACCATGAGCCTCTAAGCATGAAGTTAGCTGTGAGTGAATTATTCGCTCCATAATTTTAACAACAATAGAGGTAAGGCTGATTGGGCGATAATTAGAAGCATCACATTTATCACCCTTCTTATAAACTGGGACAATGTTGGCTGTGACCCAGTCACGTGGCAAAGTACCAGTCTCCATTGACTTTGTATATAGATATAATAGTGGCACAGATATACTCTCAGCACAGAACTTTAGCAAAAATCCAGTAATCAGATCAGGTCCACATGCCTTACTATCATCAATAGCACATAGATAATCACATACAACAGTAGAACTGAACTCCACTGATGAAATAAGTGGGGGCACAAAATTCAATGACTTATGAAGCTCAGGAAGGTTAGAAACATCCTCTTTCGTAAAAACTGACTGAAAATATTGGTTGAAAATATTTGCTTTAGCAGAGTCCTCTAGTATAGGCACACCATCGTGTCTCGGTAAGGGAGTAGGATCCATTTTACCCTTGGAAGAGTTTAGCCAGCTCCAAAATTTCTTAGGATTAGAAGAGTATTGCTTGGAGAGTGACTCAGCATAGTTGCAAGAATCTAATCTAGTAAGGAAGCGAACTCTATTACTGAGTTTCCTGTAAGCAGCCAATAACTCTGGAGGTGGTGAGTGTCGAAGACGTTGAAATTTCTGAAGACGTTGATACATATGCCGCTTCTTGTAAATGAGATGGATTGTATCACAAGAGAACCAATGCTTCATTTTACTCTTTTTCCATAGGACTTTTGGGACAACAGAATCAACAGCTGAAAAAAAGAGATCTGACTTTAAACAGCATCCAAGAGCTTTCAATGGTGCCAGCTAACTCCACAGTGTTCCATGGTACCTGAGACATAACATCCAACAAGAGAGAGAGGTCGGCTCTCTTATAATTATAAATTAACCTCTTACATGAAGACTTTCCAGGTAAGACCACTGATAAAGTAAACTTAATAGCATCATGATCAGTACCAGGGAGATTGTCAGTTACTTGAACATTTGTAATAAAATTAGGGGAATTAGAAAACAATAAATCTTTTCTTCTTCCTGTGGTAAAGAAAAAATGATAGGTTAAAAAAAGCCCTAAAGCCGACCATAGGCCGGCTTTGGGGTATACAAATCCAAAAAGAAATGAAATCTAATCCAAAACAGCCAAGCTGTAAAAAAAGAGTGCGGCCCTCAGAAAGGCTATGGTGAAAAAGATGTGAAATCCAAGGTGGCGGCCAAGAAATGGCTGTGATGGTAGGTTAATGGTAAAAATTTTAATAATGACAATTCAGGTGAATTTTGTGCCAAGACCAAGCGGCACCAAATTCACAATTGGCGTTATTAAAATATTTACAAAAAAAAACCCAAATGCATACTCGGATAGGGCTGAAATTTGGCACACCTGAAGGGCTCATTAAGGCGGATCTCAGTACCAACTTTGGTAGGAATCCGATGAACATACACGGAGTTATGACCGATTATGTGCGTAAAATAAGGTCGAAGGTCTGTCACGCCTACAGGATAAACCCCTTTGAGGAATGAGTGAAAATTGATATGTAGATGGAGTAACCATGTAGGAGTGCCTTTTGAGGAATTGAGATAAAGACCATGGAGATATGACACAAAACCCTACCTGTGTCAAAATTACGCGATCGATTTTTATGAATAAAAAAAAATTAGTTTTCACATCTACGATTTCTTAATCACGCTCTGGCTGTTGTATGCTCCAGTGACCTTAACAAATTTAAAGTCTAAATTTAGTTTTTACGATGCTGCAGCTGACAATGCAGCCACTGATGGTTTTGGTTTAGATCACATATAGAGTATCTACAGTTAGAAAGAAAGGTTGAGAGTGAGTATTGTAGCTTCAAAAGATATTCCTTCAAGATATAAAATTCATGTACGCAAAGGAAGTTTCCAAGCATTACCTTTAGTGGTTTACTGCCTACAGCTATAATATACAGTAGCTATTGACAAGCTTCCAACTAAAATACAGTAAGCATCAAGTCATAGCTAATCCTTTTTACCACTGTAGCTATCAGTTTTACAAAAGATCCAGATACTCTCATAGAACAGCTACGTAAAATTATTTTGTTCAGTGTTAATCATATGAAAATGATCTTTGCATGAATAACAAATCAAATTACAATAGCTAATTTGTAAGTAGATTGGTTGATTTGCATAAGGTCAAGACTCACGGTAGTGAGTCGCGCGGCCATTAAAGCAGAAACGCGCGCCGCAGACAGTAAATGACGCGACCACTGCGTGAGGATTTTACATGAACGAACGTTGTCAAATTCGGCCTTCCTGTAATCCACCCGTCACTTACGCTATCCCTCTGAAACTCTGGAGTTGAACTCATTGTGTCACTAGTAACTACCACACAAGCAGTGAAGCAAATCCATGCCGATTGTTTCGTGATCGAGGTTGCCGACATCTAAGGGGAAGTTTCGTTTTTTTATTATTTTTATTTTTATATTTATTTTTTTATCGCATGCGGTTAGACGCAACCGCAGGTGTATGCCTTGCGTTCCTTTGTGCATTCCGAACATTGATCGCCCTGTTATCGCTTCAGTATTCACTCAATCACCTCAAGATTCACATCATCGATTTCACCATACATGATTACCCTACAGTCGTGATTTCAGCACCAAACGAAGTTTCAGTCGTCCTCAGTCGACCTAGAGGCCAAATACAAATCCCAGATTGTTGTTTTCCGCAATACTCGCTTGGCATGTAGGGCAATGTGTCTTTAAACTGTTCTGAAAGTTTCGTTCAGATTGAAACATTTGTTTTCGAGAATGGCTAGTTTGAAATTTGAATTTAGTCGCCCCCACGTCATTTGCTCTCTAAGAATTTTACTCGGAATTTAAAGAATGACGCAGAGCACAACTGCGGTCACTGGTTATTGATGAACTGGCGCTCTATGTAGTTAATCAGTACATATAGCCACCAAGAAGTGTGCTGCCATAGATTATAGTCCATAGATATAATCTATGGTGCTGCATACCATCCTTCGTTTTGAAATTAGTCGCCCCCACATAATTTGTCCTCTAAGGGCGCGGCTTAAAGAATGACACAAGAGTACAACTGCGGTTACCAGTTGTTGACACAAGCTGTGAGTAATTAGCACATGTAGCTAGCTTAAAAGGAAGTGTGCAAAATCGCCTAATACAATTGTCACCATGCATTATTGCATTTTATAGCACCCCCACACAAAATTACACATGTAATTACAACATACAGAGGAGACACATGAATACCAAACACTTTTCACAACAATAATGTAAGAATTGTACAATAATGACTGTAATATAACTGCTATGCAAATGTTTTCCAGTAGCCCGCCATGGTAGCAAGTCTCACATGACGGCATGTATATTCATCCAAACACAATGGGAGTAACGAGTAAGTATGATGACAACAAGTCGGTATGACTCCATTTGTAGAATCCAGATGAGTGGGTGTGGCTCCAGTATGTCTAAACAGTTAACAAACATTCCTGTTATAAATACGTGCTAGAGTTGCAATATAATAGTATAGTATTTAAATGCAATAATACATAGTCTCCATTGCATCATTATCAAACGACACTAAGTGGAGGATATTGTTGCATCTCTAGTATGTACACTCTATCAGTACAACCTATCTTAATGGCCACTAGTATAGAAAGACAACCACTCTTGAAAAGCCAATTCCAATTGAGAATTTATACACTGTTACCTGCTGAATGAGTGAAGGTGGCAATAAACAAGTTCCACCGTAATTTATACACGTGATCTGATCCTGTATATTCTGTCAGTGGATGAGATCCACTTGGCCAGGACAAAATGTGACTCAAGTGCCCTGGATGATCCATACTCAACCAACTTATGACCCAGTGGCACAATGGAACTGACTATTTATAGAGAATACAATTATATTTATTTCTAAGATGTGTGGATGTGTGTACACATTACAACACATTACATGTACATACAAGACATGCTATGTACTGTTTTAGCATTTCAAGTCACCACATTATACACGTACCAGTCAACAATGCTTCATAGTGCCCATTAGTAAACCTGAAGAAAAGTTACGAAAAATAAAAATTCACATAAGTACAATGAAACCTCATTAATATGGCAGGCTGTGGGACCAAAAAATTTGGCCTGAATAACAAGGTGGCCTTATTAATGAGGTCATAAGTAATGCTTAGCTATATTTGGGACCTACTAGAGGTGGCCAATATAATGAGGTGGTCTTATTAAAGAGGTGGCCACTAAGTGAGGTTTCACTGTACATATAGTTCACAATATTGTTAATGGTTAACAATATACACTGAAACCTGCAGGTCACTTCTTGTGGAAGATTGCTCTCTACACAAAATGACACATTCAGAGATTGTATTTAGATGGATGATACAGTAACGCATTGTGACTTCAATACTCGTGACGTGTCACTGCTAGGCAGCAACCATATACACGGCACTGCCACATCGCACTTGCTCGCACACACAATTTTGCTAAAGATTTTACAAATTGATAATTAAGGGGTGTGGCAACTAGCTGTTTCGCTCGCAAGACTGTGTGGCAGCTGTTTCCCTTCTGTACAAGTGGCCACCAAGACAGGTCCACTGTGGATGAAAGCCAGGCATTAGATATTTGGTATTTCATGTGTTGAAGACATTCCAGGGCTTCTGGTAGTCTCAAATCTCACCACAGTTTAACTCAGGCAGTGTTGTGGTCACCACTAAACTACTGGAATGCTGTGTTATGTTCATCTTATGCTTGGCTACTATATTGTAGAACTGAAATGGATACTCTGAAAAATATATCCTATGGATAATGACTTCATCACTTTCTTCATCAGGAGCTTATAAGGACCAATAGTGAAACTTTTTACACTTGGGGCTGACAGTCAACTGCCTATGTCTGAAGCAGTGCTTTTGGTGCTCTAACAGATTGGCTGCCCCCTTGCTGCCAGCACTCACTGTCTCATACACTGTCATACACTAAATCCATCTCTATAGCCAGTTAGAACAGCATGCTTCTTACCTTTTTTTAAGGCCGCATAATGCAGCCACCTCTTTAAAAGGCAAGGTTAGAAAATTTTTGTCCCTGCGGCCTGAATAATGACCAGTTTTCACTGTACTATTAGTGATTAGTGATCATGGGGGATTATTTATTAAGATACTAAGATATACAAACGCTACAACCTCTAAATATAGCAGTAAATTTTTTACCCTGGTCCAATGTCTCGTAATAATCGTGACTTCGTGAGAGACTCTACTGTGACAAATACATGTTTATCATGATATGTGCTAATCGCCTTTTTACAATTAAGTTTTACAACACAAATACATGTATAGTTAAACTCACCAATTGCGACTAAATCCCTTCAATACGAAAAGACAAGTAATGAGACAACCTTGGACTAGAGATTTCCAACTAAATTAAATAATTAACATTCCATACATTCATTGGTATGAACAATATTGTGCATTTTGTCAGGGTCATTTTAGTGCAAACCCCACCTCAATCAGTGGTTCCTATCAAAAGATATAAGGAAAAGAAGTTGACAGTGTGATGATTTTTGTGTACAGCATTTCAATGCTTTTTATGTATATCGCATGGCACCAAACACAATATTCAAAGTGTCATAAATCTAGATAGGAAACTAATAACGACATGAAATTTCCACCACATATCTATTTTATGAAGAACAGCATATGAAGTAAGTAAAACCTCTCAAAAGTGACCCCTTCTATGTAGACTGACCACTCAGAATATTACATGAATAAAGCAAGTGATTCACAAATAAAACTGTGTGTATTGTGTAATACTAAGTATATATACACAGGTACTTAATGCATTTTCAAGGATAACTAACTAGAAAAATCGGTAATATTTTATAAATGGCAAGTACTGGCATCACAAGTCGCAATTAACACGTACTTCGGAAACATGACAATCAGATAACACAATGTAAGAGCAACATTATTTTTAAAATAGATTTGTTTGGACACTGCTCAGATTTATTTGTCACATTGTAAGCACTAAGGATGATAATTATTATATAACACAATGACATCACTATACTACCAAGAGAAATTATAAATAGTTTCTGATCAAAATTACAATCACTGAAGCTGCTATAAAATGGATCAAAACAGCAGTAAACACACCACAATATAACAACAGGTACGTGTGAAGCCATGTAAGGTTGGTATCACATGCCAGTCTCCACTTTTGAAAAGATTATGCTCAACCTTGAACCTTATTTTGCAATTCCGCGCAAGACAACAAACTGCTCACCTTCAAACTATACTTGCATCGATGCAGGGGGGTGCCTTGAAGCCCAGGGTGATTGTAATGCTGAATTCTGAGCAGTGTTAGATGGCGATTTACCTTTAAAAGGGCCATATTTCCATCGTAATCCAACATCAATCGTCCTCCAATCAAAAAACACATGGAAAAATCGAAATCAGCATATACGGTTTGCCCAGAACCACTTTCTTCGTCCTCATCAGCAGCAGATTCACGCGGAAACACTCGGAAACTTCGGCTATCACAGGTGCCACATTCTTCCAATTAGAATTACGTACGCAATTATTTGTATGGGCTTCCTATGGGGATTTTTATTTCTCAAACTTTGATTTGCTGTATTTCAATAAATACCGCATGGATTTTAATCCAGTAAAGTGCAATACAAAGTACGAAGCATTGGCTACCATTTACTGGAACGGCAGCTTGTGAAACGTTTATTGAAGGTGTATAATTTAAGTAGCAAAAATATGTGTGAAAAATTGGTAGGTTGGAAATCGCTACTTGGACACAAGCCTATTCTGGTGCGTTTATTTAGTAGTAATATAAATTTTAAAGGCGTTTATTTACAACAGGACATAATTACGCGCCCCTCTATTGTCTCTGTACATACTTGCCTTTTCTTTACTATTATCATTTCATTTCACAAGATCTCTTGGCAGGGGCGTAGCTTCTTCACTTGAATTAGTCAATGCTTGAAGTAGATCGAGATACTCTAATAGAACAGTCACATTTCTACAAGTGCCATATTTTTATATTGTAAAGTCTGTAAGTAGCTAGTAATTTAAACTATACAATCCGATGCTAAGCAGAAGTTGTAACTATGCTAAATATTGATTGCTGTGTTACAGCTGTTTTGTGACTGCTCTAATAGAGTATCTTGATCGTTTCAATGCAGTACAAGATGAAAGGCAAAGTGTTGTCAAAGGTTTACTAGTTAAAATGGGTGTTAGTTGACTGCAGTTGCATGCCACTAACAGGGCCGTCCAGAGAAATTAGAGGGCCCAGGGAAAAGAGTTAAAGAGGGGCCCAGGGGCAAGGAAGGGTCTCGATCCTGACTGCTCTATTAGAGTATATCGATCTTTCTTTAAACAGGTATTCAAGTGGCCCCTTTCGGGCTGTAGTAGGGGGCAAAATACCCCAGCTACCCCCAATGTGGGCGGCCCTGGCCACTAAAATTACAGTTATATTTTAATATTCTGTCACTGTAATCTGGGGTTTCTGTCAAAACCATGGAAACTCACCTACTGTTATCAACAGTGCATTGCTTATTCTAACAAAAAGTATTGAAATCCCATCCAAAAACAGCTTATAGCTGTAAAAAAAGTGCGCGTCCAAGTAAAGCAGAGTTATTAAACTGCAACAAAAAGTAATGATATCATAATGCGGCCATGTGCGAGGTGTGCAAGTTGTAAAATTAATATTAGCTAATCAGATAATACAATGTTATTGTTAAAGTGTTAATGAGAACTATGTGATGCTGCTAGTTTTTAAGTGTGTGAGCATCTTCATAAATGCCACATAAATTTAATTCTCAATAAAGCAATGTGTATAGATTCTCTGATAGTAATAAATAGTTTGAGTTTGGCCACCTTTCCTTTGTTCGTAGCATTGCTGTATACAGGAAAGGCGGCCAAACTCAAACTATTTATTACTATCAGAGAATCTATACACATTGCTTTATTGAGAATTAAATTTATGTGGCATTTATGAAGATGCTCACACACTTAAAAACTAGCAGCATCACATAGTTCTCATTAACACTTTAACAATAACATTGTATTATCTGATTAGCTAATATTAATTTTACAACTTGCACACCTCGCACATGGCCGCATTATGATATCATTACTTTTTGTCGCAGTTTAATAACTCTGCTTTACTTGGACGTGCACTTTTTTTACAGCTATAAGCTGTTTTTGGATGGGATATATATTTACAAAAAGAAGAGTGTTGATTGTATTATATATATATATATATATATATATAGATAATATAGTACCTAGCCTGGCATATGTGGGTAGTTTGGTTGTAGATTTCTGGAGGTCAAAATTTCACATTACAGACTTTAACTACAGTGAAACCTGAGTATTATGGACACCTTGGGACCAACCAAAAGTGTCCTGATTATCAAGGTACCCTGATTTTCCAGGTCAGCTTACATGCTAAGGGATGCATTAGGGCCATTATCAAGTGTCCAGATTATGCAGGTATCCTTATTTTCAAGTGTCCTGATTAACAGGTTCCACTATATTAATATTGGTACTCAGATTATGCAGGTATCCTTATTTTAAAGTGTCCTGATTAACAGGTTCCACTATATTAATATTGGTACTCATCATGCCATTGCATTGTAGTCTGAGATTCGTATGTGTGGACCTTCAGGATGGGACTCCAAACTAGTGGGCTGCATCACAAAATTTTAAACACAGTAGAATGGGCTTAAAACTAAAGGAGCAAGTTTGGCAGTGCGACTATTAATCAGTGCCTTAATTGTTCTGAATTTGGTTGGCAATGCAGATCGCATGTGAACTGATTTTAGTAGTGGCCGTGCTGCTAAGATTGATCCAGTATTTATGCTGCCATGTTGGTCCCCTTTTTAGGAGTGGGGCTTTCTGTGCTTGATTTCTTTTGTCATTCAATGTTACTCAGGTCCAGGACATTCATTTTGTACAATTGCAGCAGCTACAATTCATGCATCATCCGTGCATGTATCATGGACTACCTTTGTGCTCCTTTGTGTCTCTTTCATTTTGCTCAGAGGTGCTTCAAAGGTTTTATGTGTTATCACATAGAGTAGTGAAATAAGAGAGGTTGCCTACACTTGCAGATATCCTAGTGGATATTTTATCATATTTCAGTCTGTAGCCATCACAGAATTAGGGATTAAAATTTTGCCCATTATATATTATAGTGTTAGTGCCTTGTTTCATATAAATTGTTTTTTACTTGTTTGCTTTAATACATTTTTGTTTATGTGAACCACATCAAAAGAGCTGAGAATGGCACCAGACATATACAGTAGCTGTTGTATGTCATTTTCAGCTATGTTCAGCCATTACACACCCAAGCCTCAACATTACAAGAACAAGAAGCATACCTGAAATAAATTTGAATTCAGCCAATAAAAATTGGCCTGGCCACTTGCCATTATAAACATGATAGTCAACACAGGAAAGCTATTAGGTGCTACCGCAAATTGACACATGATACTGTCAGCAAAAGACATTGGACACAAAGGAGAACAAAAATAAATCCATTTTGTGTGCATTGTATATGCAAAAACGCACCTGTCTGGCTGAAGCAACATCTTACCGTGAAAAAATCAAGCCCATAGTATACTTTCAGTTACACTTGTCTGAAGGCATTAGTAAGTCAGTCAGTCATTTTACTACATGTAACTTTTTTTTTAAATTTCATAGCAACCTATTTCAAGTTGCACTGAAGGACCTATTTATAGCTGTAAACTCCCAATTATTGTTTTAAAGTACACAGTAATATTTGTATCATGGTAGTATATACACTGAATACTCGTACTATTGTATATACACCTCTCTAGGTGATTCCTTATTGACCAGTGATGCAAGCATAAAGTGAGTTAGTTTAGTACTGTAACATTTATTGTGTGAAGCAATTAAGTAAGCACAAGGAACAGGCATTCATGTGCACGCCAAAAGAGTCAAGCTGTGAAGAAAGTGCACAGACTGTAAAATCAACGGTGATGATCTCATGGTTTTCAAGACAGTGTGCTTTTCTTACAACTTGGCTGCTTTACCACAACCTTAAAGCTGACTTACAGCCAGGTAAGGGGCTTTTTGGTTCTCTACAGGAGTGAAATTGAAATATATATTTATTGGTAATTAGTACAATTGCAGCTAAACTTGAAATTGAAGTGACTGAAGGCTTAGCCTGCTTGACGGAGATACAAATTTCGTGTGTTACATGTATGTTTCATTGCAATGCATCTGGAGCTCTAATATAATTGCCTGGAACTTGTATATAACCTTGTCCATTGTAAACCCTTTAGCTATTTGCCATTTACAAGTTACATTGTGCCTAAAAATGGTTTTGAAAACTGAGGTCAAATTCTGAGCAATATGTACAGTATTTAATGTATGGCTGGTATATAGTATGTCATTTGGTACTGTATTAGATCGTTTGATATACTTTTGCGCAGTTTACTATTAAATTGTTCACAGTTGTATTCCAATGCTGAGCAATAGCTCATGCATCAACCATGGGAGATACCTTAATTACACTAGAGACATTGATCTACTACTGCAGTTGGAATATGATGCTATGAACTACATTGATCTAAACATTGGCAATCAGTATTGTAGAAACTATCTTAAAACAGCTGTATGTGTCACCATATATCCACCATGTAATGATGCCGGAGGCAATGTCACTGTCCAAAGCTTGTGTTCTGCTGAGTGTAACAGACTACTGAATGATCCGCAATGTTTGCAAGTCACTACTGCTGTAGCAAATATCATATGGAAAAATGTTTCAATCAGTGTTACAATTAACTGCACAGACTCACTGGATTTTGCCACGTCATTTTTAGAGGTGCTACCTGATACAGTAATTTATTATAGTAAAATTTGTTTTTCGATATTAGAAAGTGTTGAGGTCCCCAAAATGTAAGTGTATATTGTACTGTGAAACTGTGACAGTAGGTATACTGTGTATACATTATTTACTGTATGTACGTAGGTGCAGACAGTTACCGCTAGATGATATTGGAATTTGTTCAAGTGTCACTGAATCTGTAAACTTCTATTTCTACAACTATACACAAGGAGACGCTGAATCCTTTACTAGAGGTCTAAGGAATATCTATAATAGCAACTTAACTATTTATGAAGACGAATATTGTCGAATGGCTGCTCTACGTTTTGTTTGCAACTATGTTCTCATTCCATGTGATCTTCATACTGGAAATCCTAGACTAATTTGTTCATCTATATGTGATTACATTGTTAATAAACGCTGTATTAGTACTTTTGTTCACGTTAATGTAATAGGAGCAGGATTTAGAATTATTCTAAACTGTAGTAACCCACTGCTACTGCTGCAAGAAATCGATCACAGTGTACCTGATAACTTCACAATAAATGAGAATTGCATTCAATTTTCTGGTAAGCTGTGAAAAACTGTGCCTCTGTCCACCATGCTACTAACTTGCCAGCATCTGTACACAATTAATGCTCAAACTGAAGTCCTCATCATTTAGTTATATACTTATTTTGAGGTGCTGCATTGAACACTAATATATACTATTGCTGCATTTTATAGAAAACCATAGGATAAACTGTTCAGTTGTCTGATTTGCATACTGTACAACAGGTTGTTAGTTCAAAACCACTGGTTTTTTTTGTGTCTCTTTAACCATACCCATTGTACACACCATTTAAAAACAAACGTTTGAGCTTCTATAACAATCAAAGGAGAATGTATTATATGGTGTTGGACAGACAAAGCATGTATATACCCCTGTACTACAGTAATTAATAATTCTGAGGTGTCCATGCTAGGAGATGGAGATTTTGAATGATGTACAAGATACATACTTTTCAACAGTTGAAGTCAGTTGTACTCAATATAGCATGGCAGACTAATGACACAAAGCGTTGTACTGTGTTACACTGTTAGTAGCTCTGTCCATGATTTATTACACCATATAGTGCTAGGCAATACAACAAATATATGTTGTATCGTGATATATTTATTTATGTCGTGATATGATAGCTAGAAAATATTATTGTGATAGAGCTACGTGACTTACCCAGCACTATGTAAGCTTGTAAAATGCTAGTTTTGCCAAGCCTTGCATTGCACCCTCATTGAGAACGCATTAGTTATACCATTAGATATTCTGGTAACATTTACGTACATTTAATCTAGTATCCTTTCTACCATTTTGAAAGGCGCTAGGTAAATACACAGATATGTTTACAATGGTCAATGCATGCAGAACAGTAGTTCAAAGAGCCAATGCTGGCAATTACACTAAGTCTTGTAATAGATATACTGTAAGATGACAAAGGCATTGCAAATTCAACCTTAAGACTAAGTATTGTAACTTGTAAGCTGTCAACTGTTATGGGTATACTATATATTGTGAATAAGTTTTGCCATGAAATATGACATAAGAAAAATCTATATTGCCCAGCAGTAGGCCACCATACATGTTTTTTGCTAACCAAGCTACATTATTTATAATTTTTTTTTGATATTCACACAGTGTTGCATGCTATTTTTAGATTTACTGGATCCAACACCAATTGATCCAACACCAATTGATCCAACACCAATTGAGGTCAATGATGTACATCCAGCAGTGATAGGTGCAGTGACTGCTGGATTGAGCATAGTAGGTATTTGTGTATGCGGTGTGATCATTGTGGTTCTAAAAAAAAAACTCACAAGAAACAAATCTAGGATACCAACAATGCAGCCTAGTGGAGTGTCAGGTAACACAAATGCAGTGCAACTAAGCACACAAATAACCTAGCTTCATTATACAGGTGATAACTGGAATTTTACCAAGTTTATGAATGGTATATAGTGATAACACTAACGCTACTTGTAACACTATCATTCATATAGGTGGGTCAACATCTGATCATATTATAAGCTCTAAAGATGCGAATGTTTTGAAAATGGAATGTGGTGATTTTAGCAGTTTATTGCTACCTAGGCAAGAATTAGAGTTTAGTGGAATAATTGGAGAAGGTAAGTCAAGAAATAAACTGTTACTAAATACTGTGTTATAAATGGTAATAATAAATAGCAGGGATCAGGAAGGTTTGCATTTTCTGGCAAAAAAAAATTGGAAACATTTCTTTTGCAGCTCTTTTCAGTTGTATAGCTACAACTAGACAAATCCTTAAAAGCATGTTTTGGGGCGAGCTGGATTGTTGAACTTTACTGTAGCCATACTGATCATAAGGAAGCAGCAGATGGACACAAACAGCAGAACTTGTGAAATGAGTATTCCTCAGATTGCACCATTCCTCACATTACTGGATTAGTGCAAATACAATAGTAACAATAGGGTAATAGCACAAAGAGGTAAGATCTTAGAGCAGCAGTACTTGCTGCCAAAAGTACAGCATCACAAAATTCATTACCTATCACAGGTGAACTAATGCCACTGGGTGATGCCACTGGGTGGTGATAACTCCAATCCTTCACTGCACTCTACACCTGCCAGACAGACAATTGCAATTCTAAACTGTCAATCAATAAACTGACCATTGAATTGATTACTAACAGTGTGGTGCATTCTTCTATGTAAATTTAGGAAGTTTCTACTAACCAAATTGATGGTACACAAAGAGTTACTTATTTTGTTGCAAGTTTTAGCAAGTGTTGAAACATGTACTGGTACATGTGTTCTTATTGTAACGTTTCTATATTAGATTGTTTGCTCCACTGCATAATAGCTATTATGCATTCACAGTTTTCCAAACTCTCAATAATATTACAAGGCCAACTGAAAGATTCCAGCATGTCACTAGTCTGAACAGCACTACCTCTGCTAATGGGTGCTGTATCTACTGGGTGATAACCATGCATACCACTCTGTCTAGCTGTATCATCCTGTATGGTAGCTATAACGTTAACCCAGTGTGAAACTTTGGAATTCCTATGCTATTACATGATGGAATACATCATATATGCTGTAGCAATGATACACTCTGTGTCATGTACACCCAAAACACTAGCGTACCATACCAGTGTGTCACCAGTGTGTCACCATAAACAGAAAATGTGATTTTCAGTGTAATGGAGTGTGCTGGCCACACAATTAGGAACAGATGTGAGACAGGCTCTTTCATTTTAGTCCCAGTTCTGTAATCTGCACCATAATTGCTTATAAACTTGTAGTAAATTTGTGAATGCGTAAACTCCTGGCCATAGAAGTACAGCTAGCTGAAAATGAACTATAAATTGAATTGTAACACAACTATAGATTAGGCTTTTAACACAACTATAGAATAGGCTTTTAACAGCTATAAAGTCAATTAGTTTCTCATCCCCCAGTAAATATTTTGCACTATTGGTGGCTGAATGCATGCACCTACTATATAAGGTGAGTAAATAGCTGGAGCAAACTAGAAAGTTCCGTTCTTGGAAATGTGAGCTGTGGAATGCAGCTACCAGTATATAGAGTACAAACTTAAATCTGCTCACCTACATTATTATTTTGAGTATTGGTGCATGAGAAACTAATAACTAAATTTATGTGACCTTATGAGGCCTAACTCTACAGTTTGTACACTGTAACCATTGCAATATGATTTGTGTACAGGAGAGTTTGGTCGTGTATTTAAAGGAGTGTGGATACACAAACATGATGATGGGAGTTACAAGTCTGAAGAGGTTGCCATAAAGACAGTTAAAGGTTGTAATGGTGATGCAAAATAATTTTGCATGCTTAATCTTGTGGCATATGTTCCTTTCAGATTGTGAATCAATGGACAAGTTAAAGTCCATTCTTCATGAAAGTGTGCTAATGAAGTCTCTTCACCATGACAACATACTGAAAATATTGGGTGTCTGTCTTGAAACTGACATACAAGGTGGAACAGTTTACATTGTGTTACCTTATATGGTCAATGGAGATCTCAAAACTTATTTGAAAAACAAAAGACAATCAATAATAAAACGAATATCACAAAGTTTCATCCATCATGTAAGTCACCTCTTACCAAGCTCAGTGACAACTTCTATATAATATATATATATAATTATATATTATGTCATTTTACAAAACTGATCCGAAATGCACATCAGATAAAATCAAACTAACACCACCAGTTGGGTTGCTACACTACCATACTATTGGTTCTAAGCCTCAGTCAACATTACTCACTAAGAGCCATCTCTATTCTGGGTGATGTGGTAGGCCTGAATTGCAATTTCTGGACTTGTGAAGGATCTGGCTTGACGAGAATCAGTGGGTAGTCTGTTACAGTTGGCCAAATGATTTCTGTGTTGATTCTGCTGCATATCAGGAACTAAGTAGCCAGTACATCTCTGTAACCTTGTGTCTGGACTTTAATCATGGTCCACCTCCATATTTCTACTTGTCCATCTCACCAGAATTTCTATTCTATTTAGTCTACAAGCAGCTACAAGTGCTGCGAATGCTCTGAAAGGAAAAAATACTGATGCAACTCTGGTGTAAATTTCATACATACATCTGCATACATGTGCTGACAAGTTAGCTACAATAGTTTGAATTCTTTAAAGCAGTTTATCTCGAAACTGCTGATATGCAATTTGGATTGTTTTCCAAAATTAAGTCACATTTATAGTCTATTTATCTATGTGCATGTATTGGACACTCTTTGTAAAGCAGTGATGGTATCAAGGACAATACAGTCATGCCTATATAGTATCATGCACGATTCAGTCATAATAGTTGACACCTGTAAATATATACTGATACTGTAAAGATGTACAATGATATATCTTACATTATAGGAAGCAAGAATACCACAACTGACCGCAATGTGCTATCAGATAGCTTGTGGTATGAACTATTTAGCAGAACAACGAATTGTTCACCGAGATCTAGCTGCAAGGAATTGCATGTATGAGACATCTTAACACTGACAATAAGATGTATCTATATTCATACAGGGTAGATGAAGCCTTGACTATTAAAGTGGCTGACTTTGGATTAGCTCGAGATGTATACATCTTAGATTACTACCGAGTACAAAGCAATAACAAACTTCCTGTAAAATGGATGGCACCTGAAGCACTACATGATCAGATCAGTAATGAGAAAACTGATGTGGTGAGCTTGAATCTGAGCTGTTTAGTAACTACCTAATTATATGTTAAAATATAGTGGTCATATGGGATTACTTGTTGGGAAGTATTCAGTCTTGGTCGTGTACCTTACCCAACTATATCCAACCATGACATACTGGACTATATCGATGCAGGAAATCGACCAATTAGACCGAAACTGTGTCCAGACAACATGTGAGTGTGTATATGTGTTGTTATTTATATTTTTTATTGTATCATTTAAGGTATGCACTAATGCAAAAGTGTTGGGAAGCAGATGTTGACCACAGAATTTGTTTTAAAGAAATAGTGACAGAGTTGAGTGATGATGACATTATAGTGGGAGGATTGAGTGACAGTACCAACGACAACTACATACATTTTTGATTTTATTATAAGTAGCTTAAATACACATACACGTAGTTATCTGTACGCATTAGCTGTTGTGCAGCTATTTTTGGTGCTACTGTAATGCACTAGCTGTGACTAGATTTAGTGGAGGTGAAATTCACTACTTAGTTTTGATTGTGTATAGTTTTATGGTGATTAATTAAATATTCAGTGGTCATATATACTGTAACTCTGCAAGACTTAGCTAGCTAGTCCAGTTTAGTGGCTTAAATCATAAATGCATGGAGATTTAGGCATCAACTGCAATGCAAGGATTTAAATGAGGTGATATTGTCTAGATCTCCTTGTGCTGAAGGCATAATTTAAACTACAAGAACATCAATATAGCTAGTAGTTGCAAAATCTTAGGACATCCCAAGAACATCATGAATGCACCAAGAAAGACCATTCCATTTCAGAAATCTGCTGGCCTTATGAACAGAGCAAACTATAGCTACTAGCAGAAATGGCAGCATGGATGTTGTAACGGAATTGTAAGAAGTTTGACCTTGTAGTTACCATACAATACAGAGGTACTGTATATTTAGGATCACGGAGGTTAGGATTTTTCTGGCCAAAAATGTCAAACTTAACAGCTCCATCCTGGCACTTGGCAGTATTGGTTAGGTATAACCAAAACCAAAAGTACCTTCAGTACAACCCTAAATGTTTCCAATAGATCTATACACTGACTATGTAAAAAAAGGCAGGCAAATTACCAGCCAATTAAAGTTAAAAGAAATGAATTTAGGGTGCAGCAAAAGTGAATATAAAACATAGCTGAAAGATAAAGGTTCAGTGTTAAAGTTTGTTGGTTGTATATCAACATTTCATTCTTGGCTGCTTCAGATATCAGCTATTGTGGTTGCCAGTTACTTTTACTTTAATGGGTGCACCTGTTTTACAGCCAAGGTGTTCTTGCATGGATTGAAACTTTGGTAATTGCAGTTATAGTTGTATTATAAGATTGATTCTTGGCCGCTCCAGATATTAGCTCTTTGAGCTACCAATTATTTTTACCTTCACGAGGGATTTCTCTACAACTGAGCAGTTTTTACATTGAGTTTCAGGTACTTGTAGTGTCTTGGGCACGCCTTTTTACAGTGAAGGTGTTTATGGGGTCAATTAAAACTATTGTGCGTAAACTTATTTAAGTTGTCTATTTGTAGTCAATTTTGGGGTGATCCTACAATGCTGCTTGAATAATATTCTCTGATCATGACCTCTAGTGAAACTGTTAACAACAAAGATGAAAAATGGGTATGGTGGAACTTTATTCAGATGGTTAACCAACTTGTACACATCTCCTTTTTGTCTCCGGCAGTACAAGGAGTACAGGATGGTGTGTTGTAATCTTGTTATGGTAATCATGCTAATTCTGGAACTACAGTAACTTCGTGACTCGTTGTTGGATAATTTGTCAATTTTACTTGCTAAAACCAAATTCCAAATTGAAACACATTATTCCAAATGTGGGACAGATGTAAGTTTTGTACAGTATTAGGAATGATTCTTTAGTCAGGCGGGTAAAGGTCTGTTTTGTTAGTCCAAGGGATTGCATGGCTTTTGGTTGAGGGACACAAACAGGTTTAATAAGTTGGGAACGCAGCTTGTTGGTTGTACTCTTGTAGCAACAAATAATCACCTTTCAGTACACAGTTTCACTGTTAAAATTTACCATTTAACTAGATCTTTGCAAAAAGCTATTAAAGCTATAAATGACTTAAATACCAGTTACATGATAATTTACTGATGAAGGCACTGGGTGACAGTTTTACAGTTGGTTTGACTTTTGTTTCAGGTGAGGTTGCAATAAATGGTTATAATATATAGCTACTTCTTAGTGATTACTTGATTTTTGGGCTGATGAAGTTTAGCAATTCATTTAAAAGGTATAGCTATTACTCCTTCACAAAAGGAGGGGGCATTTTCACCAAATTCCCCATGTTGGATCTGCCATTGTTAGCCTTCATTTATTATCTTGTTTACTGATTTCATTACTTTTTATTGCTGGAACTCTAAATTAATTGTTTTAAGTTGTACAAGCTATGTAGTTTATTAACTTCTTTGCTAGCTTACTGTGACTGCTTTATCAAACAGTACAGTAGTACTGTTTAAGTAAAAATCACCCAAAAGTGACGCACTTCACCAATATTTCTGCCTTTAAAAATCATCCTAGAGAAATATTATGAGACAAAAATCACCTTAGCGGAATAATATTAGTCAATCTAACATGAAACACAGCATTGAAAAAAAGAAAACACTTACCTGTGACTGGATAAAGATTTTTTTAAATCACCAAAACTCGAAATGTCTTCACTGCTTGACCACATTCGCAAGCCTAGAGGCCAAACGAAGCAGTGCTCAGCCAGCATTTTATGTCACAATAACAAACTCACTAGTGGGATGTGCCTTTTAGGGTTCTGATGAGTGTAGATCCTCTGTGCCTTGTATTTCTTTTATTTTCAATCAGGCTGCTTGTCTTCGTCATTCACAAAACCATACCGAGGCATTAATTTTCTGTATCAACACTTTCTTTCAGAAGCATATATACATGCCACAGAATTATTTCAGAACTGGATTTTAGAAGCGCTTCACTGAGTCCCAACGCTACTATAATTATTATACTAGCTAGATATCTGCAAGTTTGCAATTGGTATCCCGTTCGTGACCGCACCCATCAATTAAAGATCAATAGCGATAGAGTATGGAGACATTATCTTCTTAACAGTCTAGCTGTTTACTTAACAGTAAACAAGATGACCTACCCCTTATTGGCCTAGCTAGCTGCACACCCCTTGGCTGACTCAAGATATACACTATAATGCAATAGTCACAGTCACAAGTTACATTGTAGCTAGTTGTACTACAACAAAAACTAAACAAACTAGTACGTTAATTATAATTTAAAAATGAAGTAGGGATCCATGCGTGTGTCAAAGTAGGGACTTTCCCACTGAGCTATGTTGTAATATCATCATTCATCTCTTCTTTCACTACTTTTATCCCTACTTCATTTTATAATTAAAAAAATACTAGTTAGAGTATTTAGCTATAGATGTCTCAAGTGAGCTACGCAATATATTAAAGGGGATGGTTTGTCATACCAAATAATCATGTTTCATAGTGACCAAGCGGGTCAAAAAAATTAACATATGATTGAGTATCTTGATCTTAATAGGTGCAGGAGCTAAACTAGCACTGAAATAGAGTGTGCAATGGAGCTCCATTTCCCTCCTGTTTTCTACTACATCTATTAGTGACTAATATTGACAATATTTAGGAGTCTACCACCATAATAGCTCTATCTTTAAAGAGATCATGCGATTTAAATTTATTATTGAGTTTGCCAATGCACTGACACACCACATCTGTGAAACATAAGATTCACGGCCTAAATAAGAAAAACATTGATGCAGAAATATTAATACCTTGGTATATGGTTTCCTTGCACAAAGAAGATGACCATGTAATTGAAGATAGTGAGAAAGGCAAATGCGCAGAAGGCAGACACTTGTTGGAACCAGAAAAGGCACATACTACTGTTTGTGATTGCAGCACAAAATTTTGGCCATATACTGCTTTGTTTGGCCTCTAGCCTTGTGACTGAAGTCAGACAGGCTGGCAAACTAGTATCCAGGTTTTGGTGATTTTTTTAATACCTGGACATCTGTGAGTGTTTTCTTGTTTTTAATGCTGCATGGATTTGTAGATGGACTAAGGCTATTCTGTAAAAGTGATTTTCATCATGTATGATAACACTGTACCTACAGTATAATAGCTTTTAACCACAGAATTTTGCCATATCTAAACAGCGCTACTGTACTGTTTTGATACTGGCCATGTCAGACTGTCTCATGTACATATTATGCAGTAAGCTACCTAGGTTATATTATTAATAATAGTTTATTATTTGAGATGAATTAAGCACCAAAACCACTTCTCTTGTACATAGCTAACTATATATATATTATAAGAAAACTGCACAAATACTGTACATAAACTACATATACTGTAGCCCCACAGTTTTGATCTGCACTGATCAAGCTATAATGACTCAATCCTAAACTCTACTTGTAGGAAAATGGTATCATTTTTAAGGTATTGGCAACTCTTGGTGTCCCTATCAAGCATAGTGTGTGAAATGAAATCATAGCAGTACCAAACAAACTGTTTCTTATCAGTAGTTGGCCTCTTAAGATCACTATCAATTATTCCTCCTGTAACATGATGCTTGCAATTGCTTATTTGATTTAACAGCTTTATTTCACAATAACTTTTAAAAGGCCATTTCAATTGATCATCATAAGGGCCCTTCATCAGATGAAGCCACACAGATATATGAGTTTTGTTTACACCAGATGCATATACATTTAAGCAAACTTGATATCCCTTGTGGTGAGTGAAGAATGCATTACTATACCAGTCTTCTCCATTTTTCTTCTTGTTGCCAAACTCTATCATTTTCATTGTCACTGGTGCAATTTGGTTAGTTGTCAAATATTTCGGAGTCTCTGTGTTTATTTGTAACAAAATGGCCCACTGTAGTGTTGTTTCAACTTGTTCTGTCTTCTGTTGTAGCTGAATTTCCAGTCGTTCTGCTTGTTCGGCCAATCAGTTTATTCTCAACACAAGAAACTGTTTCACAAGCAGCATTTACTTGCGCTTCTACTTGATGTACTCGCTCTGTTAAATTATCAATTTTCTTCACGATGCTTCTCAATTCTTGTTTAATGGAATTCAGTTCCATTTGTTCCTCGCGATGACTGGTGTGTCTGCTATCTTCAATGAAACCACTTGAATTACTGTGAGTATTGTATTGAAATATTGGTAATGGCCCATGGCCACCTCTTGTTGCCATCATTGCAATGGGTGTGACCACGTACGGACTGTAACGCCCACTGTTGATTTCAGTTCCGTTTGAACCTTAACCTTGGTTTGAACACTAATCGTCCGCCGCGCCGCGAGCTATTCCGTGGTGGTTTATAAGTGAACTGTAGCCACAAGAAGCTTTACGGATCAGTTGGCTACAACCACTCACAAGAAGTCACTACATGTGACAATAATACAGCTTAGCTGAAGAAGGGTTTTAGCATCATCTCATACATGACGCGCAGTGGTGTAGCTATAGCTACCATTGAGGCAACCGAGGCAGCTGCCTTGGTAAAAAATCTCAACAAAAAACAGGCTGAGCAGGCCTGAGTTTTGGCACCCCTGATTTTCTACTCAAACGTTTAATATACTAGACAGCATCATATGTGGCAAGATATGTTCAGCAAAATAAAATTTAGCTGAACAAACTAGTTCTGCCATGCATGTATAGACAGCATTACGGTATCACACATAATAGAATCTATGGCTGTAGTACTAAGCAGGGCCAGAGAGAGAGAGTCTACAGTGACACGGTGCAACTGCTGGACCACTTTTCAGCTACTTGAATTTGTAAAAGATCGAGATACTCTAATAGAGCATTCATCGTTCTAATCATAGATACTAGACTTATAATAGGGATTGGCAACGGATGCGTAAACGGAAATAATCCGCGTTTCGCTTTCCCGTAATACTGTTAGGAATTTTCAAGTCACTACCAGCTAACCGCTATCATAGTGCCGCTATGCTACTGAGAATATTTCATGTGTTTCCACGAAGATTTAGTCTTTAAAGGTACGTAGCTCCGTTAGGGATTCTTGCTAGCATACGTGATGGAATTTCAGTACGGAAGTGAAACCTGCCTTTATTCTTTATTATTAATTGCTAGGCAGACAGCACAGCTGGTGTGCCTAGGATATAAAATCAACAATAGTGAAGTGCATGTACAATCAATAAGTGTACGTATGCTACAATTACTAGTTGTGAACAAAAAGTTACAGTATGTATGTGTTACATAAAAACACTAGACGCAAGGCACCTTCACTGCACTGCCTTACGTCTTTACGCAGTGCAGTGAAGGTGCTTTCGTATTTATCTCTCGCATTGCGACAGTGAGAAGACTAGACTAAGAGATGAGAGTTAAGCAGCTGAGATTAATAACTTTCCGGCTCTTGCCATCTTTCTAGTGGCGGAACAATTTTCCCTCACCCACATTGTATCTGGACAAAACTGTATGCCGAGAAGTTGTAGCTAATCTGCTAAAGCTATAGGACATCCTCACATCTCTCTGGCTTACCTGTACAGAACCACAAATTATTCACACTTCAAGCACTGACTGTTCTATTAGAGTTATAGACTGCTTTATTAGAGTGTATCTGAACCTTTGAAGTCAGCATTGATGATTACACTCCATCAGTTTAGACCACTCAAGTTCAAATGAAATACTGTAGCGGACTGGGTGTGCCCGGTTCCTGAACTCTAGTAGGAGTAAGACCTATTATGTACACCAGACCATAAACTGAATTTTAAGTCAGTGAAGCATCACCTTGATCTCAACAATGAGGGACATCCCATATCCATGAGGCAGTACTGTCACACAGGATCAAACATAGCTCAGTTCATACACCCTATACAACTTTGATTCGTGTGCCATACAACTCAAGTTACAAATAACAACACCTTGCCAGGCTATTATTTACATGTCATATGAAACTACATGATGTAAACATTGCTAATCCGACTAGGAGGTTGATTCTTGCTCTACTCTTGCATGGACCTGTTGCAGCTTGTCTTGTGTTATACTTCTGACTCCATCTAGTCTGCCAGCAGGTCTGTTGGTTCTGCAACTGCTCACTCAGATGCTAACAGCTTACCTAGCATTACAATAAATCAAAAATCAAATTAAGACTACTACATAAACACACCACAAATAATTCATTACACCAGAGTAATTTCTCCTGCCAGATATTTTATGTGGGCAGCAGGAAAGACTCCTGGTTTCTGTTGCACAATTTTTCCCAAAATACAATAAATTATGTCATCATATTTTTTGCACTAAAAGTGATAAATTTACATATACATGAACCAGATTCAACTGTATTGGGGAAGTCAAGAACCTAAGCCCACAGTACTTTCAAAGTTCAGCAAAAAAAGGCTGTAATCCACATTCAACCATAAGAATGTGAACTATACAATGTGTAGAGTTAGCCCTGTCAACACTCCAGCTGTGATCATGGAATATGGAGAACAGTGACCAGGTAATTTACTTGCAGTCCCCAAACAAAATGTCTGGCACGTAAGACTAATACCAAAGGAGATTAGATACCTTTGTGCAATATGCAATTTCATCGGATTGTTTACTGAGGTAGTTGGTAAAAGTCATATTAAGTCAAGTCGTATTATATGCATAATTATATTCATGAAGAGGGTAATTTATTTGCAACAAGTTCAAAAAACATTTCACCCATTGTTTTCTCATTACCACACCTTTCTGTTGGTAATGCAGCACACACACAAAAGGTAAACACAAAAACACATTTTTGTACTACAAAGTCACACGCACACACTAAAGCAAAGCTTTTGGTAATAGTATAGCAGCCAAGCACACACACATTAAAGCAAAGCTTTCAGCAATAGCATCAACATAATTCCAAAACCCAGTTTGAGACCATTGCTAAAGAGCACACACTAGATAATTATCTGTAATATTCTTCCCTCTGGTTCTTAGGTGGTCTTCCAACCTTGAATTTCCTGTAATTTCTCTCCTTTCATCAAAGTTCTGATGCCAAGACTATACATGTGAAATTTTCTGTTGCTCATTTTAAACTCTGCCTACACGAAAGTAACAGGAAGGATTCATAAACTAGATATAGAGTGACATTCTCCAAAGTTAACATTTGTACTGAACCTTGGAAACTCTTCAGAAAGTAGTTCACGAAGCTCAGTAAAACTACACAAACTTGTACAAATATCGCTCTGAAATGCCCTGTAAATAAGCATTCTCCCTCAAACAACGCCCCTATTATTAGAAAATTTGATCCATTAACACTTCCAAGGTCAAAATAAAAGGGTGGGAAATGTTAACACCGTTTAGGAACGTTGTGTCACTTCAAGAAAACTACACAACGGTAAATAGCGTTGAACTCCACAGTAAACAACAAAATGACAGCGCGCTAAAACACACAAATAAGAAACTTACCCATCCAATGTACTTCATATAGCCATAGCTTCAGCTTTAACGCACGAAGAATACGTGCACTGCACGCCTGCTCGAGTGCCTGTCACTCAAAGGCTCCACCATCTTTTACTTCACCAGCGAAACAGCGAAACGCGCATTAATTTACGAAAATAATAATTTTATAGTGCGTTACCAATCCCTATTATAAGTCTAGTATCTATGCTCTAATATACTCGTAATAGCTAATATACTCTAATGTACCTTACCCAACTATATCCAACCATGACATACTGGACTATATCGATGCAAGAAATCGACCAATTAGACCGAAACTGTGTCCAGACAACATGTGAGTGTGTATATGTGTTGTTATTTATATTTTTATTGTACCATTTAAGGTATGCACTATTGCAAAAGTGTTGGGAAGCAGATGTTGATCATAGAATCTGTTTTATAGATATAGTGGCAGAGTTGAGTGATAATGACATGCACTACAGTGGAAGGATTGAGTGACAGTACACTATTAAATGACAACTACATTCATTTTTGATTTAATTATTATAAGTATGTAGCTAAATACGTATACATGTAGTTATCTGTACACATTAGCTGTTGTGCAACTATTTTTGTGCTACTGTAATGTACTGTGACTAGATTTGTGAAAGGTGCCTTGCATCCTAACTGTTCCAAACATTGATCTGATAATTTGGTCTGAGAGATCCCACCTACCACATACCCAATAAGCAGCATGACATTGGATGTTTTCCAAAAACCGAATGTTCTTTTGAGTAAAAGGATTCCATAGCTGATATCCATACTCCAACAAAGGGTAGATAGCACATCTATATAGGCAGTGGATTTAATTTGTGGAGTGGCACCCCACTAAAGAAAATAATTCAAAGTTGGCAGCTACAATGTTTGGACCAACATAAATTAGTAGTGATATGAAGCCCCAAATAGCATACTAAGGTGTACCACTGAAGTGGTATATCATTCACAAAGTAAGTAGCAGTAATTGGAGAATGCTTGCATGTTTGTGATGCACAAAGCCTCATATTTAGGTGGACTAAGGTAAAGTTTCCAGTGATCTACCAGAAATAGACGCTATTCAAATCTTCTTGCAAAAGATCACAATCACTACTTGACTGTGATCTGCTGCAAGAAGATTTGAATATATAGTGTCTATTTCTTGCTAGATATAATTATACTCTTGTAGAAAGCATTGATCACAAAAGTTGACACTGCACAGTACTCCCTGGATCAGTAAGGTCCAACTACAAACTTGTCTCATTGCATTCTTTGACTGGCCTGCATGGCTTGTGTTAGAACTCATATTTGCACTTAAATGAACTTAGCCAGGAAGCTTCCAAAGTATACATCTGATATCTTGTGTTCACAATGTCAACATTCACTTAGTATGGTATTTGGATCATCAAGGTGTATGCACTGTACTAATATACATACTGTATTCTCATCACTCTCATAATAATAGTAGCAGGAATTGTTTTGGTAGTCTTACTCTATTTTCTCAACCTCACAGTCACTAATGGAACTATCAATGGAATAATTTTTTATGCTAACATTATTAGCATTAATGACGCAGTATTCCTAGTAAATGATAATGTGTTTAAACCTCTGCAAGTATTTATTTCTTGGATTTGGGTATTGAGACATGTTTCTATAATGGAATGGATGGATATACTAAGATATTCTTACAGTTGTTCTTCTCTTTCTATCTCATAGTCATTGCTGTTTCAATTATTGTAGCAAGTCATTATTCCTCTAGAATACTACGATGGACATATAGTAGATCTCTTCCTGTACTAGCTACATTGTTTTTGCTATCTTACACTGGCGTTCTCAGAGTTGTACTAACAGTCCTGTTCTCTTATTCTACCATAACTCACCTACCAAGTGGTCACCAAGAAGTAGTGTGGTCTATTGATGCTAGTGTTCCATTGTTTAGCTTAAAGTTTACCATACTGTTCATCACATGTCTTGTCTTATTCTTACTACTAATTCCTTTCAACATTATTTTGTTGTTCACAAGATACTTATCACAGTTCAGAATAATAAATCAGTTTAAACCTTTACTGGATGCATTTCAAGGATCATATAAAGATTAATATTATAACTGGGTTGGAATACACCTTGTGTTACGAAGTTTATTCTTTGCTTTATATGTATTTGAAATGAATATTAGGCTAATTTATCCACTATGCTGATCATTTTTTGCAGTATTGGGTATGCATCCATTCAACCTAACAAAGTCTCTTAGTATATATTCAAGAACTCTTGCTAGCACCAAACCTCACTATAATATATGCAGTATCCTATCAGGGTAGTGGCAGCATTTTTTCTACTATCACAATTGTCATGATCAGTTTAGCTTTTATTCAGTTTTGCACAATTGTGTTGTATCATTTCCTCACCTACACATGTCATTGTAATGTTTTGAATGTATTGCAAAAACTGTAGAAAGTAAAATGATAAAGTTCTTTAATAGAAATAGTGGAACTGAAGAAGGTTCCAATAACATTGCATTACTCAATATCCCTGAGCGTGCTTGCAACTACACCGAATATCAAGATGGACTTGTTAGTGATGACTTTAAATAAACTGATAAACTCTAATAATAATAATTATGTTATGTGTTTGATCACTGTTATTGCACATCAGTGAGTATGTTACAATAAAGGGGGGGTTAAACTATATGTAAATAGTATATTATTTTATAAAAATACAATATAAAGTGCTTACATACTTGGTCCCCCGGACCACCCATGCTAGTGCATAAATGGTCCGGGCTGAGCTTAAATGATTCGCCTCCAGTTTGTCATGCATGCCAGTGGCATAGCTACCATTGAGAGCTACCTCAGTAAAAAATTTTTCCCTGAACTAGATGGACTGCCCCCCAGCACTAGGTGGTAAAGTGCTGGATAGCTGGAAATACCAGCAATGAAACATTTCTGAGTTATGAGTTTTATGGTTCCACCAACCCAATAATTATTGCGAGACAGTGTTGGTGTTTTGAAACCAGGTAAGTATTTATTGTATAAATGTACCACTCTGCGTGGGCAGTTCAAAGGCACCGCCAGTGCCATAATTTGTATATTGCACTGCTGCAAACCGCAGCGAGTGCATTATAACTTATAACGCACTGGTTGCGGTTTTGTAGACCGCAACGAGTTTTTTTTTCTAATGCACCGACCGCAGTGCAATATACAGATATTGCACTATATTGCACTGGCTGCGGTTTTGTGCAGCATAGCACAAGTGCCGGTGGCCAAGACCACTATACGACACCTCACCTAATAGGTGGAAAGACACCTCACAGATCACTCAAATTCTTTTATAGCCTGACATGTAAAGGTCGATTGTGGGCCATAACGTCACCAATACGTATAATGTTTACAAGCAGCCAATGGCGATCGAAAAAGCCAACGCGGGTGGCCACAACTCTAGTCTACATATATATAAACGTACTTATACACCTTACTAGTCTGGTGCCATATTAGCCCAGATTAAGGGCGTAGGGAGGGGGGGGGTTCCGGGGGGTTCAGGAACCCCCCTGTAAAATTTAGACTTCTGCAAGCAGGATTCTAACACACCATTTAGTGTGGCAGGACAAAATGAGTGAGCAATATAGTGTAATGGCACAGCACAACAATTGATAAAACTTACATTCATCTCTCAGGGAAGGATTTACAGAGGTAACATGAGCCCTCTTCAAAACTTGTTAAAAAGATCGATATACTCTAATAGAGCAGTCAGGTATATACTCTAATAGAGCAGTCAGGTATATACTCTAATAGAGCAGTCGGGTATACTCTAATAGAACATGCATGTAAATATCCATGTCCATATGAAGTTTTTCAGACATTCCAACATTAAATGCAAAACTTAGCATGACCTTATATATACTGCTATAGCTTTGGTGTGCAGTGTTTAAAGATATAGAGCTCCAGTAATTTATCACTTGTGTTATGCAAAATGAATTCATGCTATGCATATATGTATATTTACAGACCTTCCAGGTTATCTAGCTAGTTCCAGCCCCCCTAGTACCATCCCAACCAATCTTTCCTCCACCTTCAGCAGGCCTGACTTGGTATTGGTTTCTAATGATTTGTTCGAATTGACAGTACCAACTAATACCCAGCAACATCTTCTTGCTGCTAGAGCTAGATAGGAAGATTGATATAGCTCCTTGCAATATGACCTTCAGTTTTCTGGGTTAACTGTCAATCTTGTTCCCATTGAAATTGGTTGTTTAGGCCACTTTTTGTCAGAAACAATTGCTCAAATGGCTACTGCTTGTGAAGTGCCAAAGAAAATCGTAAGATCCTTGTTTGAGCAGGCAGCTCACATTGCTGTGTCCTGTTCTTACAGAATTTTTAATTCTAGAGCCTCCCTGGACTGGGATCCTTTAGACCACCTTAGGTAAACTTTAAGTATTACATATAGATATATGTAGATTTTTGTTTTGGTGTATTGTAATTTAATTTAATTTTAGTTAATGTAAGTCTTTCCAGGGCTCCTGTACTGATCCATCAGCACATGGTACCCTTGTGTCTAGGCCCCTGTATGCTTGTAATGTATATTTTGTCTTAATCATTAAGATGTTTATTATCTCTTGTTTTGATTGTCATTTGTATCAGTGGATTCATGGCTCCTATACCACAGTGAGATATAACCATCACTTACAGATTACTATATGTGTCTCTATGTGTTATGCTATCTGTTTCCACTAGGTGACTTTATCTAGTACTACCTTCATCCCAGGGGTACTTAATGCATCATAATTAATGTACTTTTTGCATAAAATATAGCAATTTGCTGAGTTTTGCTTTATTAAAATATTGAAAGGCTCTCAGCGGCTGGGGGCTGCGCCCCCAGACCCCTGCTTCTAGTAACTCAATGCTGGTGCTGGAATCCCCCTTCAAAAAATCCTGGCTACACCCCTGTTAAACTGTAGTCCACTTTGACAATGACTCAATAAAACAAATATATTCTAAATAATACTAACCTTTACGTTCGATTGTGGTAACTAGTTTTGTCATGCCACCAGATTCGAGTTTAGCCAGTGTGAATAGTAAGAATTAGACAAGTATCGTTTAGTAGTTAGGTTTTGTTTACTTAAACCGTCTATTTAACTACTTTTTTCGCTCGAGAGAATCACTATGGCGATTAGTCTGGCGCTTAGTCTATATGGCGATTGAGTGATCACGCTGGCATGCTGAGCACTACATGATGAGAGTCGAACAGCGAATGCAGGTTAGTGATATAACCCATAGCGTACTTGCTTTCAATATCTCAGGTGGCTGCAGTATTGCAGGGGGAGCGTCATCGCAACGTCCGGCTTGGTTACCCACAATCGATGTTAGAAACCTGGCCTTTATAAGTGTTACAGCTGTCTTGTGTTACAGCTTGTTAAATCCAGTTAAATCTATATTATATAGTTATACAACGGCCACGAGTGCTCTGCCTGATATAAACGCACGAGCCTGAGGGCCGTTAGGCCCGAAGGCAAGTGCGTTTATACAGGCAGAGCACGAGTGCACGTTGTATAACTGTTATGTACCACTCACCTAATAGGTGGGGAAAGTCTTACAAGACAGTTGTAACACTTATAAAGGCCAGGTTTCTAACATCGATTGTGGGTAACCAAGCCGGACGTTGCGATGACGTCCCCCCTGCAGTACTGCAGCCACCTGAGACATTGAAAGCTAGTACGCTATGGGTTGTATCACTAACCTGCATTCGCTGTTCGACTCTCATTATGTAGTGCTCAACATGCCAGCGTGATCACTCAATCGCCATATAGACTAAGCGCCAGACTAATCGCCATAATGATTCCCTCGAGCGAAAAAAAGTAGCTAAATAGACGTTTTAAGTAAACAAAACCCAACTACTAAACGATACTAGTCTAATTCTTACTATTCACACTGGCTAAACTCGAATCTGATGGCATGACAAAACTGGTTACCACAATCGAACGTAAAGGTTAGTATTATTTAGAATATATTTGTTTTATTGAGTCATTGTCGAAGTGGACTACAGTTTAATCTGGGCTAAGATGGCACCAGACTAGTAAGGTGTATAAGTACGTTTATATATATGTAGACTAGAGTTGTTTTGTTTACTGCGTTCGGCAATCCAATGCATTAGAGGAGCACGATCTTCACAAGGTCGTTACATCAAAAGTGCTCCTGTGGCCTTGGTGCAATCAGAGACTCAGGTTTTGATTTAATTGTTTAACTGTTATTTGTATGTTCTAATCTTAAAAAAAAAAAAAAAAAAAAAAGACTAGAGTTGTGGCCACCCGTGTTGGCTTTTTCGATCGCCATTGGCTGCTTGTAAACATTATACGTATTGGTGATGTTATGGCCCACAATCGACCTTTACATGTCAGGCTACAAAAGAATTCGAGTGATCTGTGAAGTAGGGCTGGGGGGTTTCTCGGTATTATAGTAATACCGCGGTATTGCAATGAAACGATATCTGTATCGCGTAGATTTCGGTGAAACGATAATGTCACGATATCGATATTATTACGATTTTTAGTGTTTGTGACAGCTTATTAAGCCCTTAAGGTTGTTATAATGCACCTCAAATAATCACGTGATACTACTGCAAACAAGGACCTAGTACTACTAGCTAGTCAATTTTTTTTACAAAGATCGAGATACTCTAATAGAACAGTCAGCTAGAATCGAGATACCCTAATAAAGCAGTCAGCTACTCTAATATAGCAGTCATCTTTAATAACCGCGATAAATAGTAATATCGTGATATATTTCTGCACGATATATCGTGAAGCGAAACTCCAATACCGCCCAGCCCTACTGTGAAGTGTCCTTCCACCTATTAGGTGAGGTGTCGTAGTGGTCTTCGCCACCGGCACTTGTGCTATGCTGCACAAAACCGCAGCCAGTGCAATATCTGTATATTGCACTGCGGTCGGTGCATTATAACTTATAATGCACTCGTTGTGGTCTACAAAACCGCAACCAGTGCGTTATAAGTTATAATGCACTCGCTGCGGTCTGCAGCAGTGCAATATATAAATTATGGCACTGTCGGTGCCTTTGAACTGCCCACGCAGAGTGGTACATATATATACACTGGATTTAACTGGATTTTTTAAATCTATATATTGTCTTGTTAAATTCAGTGTTACTGGCCTTTATAAGTGTTACAGCTGTCTTGACTCTCCCCACCTATTACGTGAGTGGCACATAACAGTTATACAACGTGCACTCGTGCTCTGCCTGTATAAACGCACTTGCCTTCGGGCTTGACGGCCCTCAGGCTCGTGCGTTTATATCAGGCAGAGCACAAGGCTGGCCGTAGTATAACTATATAAGCTTATTATATACACTGTATGAAAAGTTAAAAGTGCAGTCATGTATAGTGATATAAAAGGTAACAACATAGCACAGAAAAACTTTAATAAAAGAAAAAAGCATAATAATATTATGAAAACAGAAATAAAACATACCGAAAAATGTGATTAAAAAGGTTACCAAAGCAAAAAGTAGCATCAAGAAGTTGAACCCACATATCA
This sequence comes from Dysidea avara, assembly GCF_963678975.1. Taxonomy (NCBI): domain Eukaryota; kingdom Metazoa; phylum Porifera; class Demospongiae; order Dictyoceratida; family Dysideidae; genus Dysidea; species Dysidea avara. Next base: position 33,021,747 of record NC_089272.1, read on the forward strand.
TTGGAAAGAATTCACATTACAGTAGACAGTAAAACCTGCTTGTAAAGGTATGCATACTTAAGTTGAATGGCTCAAGTGTCTGGCTGTGATATTCTGAAGATATCTTTTGACTAGGCATGAGGCTATTATGCTCCAAAAATTGAGCATTATGCTTTTGAGCAGTGCTCAGAAAATCACCTATTATGCTTTTGAGAATTGCCCATTATTCCCAAAATTATGCTACCATAATGCCAGTTTATTGCTGTACCAGACCATTTTTATTGATGTTTAAGCTTCCAATAGTCTTGCTGGTTGCTGTATTAGAGTATTTCGTTTCAATGTGATTGCTTTATTATAGTAAATAATATTCAGTGACTGTTCTATTAGAGTTTCTGACTGCTCTATTAGAGTATCTCGATCTTTTTTAACGGAATTGTGCAATCTGCAGATTTTCCTGCTGTTAAAGCTTTATAATCTCTTGAAAATGCTAGCATAATTCCTGATTCCCACACATACCTATTATGCCCGAAATTATGCCGGCATAATCGCCGCATCCCTACTTTTGACACATTTTCAGAGCGAAAGTAAAAGTATAATTTATCCAGTATAATAGACATGCATATCTAGTTATATACACGTGTACATAAAACCAGCAGTAGGCATGTTACACCAGCTGATGCAAAATGTAGCAGCATTTTCATTCCCTATATATATCTATCACTGTTTTACTGCATATTACATATAATATCACTGTAGTTGTGTACAGTTTCTATGCAAACTTTGGAATAAGAATTTCCACACAAGGCAATAAGCTGACTTTCACAATATGGCTTATAAAATAAAATGTATTATTTATACAACAAAATCTTATCCTAAAATGCTTATATACACGTACCAAAATGGTATGGATATCCCATAAATTATTTATAAAAAGCTATTAGTCTCTCTGTACCCCTTTGCCGTTACACTTTTCTCACAAGTCTCCACATCACTCATACAGTTATTAGCTAATGTTACAGTACTGTAGACCAAGACAAAACAGCATTGCAAATTTTCTTCTATAACACTATTGTCAAGCTTCTAATGTTACAAATTTATGTAGTGCTACAAAATTACATGTACCATAAACCCTAAAAATAGTAACACTAGCCTATTTAAATATCACTAGTGCTCTTACTGTGAAGTCATTTGCTGCACATAGTTAGGGGCAACCTCCTGTAGTTTCATGAGCCAATTAGTCACTACTGCATCACACTCTTCAACTATCTTTTGTGATTTGATGTAGTCATACATTTGTTCTATATCAGGTGATCCAGCCAGTATTGAGTTATTAATTCTTTGTAGAAGATTTATTTGTAACTTAATACGAGGCAGCATATTCAAAGTGAGGAGATTGTAGTTACTTGTCATTACTTGTAACAATTCACATATTCCTGAAAAAAAGGGCAGTGGCCCTAAATCACACTGTGTAATAAACTTCTTTACTGCGGTGATTGCCTTTTGTGCTACATCTGCAATAGGATAAGATGAAGCATACTGTTCAAGCACTTGAATTAATTTAGGATAATTTTGTTGAGCAAGACAATGTTCATAACTTTGACCTAATTTTCTACTCATTTTGTGGGTGCATTTTAGTATTCTATGACAGTCACTGGTCAGTACTTTGATCTGTTCACAAAATGAAGGCAGCATTGTTTGAATGTTTGGTAAAGCGTTTACAGCCATTGGTACAAATTGTAGCATTGGAAGACATCCTTGAAGGTGTTGCAATGTTTCTATAACAAAATGTGGGTCATATATTGTAAATGCGTTGATCTGTTTAAGATGGAATGGTAGTGCACCATTTTCTATCATACTTATTCTATACCTTAAATAATCCATGACTGACAGTGAAGATACATCACGTACTCCATAAGGTCTCAAAATTGAAAATGACAGTCCATCTAGGATTGATTCATAAGTGCCTAACCCACCTACCGGAGACAAAAGTTTCACCTCATTGCTTTCCATATTTTCTATTATGTATTGACTAATGACAGTATGAACCTCTATACACTGGCATGCATTGTTAAGTGGAGGTAATCTAATCACTGCAAATTGCACTAATCCATAGTTCCATAATGCATCAGCTGTTTCAACTGCTTCATCTTGTCTAACCTTCCACAAATCACGTAAAACTTCAGTTTGCAAGGATGTACCAATTCCAGTAAGCAGTATCAACGATTTTAATTTGTTTGACAATCTCTTTGTCATTGAGTCTAAGGTAATTTCAATGCAAACTTTTGCTGCATACTTACGACTTTTCTCAATGTTATTTTTGTCGAAAGCTGTTAAACCTTTATGAAGCAATTTAGCCTGCACACTGTGAATGGCTTCATGGGAAGACAAACTTCGATGTCTGAGATTATGGGATAATTGTCCTCTTATCAGAGAAAGAAGCAAAGGCCACAGGTGGACGTCTTGAGCTAGCTCATCAAGTAAGCTCACATCTTCTTGTGACAGTTGACTGATGTCAATCACTTCATGCGTCAGTAAAGAAATGGCCTCACTTTGCTCCATTGGACCTATGCTAACTACCTGTTTGGAAGGTATGTATTGTTCGATGTCATTCATCCTGGTAGTGAGGACTATTTTACAGTTACTAAATGCCTTTACTATTGGCTCAGCATCTTCAGCATGCCACACATCATCAATGATGACTAGAAGATTCTGGCAATAATGACTTGCAAGTTGATTGATTTCTTGTTCAGCATGATTAATGTCACCTGGTTTTAGATATTCACCAGTTAGTAAATGATATAGTTGGCTCAGCTTTACGCTGGGATCAGTAGCCTGTGGTCCAAGTTCTATAAATGCAAAACCATCTGTAAATTGATCTTTTATTACAGGATGATGGCACAAAGCTCTGACAGTTGAAGTCTTGCCAAATCCTGGTAGACCAGTGACCGTTAAACTTGTTCCATAAGTGTTAGGGTCAATAGTAGATTGACTTAATTTAGTAATCATTTCTTCCATTATGTTTTTACGACCCACATAATTGGGTGGCAGTGGTGGAGGTGGTGGTAATTTTATCCCTGTAATGACAAAGCATTATGTTTATGGTAATAGTAAAAATAGCGTTTATGTCAAGTTATACAGCTATATAGGTACCTAGTTGCAGTACTAATGTATTAGTAGAGTGGCTAAGTAATAAAAATTGTTCACTTTGTGATAAAAGCACCAATCTTTTCTGTGAAAATTGATTGAAGTATACTAAATCATTTGAGATACGGTGCCACGTCAAACTCATTGCCTTAGGACATGTTTTGAAACTTTTAAACTGGGTTATGAGCCTCTTTCTAGCTGGACAGGAAAACATACAAGCGCATTTAAAATCTTAGTTTTTGCTTAAATCACATGGAAGCTTTTCATATTTACAGCTGCAATCAAAAACTTCAAATTGTGATAAAATAAACTGTTTTTAAAACACTTCTAATGGAGCCAATATTTCAGTGTTAAAAGTACAGGCACAATCCAATAAAAATACATTACACATCTATGGCTTCATGTACCATGACCCTACATGTTTCTTAACACTGCAAGCTAATGAACTGGATGGACACCTTCCTTGATCAGCTTTTGGATATGACCATCCCTTGTTTGTCTATGCAGATGCAAAATTTTAGTATATTTCCTATGAAGTACTTTTATGGTAGACCCATAAAAGTGGTAGACCATAAAGAAGAGTTTTGAAAAATAACCATCTTGAGATATGTACAATAGTATTTGGAGGTACACTACAGTGTACTTTTAGTTAACAGACTGCTAAAATCATATTATACTAATACAGTTACGCAGTTTTGCTTGCACAAATTTGTGGTACAAGTTGGTGTTTTACAACTTAAGAAAACTATAATTCTTGCATTGCCAACAGTTAAAGAAAGCAGATTGATTGCAGGTGGGCTATAGTTCATCATATGTAGGGGCCAGAACATATGTACGTAATTATGTAGGTGACATCAAATGAAATGGTACTTTATCTGCCAGTAACAACCATGGGGTATTTGTCTTGTACTGTCAAATGCATCTGATTAGGGTTGGGAAATATTTCAATAAATTTCCAATATCGCCTAAGCAAGTGCTCGCAATACCATTATCACATGTATTTTTCCTTTGCAATATTATCACATAGGCAATATTTACTGCATTTTGCAATAGTTATCGCATTTATCATCTATTTTATATCTCTTCTAAGCCTCATATTTGATACAGTTTGCACACACTATGTCAATTGGTTAAATTGTTAGCAAAGAAGTTATGTTTGTAAACTAATTCTCAGTGAAAACAAGCAGTCATATGGGTTTTTCAAACTATGTGGCTGTGTTTCTATTTTCACATGTAATATTGCAATAATCGCTTTAAATGGCTCATGCAATAATCGCATATCACAAATTTAATATTGTCCAACCCTACATCTGATTGCATTATTTCCTTTGATACAATATTGAAATTTGTAACAAAAACTTTAGGAATTGTACAAGCTAGGAAGGAATATTACCATAAAAGTGCTTTAAAACAAGATCATCACCCAAAGTGCCAAATTTATCAGTCTAGGCAAGTGCCTGAAAAACCATGCTGACCAAAATAGACTAAATTTGATAACCAATGCATATAAATGTATGCAAGCACCAGGCATCATTCTCTTAATTAAAACTGATATGCAACTAGCTATTATAAAACTTTTAAAAGAAAGTAGGGATTGATATAATTAATATACATGCTACAAAAAGTAAGGAAACAACCTCAAAAATACTACCAGTGAACGAGACATGATCCAAGCAATAAAAAGTAAGGAAACAAGATTAGACGACTACTTGCTAAAATGAGACACATTTAATGCCTACTTTTGGCTAGCATCTTGAAATGAGACCACCAAATTAGCCAAAAGTAGGGATTGAAGTGTGTTTCATTTTAGTAAGTAGTCATCTAAGCTTGTTTCCTTACTTTTTATTGTCTGGATTGCTTCTCATTTCAGCTGTAACATTTTTGAGGTTGTTTCCTTACTTTTTGTAGCATGTATATTATATCAACCCCTACTTCTTTTAAAATTTTAATATTTAATAGCTAGTTTGTTTACTTTTTTGTCTAGCTAGCTAGCTATATTATACTCATTGTTTTCCACATAGTATAAATATCACTTGAAGCAGCTATCTTTTACCTTCGTACGCAATAAGCGCCTTTAAAAATAATAATCGTTTGTCTTTTACAGCTATTACAGCAACTGTTAAAGGTTTCAGTAGCATTTCTAATGGCCTAAATGTTGATCATTTAACAGTAAAACATCAATGGAGAGTCCACCATTAAGAGTGGAACCCTCACTTTTAGAAGTCTGGATCCCGAGGTGGATCCACCCCTCAAAGGAATATTAGCTAGCTAGCTACTTCACAAAAAAACTAAACTGGTAAGACTATAAAACAACTACCCAGCATTAATAAATGCTAGAGACTTCTCCTTGCCTACTACACCCGTTCACCCTCGTCTTATGCACACATACTCACACTTCGTTAAAATCACATGTTTGGGTTGTGGTGTGTACCACAACTATTCAGCACTGCAGCTATTAATTATCCTTCGAGAAGAACAAAGAAGCATATGAATGATGAAAACAAACAGCATGGTGCAGCGGACAGAACGTAATTGGAACAACAGATTCGTGAATCCACTGTCATTACCTTGGCTGTCTGAAATTTCTGGAGCCGTACACCTAGCATAACCAGATCTTACAGCAGGCAGGCAGGCAGGCAGACAAATCCAGGTGAGTTTTGAAATATTTAAAACTCACTGTACATCAAAACAGTGAGTTTTAAAAATTCACTGTTTTGATAAATTTGCTTTGGTACAGCATTACAGCTGTACTAATGTATTCCAGGTGGTTTTTTTTTGCAATGCTGTTTTTTAAAGTGCAACGATTTACGAAGACACATTTTTTTATCAATCCCTACTTATTAAGTACTAACGTACTTAATGATACTTGTGTGTGCGTATACTTGTGGTAAGACCAACCTTTTTGTAAGCGACCTTGCTTGTATTTTAACTGATTTTCCAGTTCTCTCTTTGATAATGCAAATCCAGTGTTGGCTACAAAATAACATATGCAAAATGAAAAAAATATGTACAGCATTATTCTTTGGAAAAATCCCTACTTTGGCATAGAGTAGATAATGGTAACATGCCAAGGGATTTTCCCAAGTAATACGTATCTTGTAATAGCTATAATGTACAATCATTCATATATTTAGTTTCATTACTTTAGAACCCTACTTCATTCTTGCATGATATAATATTAATGTTTAATTGCACTATAGTTTTATGATAATTATGGTATATGTATAATTATATATACAGTACAATGGCCAACTATTGACTGCACAAGATATACTTAAATGTAAACTGATGAAGAATTGTGCCATTTATCCTGTTTTAGGACCACTTTCTAATAAATGAATATATTAGTACACAAGCATTAACTTTACAGTTGGTACAAATTACGTATATGTGCTATAGTTAAAGCACTGCTGCACCTGTGTACGGAAAATACAGCATGAGGGGGAACATTGAGAGAGCAAGAGATGAAGCTGAGTGCTGTATTTGTCTCGAGACACTCTGTATTTTCATGTATACAGCATAGGCGGTGCTTTAATTGTTATATTGTATTTTCTGGTCTTCTTGCTCAGAGCATTCATCTTGTGTGCTCAGACCGCTTCACCTTTTGGTGATCAGACTATCAGTAAGTGTCCATGTAATTCTAGTCTTATAACCAACTGTTAGGATTAGTTTGGCTAGTTTTAGCAATTTACAATGTCATACATGTGAGCAATCATGCTGTCTGAGTGGGGTTGTTTTTAACCCTCTTTAAATAACTCTACTGTATTTTGCTCAAGTGCACGGTATTTTCCCAATTATGCACAGAACTGTACTGTATGACTCATACAGTACAGTTATGTAGCTTGGTAGTGTATAAAAAATATAGTAGTAGCAGCACTTTGATTCTCCCATGCAAAGTAGAGAGAGTAAAGGAAGAAAAGCCTGACCAACATCATCAATAGCTATTATTCTAGTACACTACATAAGCCAGCCAGACACCAGTAGTTAAATGTAGAAGAGGCAATACATTAAAATTACCTACTATCAGTCAACAAATAGGCAAACCTTGCTGAGGGTTAGATGAAATGTCTACTGGAGTTAATCCAGCTCTTAATGATGGATTGTGAGGCACAGAAGACACTCTTCCTGAATTTGGTGATCTCGAAGATGACGTGTTATCACCAGAAAGTGTAGCTCTCTCATGTGGAAAATTGATAGCTTCCACAAACTCTGTGAAAAAGTCATAAATGCACTATGTACATATGTGTGAAAAATAGTAACCGTTATTAGTTGTCAGTAATTATTGTAGTATTAGTCTAGAATACTAGTAACCAAGGAATTGTATATGATTATCTGATAGCTAGCTACATACGCATATTTGACCCACTGAGCGAAAACTGGCTGCTTTTGCAAAATTCTAATTTGTTATAAAAATTTATTGAAATAAACTGAGTAAAATGTGTGCTACATATAAAATCATGTACGTTTCAATTGCTTTGGTGTAATTTTACACTGAAACAAAGCTCAAATCAATAAATCCTTTATGCCACCAGATTTTCCTGTTCTTTGGGAGTAAGAAAATCTTTGTTTCATGTTTGTACAGCATTAGGTATGCGAGTTATGGGAGTTCATTTAAAATGCGGTAGAAGTAAAGTTCACCAAGGCCTTCTTCTTTATCCACACAGAGACCTATAGGAAAAACTATACCTTGATTGATGTACTAGTTCATGGTGAACAGACTGAGCCCAACGCCGTCTTTGCAGCTTGTTTATAATAATAATAATAATAATAATAATAAACTTTACAGTGTACATATACCTACATACATACAAGTTGCAGATTTTGGTATGATAGAATTGGGACATATGGCAGCACACTGATGGTCCACTGACATCCTGTGTCAGTGGCCGGAAGCTAAATTGTAGTAGTGATTAGCTACAAAGTTTACTTACTAGACTAAGTCTAAGATTACTTAAAAGGGGGGGAAATTAACAGTTAAAGGGAGTTGAAGTTAGGTTGGTGAGGGATCTTTGAACACTTTGAGCATGGACATAGAAATGAAAAAGAGCAGGTGTTGTTGGAGGTGAAATTGGCAGTGAAATGATTCCACAGATAATCTAAAAGTTTGGCCTTTATCTTGAGTGGGTTGTCCTGGTAGTTGATAACGGGAAGGGCATTCCAGATGCGAGGAAGCCGGTTAAAATAAAAGTTACTAGTGGAATTGTCAGGTGATCTTGTTTGGAGTAGCTTGTTTCCAGAAGCTAGACGTGTGTGACCAGTTGCAAATTTAATGAAATTATTGATGTCAAATCCATTGTGGGGGTTGTGGAGATTTTTAAGAAAGAACATCACATCATTTACATCAAGAATGTACATCAGGGGTAGCATATGGAGATTAATAAGACGAGACTTGTAGTCAGTAGAGTAATCATTTAGAATGTATTTAGTTGCATGCCTCTGAACACGTTCGAGTTGCTGAATGTGCTTAATTAGGTGGGGTTTCCAGATGACCGAGCAGTAGAAAAACTGGGATCTAACAAGAGAGGTATATAGTCGAGATTTGGCTTGGACATAATTTTGTAGGGAGAAAGATCTTCTTAGAAGTCCAAGTACCTGATAGGATTTGGAGATAATGTGGTTATAGTGAGCATCCCATGACAGGTCGCTTGATAACATAATTCCTAGATCTTTGTATGTATCAACACAAGAAATCTGGGAGGTGCCGATATTGTAAGATGTAGGAGATTTCCTTTTAAAAGATAGCAGTTTCAGTCGTGAGTTATGATGGATTAAAATAAGTGCCTTTAATTTATTTGCCATATTGTTGCTGTACAAATCAAGTGTATTCCTGTTCCAACTGCCTAACACTATAACCCTAAAACTATTTATCGTAAAAGGCTGAAATTTTTGGCTGTCCACTCCTTTGCTACTATAGATAACAGAAATGGCATTTGAGGAATGTGTGAAAATGGTTGGGTTTTGTGCAGTGGATCACATATACCGTATTTCTATAAATATAAGCTGCGAGAAATTTTCACGAGTTAAATTTTCATGTTAAAAAATTTTCAACTGTGTCTTCAAGCGATGAAAATTTTTTAACAATGAATTATGTAGCTTTATTATATTAATTAATTCGTTAAAATTGTACTGTCCTTTTTGTATATAGGAGAAGGAGAATGACAAGCTGAGTGAAACTTCAAGTGTGGCATCTCCGTACCATGGAGGCTGCACCCCAGATCGAGCCAGAATTGTCCGTCACGAACTCCAGCAGTGGACTGGAGTGGAATTGCTGTAGCTATAATCATATTTGTATATATACTTCATTTAATGTGTCCTATACTAGTAGATGTCTATCGTGGCATGGCGTAATTGCTAACGCTATTGCTGGCGGCAAAATAGACGAGGACAGCTCTCCCCGAAGCCATTCTTGCTTTATTAATATACTGCAACAAAGATATACTATTGAAATTCCAACGGCTAAGCTTCAATCCAGGTGACCAGAAAGCAGTTAACCGAATTCATTCAACGTCTCTAATATCACGTTGGCAAAAAATTTTCGCGTAATTAATTTTCGTCGGATGCTAGCTTCGACGAAATATTTATAATTATAGAAATACGGTACATGCTTACTTACATACAGTTTCCTGAAATGCATATAACCATGCACAATGCAAATAAATGTAACCAACCGAGCAAAAACCCATTGTGTTTGTACATTCCTTGAATTCCATTTATTGGTTCTCTGTTATCTATATAACAAAAGAGTAGACTACCAAAGTTTCAGCCTTTTATGATGAATACTCTTGGAGTTATAATGCTAGACAGTTGTACCATCAAGAAATCTGATTTGTACAACAATATGGCAAATAAATTACAGGTGCTTGATTAATTAATTATAACTCATAACCAAACCAAAATGAAAATTAGCTCAATCTGTTCACTATGAACTGGCAATTCTAATAGTACTTTTCCTATATTCCTCTGTGTGCACAAAAAAGAAGGCCATTTCAACAAAGAAACAATTATGGTTACCTTAATTTCTACCACTTTGTATAAATAAGCACCTATAATTCATGTATACTATATGAACATGAGAGTCCAGCAGTGTTGACTCCAGGGTGGTACAATACCAAAGCATTGTCCTTGGCAAAGGCCTATGGAGAAGATGGATTTTTCGGGGTCTCATTGATTAAATCTGTGGAGTACTCCAGGAGACTGTTGTCAAAATCATCATTGCTATTACTTGTGTGATGAAAAATAATGTTATTAAAGTAGTCATTTTACTAACTTTAAGGGATTTTATTTATGATGTGTGTTTATTGGTAGATCATAGAGAGAGAAAATAAGGAAGAGGGAATTCTGCGACATTGTTCAGAATTCCAGGAGACTCTGACAATATTACTGTCAATAGTCAGGTAACTAACACCTTAATATTAGCCACATGTAATATTGACCTGGCCTTTTTGGATGGCCACACCCTTTTTTCGTAGCTTGGCTGTTTTGGTATAGATATCAATTCCTTTAGTCTCAAAGCCAGCCAAAAGCCAGCTTTTTTTAAGGCTAGCTTTGAAACTTTCTTTTAACTTGTTTCTTTTCCTTCTTATTTTCTTTACAAGTACACAAATTTTTTTTTGGATTTTCAACAAGAGTAGGGGCCATAGCATGTTGATAAAAAGTACTGAAACAAACTGGAGTAGCGCATGATGTTAAATCACAGTAAAACAGTAAGAAGTGTTATATCCCTACTGTGCTCAAGACACCATAACTGAAATGCACAGTAGAGATATAACACTTCTTATTGTTTTACTGCGATTAATATTGTGCACTATTCCAACTTGTTTCAGTACTTCTTATTGACGTGCTGTGGTCCCTACTCTAGTTGAAAATTCCAAATGTTTTGTGTACTTTATTGTTAACTTTTTAAAATTATCATGACTGGTGAACCCACGCATACCTCATCAAATGAAAGAAATGGTGCCACATGCCCCAGCTATATCTAAAAAGTGAAGTATCCATTATGCTTTGTTGTCAGCTACTGTATGTTCAACCTGTTACACAGCAGTGCAAATGAAGAACTGTTAAAAAGTACCTCTACAATCAAAGTAGCCACTATGAAAAATATGGATGATTTTCGTTACGAAGGGAAACCATCACATACTACTGCCAAATCGACACTTTTCGCTGTCAGCAAAGATGAATGGGACACAAATGAGGAAAATGGCAAGTCCATGAAGAGAATGCATTGTACATACTGCGGTATGCCAAAAGGCACCTCTCGGGTTGAAGTGACATTGAACAGTGAAAAAATCAAGCCCATAGCCTTAGTCGTTATGGAATAATGCTTGTCTGAAGGCATCAGTCAGTCAGTCAGTTACTCAGTCAGTAAGTAGAAAATTACGTTTAATAATTTAAAAACAATTGAGGAGCAACTTGTTGAAAGTATTTCGGGTCGATCTGAAGACTTGCTTGGACTTAGTTTAACCTAACCAATAAAATACTGCCTCATCATTGTCAGGGAAAAGTGAGGCTGATTTTTGGGTGATGGTTTTCATGGGCCACACCCACTCCTTTGTGGATACAGTACGATATTATTGGACTGTATGATTACAGGAATCATTGAAGACTACTATTTGTGTGAATCTACATATTTACTATAAATTTGAAAGAAATGATTATCATGTAGTTAGCTATTTGGGTAACATTGCTACACAACTGAACCCTACACAGGGTGTCATGGTATAACTGAACTATCTACAGCAAGATCTAAACAGTAATTTTACAAGGTTGAATGTTCTACAGGGTGACTTTTTTGTTGCTGATCTCTCTACATAGTAACTTGATTAAAAAAGAATAATTAAAAGAATATTAATAAGAAAAATATTAAGAAAATAAGATGAACTTTGAAGGTATTATACATATCTCAGTGTTGGCTGGGCAGATTCGACTCAAACTAATACAATGGTCTAGAATTTCCATACATAATACGTAGCTAATACTTTAATGTTCTAGTGTACCCTAAAACTTTCATTTGTGACTGGATCTGCAAAAACCCGACACAATAGCACATTTTATAATTCCTGTTTATTAAATATTTATAATATACTTAGCCAAGTGTATCCTCTGGCAACGTTTCAGCTTCATATGCTAATACCTTTCCGAGTTTCAGCCCTACAAAGTAGCAACAACAGAAAAATTGATTTGTACAGCAAGTATAGGGAAAATAAATTACAGGTATTTTCACCATCGTGTTCACCATTGATAGAGCAATCATTTACTGGGTAAGTTTGTCCTTTTACTGCTTTTCTTCACTGCATACAAAGGCAAAATTTGTGAAGAAAAATCAATTGTGTATGATCACTGGGACGTATTGTAAACAAACGCTTATAACTTGCATATCCTTGGGTCTACTGCAGTGAAACAAAAATGTTTCAACTCCGCTTGAGTAGGCGAATAAGGTGTGATCAAAGTTTTTATTGTTAGTCCTTTCCTTCACTAGGGTGTTCAAAAAAATTACGGAATTTATTCAATAATACACTAATATTTCACACCCATTGTATTCAATGCCTTATACTGTAAATTTAGGCTTGCGCTATTGTATTGGGTTTTGCAGATCCGGCCACATTTATGATGTAGAAATTAAGTGAGGTAAGCAACTGACAGCAATGGTGGAGTGGTAAAGGGTTTGGGCATATAGGTGTGGAGGTCTCAGGTTTGAACCCTGGAGAAAATTTACTTCCAACATTTTTTTTTGTCACAGTTCTGCTTCTCACTGACTGTTCTATTAGAGTATGCTTGGTTCACATGTTTGATTTTGCTTTATATCTCCCTAAAAAGGTTCCACTATGATAAATACTTCATCTATAGACCGATTTTTAAAGTTATTACATCAAGTGGATTACCCTGTAGGCATGACAACAAATCACTTTTCACAATTTTCAAAATTGTACATAATTTCCTTAAGCTTGTTCTTAATTCGATCTGTACAATAGGTAATGTGCTGCATTATGCTCTTACCACCCACCAAATATAAAGCAAATCAACTAAAGCACACACAAGTTACGTACTGTAATTTTTCCAAAGTGTGTGAAAAGAAAAAAAGAAAATATGAAGATAATAAAACAAACTCTGAAGGTGTATATCTCAGTAATGGCTGGGGGATTCAATTTAAAATTGAAATAGGAGGTGCCCTACCACGAGAGAGTTCCTATCATAATAGAAAAACCAGTTAATTTTCATACAGGCACTATTGAGCTACAGATGCATGAAAACGGTGTTTTCTTGGTTCCTGTAAAATACCTTGGTTACACGACACACCGTGTATCCTGATCTTACATATAACACATGTGGTTGGTGTAAAGGCAGGCAATGCATAATATGGCTATAATTACGTATGACTTTCAAGTACAGGGTATATATAAGCCTAAACTGAGTGTTGTCAGAACTTCAAGTTATTGAAACTTTATACAGTGGAACCTCTCTATAATGGTCACCTCGGGACCAGATATATCTGGCCTTTATATACAGGTGGCTGTTATAGAGAAAACCTGCATAAGGTGGTCAGCAGCATTTTAGTGGCTATGACCGTTACAAATGAGTGATTATTATTAAGAGGCTCGTACCAACTGCAATGCAGTAATATTTTAGTACAGAAAGGGCAAGATGAGCTTGTTATGAATGTTGGTTATAGCTATTGAATACGTTTAAGCAATGAAGCCTGATAGATCATATAGCATTCATTGAAAGGCAGGAAGTGTGATAATTGTGCATTAATTGAAATGGTGCCGTGGTACCAGGTAATTTGCTTAACAAGCCACCATAAAAGGTAGCGACCGCTATACGAAGGAGAAAGTTATGTATACAGTGATTCATAGGCAAATTCTTGGTTGGCCGTTATACGTGTTAGACAGGTGACCGCTTAATGCAGACCACTTTGCATACATTTGTATGGGAAAATATTTGGGACCTTGTGACCATGGCCATTATGCAAAGGTGACCGCTTAATCCAGGAGACCGTAACACAGGTTCCACTGTATACTGTACTTGTTACACTGTATACTGTACTTGTTACACTGTATACTGTACTTGTTACTAATGCTCTAAAAGGAATACATTAAATACCATTACTGTTACAGTGGTAGATCATACAGTGATGATAACATTAATAAATTTAATACTTTTACGAGTTCTTGTATTGGTTTAACAGTGTACATATACGTACACATACATTATGTACGTACCATGTTGTAAATCATCAATGAATTGCTGCGAGGAGGGACTATCGACTATTTTTTTCATGACTTCGCAAAATGTAAAAACATCATTTTCAGTTCTTATTCCAGCAAAGATTGGACACATAATTGCTTCGTTAATAACTTCAGTAGATCCGAACGTCAGTGCTGAGTCCAAAATATAAGCTGATCCTCCATACATTTGTTTCAGTGTTTGCACAGTTTTCTTGCAATCTTGAGGTAAACACTTACACAATCGTGTATAGTTCTTTTTTAAAATGGCCAAGACTGTCAAATAAATTATTATTACAGACAATTTACTAATAGTTTTGCAATGACAGTGCATCATGTACCTAATAAGTGAGTTTGTACAAAAGGCATGTGTGTATGTACAGTGTGTATGTAGTGCACAGTAGAGACAATTTTGGAGATTATAAAGGTATGTATGTGGGTCTTGTGATCATAATAGGCTTGGGTACAAATATATATTAGCATAACCAACTGGGCTGTGTACCTTTCGAATTAGGTTCCAACTGGGTTCTTGAAACAAGTGCTTGATAGAATGGACTGTTTATACCTATATAAAACAATCTAATATTACAGCATTATAAGTAAAATGAGATTCACTTACTAGATGGTGTTGAGTGATGTTGATCATTTGAAAATGACTGAATATTAGTA
The DNA here is from genome assembly GCF_963678975.1 of Dysidea avara. NCBI lineage: Eukaryota > Metazoa > Porifera > Demospongiae > Dictyoceratida > Dysideidae > Dysidea > Dysidea avara. The sequence continues at coordinate 33,036,758 of NC_089272.1, forward strand.
GTAGATTTTGTACTGACTGGAAGCTGAATGCTTTGTTGAACATCTAATAACATAATTATGTAGCATTACATATTATAATGGATCAATTATAAGCTAAGGATTAAAGCATTGACATTATGTTGTAATAATAATGCAGGCAGTAACCTTTAAGATATAAGAAAGTTTTATGCAAGACAATAAGTAAAATGCTTAAGCACTTCTAAGTACAGTACACCTTGCACCAATAATTGTTTGAAAAAAATAACTCTATTAGTACGTACATTAGTGATTTTTCTAACACACCCATAATGAAGTCTTCCAACTAAAGGCATTAACAAGCCAGTCATGGCCTGTATGTGTATATAAAATTACAAATTTCGTCAAAGATGGAGCCATCAAAGCTCTTAAAAGATTGTAGTGTGGTTACTCTCAAAGGATGAGACTGATGAGTGGTATTAGTTGTACAACAGTTTGTCAATATCACTTTATATAAGCCAATATCAAATGAAACATTCATGCATGCAGACACATTTAACAAGGCTACACAGTTTTTGCAAGGTACTGGAATTTGTCTCGTGGCCTTCACTAAGTCAGAGAAAATGCATATTTTAACGTTTTAATATCAGACAAAAGTCAGCCCATAAAAGCAAGTATGTGATCTACAGTATTTGTCAAGATTAGACAAAAATTTGTCTTAGTGTACGTACGTATACACTATCATAACACTATGCAAGTTTCATATAGATTTGTAAGAGCCTTTCAACTGTCAAACTAGCTATGTTTTGCATGATATTGTCTAAATGTATATACTATTTTCAAATCAAATAAGTTGATGTTATGCTACTTCTAAAAACCAGACGGCTATTAGGCTCCGGCTTATTATTCCCAAAATATTACCTATTATGCTTTTGAGCATTGCTAAAAAATTTGGCCTATTATGCTCAAACTTATGCTTTCAAAGTCAAGATTGTGCTCTAGAACTGACTGTTTTATTAGAGTATATCAGCCTTTCCTGACTGCCGTATTAGAGTAAGTGACTGCTGGGTACCTCTGCAAAGTGTGAATAACCAACAAAGAAATGGTTTATAAGTTATATTACGTGTTTTTAAATATGAAATGCACGAATAATACTATTGGCAGTGAATATTTGCTTTCTTTCAGGCACGCGTATTGCGCATTTTAATTAAAATTTCAAATATTGTCCCTATTATGCTGGCATTATGGTTGATGCTTTTGGTCATCTATTATGCTTTAAATTATGCCGACATAATCGGCCGGTGCCTAATGGCTATGCAGTTAATACCTTCCCAATCTAACTAAATAGGCAATTAATCAAGTAACATCAACTATTCCTCGGCTGCCTGTCTGATACTCACCATAGACTTCTTACAGTACAATAGCCCACCTACAGTACAATAGTACTGTATTAGGGATCATGGAGATTTGGGTTTTTCTGGCCAAAAATGTAACCAGCTTCACAATACTATTCTGGCATCTTAGTAGTATTGGTTAAGTACAACTAAGCCCAAACGTGCCTTCAGTACGACCCTAAATTCTTCCAATAGGTTGCTACAAAAATTTTTTTGGAATTTTCTACTGACTGACTAACTGCCTGCCTGATGCCTTCAGACAGACATAACTCAATAACGGTTAAGGTTACAGGTTTGATTTTTTCACTGTTCGAGGTTGCTTCATCCCGAGATGTTCCTTTTGGCATACCACAGTATGTACAATGCACGCATCATGGACTTACCTTTGTCCTTCTTTGTGTCCCATTTCTTTTGCTGACAACCAAAGGTGACAATTCGCAGTAGCGTGATGGCTTCCCTATGAGAATTGTCTGTATTTTCCATGGTGACTGGGTTAATTGCAAAGGCGCTTCTCCTACTGTGCTTTATTTGTAGTGCTGTGAAACAAGCTGAACATAATTGAAAGCAAAGCGTAATGGCCACTTTCACTTTCGAACAATCAATAATTAGGGCACGCAAATCATTTATATTTTTTGTGATGACAGGATTGATTGCAGAGGCACTTCTCCTATGTATCTGTTCATCATATGTAGCGCTGTGTAACAGGCTGAACATAGCTGAAAGAGAAGCATAATGGACACTTCAGCTTTGAGTCAATAATTGATATTTGGGGCATGTGTTTTGTCAAAAACATTATCTCTGGCTTTCTTTTGGTGCAGTATGCGTGGGTTCACCAGTGATAATCATGTTAAAAGAATTTTAGATTCAATTAGGCATCATAGAAAAAGTAGGAAAACAAGGTAGGTTGCCTACATACTAGTGGGATTTAATCCCTAATAATTGACTGAATTAGGGATTAAATATCCACTAGTATATCTGCAGGTGTAGGCAACCTCTCTTGCTTCCTTACTTTTTATTTCTATGATCCCTAATCAAACTTAAAATTCCTATACTTGTGATACCTAGTCACAAGTTGGTGTGTAGGGTTCATTATTATACTGCATAATATATACTTTCAGCTGCCTGTTTTCCTGCTCACTCTACAAGTTGAGTTTTGTTAATAAAACAAAACCAGGCTTTAATTGGTGCATTACATATTCAATATAGGCCATCCACTTCTGTTGCAGACATTCCCTTGTTTATATATGGGATAGAATAGAACCAAATTCCTTTACTCACGCTCGGTACTGATGCATGATATACTGCTAATTAAAACACATTACACACCAGATCTCATTTCCTTGATCACCATCGTCAACTGATGTGATGTACTAACAATCTCCAACTGATCACACAGATCAAGTAATTCTTCCCTACAGCTCATCCTCTCAATCAAACAATCCAATATTATCTTATTAGCAGTAGCGGAGTTACCACTACTCAATATCATACAAATCTGATCATCACTGATGTATTGCTGCAACTTCCCTATACTCTGTTCATAGTTATCAGGCATCAATTGTAGTATAGCATGATAACGTGAACTGAGTGGAGCAAAATCTAGTATGAATATAATATAACTGCATTGTATGAACAGTTCAGACTACCTTCATTAATAGTAACCTTCTGTGGTGGACGTTTCTCATCACAAATGGATTTTTGAGAATCAGATGACACATCTGAAATAGCATTTATTACATAATGTTACATACAGTGTATGGATGTAGCTAGCTTTGTATTTGTAACCTAAGCCACCACTTGGTTGACTTGGAAAGATACATATACTGTTTCTGGGCTCCCTGAACAGGAGTTAACTTGCTGGTATTTTCATTATAGCTGTAGAGTTTTTCTTTGATGAAATCCATGACAACGATTAGCTGGAAGTTCTTAAAATTCTAATTAACTGCATGTTGTACAAACTATAATACATTTCCCTACACAGACCCTACATGTTAATGTTAAACTTATTGAATAGCAAGATGTCCATTATTCTTGGCTAAAATATTTTGGCATGCATGTCTGCAAGTAAAGTGTCAATACAGGAAAGTATTGTTTCCAATGTATGGTTGTTTCCTTGCAAAAAGATTACAATAACAAAGAATTGGAGGTTAAGGGTAAAGGCAAGGCACAGAAAGTAAATATTTTCTTAGCAGCTGGCTAGAATCCATCATTTGTTATACCTACAAGGCAAATAGTGGCATATAATGTTGGCTGAATGATGGGTCATTTGGTCTTTAGTTTTCGACTATGCAATGCTATGTTTCATCATACAGAAAACTTGAATGATGATTATTAACTGTAGCACTTTGGTAGAGGATCCCTACTACCAAGTCTACTGTACTTCATGATACCATAGACAACACACTTACTGTTACGTATAGTAAAATCCTTATATTATGCACTTGTTCAATTCATTACTTTTGCTGCTGCTAAGAATTTTGAACATTAAATCAAATTATGATTATTGTTCCCTCCCGCATGGAATTTCAATATTCTCTATACTACTATTTACAGTATGTGATATCTTAAATTATGTGTAAAACACATACTGTGCACCTGTAAAGTATAGCTATATACATATGCACATAGGTACAATAGCACTAGCTATACAAAAGTAAGGACTAGCAGACCGAGTTCCACGCTTTGATTTCACTGTAGATCTACAGCTCCTTAACAACTAAACATCAAGATACTCTAATACATCAGTCACATTATTTTGTACGTAAAACAATCAGCAGTAAGGTTTCATGTATTGTAAAACATGTTATTAACTTTCCACTAGAATCTTACATAGACTGACTTCCCCTGAGATGTGTGTAACAAGAGGAAATACTGCAATGTCACATGTGACCATTGTATACTTGTGCATTACATTACTTAGTAACCTTATGTAGCAGTATAGCTATAGTTGCTGTGTCATTTTGTATATACATAGACCAGAAGGCTTAGTTAGCTATTGGATGATAGCCTATTAATTATAGCTAAACTATGCCTTTAGCAGTAGTTGCATTATCAGGATGAAAAAAGAAAACAAATGACTTCCTGCCATCATTCCTTTAATATATTGAAAAATCTTGAATGATAAACTGTGCTATGAATCAACTTTGTCTGGCATTATACATGTAAGTAAACACAACTTTTCTACCTACTTATTCTTAGATCACTAATAATTTTAACCAATGAATCTGGGTCCAGATGTACCATAGTAATCTTTTCCAACAAATCACAGAATTCTACAATGTCATCCATACATTTCACTTTCTCCATTAGACAATTCACCATAGCTTTATTAGCAATAGTGTAGTTGGGACTAGTGAGCACATCACAAATCTGATCATCAGTTAAATAATCCTGTACAACTTGTAGTGTTTTCTCATAGTCACTAGGTAGTGACTGAATGATATCATCATACTTTGACCTCACCAGATCTAGACCTTAAAACAAATATTTATTATAATTTTAATTGGACATATCAAGACACACGGTAGTGTGTTGTGCGGCCAAGAAAGCCAACGACCACACCATGAGTATATTAACAGGAAGAAAGAAAACAACTTTTTCATGCGTGCATAAGCTCCATGGCCCCTTCTCCAAAGCACACCATTTTTTGCATTATAGCTGTCCTCCAGGAAGGGTATGCTACACAGCAAATTTGATTAAATTCGAATTTGATTAAATTTGCAACAGCCATTTGCAAGATATGGGCGTTCAAAGTTTTGTTTTAATTTCTTCATTTTTTTCTTCTTATGCCGTACGGGAGCTACAGGAGGCTTCGATTTTCTTTTTGCACACTTTGCAAAATTTGCTATAAAATGCAAACGTGTAACTTGTCTGCCTCGATCTTTGGAACAAATGTCTTAAGAGCATGTAATGGTGGAGTTATGTACCACGTTTGTTGTGAATCTGAGAAATATTCAAGGAATTATGAACGTTTATTCACGTAAACAAATATCTAAATTCTGTCATGGCTACAGGGTAAACCAAGAATAGAAACAACTTGAAAATTGGTGTGTTGATAGGCTGATCATCGTGGCAGTGCCTTTTGATAGTTTGAATAGCAATAGAGTTACAGCGACAAAGTTAGCAAAAACCAAGCAAGTGTAAAATCACAGGATCGAGATACTCTAATAGAGCAGTCACCGCGGGGTAAAAAAGGTGTGCAAAAAATGTCAGGGAAAAAAAACTTACCAGAGTTTGAACCAGGGACCTCCATACCTAACACCTGTACCCGTAACCACTGAACCACTGCTACCTTGGCTGATCACCCTACTTAATTTCTGCTTTATAAATGAAATTTCCAGTTGAAATCTGCTTATAATCAAACATTTGTGATTTCATAGATCTACTAATAGAAGTACAGAACATTCTATGTATGTTCTATTAGAAGTCCTCAAAAAATGTGCACTCTATTAGAGTATTACAATAATATTATCAAAATTAATATTGAATTAAATCATGCAATGACATACAATTATAAGTCTGTCTTCAATAATTATCGTTGTAGAATAGTAGAAATTTGAGTAAAAACAAACCTCAAAGTCAGCCATAGGCTGGTTTGGGGCCTTATAAAGTACAAAAAGAAGTGAAATCCACACAAAAACAGTCAAGCTGTGAAAAAATGGTGCGGCCTTAAAAAGCCTGGGTGAAAAAAGTTGTGAAATCAAAGGTGGCGGCCAAGAAATGGCTGCTTTTTTCATCCAGGCTTTTTAAGGCCACACCATTTTTTCACAGCTTGACTGTTTTTGTGTGATATTCTAACTTTGAAATTACACCTAGTTATGTATACCTGAAGTTGTAAATTAAGGGTTTTGAAGCCATTCAACTTAACCACATGTGGCTATTACATCATAATTGGCATTACTACACATACTCAAAGTATCCATGTTAAGCAGTTTTGTTTTGTGCCAAACAACACGAGCAAGAAACAGCATGGTTTGCTTTTAAATTTCCAAGGAAGTATCAGCAAGCAATCATCTGATAGTCTAAGAGTTGCACTATTGTGAACAAGCCTGAAAGTAAGTGTCATTTTAGGTGACAGATGTGTACACACACTTTACTTGTAGCCAACTTACCCTGTTTTCTCAAGTGATAATGTATGCTGGTAGGGGACAATGCTACTAGCTGAATTACAATGCTGATGTCAGTGTGTCTAGTGTAGCCTATTAAAGAGCAACCCAGGGATTAGGAAGCTGTTGCATAACAGTTACTATGTCTGAAGAAGAGGAATAAGAGTTTAGAACAGTGTTTAGAATATGTTATTTTGAAAAGTTGGTGTTTGTGCAGTTGATACTGTAGGAATTTGTGTGATTATTACATATATCTGATTCAGTAATCATGTTGGGTACATGCTATCTTTACACATGTGTTCTAAAAAATGAAATGAGATAGCCGTGAAGGCTTCAAATTTAGTAGAAAGATTTAAATGTTTAGATTTTGCACATAGCCTTATAACTTCATGAATAAATACAGGATTTTAGATGATAGAATATGTTTAGTGTTAACTTGGATTCTCTGTACATAAGCTATGCATTAATACGGGGCTGTGCAATAATGAAAAACCTATATTTTGATAAGCTTAGATAGCAAAAACCATTTTATCATACTAAATGATGTTATCTCAATAATGAAATATTGTCATAGACAGTGTTGGGGGAAATTACTTTTTAAAAGTAACTTGTTACATACACTGTATATATTATTTACAACTGAACTATTTAGTTACAGTTACATATTACCCATAAAATAAAGTAACTATAATAATATTACATATTATATTACTTTGTGTCCACAGCCTTAAGCTATCACATGTGAAACTACCACCTTATCACGTGACATGATTGCGTTGTTGGACAATGTGCAAATCTTGGTTATAAGTAAGAAGCTGGTGGATAAGCCTCATTCAGTGGGCTTCGTTACTTCGTTGTGGCTACTCGTTACTTAGTGGATTACTAACAAGATTAGTAACTTAGTTACTTGTAGTAATAATATTATGAAATATTACACTCGTTACAGCAACTCCATTACTTAGGCAACGTATTATATTTGTAACTTGAGTTATATTACCAGTTTTTATAGCATATTTGTTATGTTACTTTGTTACCACAATAGAAATAATTATTACGTAATGCATTACATAAGTAATACATTACTCCAACACTGGTCATAGAGTACTTTTAGCACAGTTTTGTATAATAATAATAATTGTTTAAGGCTGGAAAAATCAGCATTACCACAGCTGATTGTACTTTTTAAGCCTTAAACCCACATAGAACTTTAGGGAATGCCTATTTACACATTATAAGCATACATAGCACTTTTAAAGAGGTAACTTGACTTCTTCAGCCTAAAACTAAACATTGGTCGAAAGTCTGTTTACTGGGCTACTTGGAGAAGCTTAAATGAACACTGTAACTACAAAGACTCACTTGTTTTGAAGCATTGAAGGATGGTGGTGCACAATTCCGCGAATTGATCTTCTTGCCACATGTTTAGTTTCGATTGTGGGTTTAATCACATGAGTCATGTATGGCCTGACAGAGAATTTAGTGGAGAATTGAGCAACATTTGTTTCAAGTGATAGGAACAACCACCAGTTGTGGATCATTTTATAAACGTATGTAAAGGGTTTGCATGTTTCTTTGCTAGAAGACTGCTTACATGACAAGTTTTGGCCTGAGAGTTTAGTATTACGGTAAAACCCTAGATACCATTTTTACTCTTTATTATAATACATCATAAGTAGAATAGTGTAAATTGCGTAGCGATAGGAACTATGCTTCAAAACTTATAGCACTTTGCATTAGACATGCGTATTAGATTCAGGTTTTGATCTGGATTATGCAGGTTTAAGGGTTAATATACAACAGTCTACAGAGATTTACTATATGTATCCAGTACAGTATGTACCTAGTCAATAACATTCTACTAGTAAAGCCATCAATACACTACTAGCAAAATCAAAATTTTTGCATTATAAGCAAAATAGACAAAATGGGACAAAGATTATGTAAGTCCAATCAGAGTTGGGGAAGTTAGTCAAAAACATACTAGCACTGGTGCTCGTCCTACAGTACAGGATTAGTATTATATTATCCAAGGTAGGGTGACTGGTCCTAAGCAGTGTGCGAAATAATGTTCAGTCGCTGGACAATTTCTGGTCAGTTACACCAGGTGTCAGCCTATAATTGAACTTGTCCGGAAATACTGTCCTTTCAAAGTTTATAGTGTTAGGATTGGGATAGGTGACATGATGGTATTGACATGTAATTAAGATATGTGTTGTTGGCTTGTACTGACCACAAAGAAATGCCCAAGTTAACCTCTGAGGTTAACAGTTTACTATGTTGTGCCAGCCTACTTGTATCAGTCACCTGTACTGCAGTAGTACTGCAGTAGTAAAATGTATTTATAATCTGATTGCCATTAGTGCTTTTACTTGTGGTATTCATGATATCACCTGCACAGCTAGAATGAACAAGGCATCAGTGCGTTTATTCATAATAGAGATAGAGCCACTACATATTCTAAGCCTAACCTAAGTTGGACCATATACAGGGTAGCTATATCATTCCAAGGCAAGTAGAAGGCCTTGACTGAAGTTCTTATGACTCCTTACCTACAAAGGCCCAATTGATTCCATAGAAGCCCTTTCATGTGGTCAATAGCTACTCTTTAAAATGCTGTACTATCAGTATCAGTGAGTGTTTGACAAGTAATCAGCTCTACAGTACATTGGTGGCCTCATTGTTTAAAACAAAATACAAGTGGTAGAAACACAGGAAAGGAGAAACAATAAAAGTTAAAATGCCCAGTCAAATTGCTTGATGTCCACTTAAATTTCACAATGTCCTGACAGTACAACAGGACACGTTTGAAAAGTTATTTCGCGCACTGCTATGTGGAGAAATTAGTCATACCTTTTAAGCATCCAACTTTAAGCAAAAGTGTTTCTATAGCACTAGCCTATAATGTACTAAAACAATACCTACAGTAGGTACATGCACTCTTGCTTCCTATGCTACTCTACAATCTACAAATATACTGATCAACTTCCTGCAATAAAGCAAGCTACTACTTAGTTTACTCATTATAAGTAGAGAAAATGTTGGTGGTTTGAACAGGTATGGAAATACACAGTAAGAGACTTAAGTTATACAGCATGAGTAGTACAGAAAAGATAAGTCAAAAGGTGTAGCAATATCCGTCACGTTACAATTGTTTTAAAGGTATTAGTCAGAAAACTCTGTTATAAAACACCTTGACGATGTTTATAATAGGGTCAATATATAGGCTTACTTGGATTTACATGCATACTGTATGTATATAGGGACCTAGAGAAAAATAATAATTTTCCTGCCAAAAGCAATAATCAAATAACTCTATACGCATTTACCGTTTGAAGTACTGCCAGTTCCACTTCCAGCAGGTGGTGGAGGTGACATAGACTCATTAATAGTGGATGTCATATCAGTTGATAGTGGAGTAGAATTTGGATGTAAATGATGACCATCACTAGTGGCTATACCACTACTAGTTACTGCGTCTGTCCTTGTGGTAGCTGTGAATAATTTTAATAGCAATTATCAAACTGTAAAAGCACTAGTATTTAGGGAATACATAGTAGGATCCCCTGAAATACCATGACATTCTGAGCTGCTACTAAATGTTATGTGACTGTCTCAGTAAAATCCAGTATATAAATTTATATACAGTACGTAGTTTGTACTATCTCTGAATTTCAACTCTTCAGTACTGTTTATAGTGTCCATAGAATAACTTTCAGTCTATTATGTTGAGTAGTTCAGAATTATAGTGCTAGTCACAGTAGGAGGAGCAAAGAAAAACAAAACTGAAACTACGGCTGCCTATATTCACAGCCATAACTTGTATGCACAATGATACAAGTTGGGATTTCACTAAAAGTGTTCTTTGTCAAAAAATCCACTAAGGTATAGTTTTAGCCCGATATTCACTCACACAACAAGTAGGAAATGATAGCTGGAAGGATATTGCTAGATGACTTCTGATAATACAACCTGACAATTCAATTTGAAAATGTATGAATACTTTTATAAGGCAAGTGACTGTTATATTAGGGTGCACTGCTACCAGATGCAGCTATCATCATTATAGGCAATAATACCTGTTAGATACATGCCTGGCAACGTATCAAATATACTGTGACACTTCTGGTTTATTCTATATAGTGAATGTTTACGACCATTCTACGTAGTATGAGCTTGCAGCCCTACAACACATTTAGGAAATGGCTCAAGAGGAGGCAAAATAAGGTTTTATTTACTGCTAAATTTACATACACAAGTACAACTAGAGTAGGGACCATAGCACATCGATAAAAAGTACAGAAACAGCTGGAGTAGTGCATGATGTTAAATCACAGTGAAACAATAAGAAGTGTTATATCCCTACTTGGAGAACAGTAGGTATATATAACATTCTTATTGTTTTACTGTGATTTAATATCATCCTTTACTCCAACTTGTTTCAGTACCTTTTATCGATATGCTATGATCTTTACTCTAATTGAAAATTCCATTTTTTTTGTGTACTTGTTTGTTAACTTTTTTTTTTGTAAATAATAATTATGAATGGTGCACCCATTCATACAGTATCTGAAATGGCGCCCCGCACTCCAGCTATATCAATTATCGTCTGAAAAGTGAAGTACGCATTACACTTTGTTGTCAGCTATGTTCAACCCATTACACAGCATTACGAATCAAGAACTGTTCGAAAAGCACCTCTGCAATCCACGCATACCAAAAGAAAGAAAGAAAGAAAGAAATGGTGCCACAGGCCCCAGATATATCAATTATCATCAGAAAAGTATTCATTATGCTTTGTTGTTGGCTATGTTCAACCCATTACACAGCAGTACAAATCAAGAACTGTTCAAAAAGCACCTTTGCAATCAAAGTAGCCATTATGAAAGCACGGATGATTTCCAGAATTACAAAGGGAAGCCATCACGTGATACCACCAAATTGACACTGTCAGCAAAGACACTGATAAGTCCATAAAGAATGCATTGTACGTACTGTGGTATGTCAAAAGGCACCTCTCGGGCCAAAGCAACATCGAACAGTGAAAAAATCAAGCCCGTAGCCTTAGCCGTTATCGAGTTACGCTTGTCTGAAGGCATCAGTCAGTTACTTAATCAGTCAGTAGAAGATTTAGTTAAATAAATATTTTTAAAAAATCCGTAGCAACTTGTTGAAAGCATTTTGAGTCAATCTGAAAGCTTTTTTGGGCTTAATGTTACCTAATCAATACTGCCTCATTGTCATCTGGGAATATTGAGGCTGGTTTTTGGGTGATGTTATTTCGCAAATCTATGGTAGCACTAAATATTCCTGTCTGCATTGGTGCTGCAGTAATGAGCACACAACACTTACACTCATTAGCAGTAGCAACAGTTCTACAACTAACTTTGTACCAACAGTACATAATAATAATAGAAGAGGGAGGATGTACTCTTTTTATTTGTTTGCCTTTTTTCTTGATTCTGTTTTGAGCACATGTTATTAAATCCTTGAACCCACCAGGCTTGTACGAGGCTTATGCACAAGTGCATCACCTAATAATCTACTCTAGTCAGAAAACAAACTAGAAGGATATTATTATTAAGGCTTTATCATGCTGACTGAGTGGGCTTGTTTTTTTAACATGTTGTACAGTACTGTTATCATCAGCATAACTGTACTGTATTTGCCCAATTATCTGCATTGCTTCTTCCCTAGATCTAAAGCACTGTGTGGGCTTTGACATGTCTACAGACGTCTGTCTTCAAAAAGATCCAATAGCATGAAAATTATTAGCCTGATAGTGTAGCCATCTTGTGCTGGTGTTATTGTAAAACTTGTTTATCTGCCTAAGCAGGTACTCTAATCAACAAGATATGGTATCGCTTAAATGCAACATTGTTATGCGCAAGTGCACACAATTAAAGAAACTAACTAATTAGTTTATGTGTCTTCATCAGTAAGGATGAAGACTTACAAATGAAACAGCTTTCATGTCTAAGCTTTTTAATTGGGCACACTGATGTATAATGACATAATTGAAAATGGCCCCTTTGTATGATGGTGGCCTTTGCACTCCACAATTGCATTCCATTTATTTCAGATGTCAATTAAGCACCAACTTTAAGCCAGGCAATCTGGCCACTAATTAGTTCAAAAGTATCAAAGTAACCATCCACTTCACCACTACAGGAAGTCACAAAGCTAATGAATTTGCATATTATTATTATTATTATTACTAGGACCACGTCACATACAACCGCGTCACATACACCAACGTTGCAACATACCCATTGGGAAAGTATAAACAGTGCCATAGGCAGCACTCAGAGCAGTGTGCGTGTACCAGTGGAAATGATACATATGCATACGTACACAGGCAAGGGAGTTTAACTGGCATCAGAAAACCACAATACTAAAACACAACCTACACAAAAACCAAGTTAAGTTAGCTATATTGAAAGTAGCTATATATTGTAGATGTGACGTGTCTCTGAAGATGACTCAGCAGTGAAATGAGGCTATGCAGAACAAGGGACATGGTGAAGGCACAATTAGCAATTGATCCCAATCAAGCCAATATGGCACAACAGACTCTGTTGTAACTAGAGGACACTGGTGATGTGCCAGTATATCAGCGGTGTGGCATTGGCACAGTGATCACAGTCTATAATATTATGCATACAGCCATGCACAACATACAGGAGATAGTTACACATTGTTGTATTTGCAGCACTACATCGGCTTCTTGTTTAGCTATTACAGACTCACAGTAGAGTAGTAGTTAAGCCAAGTGGAAAATCATTCCAGCCACTAGCAAGCCAGATGAAGGATGAAGATGTATAATACAACTACCGGTACAAGTATTACATCACTCATTACCTTGTTGTTCCAGCTGGTTGTTTACGAGCGCATCAGCTGGTATTCCAACTGGTCATCAGCTGGTTGTTCACTGCATGATGCCTGGAGCACATATCCTGCATACAAAATACAGTTACAATCATTTAAACATACTTGTAATGTTGTTGTTTACATGTAAGGTGGCCTCTGTCTCTGTTGTCACTTCGCGGATGTTTACTAATCTTCTTCTTCGAGCAATCTGTAATTAAACAAGGGTGTGGTGCCGGGTGTTATATAGAATTACACGTACGGTAAAGTCATCAGCACGAACAGGCGTACTTATTATATGGTTGTGCCTTCATTCACAGGTGAATCTATTCCCGCTTGGTTCATGTCTCTAGGCCTTGTAGTTTTCTCAAACATTATTTATTTATTTATTTATTCATTCATTATTAATGACGTAATTTTAACCGCATTTCGTATTATTCTTAGTACTTGGTTGTATAATTATTATCATTACTCAGTAAATATGCCATTTTGCACTACATGTACACCCTACCCTGTATGTAACTGTTATTACATACGTACACTATATTGTGTATACAGTGCTCCCTCGGTTATCCAAACACTTGGTTATCAAACAGTAGAAATGACTACTCTTATTAGAGTATTTTGTCTAAGGTGTATGTTTTATTAGAGTATTTGAATAGGGCTCTGTATATAAATGAATGGGCTTTGATTACCTGAACATGTCTTGGTACCAAGGGGGTTGGATAATCAAGGGAGCACTGTACTTTGTGTGGGAGGATCAAAGTGCTGATGTGTACAAGTAGCTATATATGTATGTAGCCATAATCTGTCTTTCCATACTGTATAGTCACAGTAGCTTCAGACAATCTTATGGCTGGCAAACTTATACTAATGTGAAATAGTATGTGTTTAGTGCCATTGCAGTCCATTAATGTCCTGAATGCCTAGACTATCTGAATGCTAATGATGCCTGTCTTGTCCACAAAGTAAGCTAACAGTAAGGAGATTTTGTTTTGGCTTTTGCCGATTTTCGTTTGATGAATGTAGTAAACCACCACCAGCGAGATCAGTCAGACCACAGGTTACTAACTATTTAGTAATCCCATCACAGGTTTATATTGGATTTATTAACCTCAGACATCAAAGTAAATATTATGTAAAATTTTCTAAGCAAATATATTATCTTATTTACTATAGGTCATGTATAGGCAAAATCTTTTTATCTAAATTATCTCTCAGCCCTAGTCTCTTGTTTGACTACATCTTAGCACATGGAATTCATTATTTTTTAAAATTTACCTGTAGAGTATTCTATTTACACTCTAATTGTCTTTTTACATGCATTGTATATACAATACATATGCTGCTTAATTAATGCAGCCTATAATACATACATCTGTACAGGAGAACATTTACATCCTACATACAGTAGTGTGCACAGCTGGTACATACATATGTACTGTACAAAGGTGAGTGGTAATTTTAACACAGGTACCACTCTGCAGTTACACCTAATATGATCATATGTACGTACACACATGTATATACAGTACCTGTCCTCAGTTTATCAGTCAGATCAGTCACTACTGATATTATGCTAAATAAGTAACAGAAATGTTTGTAATCTTTCGTAGTGTCTAACTGAACTAGTAAAAGATTGATAATCCTCTGACATCTGATTCTTGAGCTTTCTCCGTTGACAATAAAACTCTCCACATCACTAGGAATTTCTAAATGCTGTTTTAGAAGTTGGACGGTTAGTTTACAGTTCGGTATTAAACTCTGATACAACAAGTTGTAGTATCTGATCAGAAATGAAAACTCTGTTAAAGACAGTAATACTATAATAGGTCAATTATAATTGTTATCTTACCAGGCTTTTTCATAATCACATCAATCACTTGTGATCCACACAAACAGTCTGGTTTACTGGTGGCTATAATATACAAACAATAATTAGGACAGCTGTAGCAAAAAGAAACAATAACTTCCAATTCTAAATTGAAACTAGTTACTATATACTACCTCCATTTCTTGTTAATGCATTCCTGATCACTGATAGCAGTGCTATTATACCACTTATACAACTTCCCTTTGAAGTGAGGTAACTGGGCCTGCAAAAACAGGGCATGTGGACAGCCACATAAAATTTGCCTACCTTTTCAAACTTTCATACATTATTTTATTGAGCTATGGATATGCAATTTTTATCACTTGTGACACATTTAGTTGGTTTTATAGTACAGGATACAGAAAGCAGATATTCTATCACAGTACTTAGAAAACCCGTCATATGATTGGATGTAGTTTGTGCCCACATGCCCCATTTTTGCAGGCCTGGTCACATATATACATACATATAACACGATGATGTGAACTGTACAAGTTTTACCCAAGGCATGCTATGCATTAGAGTACTAATTATTAGTTGATCCATGACTTACCAGTATGAGGATGGTGATCCATCATGATGGTAATGTCTTCATCATCATCCATGTGGATACTACTACAGTTTATCTAACAAAGAAGTAAACAAGAAACACCTTACAAGATGTACATACATGTACTGATCAACTAACTAATACACTTATTGCTCTATTTGTATCTTAACATAACATAATTTCAAGTTCATTATAGAAAATCTATTAACTACAACGTCTATCAACAGGTCTAGATATACATAACATACTGCACTTTTAAGAATAAGTATGATAAATAGTTACGAAACCACATACGTACATACCTCGTTATGGTTTGATTATTATTACTAGTAATTTATTTATCCTCCTCCTATAACAACATGTGGCTGTACTATACACTCTTTATTCTTATATCCCTACTTAAAAATAAAATTTGTAACTTTTCCTTAGATCTGTTTGTGTGATCATTTGTACAGCATCAAAGGAAAGAATTGATGCCCGCCAGACACATTAAAAAAATCTTTTTTTGAGCGACTTTACACATGCCCCAAGTATCAAATACTGGAAAGTGATGTGGTCATTCTGCTTCATTTTCAGGTTTGCTCCACCTGTTAAGCATTATGACTGTACAAGAAATGCCTCAGTCCGGTCACTACAGAAATAAATCATAATTCTTGTGATAGCCAGCTACACTGACACCACACACTACCGCAATTCAATCCCTACATGGTAGTGGAGAAAGAATGGAGCACAAAGGAATCCAAAGGTTATGCATGCACTGTAGCTGCTGTGGATGGCAAAATGGCACATCTTGGGGGCTGAAGTGATATCAAACACAAGCCCATAGTGATAACAAAAGGTGAGCTATGTAGGCATCGTCAGTCAGCAGATAATTCAGTTAGATAAAAAATCTAAAACTCCACAGAAACTTATTGGAAGGATTTGGGATCAGTCTGCAGGTATTTTAGGGCTTGATAATACCTAACCAATACTGCCAAGCTGTCATGAAGGAAAATTAAAGCTGGTTTTAGGATGATATTTGGCCAGAAAAGCCTAAACTTTCATGGTCCACCATACTGTATGACAGATAACATGTTACAGTAGACTGGTCATAATAATGTCCTGTCATCCACAGGTTTGATCGGTCATGGCAGGACAGAGTGGGGCATTTCAACTAAGAGTTAAATTGTACATGGTTACTAATTCTGGTATCTATTCTTCTACTGTAACATTGCTAATTGAATGGGAATAGGCCTAGTACATTCATGGCCACACACCCCTCCCCCCCCCCTTGGGTTGTAACAATGTAATGTCTCCTAGCAACCAAGTGCAATGATTAGCAGTATAAACCAAACAGATAAACTGTATTCCTTGGGCTCCATCCTTATTCTTTTGATTGCTAGGACATTATGTCTGAGCAAACTGAGTTATGGTCAGACACGGACACTATTTGGACTGCAAATGTGGTGATTGACTGTTATATTTGTCTCTGCTGTATGATACGCACATTTATTTGACAGCAATGAAATTTACGATTTCAAGGTGTCTTACTGCTTGTGGATGTAGCTTATAAGCTGCTTGCTTGTGATATCACTGCAGAGGACAGTCTGAGATAAGATAAAATGGTTGCCAATAACGATAATAGCAAATCTTTAGTGATTGACTTACAGCAGCAGTTAAATATGCCACAAGTTATCTTCTTGCTCAATAAACTGGCTTCACAGTTAATTCTTATTTCCAGATACTGTATGTAGTAATCAATAAACTAGAATGAACATGACAAACAGGTAGTATTTATGTATGTAAAGCTTCGACATGACATGCAGTTATACAAGAAATGCCTTTGTACACCACATGACACACAAAATCTGTTTGTCAAGCTGTTGGTATAACTTAATTGCAGTGATTTCCTCACTAAAGCTTGAAATGCTTGTTTGCATGGCATGATAGCTACTTGACATAAATGACTAACTAGTATGCATATTATGCAACATGAATGACCAGCTACAGACCTTTTTTCAGCTGTATGTATAACTTCTAATTGATATCAAAAGTACATAAACTCGCCTTTATATTACATATGTACTCTTGTTGATAATTACAAACATTGTGTGAGGCACCATGACAGAGAAAAGTAGATTGGCTATGTAAGAGGACTACACAAGCTGTGTATCTAGTACAATGATTATACTGTTTGTGAAGTATATAAGATTTCAAGAAATGTTGAGTCTCCATATATGGGTCTCCATGTATTGGTCCATTAATTTTACCTACCCTGATAGGGCATATGGTATGACATCACAGAAAATGTGCTGACTATATACATCCTGTTTCCCCATATTTTTGGTATTTATTTTTTATAGCTTGCAGTTAAAATCAATTCTTCTATAATAATAAAAAGAATAAGTTTTTTTTGCTGTTCCTTAATTGACATAGCTAAGTTAAAGGTTTTCTCTGGAAGAGTGGCCAGGATGGCTAGTCTTTGACATTCACCGTCAAAAGGATACATTGAGCTTCATGCAGCCAGGCCACCTTTTCTCTTTTGTCGGGAAGCAATCAGAAACTGTTCAGCAAAATGCCCAAACTGTTGTGACTACAAGTAGAACAAAATTGCTATACTGCATTCACCAGACCCTTTTTCTTCTGGACTCATTAACGACAAAAGAAGAAAAAGTTGCCTGGCTGCATGACATTAGAAACACTACAAATTGCCTGCATGCAATTAAGATCAATAATATTAATTATTATTACTGAATGCTGGAATTAAATAACACAAAAATTAACGTTTTTGTTGAGCTTGTTACAGTTGAAGCTGGCTGTTTAGTACATTTCATGCCAGCATCAATAGAGAAGTAACACCTGAAATCACATTAGCTACATAATAGCTTCCACGTGGCAAAAAAATATACATGTTAATGGAGCACAAGTTTATTTAGCCTCGGGTTTGCTGAAACTGTCTTTCTAAATGTGGCCATTATCTGGAGCAAGGAACATATCTATAACTTCTGTGGGACAAAAAGTGGGGCAGATTTTATTTAATGGTTGGGTTCCTTCAACAGGCTACAACTTTGCTTCTGGTGATTCATTCTGCATGAAACTTATAGAACAGAAGTTGGGAAAGATGGCATATTATTTGGGTATTAGGTTGGTTTCAAAGTGCCAAAATCATTGTGCCATACATTTACATATCAACTGTGCATGGACCAAACTAATCTGAACTAAATTTTATACATGGCTCATAAATTGCAAAGGATAGTCATCCAAGTAGGATACCTTCATTCATATGTCTCACACAAGGTTTACGATCAATCAATATTATCACCATACATTTCCTATATATGCCGTTAGCCATAAAAGTGCTTGTTACGACCTTTGATATGGGGCCAAACCACACATATTCTCTTGACACCTTTACTGCCACTACTACTCATTCGGTAGGCTGAATTGTTATTTCTCTTCCACTTTTCTTTTTTAGCTGTTTTCTCAGGGCTCCAGCTCGACTTATACATACCATCATCTATGGTGCTATCAAGCATCTATGATGCTATACATTGCTAGCACCTGAGTTTACTGAGTGAGGCCTATTTTCCTGTCTGTAAACAACATGACATTATCGTATACTCACCGTTTGGACGTGCAACACGTTGAAAAAGTGTCAAACGATGACTCGTACAGGCTTTGCCTTCTGTGTTCGCCCTCCACTGCCGTGACTGGCACTGACTGGACTGGTAAAGTCGAGGGTAGTAAATCGGGGCCACACCTATCAATCTCACTTCTACTTAACACCAAAGTACGCAACTGTTAGACAAGAAGGGAAGATAATCTTGAAGCAAGCAATGCGGGCTGCACTGAGCTGCAATGACACTGAACTGCGGATTCACGAAACGGAAATTACGGGCCGGAAGCATAGCATAAAATACGGAAGGGAAGTCTTGTACTGGTACAGCAATTCCGTAGTTGTAAAACAAATCTAGAGAGCGGCTGTAAAAATTCCGGTGCTGCTAGCTGCCTTGTGTAGTTAAATTAAATCCTGCCAGGCTATATGGTCTACCATGCACAAAGGACTATGCATGGGTGGAATGATGTCTTCCAAGAAATGAAGAAAATGAGGCTTTTTAAAATCAGACTTTCTGAGAGTACATCTGGGGTAGTTTTTTGCTGGCTCATGTATTTTCTGAATGTAAAGTAAACTGGCTTAGAACTTTTTTTTTACAAAATTCATACCTGAGATTGAAATTAAAGACATTTAGCTAAGCATGCTAGCTATTACTTGTTCCCTCGGCCTATAAAATCTTAAGGAGAGATAACCATCATTAACAATTGTGATGAAAAGATGTACAACAAAACAAATAGGCATGTGAAACCTCGGACAACATGCGAACACAAAAAGTAGAGGACTACACTGTGGGCATGGCAAGGCAAAAACAACAACAACAAAAAAGACTAATTACTGTAATTACAAAAATAAAACAGTCTAATTTGTGCACCACTCTGTACAGTTTTGTGCTAGAAAAATTCTCTGAGAGGCAGAGATACTGGCAGAGGCAGCAGCATCTAACCATTCCTTAATAATGTGCTTCGAAATCCTTATATCAGCTTGAACAAAGTTTAACAAACTAGATAAATTCTTGATGGAAGACACTTGAAAATGACCAAGTACCGTGATTTCAATGGTGTCATAATAGTTAGCAATATTTAGGCGATCAAATTCAGCCAACAGCTGCAGATACTCAGTTTTGCTCTGCTTCCTATTGCGAGCAGACTGGATGTGATGGATGGAGTCCAGAGGGCATGTTAGTTCCAACAGAGTGATGGAAGAACTCTGGGAATTATATATTACAATGTCTGGACGGTAGGATGTAATAAGGAGACTCATCGGAATTGTAGACTGTGGAGAATTATCAGCATGGAAATTAGGTATATCAGCAAACACTTTAACAAATGGGATGTCATCAAATGCTTCAGAAAGTTTAGTGGCCAAAACACGAAGAACCGTGATCATGACGGTAGGTATACCGCTGTTGATTTAATGGAATTTAATTAAGTTTTAACGTTTTTACAAAAAGTTCCCTCCTATTTAGGCCTAACAGCTGTAGATTAAACACTGACTATTGGTGAGGGCATCATGTGGGCCCGGAAACACATAATGATAATTATGATATAGCTATGGAGATACCATTCAGGGGCGGATCTAGGATTTATAAAAGGGGGGGGGGGCTAACTCAAGGTACTAATCTCTTGGGTAGAGATGTGCTGGAACTAGGGGGGTCTGGGGGCATGCCCCCTCAGGAAAATTTGGAAAAATAGATGCTAAAATATTGCAATTTGGAGACATTTCCACATAAAATTCATAATATTTTCTGCCTGTAGATATTTTATATACTGCCTTTAGATTATAGGTATAGCTCTCTGAAGCATTTTGCTAATGGAAACGTTTGGGTAGGTATAGACAACCAAGTACATGATGCACCCCTCTCACAATTGCACAACACTGAATAGGTGCATGTTAGAATAATAATGTTGAAAGTGGAAAATTTTGAAATTTGAACAATACAAGATTGAATCTGAGAGCATTTTTAATGGAAATTGTGTACCTGAATTGAGTATTGCCATACATATTAACTACATAAGTAGATGAATGAAGCCCTTTAAACAGACCAATGCACTTCATTGTATGTATAGGTGCAGGCAGATTTGGAAAAATTCCATAACAGAACCAACTATATGCTTCCAGTGAATGTTCTATTAGAGTAGTTAGCTGACTGCTCTATAAGAGTATCTCGATCTTGTACACCTCCAATGCTGATCCGGGTTCTTGTTACACAAACTTTAGTATAAATCCACTGATAATACCTTGGAAAGATGTTTATAATGTGGGTTTATGAGTATTTGTATTATTAATGATCATATAATTATGCTAAGACAAAATTTCATTATAATACTCAACATATTGATCAAGTAAAGCCTAAATAAGAAGGGGGGGCTTCAGCACCCAAAGCCCCCCCCCCCCCCCCCCCTGGATCCGCCCCTGCCATTATAATACATAACTATGCATATGATCTAATCATACACAGGGGCGGATCCAGGGGGGTGGGGGGCTTTGGGGGCTGAAGCCCCCCCCCCCTTCATATTTAGGCTTTACTTGATCAATATGCTGAGTATTATAATGAAATTTTGTCTTAGCATAATTATATAATCACTAATAATGCAAATACTCATAAAACCACCTTATAAACGTCTTTCCAAGGTATTATCAGTGGATTTATGCTAAAGTTTATGCAACAAGGACTCGGATCAGCATTGGAGGTGTACAAGATCGAGATACTCTAATAGAGCAGTCAGCTAACTACTTTAATAGAACATTCACTGGAAACATGTAGTTAGTTCTGTTGTGGAATTTTTCCAAATCTACCTGCACCTATGCATACAATGAAGTGCATTGGTCTGTTTAAAGTTCTTCATTCATCTACTTGTGCAGTTAATATGTATGGCAATACTTAATTCAGGTACACAATTTCCATTGAAAATGCTCTCAAATTCAATCTTGTATTGTTCAAGTTTCAAAATTTTCCACTTTCAACATTATTATTCTAACAAGCACCTATTCAGTGTTGTGCAATTGTGAGAGGGGTGCATCATGTACTTGGTTGTCTGTAACCTACCCAAACTTTTTCATTAGCAAATGCTTCAGAGAGCCATACCTACAATCTAAAGGCAGTATATAAAATATCTACAGGCAGAAAATATTATGAATTTTATGTGGAAATGGCAGTATTTTAGCATCTATTTTCAAAAATTTTCCTGGGGGGGGGGGGGGGGGGGGGGGGCATGCCCCCAGACCCCCCTAGTTCCAGCATGCTTTGCATGCTGGGAAGTGTACTTCACACATCTCTACCCAAGAGATTAGTACCTTGAGTTAGCCCCCCCTTTTATAAATCCTAGATCCGCCCCTGATACAGTTCATCACAAGGTAAAGTTTCATTTGCAATAATATAGTGACTGGATTTGTGAAAAGGGGTCTTCCACAGACATCCAATTTGCTAATATTGCCAATTCATAACTTCAGATTGGAAAAGACTATTGGCTTACAATTTGGTCAGTAGTGAATATAAACATAGCTTCAGGGATGGACAAACTTTCAGAGTTTTATGTCTTTTGATCATGGAGTTATGATTTTCCAAGTTCATAGAATTGGATGGGTGTAACTAATCACTGTACTGGACTACTGGACTGGACTAACATATTTTTGTTTTTTACACATTCTGAGGTTGGTTTTACTGAGTCTTGCTAGCCAAGGGCCTTAAAAAACTTACAGTCTGCTACTGAACTGATGAGTGTGATGAGTGGCCTGGATTAAGCAAAGCTGACCTCTAGTGATTTCACTACTTATTATGCCCTACAGCACTTATACACTTCTTAGCGTATTGTGCCGTTTTGATGTAATATAATTATGACGATAGCTATCATTTTACTATATTTGTGTTACCTACCTGTATCCTTGAACTAAATACTGAAGCTCAGATCTCTGGGACACAACCTATCCTTCCTAGGACAATCTAATTGTACCTAAATTTGTTCCTACGTGCAACATACAAACTCATTACACAACTGTAGGGTTTTTCTGCTATCATGATCAGTTCTTACACGTGCTGGTTGACGTACTATAACATGTGACCAAATTTATTAGCATTTTGCAAGCTTACTACTATCTCCAAGAGTGCCAAGACTTTATCAGGGGCGGATCCAGAGGGGTGCTTTGGGGGCTGAAGCCCCCCTTTCATATATATTTAGGCTTTACTTGATCAATATGCTGAGTATTATAATGAAATTTTGTCTTAGCATAATTATATGATCACTAATAATACAAATACTCATAAAACCACCTTATAAACATCTTTCCAAGGTATTATCAGTGGATTTATGCTAAAGTTTATGCAACAAGGACCCGGATCAGCATTGGAGGTGTACAAGATCGAGATACTCTAATAGAGCAGTCAGCTAACTACTCTAATAGAACATTCACTGGAAACATGTAGTTGGTTCTGTTATGGAATTTTGTCCAAATCTGCTTGCACCTATACATACAATGAAGTGCATTGGTCTGTTTAAAGGGCTTCATTCATCTACTTGTGTAGTTAATATGTATGGCAATACTCAATTCAGGTACACAATTTCCATTGAAAATGCTCTCAGATTCAATCTTGTATTGTTCAAATTTCAAAATTTTCCACTTTCAACATTATTATTCTAACATGCACCTATTCAGTGTTGTACAATTGTGAGAGGGGTGCATCATGTACTTGGTTGTCTGTACCTACCCAAACTTTTCCATTAACAAAATGCTTCAGAGAGCCATACCTATAATCTAAAGGCAGTATATAAAATATCTACAGGCAGAAAATATTATGAATTTTATGTGGAAATGTCCCCAAATTGTAGTGTTTTAGCATCTATTTTTCAAAATTTCCTGGGGAGGCATGCCCCCAGACCCCCTAGTTCCAGCATGCTTCGCACACCTCTACCCAAGAGATTAGTACCTTGAGTTAGCCCCCCCCCTTTTATAAATCCTAGATCTGCCCCCATTAACCATAACTATATAGCACATTCTATGCAGCATACTGATAAGGAGTATAGGTACGTATATGTACTGTAGAAGAACATAACAAGTAGTGAAAATAACTAGAAGTCAGTTTTTGCTTACTCCACTCCTCACACTTATCATTTTAGTAGCAGACTGCAAGTTTTCTGAAGGCCTTTGACTAGCCATGCAAGACTCAATAAAACCAACCTCAGAATGTGTAAAAAACCAAAAATATGTCAGTCCAATAGTCCAGTCCAGTGTTCCAGAGTAGTTCAGTCCAGTGATCAGTTACACCCAAATTGGATGTGTGTGGAAGACCCCTTCTCGCAAATCCGGTCACATCATCTTATAGTGTTGGCATGGTTAATAATCTTAATTAAATGAAAGCCTATAATATGTAGCTTATCATCGTACAAGTATAATGCATAGTTATACTTAAGTGCAGTACATACATGCACCCATGGCAAATTTTATATATATTGTATATTGTAGAAAGTATGCCACAGCCAACTTGAAATTAATGTTTATATGTCATGATATACTTACGACACGTCTTGTCTACCTAGACATTCGTGTATGTTTATCCACTTCAGCTATAGGTAATAACATGCGTGGGGCTGATAACACGTCAATAATACTACTTTGACACCACCTCATGAGATCAAAGAAAACCACAAGGCTATATTTCATGTATTGCCCTGACCACAGGGCGATATAGCCTTGGCCTTTGATGCTGAGGCAGTAACAAAGCATGATTCTTTATGTAAAACTGCTTTATTTATTTATTTATTAATGCTTTACAGCACAAGTGCTGAAGGTCTGTAGGACACCTGGTCCTACAGCCTGCTCAAAGACTTTAGCTACTTAGACTTTAACTACTTAAGGTGTGTTTGAAAAGTTGGAGAAAGGAGAAATAATCCATGACTGGACCTAGGTAGCCTCAAACCTGCAGCCATCCGATTTACGCTCGAACGCTTACAGGAGTCTACCAGGTGGTCAGGATGTTTTCTCCTTGTTATTTTCATGTAATTATATCCATAGGAATTCTAGAGAGTAACTCATTATCTCTAAGTACCCCAAGTAGAACCAAATGGACACTAGTTTATTTATTAATGCTTTACAGCACAAGTGCTGAAGGTCTGTAGGACACCTGGTCCTACAGCCTGCTCAAAGACTTTAGCTACTTAGACTTTAACTACTTAAGGTGTGTTTGAAAAGTTGGAGAAAGGAGAAAAAATCCATGACTGGACCTAGGTAGCCTGCTTAAAGTTTTGCATTGTGGATTTGTGTTTAGAATAGACTCTAACACACCAAGTTAGTTAGGCTAAACATTTCTCTAGAAGGAAAAATAATTGCATTGTATGGGGATCATTTTTCTATACAGGCCAATCTATACTCCTAAGTACTTATTTTAACACCTTAGGCATCCACAAACTGGTCACCTGGTTAGAAATAGTATCACTACAACCAATGAAACTCACAATTATGTTTTTGTGCCCACAATTTGAACTATAAAAGTAATGTGGTAAATGTAGGTTTGTCTTCCTTCACTTATTAGGTGAGCATACCAGAGTGGTATACATTACTTATACCATGGCCATTTGGGATTTATATATGCCTGTGCCCTCGGGCTTGGGCATATATATCAGGCAAATCCCTTGCTGCCATGCTATAACTATTAATTATTAAACTAGGTAGATGAAGAACCAAGACAAGTTTTATTAAAGTAATAGAATCACTGATTACTATGTGAATCTGGTGGTATGGTAAGTCCTTAACTACTGTATAAATAACAGTATACACACATGTTTATAATGACAATTATATACATACCGCCTGTAATGCACTTGCTAATAAAATATTTTTGTTATTTATTGACATCTAACTCAACACAATTCAGGCAGACTTTTGGAAAGATACCATCTAACCAAGCATGCACTTAACAATGCAATAAGATTGCATGGATTTTATTATGTATAAAACTTGGTCTTGGTCAGAGCATGCCTGCAAGTATATAAAACCACACAAAGCCTGTATGTAGGTCCCATAATCTTACGGTAGCTGCTAAGAGCAATATTGACACTGTACATTTCTTGGCACTTCATTTTTACAAATTTGCAAATCATTAGTCCCTACATTTATTTCTTTCAATTTGTACATTATAATTCCATACAAGAGCATTTATATCATTCACCTTAACAGTAATGGCAATACTGTAATTCACAGTGCTCAAAATCATTGTGTACACATTCTCACTTAAAATTGCATTACTTAACTGGTGTACAAAGCTGCATGTGTGATAAATACTTTCTCACTATGTACGTACACATGATAGATTATCTGATTCACTTGTTTTATTACAATATTGTATGAAACTAATGCCCAAATAATTCGTGGGCATTGGTATGAAACTAATGCCCAAAAAATTCGTGGGCATTGGTAATATATTGCAGAAATTCTTTTTGCAGAATTCCTTTAGGTTGCACTGTAAAAACAAAGGTGTTCCAAAACACCTTTTGGGTGTCCTAACTGCTATATCTTATCTGTGGAGCTCCCTTGTGGGTGTTTTATTACACTTCATCATGGTGTTACAAAACTCCCACTAAGGTGTTAAATAACACCGAATACTAAAACGTCTGACCCTTTAATTAAACACCTCCATTTTTTCAGTGTGACAGGAATAGGCAACTGATCAATTCGGTTAGACACACCCATGGTGACAGTGATTATAACATTACGGCAAACATGTTGTAAGCTCTTTGGACTCCTGTTTACCATCAACACTTCATAGGATTGATATATGTATTCTTTGCCATCCCATGGATCATACATGCATCTACAACTGGGATGAATCTTACCAAACAATTGTGTGTTGGCTACACTCTCATGTGGTAAATTAATGGGCACTTCTTTACATGTTGTTGCAGTTGAAATGTCACTACCAGTTACTGTGCGACAAATGTACTGTCTATATAGTCTATCAAGCCTCTTGTTACCAATAACAGCATTTGGTGGTACTTTCCCATTAGAATACACGCTCCATTTTATTCCATTTTGATCTTCTGTAGTTAAAACATCATAATGCTTATAGCAGCATTCATAATAACCCTGGTAGATATGGAGAAACTTTTCTGAAGGAACAACGTATTCTATAATTGTATCCCAACCTTTACATCTACCAACATACAATACTTCTCCATTAAGAGCAACACCAGCAGCAATTGCACTAGGTGGAAGACGACCACCTAAAGCAGTGACCCAGTTAAGGTTCGGATACATGAAATGGCTTAACTGGGGAAGTCTAGTGGGACAGAGAAATGAAAATTTAGCTACTTCAAATATTTTCCCATCATTTGGCACATGAACCTTATGAGTTCTGATTGCTGTTTGGTAGCCTCATGGATAAGCACGTTCATCGTACCAAGCTCGTCCAACTCCAACAAGTGGACCATCAAAATCAGCTGGAAATTTATTTTTGTCATAATATCCCACCACATTGCTCTCCTTGATAACAGATGCTTCAACTCTGGCAACAAAAAAACCACAATCTTTAGGAACTGTACCTAAGCTATATAGTGCAACATTTTCTGGTAAGTAATTCATATTAGTTTCAATGTATATGTAGCTTTTCCAGTAAAACAAATAGTAGAATCATTTTCAGTTACTGTCTTATACTCTTTAGCAGTTTTCAGCGTTAACTCCTTCTCACTTGAATTATAGTCACAATATGTAATGACTCCTTGCAGCGGCGGAGGAAGTAGTTGATATGAGGGGGGCCTCCGCTGAGCTGACCCAGACTTATTTTCTATAGTTTGGTAAGGTGAGACCAAAAAAAAAAAAAAAAAAAAAAAAAAAGGTCACAACCAACTGACAAGAGCTTTCCACCTCACCAGCTACCATTTCTAGCTGATAAACTACATAAAAATCCTTTCATAGCTCGTTACACACTGACTACTTTATTAGAGTGACTGCTCTATTAGAGTATCTCGATCTTTATCACGGCATTCTGAGGGGGGGCTTTAGCCCCCTAGCCCCCCCCCCTTTCCGCCGCCTATGACTCCTTGTGAAGGTGTGATCACTCCAGGAGCATGATTACAATTCCCAATGTAGAGTTTTTCACCTACGGAGTGTATGACACAATAATGTTTTGTGCTATAGTTGAATATTAATGCTATACAAGAAGAATGAAAATTAGGTGGATTAGAGATTAAATAAAGAAGCAGTGAGACAAGGGAATAGTTGAAATGTAGTAAAACAAGAGAGGTTGTCTATACCTGTAGATATACTATAATGGACATTTAATCCCTATACCTCAGTCTATAGCCATGACTGGATTAAATGTTCATAAGTACATATAGACAACCTCTCTTGTTTCACTACATTTAGCTATTCCCTTAATTGTTTCACTACTTCTTTATTTGATCCCTATTCCAATTTAGAATTCCTACTTGCTTGTTTATCTTTTTATATCATACTGAACCAGAGTGTACTTGGCACCAGGCATGTGATGTCTGAATGTGTTTCCCAACAATCAATTACTGAAAAATGAACTGGCCATTACACTTCATTTTCAGCTATGTTCCACCTTACAAACAAAGAACAGTACAAGAAGCGTCTCTGCAATCAATCCTGTCATTACGCGCTATCGCGAATGGACACCTCGTGTTGGTAGTGAAAAGAACCGGAACACAAAGGAGGACAAAGGAAAGTCAATGATGCGTGTATTGTACCTACTGTGGTTGGTAAAAAGGTATGTCTTAGGATAAAGCAATGTTGAACAGTGAAGAAATCAAGCCGGTAGCTTTATCCATTGTCCAGTTATGTTTGGCTGGAGGCATCAGTTAAGTTAGTCAGTCAATACTGTTAAACAGAAAATTCTAATTTAATAGAAACTCGTTGAAAGGGTTTAGGGTTACATTTTTGGGCAGGACTATACCTAACCAATACTGCCAAGCTGTTATACACCTAAGCCTCTTCATGCCCCGCAATGGTTGAATCTTTCAAAATATTTATGGTTTAAAAGGAGTAACTAGTTTTCAGTGTTAATGGCTTAGCTAGCTAATCCATATACCTAATCCTATACCAGCTTTATTCACATGCATACAGGTTCCTTATGGGATAATTAACAAAACATTCTTGATTGCTCTATTAGAGTGTTTTACTGCAGGTGATTGCTCTATTAGAGTGTTTCAATCATTTTAGTGGAAGGATATAACAATCCTGCAAAGAAGTACAACAGACCCTCGGCTATCTGACCCTCGTTTATCCATATCCGAAATGGCAAATGACTGTTCTATTAAGGTATTTTTGAGTATAGGTGTATGTTCTATTAGATTATTTCAACAGAGTTCTGTATACAAATGCAGACCTCAACCTGTAAAGTGTGAGACCTGAGTTTAAAACGAGTGAGATTTGCTTACTTATGAGTAAGGTCTCCTATTAGTAGAAAAATTCTGTTAATTGACGAACTGTCAAAAAATTAAAGTGTCCTACAAAAGCCTGGGAGAAAAAAAGCTAATAAATGGCTGCAATGATGTTAATGCTAATGAAATATAAAGGCTGAGCATTTATTAGCATTAACATCATTGTGCAGCCATTTCGTGGCAGCCACCTTTGATTTGTCATCCGATCCATGGCTATTTTTTCTACTCAACAAATAGTCCAAACTGTACTGAAATTGTACTTCAGTTGGATGTAAAATTAAACTCACTCCATTCCACTATTCTACCATTCCAGTAGTTCATTCCATTGTTTACACGCCCCCTTACCAAAAAACCTTCTCTGGCAGAAGTTTTTATGTTGTAAAGGTTAACTCAACAATTCATCTCTGATTCTCTGTGTCTATTGACAGTCATATTACCACATGATGACTATCTTGTAGAACTGTTGGTTTTGCGGGCACATCAAAACATCAAATGTAGTGGTATCGCAGATACTCTAACTTATTTATGAGAGAGGTATTGGATCCTGAACGAATGCCAAGTTTTGAGAAGAGTTGTGAAGTCTTGTATTGTATGTCGTAAGCTTGAAGGCTCATCATACTCTTTAGTTCCAGCACCAAATGAGAGAGAGATAAGCCAATACTTGACCAGTAATCGCATTACTTGGAGTTTTATTGTACCATGGTGAGGAAGAGGTTGATGCAAGGAGTGAAGAGATGCCTTAGAAAGACTGTGCGCCGTACCAGCTTAACTTATGATCAGTTATATACAAATTCTTCTAGTTGAAGTTGAGGCAATTATCAATGCTTGTCCCTTCATCTATATACAAGATAACGTTGATGGAGTCAGCTACACACTTTC
This sequence comes from Dysidea avara, assembly GCF_963678975.1. Taxonomy (NCBI): domain Eukaryota; kingdom Metazoa; phylum Porifera; class Demospongiae; order Dictyoceratida; family Dysideidae; genus Dysidea; species Dysidea avara. The sequence continues at coordinate 33,067,361 of NC_089272.1, forward strand.
TCCATCCCATCTGATTTATGGATGGCAGATGGCTGACCAAATGACAGTCATTTTGACATCTCTAGTACACATGCAACACTTACCAAGTTGAACCATGCAGTCTACAAAGCAATGGAGAAAGGAGTATTTGACAGGGCTCAGAGAATCACATCGTATCGTTTGGTACGGATAGGAAGTAGTGAAAGCTCAATGCATTGAAGTATTTTACACTTGTACGCAATCGAACTCAGTACTCCAATGGTGTCTCACAATTAAATTTTAAGATGTTTGATTAACTTGTGTTGCCTAAAAAACGGGGAGTGTGACATATATTTAATTTTTTTGTTTTGTAGGTTTTCAATGATGTAATCTATATTATAAGAGTGAAAAGCCGTCTGTCTGTCTGTCTGCATTCCATTTGATGTCACGCATTGTACTCTCGAACCGCTGCGCGTTTCGAAGCGTCTTTGGCGTCACGGAAGCGCTGATTATTGACCTCAACAATCACGCTTTCGAAAAGTTCGTGCGAGCTATCGTTAGTCGTCTACGGGCCGTTGAAGGCAGGTGTGTAGACTAAAATTCGCTTGAATTCTTTCTATAAACCGCATGCAAACCGCAAGTAAACACCTATCTCAGTCTATTTGTACAAGTCTTTATAAGACAAAAATATTGCTGTAACAATGTGGTGAAGTAAATAGGTTAATGGTTTAGGTGTCTGTCTTACGTGCGCGAGGTTGTGGGTTCGAGTCAAGCCCGGGTAAAAAAAAAAAAAAAAAAAATAAAAAAAAAAAAAAAAAGTCCAGCTGGTGTTAATTTTTTTTTTCGTTTTGGGCACCTTTTCAGTACACCTTTTTTCGCACTGTACTGCATGTGTTTTTGCCAACTGTACACACGTGATATTTCTAATTCAAATTCATTTGATGCACTGTGTAAGCATGCCCGAGCATGCCGCCTAAGCGAAAACGATCGTCTACTTTTTGTGCGTTTCAAGCAGAGACGCAAGCAGAACCAAAGATTGGATCCAGAGAAGAGACGGGAAGAAGCAGAACGACAAATACTGCGCCGCCAGGAGGCTTCAACTGGAGCTACCACCTCATCCAGTGCTAGGTGTGAACTAGACTCACAACAGAGACGACGACAACGTGACGCAGAAGCCCATCGTGTGGCCCGCCAGGACGAAGAAAGAAGATCACAGGAACGGATCCACGATGCAGCTGCCCGTCGACTTGCGCGTGCGGATCCGGCCACCAGAGAAGAAGAACAGCAGCGTGATACAGCTGCCCGTCGACTTGCGCGTGAAGACCCAGTAACAAGGAGAGAGGAGCAACAACAAGATACAGCTTCCCATATACAAGCTCGAGCTGATCCACTCTACAGAGCTCTGGAACAGCAGGCTAACACAGCACGCAGACAACAGGTACGTGCAAGCACACACCCAAGCTTTAGGGGGCTTAACTATCAGCCACACAACTTCTTCAACATTACAGATGTAGGCACACTTAGTGTAGAATGCACACACTGCGGCGCATTAAAATTTCCCCAGGAGACCGAATCCCTTTGTTGCTTGAAGGGTAATGTCCAGTTAGAGGCATTTCCACAGCCCCAGTCATTCTTGAGGCACCTGTGTGAAGGTACAAACACAGCAGGTAAACATTTTCTAGCTAGCATATGTAAGTATAATAGTGCATTTCAAATGACAAGCTTTGGCTGTAACGAGATAACTATGGCTGGCTTCAATCCTTCTTTTAGAGTACAGGGTCAAGTCTATCATCGTATAGGTAGTTTAGTTCCATCAACAGGTGAGTCTCCTAAATTTTCCCAAATTTATTTTATCGACAACCAGCAAACTGAATTAGCTACAAGATGTGGGATAGTTGATGGGTTAAGGCTTGACATAGTTAGGGGTATTACTGAGCTTTTGCATGACGATAATCACTATGTTCAACTTATTAAGGTAGCTAAAGAAATATTTGAGCAGCATGATGAGCCAGCAAATATTAGGGTAGTGATTAATGAGAACAAACGGCCTGTAGGAGAGCATGCTAGGAGGTACAATAGCCCGATGTGTGACGAGATAGGAGTGCTAATGCCTAATGATAATGTAAATAATAGGGACATAGTTTTGCACTATAGGGATGGGTCTTTGCAGCGCATTTCTGAACTTCATAGGGGGTATGATCCTTTACAGTATCCTTTACTCTTTTCTTATGGCACCGATGGATGGCACATCAACCTGAAATTGGCTAATGGTAGGAAATTGACAGCCATGGTGTATTGCCGCTACCACATCATGGTCAGGCAGCAAGTGCCTGTATTGCTTAAGGCTAAAAGGCTTTTCCAGCAATTCCTGGTTGACGTCTACTGTAAGATTGAAACTGAGCGCTTACAGTTTCTCAGGCGTGAGCAAAAGGCACTACGTGCTGATTGCTACCAGGATTTGCGGGATGCAATGGTAGATGGGGATGGTGACCCCAGGAATGTTGGTCGTAGGGTGATCCTACCGATGCTTGCCTCAAGCAATCTCATCTGTGGGACAGTGTGGTGGTTAAACAACTACACACTAACATGAGAGTGCACCTGTGTGGGGATGTGGCAGCTGGACAATTCGCTGAAGAACTATTGGCCATTGGAGATGGGAAGTTTCCTATTGACACTCTACCTGATGTTGTCCAGCTACCTGACACCATGGGAACCTTTGTGGATAGCAAGGGGGAACTGGTTTCCAGATTTGCTCTCTAACTTTAGGGACTTGGCTTGGCTTTCTGAATGCTGCATTCTTGCTCCTCTTAACAAGACCACTCATTCCATCAACATGACTCTGGTGGAGCAGTTACATGGTGACTGCTGTGACTACAGGTCCTTGGACACCATACCTGATGAATCTCAGGCTGTTCACTTTCCAACAGAATTCTTGAACTCTTTAGAGGTATCTGGACTACCTCAGCATCTTCTCTTACTTAAAGTAGGCGCTCCTATTATTATTCTACGCTCTCTAGATCCTCCAAGGGTTACTAATGGCACTAGGTGTGTAGTTACTAAACTGTCGGCTAACACAGTAGAGGCCAAGATTTCTCACGGTAGATATGCAGGACACGATATTATAATACCACGCATTCCTCTCATTCCGAGTAACTCGGTTTTGCCTTTTGAATTTAGACGGCTTCAATTTCCAATTGCACTTTGCTTTGCCATGACCATTAACAAAAGCCAGGGCCAAACTTTTAAGGCTGTAGGATTAGATTTGACGGACGAAAGCTTCACACACGGCATGCTTTATGTGGCACTATCTAGGGTAGGTTCAGCAGATAGATTGACACTTTTAGTTAGAGGGGATTGCAAAACACGTAATGTAGTCTATAGTGAGGTTTTTAGATAGGCAAACACATGCACCTTAGTTAGGTTTGTCTGCTGCTACTGCTGCTTTGTGATATTGTGGATCAGCACCTGTGGATGGTGGTAAGGAAGGTATTATGGTAAAAAAAATGTATCAGATGGTTGCTTTGTATATTTATGTATGTGTGAAACTATTTATCTTTTCTATTCTTTTGTCTTTATGCATATCTTGGATGGTTTGCTCGGAGGAGGGATGACTGCAGCTACACAGTGAAATGACACGGTCCCGTGGCAGACTGTTCTTCACAACGTGGGGCACGTTGTGAAAATGGGAGTTATTTATAGACTTTGCAGCAATGATTTGAACTCTTTCTACACATGCATACAAAGCAGAGTGGAGCATTTTTCGGTTTTTCCTGTGCAGCAAAACAAAAGAAAAGGCTGGCAGGTTTTTTCCATGAGCTGTCTTGGGCTGGATGACTCAAAATTTTTTGTTTTCATTTATTATTTCTTGCTAGCCCCCACTCTGTGCCCATGCTGTTATATTTTATAAAGCCGTTATATTTTGTCATAACAGAATCGTTGTAGTGCAGATTACAGTAATTCATGGTATGTTTGGTTGATGGTAGAATTTGAGCAACTTAAGTCACAAAATATTCCAATAAGAGTGCACTTCTCCACAATTATTGCATTCATGCAATCCTTACACCACATTGTTTCCTTAGTCTTTTATAAAGTATCTATAATAGTATATTACCAACTGTAATTTCATTTAATTTCCATGTCATTGTACATACTGCCCTGCACGATAGGGCAGGTACTACAGCTAGTGAACTATATAACGGTATCACGTGTGTGTATGTGTGCAGGGGCATACGTAGGAATTTTGAAAAGGAGTTTCCACTACAGCTAAGTGACTGTTATATTAGAGTGAGTTTATATTGCCTGATCATGACTGCTTTATTAGAGTATATCTTGATCTTTTCACGAAACACATATTCCAGATGTTACAAGTGTTGCTATCACGATTTGATTAGATTTTTTTTGTTTAAACTCGTGACATTCAGCATAGCCATTCCTCCATGCCAGAGTACATAAAGCATACAAAGACAAAGTACAAAAACAAAGAACACACACAAATAAATAAATGACAAATACAAAACAACAAAATAGTTAGTATACACACATTAACTATAATCAGACAGGTAGTAAGACTTATTATTCTAGTAATGTGACAAACTCCCCATGCTTGCAGGGCATTTCAAATGACAATTTATTCCACCAGCAAGTGACACTGTGTCTGAAATACCGTAATGCTGTGTTCTAACCAGGTGGTAATAAAGATGGTTAGCAAAATAGTCCTTACATCAAGTGCTATGGGTATCATGTGAGAAACTATTACTTAACTTAAAATGTGTACTGTTTCATTGCAGATTCCAGATTCTGGAAACCTGAAGTTTCATTTTCTTAATGTTAAAATAAAGTGTACAAATCCAAAGGGATTTCCTGAAAACCTTGGAAGCCCCTCTCAGTACACCCATGGTCTGTGTGTGTGTGCGTGCGTACGTGCGTGTGTGCGGTATGTAGTGTGTGTGTGTGGTATGTAGTGTGTGTGTGCGGTATGTAGTGTGTGTGTGTGTGGTATGTAGTGTGTGTGTGTGTGTGTGCGTGCGTGTGTGCTGAAGTGCTATGAATATCACTTAGTGCTAAGTGGCTTGTTCATTTCGTTATTGTTATTTCAGATCATCCATATCAATCATTGCCAATTTCCTGACATTTATTACTCTGTACCAAATGAAAAACCTCCATAATAGATACATAACATCTACAGAAAATAATTTATATAGCTAGCTCAAGTAGTTTATTTGTTATAATCAATGGATTATCTGTCTTTACTGCCCATCAGCAAGACAGCAACTGAAATTGACATACTGAGATATGCATAGAGGGTAAGTATGCAATTGTCAAGATAGCTATTGTGCAATCTCACAGGACACTCTGCGGTATCAGACCTCTTGGGACCACTCACCACCTCAACTCTACGGTTCTTTCTACATGCATACAAGGACTCCCTAAATAGGCTTTCAGTATATAGCCTTCTTTCAGGTCCTCATTGGGCTAGCAACAGTACGTAATTTAATAATTTCTAATTAATGCCTCCTCGCTCTAATTAATGCCTCCTCAATACTGCAAGTGTGAGAACAACACAAATACATGACGAGACTCCAACAGGAACGATGGCTTAACGGTTAGTTTAATAATTAGCTCACCCTTCACATTTACTCCTGCACAAACTGTTCCAAGCGGAATATTCCTCGTTGCTGCTGTTGCCCGGTAATTCTTCTAACTTGTAATAGTGAGCCGATCATCAGATGATCTATAAGACGTGTAGGCTTTGTTCGCCCATGCCCATGTTAAGTCATAGATACCAAATCCATTATGCGCCTATATAGGTGCTTTAATTATTACATTGCTATTGTGCAGAGATCAAAATGATTGTAGTGCCCAGGGGTGAATGTGCAGGTTAGTACAGAATTCATCTAGGGTGGGAGAGCTAATTATGCACCTATCAATATTATGCCCCATCACCCCCTCCTGGGCAGGGGTGAGGAAAAGGTGAGGATTTGACTTTTTACAAAAAGCAAATTCCCCACCTGTGGGGAATTATGAATAATCAAATCCCCATGTAGTTAGTCTCGCGGTGCCCGACCCTAAAAAGAGGGTCTGGTGAAACTGTACAAAAAGTTTGGTGCTGCTGGAATGTTGGAAGCTCCAATCAGATCACTCCATTTCAAATTGATTATGTAATGCATACATTTCAAAAGATTCGCAGTTTACGATTAATTACATCCGGTGACTTTGCCACTAAAAATCGTTGAGAAAACAGCCATACAATTCTGTTGGGTTCGTTATAATGTTGAATAAATAAAGTAGCGCCATTAGTTTGGTGAGATGCTGTAAGGGATCTGGTTGAATGAATGTTGTGACGTAAACAGTGCACTTACGTAACATGTAAACGTCATCCAATAAACATTCCAGAGCTCAAATTTTTTGTACAGAGTTTCACCAGACCCTCTTTTTAGGGTCGGGCTACCATGTAGTGTACTTTGGGAAAGTAGGTTATTTTTACAGGAGGTGCATAGCTTATAAAGTCAAGCAAGTGCTAAAATTTTTGAACAGTCAAATGTAGGCACCAGCCTATTATGCTTTTAATTTTGCCTATTATGCTATGCTGCAGTGCTTAAAAATTTTGCCTATTATTATGCTCATAATTATGCTCAAACTTTTTGCCACAGTTCCGATGTTTTTTTACTTTCTATGGATAATGATAAACTTTGGCTTATGAACAACTGGTTAAATGTAAAAAGTGTTCGTTGTGCATTAAGAATTTGGCTGCATTAAACTATAATAACAGTCATGTCAGATAACTACTTAATGCCATATCAGTGACATCGACTGTTCTGTTATTGTAAGTCAACCTTTTTCTGTGACATGCATTTTTGTTTACAGTATGATAATTATTCTGCCTATTATGCTAGCATTATGCTTGATGCTTTCAGGCACCTATTATGCTCAAAATGATGCCAGCATAATAGGCTGGTACCTAGTCAAATGCCCCACTAGTGGGGTGATTTTTAAGGTCAAATTGGATCAAATCCCCCACTATTCCCCCATGTATGCCCAGGAGGGGGGTAATGGGGCTTAATATTGATAGGTGCATTACAAGGGGGATGTTCCAAAGTCTAACTAGCTATACTGAGGCGGGGAAAAGTTTATTCACAGTTTGTCGTCACTGCCCGCATGGTGTTTGAAAGCCTCAAAACTTTCATTATTTTATCACGTGATGCTCTAATTAATGTCCCTGTACGAGCTCTGATTAGAACAATTGTCCCTTGGTCTGTAATATAGCAGTGGAGCCAACAGTGACTCTGTGGACTATTATTTTAATTGTAGTTGTAAATTTGGATAGAAGCATAAACCTGTACATCCAAATCATAGCAGTGGCATAGCTAGCCCAAAAGGATTGATTGGGCACCATTGTATGCATACAAACTGCAGCAGCCATGATGTGCGAATTCGCATGCTGCGCCTAGGGGATCTGACATGCTGAGATACAATTTGGTGGAATTTTACAACTAAAATGTGTCATCTCTGGTAGAGCACAAGCTGTACGTACGTTTTGTTTGCATATTAATTATTATTTACATTGCACCTCGTATCGCACAATTTAGCTATAGCTAGCTATGTACAGTGAGTACCTGAGTTGGTAGGGCACTGGAACTGATTGGTTGGGCCTGTACCCCACCTTAGCTACACTACTGAAGTGTGCTAGTCATACACAGTTTACTCATACATTACATTTATTTGGTGTCTGTCTAAACTGATTTGGGGAAATGGCATCAATCACTGACTGGGGTAGAGAATTCCAATCATTAATCATTCTAAAAAAAAAGATCTTGATAAACAATTTGTGTGGGGCTTGAATAATTTCACTCTGATCCTCTTGTTGATGTGATTGCAGAAAATGACAAAAGTTTACCTTTTCTTTTATGAAGTCTGGAAAGTTTTTGAGTATCACTGCATCGCTGATACTGACATTGTCAACCTTAGAGGCTTCTATATTGGACAAGATAAGCAGAATGCTATTTCCAGCATGGATGTAATTGTTAATGTTGTGAGTGTTTGCTCATTGTTTGAGTGGCACGTTAAATTTGTTGGGAGTAGGGTAAAAGCTCAACTAGCTCAAGCCAGGCTGTTGTGTAAACTGCTTTTACAATTGTGATGTAGTTACAGCGACATGTTTGTGCTCAGATTCTTTTCAATTCTATCCCTGAGAAAAATAGACGGACAAACTATTTAATGATTTGGTCAAGTTGGCTACTGTGAAGGGTTTAAAGTTACCACACAGTGTATACAATTGTACCATTCTTTGTACTTTACTACATTGACTAGTATTTACGATTGTACAAATAAAGAAAAGTGAAAAATAACCTTTAACCCTCATGCTTTTTTCAAAAACTTGGATGAATCAACTTTGCCCGGCATTAGGTAAAAAGCAATTTGTAGGTACACTTAAAACTGCCATTATTATTTATACATTGTGATTAACTTCGCTTTGTTTCTTTGCTCAAGAGTGTGTAGCTAAATTTATGAATGACATCATTCTTGTAGCACTACTGTATCTAGTGAAATCATTGTAATAAAAACCAATAGCTGGATGAATAAAGTTGGTATTATAATAATATTATGTTAGTGAGAGTGTTGTGCCCATACAGAAGATGCATATTCAACTTTAAGAATTATTTTCTTAACAGTGACAGGACATTGGTGTAGATTACAACACAAAAAAGCTATTAACTTGCTACCTTGCCTTGTTAGTCATTCTTAGTATGTTCCATGAAAATTTCTGGAAGAAACTTTGTATGTGGAACCTCGAGCTCCCCAGTAATTGAATTCTACAGGGGATAACTGAATAATGTATTTCTTAGATGTTCACAGTTTTTGAGGTTAGCCATGTATGAGCTGAGCCCATTCAGTTTGTCAATATAGTGTCCACATGTAGGGCTGTACAGGAAGATTTAGAAGATATAAAGAATATAGTAATCATCTGCATACAATTTTACCCTGTTGTTGACACAAGCAGGGAGATCATTAATGTATAATAAAAAATAATAATGGTGTGAGTATAGTACCTTGGGATACACCAGCTTTGAAACACTGCTTTTTTCTTCTAGCACTACATACTGGGTGGGATCTGCAAGTTAAAAGGAGTTAAGCAGCACTAAGATAGTTCTATCAGTCATCGAGTCACAGTGTTAAACTTTGAAATAGAGCCGGGAGTGTGGAACCTTATCTAAGGCCTCAAGCAGGAATACATCACATTGGCATCTCTGGTTGAGACATTTACATGTATAATTAGCAGTCGTTTATTGTATGTAATAGTTAATTGCATTTTACAGTTCCTTTTATAGTTTATCACATAATGTTGATATGCTTGAATATTATTTTTTATGCTCTAATATTAATTTTACAACCTATACATGCAAGAGACATGGGGTCTATAGTTGCTTGGTTCTGATTTGTTACCCTTGTAAATAGGGACCACCTCCTTAGCAATTTTCCATATATGTGGCAGTGTGCCTTGACCAAAGATGCCTGATAGATTATTGCCAGGACTGGTGATATTTCATGTGCAACGTCTCTATGAAACTGCATGGGCAAGAAGATTGTCAGATCCAGATATGCCTTATCCTGTTGGATAGTAACTGATATACGCCATCAACAATTGGTGACATGCTAGAAGTTGAATGAGAATGTGTCATCTTCATTAATAAAAACAGATGAGAAATAATCTGCTAAAAGATTATGGCATCCACATAATTATTATGTTTCATCCTGATGTTTGAGGGTACCGACTCCAACATGATCTTATCTTACCATAATAAATGTTTGGTAATTATGTTCTTGTTTGGATCAAGGTTCAACACAAGATGACATTCATGCTGACACTGTCTTTTGAGATCATAGTACTTAGACCAGTCTGTTGGTAGATTGGAACAGCGAGCTTGGTTGTATGCACAGTTTTCTATGAGCAATTTGAAACACCTGCACAGATTCAGTTCTAACCAAACTAACCTCTTCCAAATGCAAACACGCCTGGATCAACAACTATATTAAGAGGCTAACTGAGAGAAATTCATTCCATAATACATTGACACGAGTCAAAGTTGCGAAGTTATTAAGAAAGTCCTCACAGTGTTTGCATGTTAGTTCGAATAATGTTAAAGCTAGTTTGGGTCCACAGATATATTAATATTATAACTAAGGAGAGATACATGGTTCAAATAACAGGCTCAATGATTATCCATTGAATATTTTAAGCACTGTATCCTTGCATTAATGCATTTGCTAAGATAATAATTTTCATGGGACATTGTTTCTTTCAATTAAAAATTACAGGTTCAATTGCTCCATGTGTTTGCTATATTTACTCCTCTGTGTGCCTCTGGAAATACTTAACAACCTTGAAATTGTCTAGCCACCAAAAAGCTTTCCAACAAAAGGAATGCAGAAATCCATGGACAGTAGAGGTATTAATTTGATCAAAGGTGATTTTATGGCAAATGTTGTACAAGACATACTGAGATTATTAAATACATTATATTCTATATCCTACATGCAAATATATTGTGAACCCTTGTTAACACAATAAATATCTGACTAACATTTGAAATCTTGCTGGAAATATTTCAACTACTGTAGCACACACACACACACACACACACACACTATAAAACTACACAATGTTAAACTGAAACATTCCTCTCTATAATATATGGGGGAAAAAAACAACCTTCCTATATATGCAGCAGTTCAACTAAATCTACTAAAGCAGGTCAAAGTAGCAGGTCAAATAGTAGCAGGATCACACTAAATGTGTAGTCCAGTAGTTTTCACGATCCAAGGCAACACATTAGTAGCTGGAAGAGCGCTAGTGTACACATCATATGGTAGGGTTGCTTGACACTTTGAATTTGCAATTCCAACCATAACAAACCATGCTCGAGGTGATCTGATCTGGTATACCATTGGACTGCCATCATCACATGTGCCATTTGGATCATATTTGTCTGTAAAGATTAAAAAAATTGATAAGCATCAAAGTTTGGATTAAGCATGGTACTATAGCATGCAAGAGGCTAGCAACAATAATACATTAGGTATCTTCCTCACATCTCCCATTTAACCAGACAAGTACAAGGAAATTAGGATTTTAAAATTCCTAATATTTTCATGTACTTTTTGTATTTACGACTAGTGAACCTGCACATACCTCATTAGAAGAAACAATGGCACCAGGCTTATTGTTTTCGTCTGAACGCATGCTCCAACTATCAATTACTGCATGAAATAGCTAAGTTGTCATTAGGCTTGCTTTCGGCTATGCTCAGCCCATTACACAGTGTTACAAGCAAAGAACACTACAAGAAGGACCTCTGCAATCAATCTAGGGAAACTCAGACAATTCTTGTTACAGATGTAAGAAAATCATCATGCAGTGCTTCTGCAAATTGACACCTTGCACTGTCAGCATAGAAATGTGACACAGTGGACACGGGTAAGTCCAGCAGTATACCAGTGAGCTGAAGCGATGATAAAACCAGCCTGTAGCCTTAGCCATTATCACTTTATGCTTTTCTGAAGGCATCAGGCAGTCAGTAGAAAATTCTACCGAACAATTAGCAACCTACTGGAAACATTTCAGCATTTTCAGGTCATACTGAACATAAACAAAGGCACTCTTGGGCTTGGTCATGTCTAACCAATACTGCCAGTACTATAAAGGTATTGTGAGGCTGGTTTCTGGCCAGTATTTTGTTTGAGAAAGTGCAAACTTCCATGATCCCTAATATACAGTACTGTATGGTAACTACATGTACAAAAAGTAAGGTACTAAATTAAGGATGGTCATTTACTCTAATAGAACAGTCATTGCCAACTACACATTTTTGTTTGAATTACAACACCTTTGAAGTCAAAATTGACAGACCTGACAATTATAAGTATTACAAACCAATCAGATGCAATAATTAAAAGTGGATATCTTTCATGTACATTGTAAAACTGTAGATTAAAATTAGGACGTACATAGCCAAGAAATCGTGGCCCCTGCATGCCTGATACCTGCATCTTGTTTGCACTTAGGTATGCCTTTCCTCTTTGGCAATGGAAATTATTAAGCCATTTCAAAACAGAATAAGTGCCCTTTAAACACTGCTCGAGAGATGAATTATGAAATGCCAGGACAAATTTATTGATCTGACAAGTCAATCATTATTACTTTTGCTGTATGTACTTTTGATTAAATACACACAATATCACTGAACTTATAGATAACTCCACATTTTTGCTAAGCAGTCATTGTACAATACTTGTTGAGGTACAACTTCTTACCAGTACAAATAGCATTTGTTTCAATATCATAATCACCACCATAACTTTTCTTGCAAATATTACTAGGAACAGTTGACAGCTTAGAGTAACGTAAATGAGATGAAGAACCCCAGCCAGTTACAAAGACACCATGGACAAAGTCATGGAAATCTCTTCTCATTGTTGTATCCTTAGGAAGACATATCGGAGAAGAATCATTACTACTGACTGGCATGGATAACTTCAGCAATGCAATGTTGTAGTCAACAACTTTATTCTGATATCCTACGTGGCAATATACAGCAGAAATAGTGCGAACAATTTCATTAGTTTGCGTCACAGGACATTTAGCCAGTTTATGAAGATATATTAAAATGTTAGAGTAGTCTAATCCACAAATACACTCTGCGGATGTCAGTACCCACTGATCATTGATGAGACTGCCTGAACACAAAAACGATGAGTTATTGTTAGTAGCATTAACACATAACTGAACATGCCAGCTGAACTTCCTCCTGTGTACATTTCCTGAATTACCGCCATTAACAGCTACATTACTAACACCACATTCAATACAAGTCTTTCCATCACTAGCTAGAGCAAATGAAGGAGGACACTGGCAATAGTAGCTGCCTTGTGTGTTCACACATTCTCCATCACATAATGTAGATTCCATTGCCGGCAATTTACACTCATTAATATCTAAATTTGAAAAACACAATTAAATGGCAAATGTGTTACAATTCAAACAATACTATACATTTCCTAGTATAAATATAGCTCAAATACATACCTTTGTAACAATGAATATACCACTTGTAATGTTTGGCATTAAAACAGGATAAATATTAAATTATTACACAGACTATAGCTACATTAATGGGAAAGAATAGTCAAAACACTACTGAAACAATTGTAAGCTTGTGGAACGTAGCAATAGGTAATTACCCCCTGCCATTCTTAAATGACAGTGATGGCATCACTCAAATGCAACGTTGTCCTGAACAAGTGCAAGCAATTACAAAACTCACTAATTAAAGGGCGTGGTACCCGTTTCGCTTGCGAGTATTCATCCCAAATGAAAAGGGGTGAATTTTCATGAGCAAAATGGGTGCCATACCCAAGTTTTTTAATTGCCCGCACTCATGCAAGACGATTTTACATTTGAGTGATACATACAGGGGGGGGGTATGTGCTGTATGAAAATTTCTGGTAGCAAAACGTTTACCTAAGAAAGCAGGGACAACAGAAAGAAACACACTCATGTATTGTAACTCTGGTGGTACATGAAATATCAACATAGGTAAGTATGGATTTTGATAGATACTGTATACAGTACTGATTTCTATGTATTTGTATTTTAGTCACCACAACGACTCAGCAATCATCTACTAGATGTTGCTGTTTAGTAACAAACATATTCCATACCAACACAATGTGAAGCATTCAACAAATCCACTCGGTATCCTGGTCTGCACATACAGAGCACAACTCCATTATCATCAACATTGGCAAAATGAGCACAATTAGTGGCACCAACATCAGTACAAGTATCAGCTACAAAATAGTAATAAATGATTGTTGTGCAGGAAATTTTTGGATACAATAGTTTATGTAACTTTTCAATTATTGACTACTATGCCTCCTTGAGCTGTACCTTTAAATTGATTGATTCATTTTAGGTGCAGATCATTCTCATGATAGCGGTTAAACCGATTAATATTTCTAAATTTTCGTTTGCTCTTTTTATGACATAATTATGACTACTAAACCTGCACATACCACATCAAAGTAGCCATTATGCTTGGATGTTCCTTCTGTTACACATCATTACAGTACAAAAAGTGTCTCTGTAATCCTCACTAGTCAAGTGCCAATCAGCTGGATAAACAAGTAACCAAATTATGTGGTTGGCTTCTTGCTAGTGGGGATATTGGTGACTACATTATGGTCAATACCACTAAACCTTGTGTAAACACTAGACTAATTAGATTCATGTAGCTCCACTGAAAGTGGTTTGTAGGAAAATCCCTACTTTGGCAATACACAAATTATAAATTTAAATTTCATTTCAACTACTAGGTAGATATTATAGTATTTGCATGAGACATACCAACACACATGGGAGGCTCTGAGTTCCAATTTCCATCTGGCAAGCATCTAGCTGTAGTATTTCCAACAAGTCTGTATCCATTATAACATCCATAAGCTACTAATTTGTTATTATCACTAACAGTCACAAAACCATTTTGTATTCTAAGATTTGTAGGACATTGAGCTAAAAGGTATACAGTATTAACAGCTTATGAGTGTTACCAGTACAATTTTATACCTGTCACAGTAATTATAGCTTCTCTTGATATAGTCTCTCCATCCTGATTTCTAGTCACACAGACATATGATCCAGTATCTGATGGTACAGTGTTTATAATAGTTAGTTGTTTGCTATTAATCCCACTAGCCCTGTTGGTATCTACTTCACCATCAACACGTTGCCAGTGATAAAAGGTATCACCATAACTCTCAGCTTCACAATTGAGTGACACGCTAGTACCCTGTCCAACAGTGACATCTTCAGGCTGCATACTGATATGAGGAGGAGGTACTAAAGGTAGAAAATTCACAGCAAAACATTCAGCTACACATCTGACATGCGAACACAAAATGCAGAGAAACTCTAAACAGATTGACTATTGAGGTTGCAACAACTTTTAGAAACATACAGGAGTATTATATTAACACAACAATACAGACATCTTTTCAACAAGCCGTACTTTGCACAGTCAGTTGCACACAATCTGATTCAGCTTGTCCTGCTTCATTACTAGCAATACAACAATATTCTCCAGCATCATGTGCTGTAACATCAGAAATAATTAGAAATCCAGTAGTTGTTGATTCATCAATCTTAGTATCTTGAGTGGCTGTAACTGCTTTAGCAGGTAACATTTTACCATCTTGTCTTTTCCATGAGATCTTTGAATCACTAGCTGAACACGAAAAGGAAGCACTATATGGTGCTATAACCACACTGGGTTTAGGTGGAGCAACAATTGTAGGTGGTGGAGGTGTAGGAAGGGCTGTTTACAGAAAAGAAAGAGATACCGTAACAGTATATATATCAATGCTTCAACACATACATAGTACACACATACAAACACAATTAATTGTACCAAGTGGAATTGGTTTAACCTTTACTAAGTCATAGATGTACACAATACATACATACACACATACAATACATACATACATACATGCGTACATATATAAAATAATTATTGTACCAAGTGGAATTGGTTTGGTTTCTACTTTTACAAATGTACGTAGCATAATTACTTATATACTGTACATTGTCAACTTTATCACTTGTAAAGTTGTACAAGAAACTATAGTATTTAACTAATGAGTATACACATTGATCAGAAGTATGAAAATGTGTGTAATACAATTAAAATAAAATTGTATATGTTGCACAAAATAAGTGATCTGAAAAAGAGAACAGTAAACACACCAACACTGGTTTAACTTACTTTCACTGTGGAAAGAAATATAAGCTACAAAAATATAGAGAACATATCCAACTGTTATAATAGCTTGTAGGCGTAAACAGTTGCTACTATAGAGTGTACACATCCAGTAAACTAGTATTATACAAAATTTGGCATACGATGACATTATATTTGTACACATACAACAAATGAGAAGTTTGATGCACCTGTCAATAATCATATATGTATCCACTTAAATTTGCTTACCTTTAACATATCAATTATGCCCATGGCCTAGTGAGGTCATACAATACAACAAAACTACCTTACTATATATCCTGAGTTGCAGTAAGCAATCCTAAACACTCTGTAATTCGTTTGTGGGCACAAATCACCCATTGGCATTTCCAGGTGCTACAAGATGTCAAGGATATGTCAACCTGAAATGAAAATATGTAACTAGTAAATTCGTGCATATAGGCACAGGTTACTGGCCTATCATATGGTATGGTAATACTGTATGAGCAGAAATTTTGGCGTGGAATTAAAATTGGCAAATGCTCACAAAATCGCCAAATTAAAATCTCGCCATTAGTGTTTCTACTATTTCAACTGATAGAACAGGCGAAAGATCATGCAAGCAAGAAACAAGGTGGTGTATCTAGATTGATGTAGCTACTACTGGAGGTCAGTCAGTGGTTAATCAAACAATTCTACGATTGTCTATATAAATATCACAGATTAAGGAGGTCCTATACTATTTCGCTGAACAAAGACCACTCGAGGAAGATACACCTTGAGAAACATGCAATGGAGCCGGATCATAACTAGCTAATTGGCATGGAAAATGTTCCCAATCACTTCGTCTCCTTTTGCTACACTGTCATGGATTCTCTGTCTCACATGAAACTCACTCCAGTGTGCGGGCCAATGAAGTAAACATACATACATCTCAATTGCAAACAAGAATCCAGCTATACAATTTGCTACCATGCGGGCTCGCATGCGGGACTCCACATTGCATTTCGTCAAATTAAACTCTCGCCAAATACAAATTATTAAGCAAACGCCAAATATTCTTGCCAAAATTTCTGCTTATACGGTACTGTGTAAAAGGGATCACAAAGGTTTGTGTTTTTAAAGTGTCAATCAAAATCCGACCTCGGCAATCCTATAAAGCAATACATAAGACAGACAAGCAATTACAAAATGTTTGCCATCTACAGGTGACCATAATAATTATAGTGTTGATGTGTATATTTACATTGAGACATATGAAGTTGCTGTAGTTCACATCCAAGGACATGGAGTCAAGGGAATTGTGACCACATTATTTCAGAATCCTTCACTGCCTAAGTAAAGTATCGTATAGAGGGAAACCTTGGCGGGGTGATGAATTTGGCATTTTGCTACACATTCGCCAAAGTTTTAACCCGCAAATTACTTGCAGCACCTCGGATAAGCATCTTTATAGCTCAGATAAGCATCTTTATAGCTAAACACTGGGCTGGAATTCACCAAAGTTTATTTCACCAAATCCTTAAATTCACCAAAGCTTATCCTGCCAAAGTTTCGGTATCTTTCTTCACTCAAGCGTGATACCTTCTTATTATCAAGGTAAGGTATATCAAGGTATCTTCTTTCTTGGTGTCTTTTTTACCACGGCAGCTGCTTCAACAGCGTGTGACATATCAAGGTGAAATGAAACGTAAGCAAAGAAGGTTGCACTTTCTCACAAAAAAACATTGACCAGAAACCTTGACAGTATTGGTTAGGCATAATATAACCAAGCCCAAAAGTGCATTCAATATACTCCCAATAGGTTGCTACAATTTTTAAAATCTATTTTTTATTCAGTGGAATCTTTTGCTGACTGACTGACTGACTGACTGATCTATTCAAAGAAGCGTAACTTAATAACACCTAAGGTTACCAGCTTAATTTTTTCACTGCTAGATGTTGCTTCAGTCTGACAGGTGCCTTTTGGCATACCACAGTACATGCATGATTGACTTACCCTTGTCCTCCTTTGTGTGCCATTTATCTTTTTTTTGGGCAATTGGAAACAGTGGAAATGGAAACCAGAAACGGAAAGTGGAAATGGTCAAATTTCATATAAAATGAGTAAAACCCTTGATAAGTGGCCACATCTTAAGACCACCTCTGTACAAAGACCACATCTGTACAAGACCACATTGTAATTAGATCTCAAAGATAGCTAAGGATCCCTTTGTGGTCACCTTTGATAAAGACCACCTCATTACATGGTAACATTTGGTAAGCTTCAAACATGTATTTCATGACTCAAATCAATGTCATCTCTTTGTCCACACTCCATTCACGTCAAATACCATCATCACTTAGTTTGTAGCAGCATAGATAATACTATGGTACCAGAATGTGTCATACAAAAATATTCCATGCAAGTGAAATGTAGCTAGTACACTACAACCTACTGTATCAACGAAGAGCTAAGTCTTTTTAGCTGTTTTGATGAAGCGGTCTGACAGGATGTTTGGAACCTAGCTATTATTGCAATGTGAATAGGTGGTCTTTATAAAAGGTGACCATGAAGTGGTCAGTATGTCTTAGCCATCTTTGAGATCTAATTCTTTGTACAGAGTTGGTCTTTATAAGAAGGTAGTTTTTAAGAGGTGGACACTAAACAAGGGTCTCTACGGTACATTTATATGATGATTTGACAATTTTCATTTTCCATTTCCACTTTCCATTTCCACTGCTTCCAATTACCCATCTTTTTTTGCTGACAATGCAAGGTGTTGATTTGCGGATGGCCGTAATGAAATTGTCCACATTTTCTGCAGTGATTTAATTGATCACAGGAGCACTTCTTGTGCTACTCTTCATTTGTAGTGATGTGCGATGGGTTGAACACAACTGAAAACAAAGTATAATGGCCATTTCATATCATTGATAGTTGCAGTATGCCATGACCTGACTTCACAAATAAGCTGAATTCGGAGTGAACTAATGCTTTTATCCATCCAGATATGCTTTTTTTAAAGCAAGAAGACTGCAAACTTAGAAACAGCAATCATTTGACTGTAATGTAAACAAAAAAACACACATAACTCATTTGCTGTAAAGAATAAAAATTCTAGAGTGGGCCATTCAGTTTAAAGACAAACTTAAGGAGAGCTGCTTCAAGAATAGTGTTGCATGAGTAACTTAGTTTAGAACGGCTTTGTTCTAGTTTCTGTAGGTCTATATAAACAGACACCATGTTTCCTAAGCCAACTTTTAGTGGGTTTCTCGTGCATTTTTGACCTTACCATGTTGGTAAATATACGGAATTCTGCTAAAACCAGTAAATTTTATTAGGTGCACAATCCCAATGGCTATTTTCAATATGGTTTATTTTTAGTTGTTTTTTCTTAAAGTATATGCACCTATCAATGTAAAGCCCCACCCCACCCTTCCCGGGAATTTGCACAATAGATAGTGCAAAAGACTCACCCCTTGGGCAAAATATTTTTACAATGCCCAACGTTAGATGCACCCACCACCCTGGGGGAACGTGGAAACTTCGTGTGGCATCCATGTAATGGACACAAGTTTACAATTATTAGTACAACAAGGGGATGTCACTCAGGCTCTTGCTGTAGGTCAATCTACGACCGCGGTCAAACTCCAAGTTAACGGTCAAAGCCACAAAATAGCTCTTACAGTGGGTCAAGACGATACAGAAGGTTCGAAACCCACAATCGAAAATTATACGTAGCTATTATCAAGTTTACAGAATTATACGTAACTCACAAGAGGTAAGGATCTCCAAGATGTTTTAAAGCTCCTGCAGGCATTTCGCCGTATCTATAATGATTTTTCTCTCCCAGTGTCCTGGTAGCACGCACTAAGAAAATATTATACTATGTTACAAGCGCAGGTGTGCATTGGAAAATAGAGAAATAAGTGGAGGTCACAGATCTACCTACAGCGTGAGCCAACGTGACACCCCCTTATACAATCACCACAGTCTGTCAAAAAATTTTGAACACGACTGATTTTAATGTCATTCAAAATTCCATGAAAAAAATATTTACAATTACAAAATCCCCACATGTAATGTAGAGTACTAAATTCCCACAAAGGACGCACAAATCCCTACCTATGCCCGGGAGGGGGGCTTGACATTGATATGTGCATAACAGTCACTGTTTTCTAGTAAGAATATTTTAAGGTTCGGCTAGTCCTGTACGCCTTTGTATAGGACCTTAGTCGGCTAGCAATTATTAGTAAATTCTTTAATAATTTCATCTCGCTCTAATTAATGCCTTCTCGTTCTGCAAGCGTGAGAACGACACAAATACATGACGCGACTCCAACAGGAACGATGGCTTAACGGTTAGTTTAATAATGATGATGAGCTCACCCTTCACATTTACTCCTGTACACACTGTTCTAAGCGGAAAATTCCTCACTGCTGCTGCCCGGTAGCTAATTCTTCATGATCTTCTAACTTGTAATGGTGAGCCGATCAACAGATGGTCTATACAACGGGTAGGCTATCATATCGCTTTGTTCGCCCACGGAGAATATACTATCTATGGTACCATGTTAAGTCCATTGTGCGCCTATACTGAGGCGCTTAATCATATCAGTTTATCACTGTGCAGAAATCAAAATGATTGTAGTGCACAGGTGCATAGGCGGATCTAGGAGGCATTGTCAAGGGGGGGCAAAAAATTTTAGTGTACAAAAGTGTTTATTCCACTAAGAGGAATTCTAGTACACAAGTTATATTCAGTTACATAACTTCATTCAGTATAGTTGGATGAATGATAGACATACGGTTGTAAGACTGTAGTTGGCGAAAAAAATTTTAAAATTAGACCTCCTAGGTTTGAATCTGGGAGCATTTTTGATAGCATTTAGCTAACAAAGTGTATGCTTACAATGCATAATATAAAGATTAGTTAGCCTAATTGAGATAAAACCTATTTGATGGTAAAGTGTGCTAAATAGAAATAAGGTGTAGCTATAGCTAGTATTGTTGTAATGACATTACAATTGTGACTGTTCTATTAGAGTAGTGACTGCTCTATTAGAGTAGTGACTGCTCTATTAGAGTATCTCGATCTTGGCACAAAAATTCAAACTTATATGTCTCACTTTCTTTACAATGTACAGTATAACTGTAAAGTACATTTACAATTGTTGTCTTCTATTTGCCCATTTGCTTTCTATACTTCTGAATACAGTATGAATACATGATTCCAGTTTCTGGTATCAACTGTGAGCCCAAGGGGGGGCAAGAGAAAGGCCAGGGGGGGCACAGCACCCCCTGGCCCCCCCTCAGATCCGCCTATGCACAGGTGTGATCATAGGGAATGTGTAGGTTAGTACAAAACTCATCTAGGGTGGGGTAGCTAATTATACAAGGAGAGGATGGGGTATTCCAATGTCTAGCTACTGAGGCCAGGGAAAACTAAATTGTAAGGTCATTAAATATGATCATACTGAGTTTATAGCTAGCTGTATAATATTCTCTCAGCTGGCAATGATTAGAGTTGATTCACAGTTTATAATCACTACCCACATGGTATTTGAAGGCCTCAAAATTTTCATTAGAGCTAGCTACCATTATTTTATCACGTGGTGCTATAATTAACGTTCTCTGAATAGAACACATGTCCCTTGGTCTGTACTGAATAGCCAACAGTGACTCAGTGGACTATTATTGGATAGAGGCACCAGTAAGCCTGTGCATCCAAATCATATATACTAGTCAAACACAAATAACCAGTTACAAATCATATAATTACATTTCAGTCTGTCCAGCAGTTCTTAAACTGATTAGCTATAGGGGAAATGGCATCAATCACTGACTGGGGTAGAAAGATCTTGATAATCAATTTGTGTGGGGCTTGAATAATTTCGTATGTTATACTCACTTTTTAAGATCAAGATATACTCTAATAAAACACTCATGTGTGTATAATCACCTGACAAAAAAAATTCTATTATTTACACATAGCCTGGAAAGTTTTTGAATATTAAAAGCTTGGATGATAAATTGTGAATCAACTTTTCCTGGAGAAATTAATTCCATAATACATCAACACGAGTCAAAGTAGCAAAGTTATTAAGAAAGTCCTCACGGTGTTTGCATGTTAGTTCGAATAATGTTAAAGCCAGTTTGGGTCCACAGATATATTATAGCTAAGGAGAGATATATACATGGTTCAAATAACAAGCTCAATGATTATCCATTGAATATTTTAAGTGCTGTATCTGCATTTGCTAGATGATAATTTTCATGGGACATTGTTTCTTTCAATTCATGAGTACTTCACCATTTAAAAATTACAGGCTCAATTGCTCCATGCATTTACTCTGTGTATATTTACTCCTCTGTGTGTCTCTGAAAATAGTTCTAAATACTTAACAACTTATATAGCTTGAAACTTTCTAGCCACACAAAAAGCTTTCCAATAAAAGGAATGCAGAAATCCTAGTAGAGGTATTACTTTGATCAAAGGTGAAGTGAGCAAAATTACAAATAACAACACACATAAAGAGCGGCTATTCTCTTGTACCACAGTCAAAGGATCCATGTTCCCAGTGCATGAAAATACTTAAAGGAGAAAATGTCCCATGTTCTACTTCACGGATCCACTCTTCATATTTTCTCTTCTTCTCTAGCTCCTCACACCTGTAACACTGGGGTAAAGATACTGAACAGTGTGTGGGAGCAAAAGGATTAAACACCTTGACATCAGAATAGGATCCCCGACCACATTCCCAAAAGCCATTGACAACAACATCAAGACAGGCCCCATCCTCAATATTAGCCAACCTATGCTGAAAAGATTCCCCTGTTAACGGTTGTAGAGATGGTTCAACTTCAACACTATGACACAATTCAGTTAATAGTCCAGCAGTGATGTCTCAAAGCACATTGTGATGAATTAATAGGGAGACCACCACATGGGCAACAAAGGCCCAACAGAGAATTGCAATGGCAATGTTTGTAAAAGACATACTGAGATTACTAAATACATTATATTCTACACCCCACATGCAAATATATTGTGATCCTTGTTAATACAGTAATAAATATCTGACTAAAACATTCGAAATATTGCTGGAAAGTATTTCAACTACTGTAGCACACACACACACTATAAAATTACACAATGTTTAACTGAAACATTCCTCTATAATATTATGGGGGGAAAACAACCTTCCTATATATGCAGCAGTTCAACTAAATCTACTAAAGCAGGTCAAAGTAACAGGATCACACTAAATGTGTAGTCCAGTAGTTTTCACGATCCAAGGCAACACATTAGTAGTTGGAAGAGTGCTAGTGTACACATCATATGGTAGAGTTGCTTGACACTTTGAATTTGCAATTCCAACCATAACAAACCACACTCTGGTTGACTTGATCTGGTATACCATCGGACTGCCATCATCACATGAACCATTTGGATCATATTTATCTGTTAAGATTAATTGGTAAGTATTAAAGTTGAATTCAGCATGATACTTACTGTAGCATGCAAGAGGCTATAGCTACAATATATTATTTAAGGACACAAAAGGTACAGTATCTTCCTTGCATCTCCTATGAAACCAGACAAGTACAAGGAACGGTAGTGAAACAAGGGAGTTCATCTACACCTGCAAATATACTAGTGGACACTTAATGGCTATACATATGGAGTAAATGTCCACTAGTATAGCTTCAGGTGTGGGCCCTTATCTCACTACTTTTTATTTCTTTGGTGCCTAGCTAATTGAACTTAAAATTTCCTTGTACTTGTTTATTTGTAACATAATTATGACTGGTGAACCTGTGCATGCCACATTAGAAGAAAGAATGGTGTCAGGCTTATTGTTTTCATCTGAAGACACGTTCCAACTGTGGATTACTGAAAGAGCAAAGTGGCCATTATGCTTTGTTTTCAGCTATGTTCAGCCTGTTAAAAATGAAGAACACTATGAGAAGGACCTCTGTAATCAATCCAGTTACAACAGAAATTCACTTGTACAAACGTAGGGTAGCCATCACATGGCACTACTGCAAATCGACGCCTTGTATTGCCAGCAGAGATAAATGGGACACAAAGGAGGACACAGGTAAGTCCATGACGTATGCATTGTACATTTGTGGTATACCAAAAGGCACCTGCCAAGCTGAAGCAGTGTTGCACAGTGACAAAATCAAGCTTGTAGCTGATTTACGCTTGTCTGAAGGCATCAGTCAGTCAGTAGAAAATTGTAGCAACCTATTGGAAGAGTATTAGGTCATATTTAAGGCACATTTGGGCTTGGCTATACCTAACCAATACTACCAAGAAGGTACATGTATTGTGAGGCTGGTTTATGGTCAATATTTTTTGTGAGAAAGTGCAAACCTCCAAATGTATGTCACTACCATACTGTATGATAACTACAAAAGAAATCTCATTAAGATAGTAAATTAAGGATGGTCATTTACTCTAATAGAACAGTCATTGCAAACCATATACGAATTTTTGTTTGAATTTAAAGCACCTTTGAAGTCAAAATTGACAAACCCGACACTTATATGTATTACAAACCAATCAGATACAATAATGAAACACGAATATCTTTCATGTACATTGTAAATTAAGTGTAGATTAACACTAGGACATACATAGCCAGGAAATTGTAGAGCCAGACCACCTGGTACTTGCACTTATACCAGTTCTTCTTGTTAGCTCCTCCTTGGCAATGGAAGTGGACTGGAATTAGTAAAGCCATGTCTAAACAGAGTACCCCTCAAACACTACTCAAGAGATGAACTATGAAATACCAGGACAAATTAGAAAGCCAATCATTATTACTTCTGCGGAAAGCACTTTTGATTAAATATACTCAATTATCAGTTTTGTATAGATAACTCCACATTTTTGTTGACTTAATTTAAGCAGTCATTGTACAATAATTGTTGTACAACTTCTTACCAGTACAAATAGAATTTGTTTCAATATCATAATCACCACCATAACTTTTCTTGCAAATATTACTAGGAACAGTTGACAGCTTAGAGTAACGCAAGTGAGATGAAGAACCCCAGCCAGTTACAAAGACGCCATGGACAAAGTCAGGGAAATCTCTTCTCATTGTTGTATCCTTGGGTAGACAGACCGGAGATGTATCATTATTATTGACTGGCATGGATAACTTCAACAATGCAATGTTGTAGTCAATGACTTTATTCTGATATCCTACGTGGCAATATACAGCAGAAATAGTGCGAACAATTTCATTGGTTTGTGTCACAGGACATTTAGCCAGTTTATGAAGATATATTAAAATGTTAGAGTAGTCTAATCCACAAATACACTCTGCGGATGTCAGTACCCACTGATCATTGATGAGACTGCCTGAACACAAAAACGATGAGTTATTGTTAGTAGCATTAACACATAACTGAACATGCCAGCTGAACTTCCTCCTGTGTACATTTCCTGAATTACCGCCATTAACAGCTACATTACTAACACCACATTCAATGCAAGTCTTTCCATCACTAGCTAGAGCAAATGAAGGAGGACACTGGCAATAGTAGCTGCCTTGTGTGTTCACACATTCTCCATCACATAATGTAGATTCCAATCTACACTCATCAACATCTAAAATTAATTTGAAAAATATAAATGAAATGGCAAATGTGTGTATTACAATTCAAACAATTATTCCCTGGTATAAATATAGCACAACTATGTAGTTTAGTAATATCAGTGTAATAGCTAATATACTAATTGTAATGAATAGAATGAATACTAAATATTAAACTAGAGTTAGTTAGCAAACAAGTGTCAGCGGAAAGAAAAGCCGAACTACTGAAACAATAGAATGTTTGAGGTAGCAATAGGTAGAGTGACTGCCCCTTGCCATTCTTAAATGGTATAAAAATTGCTGATAGCAAAATGTTCACCTAAGAAAATAGGGACAAGAAAATTGTAACTCTAGTGGTACATAAGTACATAGATGCATGCAGAGAAGGTTGATATACAGTACACAGATCTCATGCATTAATTCCAATTTGTACGTATTCGCATTAAAGTCACCACAATAACTCAGAGTCATCTACTAGATGTTGCTGTTTAGTAACAAACATATTCCATACCAACACAATCTGAAGCATTCAACAAATCCACTCGGTATCCTGGTCTGCACATACAGAGCACAACTCCATTATCATCAACATTGGCAAAATGAGCACAATTAGTGGCACCAACATCAGTACAAGTATCAGCTACAAAATAGTAATAAAATATAGTAGCTAATTGATGTGCAGGAAATTTTTGGATACAATAGTTTATGTAACTTTTCAATTATTGACTACTATACCTCCTTGAGCTGTACCTTTAAATTGATAAAATATGGGCGTTTAGCGTGATACCAGTCAAGTACCCTGCTACACAACAGCATAGTGGCACCCTTTATCTCTGAAGGTTAGTCAGTAACTAGAGAGGGCAGTCCTATACATATGTAGTACATCCATGCACGGTGTTCCTAAGCTTTAAATTGCTTTGTGATCAGCTGGATAAACAAGTGACCAAATATGTGCTTGGCTTTTTAGTTGTGGGGATATTGGTGACTACATTATGGTCAATACCACTAAACCTTGTGTAAACGTTAGACTAATCAGATTCATGGAGCTCCACTGAAAGTGCTTTGTAGGAAAATCCCTACTTTGGCAATACACAAATTATAAATTTAAGTATCTTATTTCACTTTAATTACTATGTAGATATTGTAGTACGTACCAACACACATGGGAGGATCTGAGTTCCAAGTTCCATCTGGTAAGCATTTAGCTGTAGTGTTTCCAACAAGTCTGTATCCATTATAACATCCATAAGCTACTAATTTGTTATCCCCACTAACAGTTACAAAACCATTCTGTATATTAAGATTTGTAGGACATTGAGCTAAAAGGTATACAGTATTAACAGCTTATGAGTGTTACCAGTACAATTTCATACCTGTCACAGTAATTATAGCTTCTCTTGATATAGTCTCTCCATCCTGATTTCTAGTCACACAGATATATGATCCAGTATCTGATGGTACAGTGTTTATAATAGTTAGTTGTTTGCTATTAATCCCACTAGCCCTACTGGTGTCTACTTCACCATCAACACGTTGCCAGTGATAAAAGGTATCACCAAAACTCTCAGCCTCACAATTGAGTGACACGCTAGTACCCTGTCCAACAGTGACATCTTCAGGCTGCCTACTGATACGAGGAGGAGGTACTAAAGGTAGAAAATTCATAGTAAAACATTCAGCTACACATTTGACATATGAACACAAAACGCAAAGAAACTCTAAACAGATTGACTATTGAGGTTGCAACAACTTTTAGAACCATACAGGAGTGTTTTCATTTATTAATACAACAATACAGACATCTTTTCAACAAGCCGTACTTTGCACAGTCAGTTGCACACAGTCTGATTCAATTTGTCCTGCTTCATTACTAGCAATACAACAATATTCTCCAGCATCATGTGATGTAACATCAGAAATAATTAGAAATCCAGTAGTTGTTGATTCATCAATCTTAGTATCTTGAGTGGCTGTAACTGCTTTAGCAGGTAACATTTTACCATCTTGTCTTTTCCATGAGATTTTTGAATCACTAGCTGAACACGAAAAGGAAGCACTATATGGTGCTATAACCACACTGGGTTTAGGCGGAGCAACAATTGTAGGTGGTGGAGGTGTAGGAAGGGCTGTTTACAGAAAAGAAAGAGATACCATAACAGTATATATATCAATGCTTCAACACATACATAGTACACACATACAAACACAATTAATTGTACCAAGTGGAATTGGTTTAACCTTTACTAAGTCATAGATGTACACAATACATACATACATACATACAATACATACATATATAAAATAATTATTGTACCAAGTGGAATTGGTTTGGTTTTTACAAATGTACGTAGCATAATTACTTATATACTGTACATTGTCAATTTTATCACTTGTAAAGTTGTACAAGAAACTATAGTATTTAACTAATGAGTATACATATTGATCAGAAGCATGAAAATGTGTGTAATACAATTAAAATAAAATTATATATGTTGCACAATAAGTGATCTGAAAAAGAGAACAGTAAACACACCAACACTGGTTTAACTTACTTTCACTGTGGGAAGAAATATAAGCTACAAATATATAGAGAACACACTCAACTGTTATAATAGCTTGTAGGTGTAAACAGTTGCTACTATAGAGTGTACATATCCAGTAAACTAGTATTCATACAAAATGTGTCATACGATGACATTATAATTATGTGTATGCATGCACCTGTCAATAATCATATATGTATCCACTTAAATTTGCTTACCTTTCACATATCAATAATGTCCATGGCCTAGTGAGGTCATACAATACAACAAAGTTACCTTAACTATATATCCTGAATTGCAGCCAGTGATCCTGAATACTCTGTAATTCGCTGGTGGGCACAATCATCCCATGGCATTTCCAGGTGCCACAGGATGTCAAGGATATGTCAACCTGAAATAAAAATAATTCTGTAACTAGTAAATTCATGCATATAGACACAGTTACCAATGCTTGACATAAGCAGACAAAAATGCTAGGACATAGCACCTAAACTACGTAAACTATTTTTGATCAGACATTTGATCAGACAGTGAATACTTTTACCATGGAAAATTATTGTATTAAGTCAGATATGCATTTGTCTGAGTAAATTTTATACCAATTTTGGTTGGACATGATGTCCGACCAATATAGAACATGTTCGGACAAACACCAATTTTGGTCGGAAAATGTCAGATGTCAGACCATTATTTCAAGCACGGGATTACTGGCCTATCATATAGTATGGTAATTGTGCAAAAGGGATCACAAAGGTTTGTGTTTTTAAAGTGTCAATCAAAAACCAACCTCGGCAATCCTATAAAGCAATACATAAGACAGACAAGCAATTATAAAATGTTTGCCATCTACAGGTTACCATAATAATTAAAGTGTCGATGTGTATATTTACATTGAGACATATGAAGCTGCTGTAGCTCATATCCAAGGACATGGAGTCAAGGGAATTGTGACCACATTATTTTGGAATACTTGACTGCCTAATTAAAGTATTGTATAGAGGGAAACCTTGACGGGGTGATGAATTTGGCATTTTGCTACAAATTCGCCAAAGTTTTAACCCGCAAAGTACTCGCAGCACCTCGGATAAGCATCTTTATAGCTAAACACTGAGCTTGAATTCATAAAGTTTATTTCACCAAATCTTTAAATTCAACACAGTTTCGGTATCTTTCTTCATTCAAGCTTGGTATCTTCTTATCAAGGTAAACTATATCAAGGTATCTTCTTTCTTGGTGTCTTTTTTACCACAGCAGTTGCTTCAACAGTGTGTGACATATCAAGGTGAAATGAAATGTAAGTAATGAATATATTTTAGAAGGTTGCACTTTCACACAAAAACAAAAAAAACAACAGAAACCAGCCTGGCACCTTGACAGTATTGGTTAGGCATAATATAACCAAGCCCAAAAGTGCATTCAATATACTCCTAATAGGTTGCTACAATTTTTTAAATCTATTTTTTATTCAGTGGAATCTTTTGCTGACTGACTGACAGACTGATGCTTTCAAAGAAGCGTAATTTAATAACGGCTACCAGCTTAATTTTTTCACTGCTTCAGCCTGACAGGTACCTTTTGGCATACAACAGTGCATGCATGATTGACTTACCCTTGTCCTCCTTTGTCCCATTTACCTTTTTTGCTGACAACGCAAGGTGTTGATTTGCAGATGGCTTCCCTACCTTCATAATGAAATTGTCCACATTTTCTGCAGTAACTTGATTGATCACAGGAGCGCTTCTTGTACTGCTCTTCATTTGTAGTGCTGTGTGATGGGTTGAACACAACTGAAAACAAAGTATAATGGCCACTTCATATCATTGATAGTTAGGGTGTGCATTAGGGCATTCATCAAGGTACAGTTTTAGGCCTATATCCATCTAGATATGCATTTTTAAAGCAAGAAGGCTGTAAGCTTGAAGTGGGGAATCCAGCAGAGAGGATTATAACTAGTCTTCGTATAATGTCAGATCAAAGTCATAGTTGATCTGACATTGTATGGCAATGCTTAACAGCATGCGTAAGCATGCCAAGTTGGGCAGGGTTCTGCCCAGAAATCCCTGAGTGGTGACCTAAAGTTAACATGAACTGATATGCTGTGTGTTATATTAGGGTATAATGTACATTTATCAGTGATATATGTAAGAATTCTACTGGTCGGATTTAAGAGGTACTGGTCACTTTGAACCGCTGCCGACCAGTGTGGGCAGAACCCTGGTTGGGGCATACCCCCTGAATTTTTTTTGGATTTTCAAAGCTTGGATGTGAGTATTTTGACACCCAAAACTCATTTAGCAGCCATGTACTGTTACATTGTTAAACCACATAACATAATAAATCTGTAATAATAACATCATGATAATTTGATATGAAATTATCCAATGTGTTTTTTGACATGTATATCAATTATGGTCAGTTATGATTTTAACTGCAGGACATTTAAAACTCCTTTAGAAGTCACAAAAACAGTGTGTGAACATGTGGTAGAATGGTGCAGATTATATTGCACTTCATTGAAAGGTGCTGGTTCAAGTCAGACAACTTTTTTTATTTTTGCTCTTTTGAACCTTTTAGATACACCTTTTAAAAAGCTGTTCGATTGTTCTATTAGAGTCGATGACTGTTCTATTAGAGTATATTGATTCTTTTAGCGGAAATCGGTCGGCCATCCTTGACCCGTTCAATAGGTAACTGGGTGGTCTTTGAGCTAGTTGGTCGGTAAATGTCCAATGGCCGACCGTTATAATCCACTCTGGAATCCAATGGCTCTTAGATGTTTTAATCAATACTGAAGCAATCAAAACGTGCAAAAATTGTTCAATGTCATGTCCCACCTACCACAGGTCGGGCAACAGGTGGGGATTTGTAAGGGATCCATTACCCAAACTCATCCCCAGGATAGAGGAATTTGCAACATGAACAGCCATATTGTTAGTGATTCCCGGGATAAATAATGTGAATTAGTAGGGGATTTGTAACTCAAAGTTGTCACCAGGGGTGGGGAATTTGTCATCTAGCATTTGCAAATCCCCACCTCTCCCCGACCTGGGGTAGGTGGGGCTTGACATTGATAGGTACATTATTATAGTTTCATATCCATACGGGCTTTTATGATTTTACATGATCTTGACAAGGGTCTGGGGGATACGGATATGTCCTGGTCCTGTACGTTTGTACAGGCTAGCAATTAGTAAGTTCTTTACATAATTTCATTTCGCTCTAATTAACGCCTTCTCGCTCTAAATAATGCCTCCTTAATATTGCAAGTGTGAGAATGTCAGACACAAATACATGACGAGACTCCCAACAGGAACGATGGCTTAACGGTTAGTTTAATAATTAGCTCACCCTTCACATTTACTCGTCCCAAGCGGAATATTCCTCACTGCTGCTGCCTGGTAGCTAATTCTCCGTGATATTCTAACTTGTAAGGGTGAGCCGATCATCAGATGATCTATACAACGGGTAGGCTATCAAATTGCCCATGTTAATTACGTCCATTGTGCGCCTATAGGCGCTTCAATAAAATTAATTATACTTGTTACTGTGCAGAAATCAAAATGATTGTAGTGCACAGGTGTGATCATATGGAATGTGTAGACTCATCTAGAGTGGGGGAGCTAATTATACAATGGGGGGTTGTTCCATGTTTAGCTACTG
This sequence comes from Dysidea avara, assembly GCF_963678975.1. Lineage (NCBI taxonomy): Eukaryota > Metazoa > Porifera > Demospongiae > Dictyoceratida > Dysideidae > Dysidea > Dysidea avara. The sequence goes on from NC_089272.1 coordinate 33,098,913, forward strand.
AGGCCGAGGAAAAACCAAATTGTAACTGAGTCACTAAATCATACTGAGTTTGTAGCTATCCTCTCAGCTGGCAGTGCTTAGAGTTGATTCACAGTTTATCATCACTGCCCACATGGTATTATTTAAAGGCCTCAAAATTGTCATTGTAGCTATCATTATTATGTGGTGCTATAATTAACATCCTCTGAATAGAACACTTGTCCCTTGGTCTGTAATAGCCAACAGTGACTCAGTGGACTATTATTGGATAGAGGCACCTGTAAGCCTGTACATCCAAATCACACACACTAGTCAAACACAATTTACCAGTTACAAATCATATAATTACATTTCAGTCTGTCTGTCCAGCAGTTCTTAAACTGATTAGCTATAAGGGAAATGGCATCAATCACTGACTGGGGTAGAAAGACCTTGATAATCAAATTGTGTTGTGCTTGAATAATTTCGTATATTATACTCACTTTAAAAATCAAGATATACTCTAATAAAACACCCATGTGTATATAATCACCTGAATGACAAAAAATTTCTATTATTTAGACATAAGATCTGGAAAGTTTTAAAATGTTACACTGTACGTACTATATCATTGGAACTGTCATTGTCAACCTTAGAGGCTGGCTATATATATTGGACAATATAAGCAGAATGCTAATTCCAGCATGGATGTAACTGTAATGCTGTGAGTATTTGTTCATTGGTTAAGTGGCATGTTAAATTTGTTGTGCCCATACCGGAACAGGGTGAAGGTTGGCTTAAGCCAGGCTGTCTTGCAAAACACTTTTACAATTATGCTGGAGTTGCAGCGATGTATTTGTGTTCAGATGCTTCTCAGTTCTTTCCCTGAGAAAAAAAAAGGACAAATGATTTGGTCAAGTTGACAAGTTGTACCCATTACTTGTACTTTACTACAGTAACTGGTATTTACAATTGTACAAATAATGAGAAGTGAAAATGACCTATTCTCAAGTTCTTGGATGATAAAATGTGAATCAAATTTTCCAGGAGAAATAATTCCATAATACATCAACAAGAGTCGAAGTAGCAAAATTATTAAGAAAGTCCTCACAGTGTTTGCATGTTAGTTTGAATAATGTTAAGCCAGCTTGGGTCCAGATATAGTAAATAGCTAACTACATGGTTCAAAGATTATACATTGAATATTTTAAGCACTCTATCTTTGCATTTGCTAAGAAAAAAATTTTCATGGGACATTGTTTCTTTCAAAAGTACTTCACCTTTTAAAAATAGCAGGCTCAATTGCTCCATGCATTTACTCTGTGTATATTTACTCCTCTGTGTGTCTCTGAAAATACTTAACAACTTATATAGCTTGAAACTTTCTAGCCACACAAAGAGCTTTCCAATAAAGGGAATGCAGAAATCCTAGTAGAGGTATTACTTTGATCAAAGGTGAAATGAGCAAAATTACAAATAACAACACACATGAGAATGTATAACTTAACTATTACCATAATTTGCTTTATTTTTGTATGATTTACATGAATAACTGCTCTATTAGAGTAATTCGATCTTGTGTAAAAATTTTCGTGCAAGAAATTTTCATACAAATTTTGCATACGAATTACAATGAAAAAAAAGCAAATTATGCATGGTACTTAAAAATAGCAATGAAGTGATTCAGTCAAATGAACTGATCCTACCCTCTGCACACACAAGGTCAATAGATGCAGACTCTTTGAGGATCTTGCTGTAACACTGTCCATTTTTTCTGACAGCAGAGTGGCTAGTCTCTTGTACAGCACTGTGGCCAAAGGATGCATGTCTCCAGTGCATGAAAACACAAAAGGAGAAAATGTCCCATGTTCTACTTCATGGATCCTCTCTTCACGTTTCCTCTTCTCCTCTAGCTCCACACATGTCTGTAACACTGGGGTAAAGATACTGAACAGTGTGTGAGAGCAAAAGGATTAAACACCTTGACATCAAAATAAACTTCCTGACCACATTCCCAAAAACCATTGGCAACATCAAGACAAGTCCCGTCCTCAACATTAGCCAACCTATGCTGAAAAGATTCCCCTGTTAATGGTTGTAGAGATGGTTCAACTTCAACACTATGACGGTTCAGCTAATAGTCCAGCAGTGATGTCTCAAAGCTCATTGAGACAAATTAATAGGGAGACCACCACATGGGCAACAAAGGACATGCTCAACAGAGAATTGCTATGGCAATGTTTGTACAAGACAACTAAATACATTATATTCTTTACCCACATGCAAACGTATTGTGAACCCTTGTTAACGCAGTTATAAATATCTGACTAACATTTGAAATCTTGCTGGAAAGTATTTCAACTACAGTAGCACACACACACACACACTATATATTACACAATGTTAAACTGAAACATTCCTCTCTATAATATTATGGGAGGAAAAACAACCTTTCTAAATATGCAGCAGTTCAACTAAATCTACTAAAGCAGGTCAAGTAGTAACAGGATCACACTATATGTGTAGTCCAGTAGTTTCCACGATCCAACCCAACACATTAGTAGCTGGAAGAGTGCTAGTGTACACATCATATGGTAGAGTTGCTTGACACTTGGCATTGGCAATTCCAACCATAACAAACCACACCCTAGGTGATCTGATCTGGTATACCATCGGACTGCCATCATCACATGTACCATTTGGATCATATTTATCTGTAATGGTTAATTGGTAAGTATTAAAGTTGAATTCAGCATGGTGCTGTACGTAGCATGCAAGAGGCTATAGCTACAATATACTATTTAAGGAAGGACAGAAAAGGTACAGTATCTTCCTCGCTTCTCTTATGTAACCAGACAAGTACAAGGAACAGTAGTGAAACAAGGGAGGTCATCTACACCTACAGATATACTAGTGGACACTTAATGGCTATACGTATGGAGTAAATGTCCACTAGTATATCTTCAGGTACAGGCCCTTGTTCACTACTTTTTATTTCTTTGGTGCCTAGCTAATTGAACTTGAAATTTCCTTGTACTCATTTGTTTATAACTTAATTATAACTGGTGAACCTGCACGTGGCACATTAAAAGAAAGAATGGTGTCGGGCTTATTGTTTTCATCTGAAGACACGTTCCAACTGTCGATTACTGAAATAGCAAAGTGTCCATTATGCTTTGTTTTCAGCTATGTTCAGCCTATTAAAAATGAAGAACACTATGAGAAGGACCTCTGTAATCAATCCAGTTACAACAGAAATTCACTTGTACAAACGTAGGGTAGCCATCACATGGCACTACTGCAAATCAACGCCTTGTATTGCAAGTGGGACACAAAGGAGGACACAGGTAAGTCCATGACGTATGCATTGTACATTTGCGGTTTACTAACAGGCACCTGCCAAGCTGAAGCAGTGTTGAACAGTGACAAAATCAAGCTTGTAGCTGATTTACGCTTGTCTGAAGGCATCAGTCAGTCAGTAGAAAATTGTAGCAACCTATTGGAAGAGTTTTAGGTCATATTTAAGGCAGGGCTTGGCTATACCTAACCAATACTACCAAGAAGGTACATGTATTGTGAGGCTGGTTTATGGTCAACATTTTTTGTGACAAAGTGCAAACCTCCAAATGTATGTCACTACCATACTGTATGATAACTACAAAAGAAATCTCATTAAGATAGTAAATTAAGGATGGTCATTTACTCTAATAGAACAGTCATTGCAAACCATATACGAATTTTTGTTTAAATTTAAAGCACCTTTGAAGTCAAAATTGACAAACCTGACACTTATATGTATTACAAACCAATCAGATGCAATAATGAAACACGAATATCTTTCATGTACATTGTAAAATTAAGTATCAAGACACACGATAGTGTGTCGTACGGTCCAAGAAGCCGGCGCGCCACACCGTGAGTATATTAACAGGAAGAAAGAATACGCAATTTTCACACCTATGTAGCTCTGTGATCACTTATCCGATTGGAACCAAATTTGCTGGAGGCGTGCCGCCCAGTTAGGGTAGTCTACATACCAAATTTGAAGAAAGTCGCTCCAGTCATTTCCGAGATACGAGCGAACAAAATTTCGTTTTAATTTCTTCGTTTTTTTCTTCTTCATCTTCTTCATTTCGCACACTTCGCAAAATTCGCCATAAAACACGAATGCGAGCTCGGATTGGGCTGAAATTTGGCACACTTGAAGGGCTCATTAAGGCGGATCTCCGTACCAACTTTGGTAGGAATCCGATGAACATTCACGGAGTTATGACCGATTATTTGCGTAAAATAAGGTCGAAGGTCTGTCACGCCTACAGGGTAAACGCCTTGGAGGAATCAGTTGAAAATTGATATGTAGATGGAGCAACCATCGTAGGAGTGCCTTTTTGTGGTTTAAAAGGAATCGGAATAAAGACCATGGAGATATGACACGAAACCCAACCTGTGTCAAAATTACGCGATCGATTTTTATGAATAAAAAAACTATTAGTTTTCGTATCTACCAGGCAAACCGCTTAGAGCAACGAGCTGAAAATCAGTATGTAGCTGGAATAATCATCATAGAAAGTCCTTGCAGTAGAACAGAAGAATCGGATTACAAATCACTGAGTTATGATTCAAAAGGCAACTACGTGCAGCAAACGCGAGATCGAGATACTCTAATAGAACAGTCACCCTAATAAAGCATTCAGCTGCATGTATAATTTACTCAGTTATATTACATTGTAAGTTATTCTGTAGGGAATTCAGCTACAAACAAGTCACCCTGTAGTCAGATCAGCTAGAAGAAGGTACCTAATAGAGAATTCAGCTACAAATAAGCCATCATGTAGAGAGTTCAGCTCAAATAAATCACCCTGTAGAGAATTCAGCTACAAAAAAATTGCCCTGTAGAGAAATCAGCTAGAAGAAGTTACCTTGTAGAGAGTTCAGTTACAAAGAAACAATCATGCAAAGAGTTTAGCTGCAAACAAATCACCCAGTAAAAAGTTCCGCTATGAACAGATCACACTGTAGAGAGTTCAGTTAGAAACAAGTCATCCTGTAGATAGATCAGCTAGAAGAAGTCACTTTGTAGAGAGTTCACCTACAAAGAAATCACCCTGTAGAAAGATCAGCTAGAAGTTACCTTGTAGAGAGACCAGCTAGAAACAAGTCATCCTGTAGAGAGTTCAGCTAGAAGAAGTTACGTTGTAAAGAGTTCAGCTACAAACAAATCACCCTGTAGAGAGATCAGCTAGAAGTTACCTTGTAGAGAGACCACCTAGAAACAAGTCATCCTGTAGAGAGTTCAGCTAGAAGAAGTTACGTTGTAAAGAGTTCAGCTACAAAGAAACTACCATGTAGAGAGTTCAGCTGCAAATAAATCGCCCTGTAGAGATTTCAGCTACAAACAAATTACCCTGTAGAAAGATCAGCTAGAAGAAGTTACCTTGTAGAGAGTTCAGCTACAAACAAATCACCCTGTAGAGAGTTCAGCTACAAAGAAACTACCATATAGAGAGTTCAGCTGCAAACAAATCGCCCTGTAGAGAATTCAGCTACAAACAAATCATCCTGTAGAAAGGTAAGCTAGAAGAAGTTACCTTGTAGAGAGTTCAGCTAGCAACAAGCCACCCGTAGAGAGTTCAGCTAGAAGAAGTTACACTGTAGAGAATTCAGCTACAAAGAAGCTACCATGTAGAGAGTTCAGCTGCAAACAAATCGCACTGTAGAGAATTCAGCTACAAACAAATCACCCTGTAGAAAGGTCAGCTAGAAGAAGTTACCTTGTAGAGAGTTCAGCTACAAACAAATCACCCTGTAGAGAGTTCAGCTACAAACAAGTCACCCTGTAGAGAGTTCAGCTACAAACAAGTCACCCTGTAGAGAGATCAGTAAGAAACAAGCCACCCGTAGAGAGTTTAGCTAGAAGAAGTTACATTGTAGAGAGTTCAGCTACAAAGAAACTACCATATAGAGAATTCAGCTGCAAACAAATCGCCCTGTAGAGAATTCAGCTACAAACAAATCACCCTGTAGAAAGGTCAGCTAGAAGAAGTTACCTTGTAGAGAGTTCAACTACAAACGAACCACCCTGTAGAGAGTTCAGCTAGAAACAAGTCACCCTGTAGAGAGATCAGCTAGAAACAAGCCACCCGTAGAGAGTTCAGCTAGAAGAAGTTACATTGTAGAGAGTTCAGCTACAAAGAAGCTACCATGTAGAGAGTTCAGCTGCAAACAAATCGCCCTGTAGAGAATTCAGCTACAAACAAATCACCCTGTAGAAAGATCAGCTAGAAGAAGTTACATTGTAGAGAGTTCAGCTACAAAGAAACTACCATGTAGAGAGTTCAGCTGCAAACTAACTACCCTGTAAAAAGATCAGCTAGAAGAAGTTACCTTGTAGCTACAAACAAATCACCCTGTAAAGAATTCAGCTACAAACAAGTCACCCTGTAGAGAGGTCAGCTAGAAACAAGCCACCCGTGGAGAGTTCAGCTAGAAGAAGTTACACTGTAGAGAGTTCGGCTACAAAGAAACCACCATGTAGAGAGTTCAGCTGCAAACAAATCACCCTGTAGAGAATTCAGCTACAAACAAATTACCCAGTAAAAAGATCAGCTAGAAGAAGTTACCTTGTAGAGAGTTCAGCTACAAACAAATCACCCTGTAGAGAGTTCAGCTAGAAACAAGTCACCCTGTAGAGAGATCAGCTAGAAACAAGCCACCCGTAGAGAGTTCAGCTATATAGAAGAAGTTACACTGTAGAGAGTTCAGCTACAAACAAATCACCCTGTAGAGAGTTCAGCTACAAACAAATCGCCCTGTAGAGAATTCAGCTACAAACAAATCACCCTGTAGAAAGATCAGCTAGAAGAAGTTACCTTGTAGAGAGTTCAGCTACAAACAAATCACCCTGTAGAGAGTTCAGCTACAAACAAGTCACCATGTAGAGAGTTCAGCTAGAAGAAGTTACATTGTAGAGAGTTCAGCTACAAACAAATCACCCTGTAGAGAGTTCAGCTACAAACAAGTCACCCTGTAGAGAGATCAGCTAGAAACAAGTCATCCTGTAGAGAGTTCAGCTAGAAGAAGTTACATTGTAGAGAGTTCAGCTACAAAGAAACTACCATGTAGAGAGTTCAGCTACAAACAAATTGCCCTGTAGAGAATTCAGCTACAAACAAATCACCCTGTAGAAAGATCAGCTAGAAGAACTTACCTTGTAGAGAGTTCAGCTACAAACAAATCACCCTGTAGAGAGTTCAGCTACAAACAAGTCACCCTGTAGAGAGATCAGCTAGAAACAAGCCATCCGTAGAGAGTTCAGCTAGAAGAAGTCACATTGTAGAGAGTTCAGCAGTTTAGCTGCAAACAAATCGCCCTGTAGAGAATTCAGCTACAAAGAAATCACCCTGTAGAAAGATCAGCTAGAAGAAGTTACCTTGTAGAGAGTTCAGCTACAAACAAATCACCCTGTAGAGAGTTCAGCTACAAACAAGTCACCCTGTAGAGAGATCAGCTAGAAACAAGTCATCCTGTAGAGAGTTCAGCTAGAAGAAGTTACATTGTAGAGAGTTCAGCTACAAAGAAACTACCATGTAGAGAGTTCAGCTACAAACAAATTGCCCTGTAGAGAATTCAGCTACAAACAAATCACCCTGTAGAGAGTTCAGCTACAAACAAGTCACCCTGTAGAGAGATCAGCTAGAAACAAGCCATCCGTAGAGAGTTCAGCTAGAAGAAGTCACATTGTAGAGAGTTCAGCAGTTTAGCTGCAAACAAATCGCCCTGTAGAGAATTCAGCTACAAAGAAATCACCCTGTAGAAAGATCAGCTAGAAGAAGTTACCTTGTAGAGAGTTCAGCTACAAACAAATCACCCTGTAGAGAGTTCAACTACAAACAAGTCATCCGGTAGAGGGATCAGCTAGAAGGACCACCTTGCAGAGAGGTCAGCTACAAAGAAATCACCCTGCTTTATCTTTTCTTCTTCCTGTAGTAAAGAAAAAAAATGACAGGTTAAAAAGCCCTAAAGCCGGCCATAGGCCGGCTTTGGGGTATACAAATACAAAAAGAAGTGAAATCTAATCCAAAACAGCCAAGCTGTAAAAAAAGAGTGCGGCCCTGAGAAAGGCTATGGTGAAAAAAGATGTGAAATCCAAGGTGGCGGCCAAGAAATGGTTGTGATGGTAGGTTAATGGTAAAAATTTTAATAACAACAATTCAGGTGAATTTGGTGCCGCTTGGTCTTGGCACAAAATTCACTTGAATTGTTGTTATTAAAATTTTTACCATTAACCTACTATCACAGCCATTTCTTGGCCGCCACCTTGGATTTCACATCTTTTTTCACCATAGCCTTTCTCAGGGCCGCACTCTTTTTTTACAGCTTGGCTGTTTTGGATTAGATAGATTTAACACTAGGACATACATAGCCAGGAAATTGTAAAGCCAGACCACCTGGTACTTGCACTTATACCAGTTCCTCTTGTTAGTTCCTCCTTGGCAATGGAAGGGGACTGAAATTAGTAAAGCCATGTCTAAAAAGAGTACCCCTCAAACACTGCTCAAGAGATGAATTACAAAATGCCAGGACAAATTAATTGATCTGAAAGCCAATCATTATTACTCCTGCGGTATGCACTTTTGGTTAAATATACTAAATTATCAGTTTTGTATAGATAACTCCACATTTTTGTGGACTTAATTTAAGCAATCATTGTACAATAATTGTAGTACAACTTCTTACCAGTACAAATAGAATTTTTTTTAATATCATATTCCCCACCATAACTTTTCTTGCAAATATTACTAGGAACAGTTGACAGCTTAGAGTAACGCAAGTGAGATGAAGAACCCCAGCCAGTTACAAAGACACCATGGACAAAGTCATGGAAATCTCTTCTCATTGTTGTATCCTTAGGAAGACATATCGGAGAAGTATCACTACTATTGACTGGCATGGATAACTTCAGCAATGCAATGTTGTAGTCAACAACTTTATTCTGATATCCTATGTGGCAATATACAGCAGAAATAGTGCGAACAATTTCATTAGTTTGTGTCACAGGACATTTAGCCAGTTTATGAAGATATATTAAAATGTTAGAGTAGTCTAATCCACAAATACACTCTGCGGATGTCAGTACCCACTGATCATTGATGAGACTGCCTGAACACAAAAACGATGAGTTATTGTCAGTAGCATTAACACATAACTGAACATGCCAGCTGAACTTCCTCCTGTGTACATTTCCTGAATTGCCGCCATTAACAGCTACATTACTAACACCACATTCAATACAAGTCTTTCCATCACTAGCTAGAGCAAATGAAGGAGGACACTGGCAATAGTAGCTGCCTTGTGTGTTCACACATTCTCCATCACATAATGTAGATTCCATTGCCGGCAATTTACACTCATCAATATCTAAATTTGAAAAACATAATTAAATGGCAAATGTGTGTATTACAATTCAAACAATACTATACATTCCCTAGTATAAATATAGCACAAAAACATACCTTTGTAACAATGAATATACCACTTGTAATGTTTGGCATTAAAACAGGATAAATATTAAATTATTACACAGATTATAGCTACATTAATGGGAAAGAATAGTCAAAACACTACTGAAACAATTGTAAGCTTGTGGAACGTATAGCAATAGGTAATTACCCCCTGCCATTCTTAAATGACAGTGATGGCATCACTCAAATGCAACGTTGTCCTGCACTAGTGCAAGCAATTAAAAAACTCACTAATTAAAGGGCGTGGTACCCGTTTCGCTTGCGAGTATTCATCCCAAATGAAAAGGGATGAATTTTCATGAGCAAAATTGGTGCCACACCCACGTTTTTTAATTGCCTGCACTCATGCAAGACGATGTTACATTTGAACGATACGTTCAGGGGGGTGTATGTACTGTATGAAAATTTCTAAAAACGTTTACCTAAGAAAGCAGGGACAACAGAAAGAAACACACTCATGTATTGTATCTCTGGTGGTACATGAAATATCAACATAGGTAAGTATGGATTTTGATAGATACTGTATACAGTACTGATTTCTATGTATTTGTATTTTAGTCACCACAACCACTCAGCAGTCATCTACTAGATGTTGCTGTTTAGTAACAAACATATTCCATACCAACACAATGTGAAGCATTCAACAAATCCACTCGGTATCCTGGTCTGCACATACAGAGCACAACTCCATTATCATCAACATTGGCAAAATGAGCACAATTAGTGGCACCAACATCAGTACAAGTATCAGCTACAAAATAGTAATAAAATATAGTAGCTAATTGTTGTGCAGGAACTTTTTGGATACATTAGTTTATGTAACTTTTCAATTATTGACTACTATGCCTCCTTGAGCTGTACCTTTAAATTGATTGATTCATTTTAGGTGCAGATCATTCTCATGATAGCGGTTAAACTGATTAATATTTCTAAATTTTTGTTTGCTCTTTTTATGACATAATTATGACTACTAAACCCACACATACCACATCAAAGTAGACATTATGCTTGGATGTTCCTTTTGTTACACATCATTACAACAAAGAACAGTACAAAAAGTGTCTCTGCAATCCTCACTAGTCAAGTGCCGATAAACAAGTAACCAAATTATGTGGTTGGCTTCTTACTAGTGGAGATATTGGTGACTACATTATGGCCAATACCACCAAACCTTGTGTAAACACTAGACTAATTAGATTGTAGGAAAATCCCTACTTTGGCAATACACAAATTATATATTTAAATTTCATTTTAACTACTAGGTAGATATTATAGTTTGCATGAGACGTACCAACACACATGGGAGGCTCTGAGTTCCAAGTTCCATCTGACAAGCATCTAGCTGTAGTGTTTCCAACAAGTCTGTATCCATTATAACATCCATAAGCTACTAATTTGTTATTATCACTAACAGTCACAAAACCATTCTGTATATTAAGATTTGTAGGACATTGAGCTAAAAGGTATACAGTATTAACAGCTTATGAGTGTTACCAGTACAATTTCATACCTGTCACAGTAATTATAGCTTCTCTTGATATAGTCTCTCCATCCTGATTTCTAGTCACACAGACATATGATCCAGTATCTGATGGTACAGTGTTTATAATGGTTAGTTGTTTGTTATTAATCCCACTAGCCCTACTGGTATCTACTTCACCATCAACACGTTGCCAGTGATAAAAGGTATCACCATAACTCTCAGCTTCACAATTGAGTGACACGCTAGTACCCTGTCCAACAGTGACATCTTCAGGCTGCGTACTGATATGAGGAGGAGGTACTAAATGTAGAAAATTCATAGCAAAACATTCAGCTACACATTTGACATATGTACACAAAACACAAAGAAACTCTAAACAGATTGACTATTGAGGTTGCAACAACTTTAAACATACAGAAGTGTTTCATGTATAAACACAACAATACAGACATCTTTTCAACAAGCCGTACTTTGCACAGTCAATTGCACACAGTCTGATTCAGCTTGTCCTGCTTCATTACTAGCAATACAACAATATTCTCCAGCATCATGTGCTGTAACATCAGAAATAATTAGAAATCCAGTAGTTGTTGATTCATCAATCTTAGTATCTTGAGTGGCTGTAACTACTTTAGCTGGTAACATTTTACCATCTTGTCTTTTCCATGAGATTTTTGAATCACTAGCTGAACATGAAAAGGAAGCACTATATGGTGCTATAACCACACTGGGTTTAGGTGGAGCAACAATTGTAGGTGGCAAACTTGGAGGAAGAGCTGTTTACACAAAAGAAAGAGATACCGTAATGGTATGTATCAATACTTCAACACATACATAATGCACACATACAAACACAATTAATTGTACCAAGTGGAATTGGTTTACCCTTTACTAAGTCACGCATGTACACAATACATACATACACACATACAATACATACATACATACATGCGTACATATATAAAATAATTATTGTACCAAGTGGAATTGGTTTGGTTTTTACAAATGTACGTAGCATAATTACTTATATACTGTACATTGTCAATTTTATCACTTGTAAAGTTGTACAAGAAACTATAGTATTTAACTAATGAGTATACATGTTGATCAGAAGCATGAAAATGTGTGTAATACAATTAAAATAAAATTATATATGTTGCACAATAAGTGATCTGAAAGAGAACAGTAAGCACACCAACACTGGTTTAACTTACTTTCACTGTGGAAAGAAATATAAGCTACAAATATATAGAGAACATACTCAACTGTTATAATTGCTTGTAGGTGTAAACAGTTACTACTATGGAGTGTACACATCCAGTAAACTAATATTCATACAAAATGTGTCATACGATGACATTATATGTGTATGCATACAACAAATGAGAAGTTTGATGCGCCTGTCAATAATCATATATGTATCCACTTAAATTTGCTTACCTTTAACATATCAATAATGCCCATGGCCTAGTGAGGTCATACAATACAATAATGCTACCTTACTATATATCCTGAATTGTAGCAAGCAATCCTGAACACTCTGTAATTTGTTTGTTGGCACAATCACCCCTTGGCATTTCCAGGTGCTACAGGATGTCAAGAATATGTCAGCCTGAAATGTGTAGCTAGTAAATTCATGCATATAGGCACAGGTTACTGGCCTATCATATGGTATGGTAATACCATATGAGCAGAAATTTTGGCATGGAATTAAAATTGGCGGATGCTCACAAAATCGCCAAATTAAAATCTCGCCATTAGTGTTTCTAATTGGGGCGAGCCTGAGCAAGCCCCACACTAACGAGTCAACGGTGTAATGGACCCGTTTACAAAAAATTACGATAAGAAACAGAGTCAATGTGTAATGGATCCGTAATACAACAATAAATTACGATATAAAGCGGATACCTTACACTTGCTCCAGCGTAATGATTCATATCACGATAAATCAACGGCGTAGATTACTGCCTTCCCATATTTGGCGATGTGTAATGGACCACATCACGAGAATTACCGGCCTAGATTACTGCTTTCCCATATTTGGCGATGTGTAATGGACCATACAACGGGATTTACCGGCGTAGATTACTGCTTTCCCATATTTGGCGATGTGTAATGGACCATACAATGGGATTTACCGGCGTAGATTACTGCTTTCCCATATTTGGCGATGTGTAATGGACCATATCACGGGATTTACCGGCGTAGATTACTGCTTTCCCATATTTGGCGATGTGTAATGGGCCATATCACGGGATTTACCGGCCTAGATTACTGCTTTCCCATATTTGGCGATGTGTAATGGACCATATCACGGGATTTACCGGCCTAGATTACTGCTTTCCCATATTTGGCGATGTGTAAAGGACCATATCACGGCATTCACCGGCGTAGATTACTGCCCTCCCCAGCCACGTGCAATGGATGCAGATGAACGCCTTCGACACAGGAGAGAGCAGTACAGGCGCAGGAGATAGAGAAACCCCTGAAGATGCGGAAAGAAGAAAGTGTAGAGACAGGGAGCATATGAGACGGCGAAGAGCAGGGATGACAGCGGAGCAGAGGAGAATTGAAAGAACTAGAAATGCACTACCCTCCCCACAAATCCCTACGCAATTTAATCGGGAAGTTCCATCATTTAATGATCCTGCCGTCATGTGAAAGATGTGTGAGTTTCACGAGGGCCTACTCAATTTAGAATTTTCATGCTGTGTAGTCTGTATGGAACGTTTCCCTTCCATATCCGTTAATGCTATGAACGTTTGTAAAAGATGCACAACGGATAAACATTTGCCAAAATTGTATCACAAGCTAAGGGAGCAGTACTAGACACTGGCAATTGGCGTTCACAGATGATGCAGACGCATTGGATGTCTTGGATTATGATGAAGACCTGGATGACAATGTCAGCAATCGGGATGATCCAGAGAACTACATTGTTATAATTGTAATTATCATATTTATTTCACCTTTATAGCTAATTAACACATTGATTTCTAGCAAGTCATTTCATTCTTATTTGTACCGAGTACCAAAAAATCTACATGCAACTAGCTATACTATAACAAACTAAGTGTAATAGCTAAAGAATGTCCAACTTCCTGAATTCCCAAATAGCTTATTATGGTTTCTTTTAGATCTCCTTAGATCCTACAGTTGACTTATCAATAAAAGCATCAAGCTTGTACTGATACAGGTAAAATCCATGAGCAATATGAACTATTCATACAACTCGTAAGGTCTATAGTAGTTTGCACTGCCATCAATACTTCAAAGTCATCAGGCTCGCCCCACGATGCTGTTTGCATCTGTCTAGTATTTCAACCGATTGAACAGGCGAAAGATCATGCAAGAAACAAGGTGGTGTATCTAGATTGATGTAGCTACTACTGGAGATCAGTCAGTGGTTAACCAAACAATTCTACGATTGTCTGTCTAAATATCACAGATTAAGGAGGCCCTAGACTATTTCACTGAACAAAGACCGCTCGAGGAAGATACACCTCGAGAAACATGCAGCGGAGCCGGATCGTAACTAGCTAATTGGCATGGAAAATGTTCCCAATCACTTCGTCTCCTTTTGCTACACTGTCACGGATTCTCCGTCTCACATGAAACTTACTCCAGTGTGCGGGCCAATGAAGTAAACATACATACATCTCAATTGCAAATGAGAATCCAGCTATACAATTTGCTACCACGAGGGCTCGCATGCAGGATTCCATGTTGCATTTTGTCAAATTAAACTCTCGCCAAATACAAATTATTAAGCAAACACCAAATATTCTTGCCAAAATTTCTGCTTATACGGTATTGTGTAAAAGGGATCACAAAGGTTTGTGTTTTTAAAGTGTCAATCAAAATCCAACCTTGGCAATCCTATAAAGCAATACGTAAGACAGACAAGTAATTACAAAATGTTTGCCATCTACAGGTGACCATAATAATTATAGCGTTGATGTGAATATTTACATTGAGACATATGAAGCTACTGTAGTTCACATCCAAGGGCATGGAGTCAAGGGAATTGTGACTACAATATTTCAGAATCCTTGACTGCCTAATAAAAGTATCGTATAGAGGGAAACCTTGGCGGGGTGATGAATTTGGCATTTTGCTACAAATTCGCCAAAGTTTTAACCCGCAAATTACTTGCAGCACCTTGAATAAGCATTTTTATAGCTAAACTCTGGGCTGGAATTCATCAAAGTTTATTTCACAGAATCTTTAAATTCACCAAAGTTTATCCCGCTGAAGTTTCAGTATCTTTCTTCACTCAACCTTGATATCTTCTTATTATCAAGGTAATTTTATATCAAGGTATCTTCTTTCTTGGTGTCTTTTTTACCACGGCAGTTGCTTCAACAGTTTGTGACATATCAAGGTGAAATGAAACGTAAGCAAAGAAGGTTGCACTTTCTCACAAAAAAACACTGACCAGAACCTTGACAGTATTGGTTAGGCATATAACCAAACCCAAACGTGCATTCAATATAACCCCAATAGGTTGCTACAATTTTTTTAATCTATTTTTTATTCAGTGGAATCTTTTGCTGACTGACTGACTGATGCATTCAAAGAAGCGTAGGTTAATAACACCTAAGGCTACCAGCTTAATTTTTTCACTGCTAGATGTTGCTTCAGCCTGACAGGTGCCTTTTGGCATACCACAGTACATGCATGATTGACTTACCCTTGTCCTCCTTTGTGTGTCATTTATCTTTGTTTGGGGCAATTGGAAACAGTGGAAATGGAAACTGGAAACGGAAAGTGGAAATGGTCAAATTTCATATAAAACCCTTGATTAGTGGCCACCTCGTAAAGACCACCTTCTTATAAAGACCACCTCTGTACAAGACCACATTGTAATTAGATCTCAATAAGGACCACTTTGTGGTCACCTTTGATAAAGACCACCCCATTACATGGTAATATTTGGTAAGCTTCAAACATATATTTCATGACTCAAATCAATGTCATCTCTTTGTCCACACTCTACTCAAGTCATATACCATCATCACTTAGTTTGTAGCAGCATAGATAATACTATGGTACAAGAATGTGTCATACAAAAATATTCCATGCAAGTGAAATGTAAATAGTACACTACAACCTACTGTATCAACGAAGAGCCTAGTCTTTTTAGCTGTTTTGATGAAGCGGTCTGACAGGATGTTTGGAACCTAGCTATTATTGCAATGTGAATAGGTGGTCTTTATAAAAGGTGACCATGAAGTGGTCAGTATGTCTTAGCCATCTTGAGATCTAATTATAATGTGGCCTTTGTACAGAATTGGTTTTTATAAGAAGGTAGTTTTTAAGAGGTGGACACTAAACAAGGGTTTTACTCTACAGTACATTTATATGACGATTTGACAATTTTTATTTTCCATTTCTACTTTCCGTTTCCGGTTTCCATTTCCACTGCTTCCAATTACCCATCTTTTATTGCTGACAATGCAAGGTGTTGATTTGCGGATGGCTTCCCTACATTCGTAATGAAAATTGTCCACATTTTCTGCAGTGACTTAATTGATCACAGGAGCACTTCTTGTACTGTTCTTCATTTGTAGTGCTGTGTGATGGGTTGAACACAACTGAAAACAAAGTACAATAGCCACTTCATATCATTGATAGTTACGGTATGCCATGACTTGACTTCACAAATAAGCTGAATTAGGAGTGAACTAATGCTTTTATCCATCTAGATATGTTGTTTTAAAGCAAGAAGACCGCAAGCTTAGAAACAGCAATCATTTGACTGTAAACAAAAAACACACACATAACACATTTGCTGTACAGAATAAAAATTCTAGAGCGGGCCATTCAGTTTAAAGACAAACTTAAGGAAAGCTGCTTCGAGAATAGTGTTGCATGAGTAACTTAGTTTAGAATGGCTTTGTTCTAGTTTCTGTAGGTCTATATAAACAGACACCATGTTTCCTAAGCCAACTTTTAGTGGGTTTCTCGTGCATTTTTGACCTTACCATGTTGGTAAATATGCAGAATTCTGCTAAAATCAGTAAATTTTATTAGGTGCATAATCCCAATGGATATTTCAATATGGTTTATTTTTAGTTGTTTTTTCTAAAGTATATGCCTTTCCCGGGCATAGGTGGGGATTTGCACAATAGATAAAGTAAAAGACTCACCCCTTGGGCAAAATATTTTTACAATGCCCAATGTTAGACACACCCACCACCCTGGGGGAACATGGGGACTTCGTGTAGTATCCATGTAATGGACACAAGTTTACAATTATTAGTACAATCACCACAGCCTGTCAAAAAATTCAAAATGACTGATTTTAATGTCATTCAAAATTCCATGAAAAAAAATTTACAATTACAAAATCCCACCTGTATGTAGAGTGTTAAATTCCCGCAAAGGATGCACAAATCCCCACCTATGCCCGGAGGGGGGAGTGGGGCTTGACATTGATATGTGCATAACAGTTACTGTTTTCTAAAGATCTGGGTAAGAATATTCTAAGGTTCCTGTACGCCTTTGTACAGGACCTTAGTCGGCTAGCAATTAGTAAGTTCTTCAATAATTTCACCTCGCTCTAATTAATGCCTTCTCGTTCTGCAAGCGTGAGAAGACACAAATACATGACGCGACTCCAACAGGAACGATGGCTTAACGGTTAGTTTAACAATG
Source organism: Dysidea avara (assembly GCF_963678975.1). NCBI lineage: Eukaryota > Metazoa > Porifera > Demospongiae > Dictyoceratida > Dysideidae > Dysidea > Dysidea avara. The sequence goes on from NC_089272.1 coordinate 33,116,535, forward strand.
ATGATGAGCTCACCCTTCACATTTACTCCTGCACACACTTTTCCAAGCGTAAAATTCCTCGCTGCTGCTGCCCGGTAGCTAATTCTCCATGATCTTTTAATTGTAATAGTGAGCCGATCATCAGATAATCTATAAAACGGGTAGGCTATCATATCGCTTTGTTCTCCCATGACCATATCAAGTCCATTGTGCGCCTATAGGCGCTTCAATAAAATTAATTATATTTTTTACTGTGCAGAAATGATTGTAGTGCACAGGTGTGATCATAGGGAATGTGTAGGTTAGTACAAAACTCATCTAGGGTGGGGGAGCTAATTATACAAGGGGGGGGATGGGGTATTCCAATGTCTAGCTACTGAGGCCAGGGAAAAACCAAATTGTAAGGTCACTCAGAAATATGATCATGCATACTGAGTTTATAGCTAGCTGTATAATATTCTCTCAGCTGGCAATGATTAGAGTTGATTCATCACTGCCCACATGGTATTTGAAGGCCTCAAAAGTTTCATTATAGCTAGCTATCATTATTATTTTTATCACGTGGTGCTATAATTAACGTCCTCTGAATAGAACACTTGTCCCTTGGTCTGTAATAGCCAACAGTGACTCAGTGGCCAGGACTATTATTGGATAGAGGCACCTGTAAGCCTGTACATCCAAATCACACACATTAGTCAAACACAATTTACCAGTTACAAATCATATAATTACATTTCAGTCTGTCCAGCAGTTCTTAAACTGATTAGCTATAGGGAAAATGGCATCAATCACTGACTGACCTTGATAATCAATTTGTGTGGGGCTTGAATAATTTCGTATATTATACTCACTTTTAAGATCAAGATATACTCTAATAAAACACTCATGTGTATATAATCACCCGACAAAAAATTCTATTATTTAGACATAAAGCCTGGAAAGTTTTTGAATATTACACTGTACGTACTATATCATTGGAACTGTCATTGTCAACCTTAGAGGCTGTCTATATTGGACAAGATAAGCAGAATGCTAATTCCAGCATGGATGTAATTGTTACTGTTGTGAGTATTTGTTCGTTGGTTCAGTGGCATTGTTAAATTTGTTGTGTCCATACTGGAACAAGGTGAAATTATGCTGGAGTCGCAGCGACGTATTTGTGCTCAGACTCATCTCAGTTCTTTCTCTGAGAAAAATAAAAAGGACAGGTTGGCAAGCTGTACCCATGTTTTGTACTTCACTACAGAAACCGGTATTTACAATTGTGAAGTGAAAAATGACTTACTCACTTTTTTTTCTTCGAAAGCTTGGATGATAAACTGTGAATCAACTTTTCCTGGAGAAATTAATTCCATAATACATCAACACGAGTCAAAGTAGCGAAGTTATTAAGAAAGTCCTCACAGTGTTTGCATGTTAGTTCGAATAATGTTAAAGCCAGCTTGGGTCCACAGATACATTATATACATGGTTCAATTAACAGGTTCAATGATTATCCATTGAATATTAATTTTTAGGTACTCTATCTTTGCATTCGCTAAGATAATAATTTTCATGGAACATTGTTTCTTTCAATTCACAAGTACTTCACCTTTTAAAAATTACAGGCTCAATTGCTCCATGCATTTACTCCTCCGTGTGCCTCTGAAAATATAACAACCTATAGCTTGAAACTTTCTAGCCACACAAAAACCTTTCCAATAAAAGGAATGCAGAAATCCCAGTAGAGGTATTACTTTGATCAAAGATGAAGTGAGCAAAATTACAAATAACAACACACATAAGAGAATGTATAACTTAACTATTACTTAAAGATAAAATAGCAATGAAGTGATTCAGTCAAATGACTGATCCTACCCTCTGCACATGCACAAGGTCAATAGTTGCAGACTCTTCGAGGATCTTGCTGTAAGACTGTCCATTTCTTCTGACAGCAGAGTGGCTATTCTCTTGTACCGCAGTCAAAGGACCCATACCAACAGTGCATGAAATACTAAAAGGAGAAAATGTCCCATGTTCTACTTCACGGATCCTCTCTTCATATTTTCTCTTCTTCTCTAGCTCTGCACACCTGTAACACTGGTGTAAAGATACTGAACAGTGTGTGGGAGCAAAAGGAATAAACACCTTGACATCAAAATAGGATTCCCGACCACATTCCCAAAAACCATTGACAACATCAAGACGGGCCCCATCCTCAATATTAGCCAAAAATTCCCCCTGATAATGGTTGTAGAGATGGTTCAACTTCAACACTATGACAGTTCAGCTAATAGTCCAGCAGTGATGCCTCAAAACACATTGAGACACCACATGGGCAACAAAGGACATGCTCAACAGAGAATTACTATGGCAATGTTTGTACAAGACATACTGAGATTACTTATTCTATACCCCACATGCAAATATATTGTGAACCCTTGTGAACACAGTAATAAATATCTGACTAACATTTGAAATCTTGCTGGAAAGTATTTCAACTACTGTAGCACACACACACACTATAAAATTACACAATGTTAAACTGAAACATTCCTCTCTATAATATTTGGGAAAAAAAACAACCTTTCTAAATATGCAGCGGTTCAACTAAATCTACTAAAGCAGATCAAAGTAACAGGATCACACTAAATGTGTAGTCCAGTAGTTTTCACGATCCAAGGCAACACATTAGTAGTTGGAAGAGTGCTGGTGTACACATCATATGGTAGAGTTGCTTGACACTTTGAATTTGCAATTCCAACCATAACAAACCACGATATAGGTGATCTGATCTGGTATACCATCGGACTGCCATCATCACATGTGCCATCTGGATCATATTTATCTGTAAGGATTAATTGGTAAGTATTAAAGTTGAATTCAGCATGATACTGTAGCATGCAAGATGCTATAGCTACAATATATTATTTAAGGAAGGACACAAAAGGTACAGTATCTTCCTCGCATCTCCTATGTAACCAGACAAGTACAAGGAATAGTAGTGAAACAAGGGACACCTGCAGATATACTAGTGGATATTTAATGGCTACACATATGGAGTAAATGTCCACTAGTATATCTTCAGGTACAGGCCCTTGTTAATTGAACTTGAAATTTCCTTGTACTTATTTGTTTGTAACATAATTATAACTGGTGAACCTGCACACGCCACATTAGAAGAAAGAACGGTGCCAGGCTTATTGTTTTCATCTGAACAAATGTCCCAACTGTTGATTATTGAAATAGCAAAGTGGCCATTATGCTTTGTTTTCAGCTATGTTCAGCCTGTTAATAATGAAGAACACTACTTGTACAAACGTAGGGTAGCCATCACACAGCACTACTACAAATCGACAACTTGTGTTGCCAGCAGAGGTAAATCGGACACAAAGGAGGACACAGGTAAGTCCATGACGTATGCATTGTACATTTGTGGTATACCAAAAGGCACCTGCCAAGCTGAAGCAATGTCGAACAGTGACAAAATCAAACTTGTAGCTGATTAACGCTTGTCTGAAGGCATCTGTCAGTCAGGCAGTCAGTAGAAAATTTCACTGAATAATTAAAAAATAATTGTAGCAACCTATTGGAAGAGTTTTAGGTCATATTTAAGGCACATTTGGGCTTGGCTATACCTAACCAATACTACCATGAAGGTACATGTACTGTGAGGCTGGTTTATAGTCAATATTTTTTGTGAGAAAGTGCAAACCTCTATGATCCCAAATGTATGGCACTACCATACTGTATGATAACTACAAAAAGGAATTTCAGTAAGGTACTAAATTAAGGATGGTCATTTACTCTAATAAAACAGTCATTGCAAGCGATGCATTTTTGTTTGAATTTATAGCACCCTTGAAGTCAAAATTGACAGACCTGACACTTATAAGTATTACAAACCAATCAGATGCAATAATGAAATGTGAATATCTTTCATGTACATTGTAAACTAAGTGTAGATTAACACTAGGACATACATAGCCAGGAAATTGTAGAGCCAGACCACCTGGTACTTGCACTTATACCAGTTCCTCTTGTTAGCCACTCTTTGGCAATGGAAGTGGACTGGAATTAGTAAAGCCATGTCTAAACAGAGTACCTCTCAAACACTACTCAAGAGATGAATTACGAAATGCCAGGACAAATTAATTGATCTGAAAGCCAATCAATATTACTTCTGTGGTATGCACTTTTGAATAAAACTCAATTATCAGTTTTTTATACTTAGATAACTCCACATTTTTGTGGACTTAATTTAAGCAGTCATTGCACAATAATTGTTGTACAACTTCTTACCAGTACAAATAGAATTTGTTTCAATATCATAATCACCACCATAACTTTTCTTGCAAATATTACTAGGAACAGTTGACAGCTTAGAGTAACGTAAGTGAGACGAAGAACCCCAACCAGTTACAAAGACACCACGGACAAAGTCCGGGAAATCTCTTCTCATTGTTGTATCCTTGGGTAGACAGACTGGAGAAGTAACACTACTATTGACTGGCATGGATAACTTCAGCAATGCAATGTTGTAGTCAATGATTTTATTCTGATATCCTTTGTGACAATATACAGCAGAAATAGTGCGAACAATTTCATTGGTTTGTGTCACAGGACATTTAGCCAGTTTATGAAGATATATTAAAATGTTAGAGTAGTCTAATCCACAAATACACTCAGCGGATGTCAGTACCCACTGATCATTGATGAGACTGCCTGAACACAAAAATGATGAGTTATTGTTAGTAGCATTAACACATAACTGAACATGCCAGCTGAACTTCCTCCTGTGTACATTTCCTGAATTGCCGCCATTAACAGCTACATTACTAACACCACATTCAATGCAAGTCTTTCCATCACTAGCTAGAGCAAATGAAGGAGGACACTGGCAATAGTAGCTGCCTTGTGTGTTCACACATTCTCCATCACATAATGTAGATTCCAATTTACACTCATCAATATCTAAATTTGAAAAATAGTCAGTAAAAGTATATATACATTGTAATTCAACAATACTACAAGTAAAAGGATAAATTTTAAGCTCAATTAGGGATCATAGAAATAAAAGATAGTGAAGCAAGGCAGTCTGCCATATACCGGTGGACATTTAATCCACTGGAATTAGGGATTGAGTGTCTACTAGCATGTGTACCTAGTTTCACTACTTCTTGTTTCTATGATTCCTAATCAAATTAAAAGTTCCTAATTTTTCATGTATTTCTCTATTTTCAAACATAATTATGACTGATGAACCCACATACTGCATCGTGCTAGACATGCCATAAATTGTATTTTGAACCTGAACGTTTTCCTTATACATAAGTTATTGAGAAGTGAGGAGACCGTTATGCTTCATATTCACTACTGTATGTTCAGCCCTTTACACATGCAATGTTTCAAACTAAAAACAGTACAAGAAGGGTCTCTGCAATCAATCCAGTTGCTACGGAAAATAGGGACGGTAAATGTGGATAGTTAGTCAGCAAAGCTACAGGAAAGCCATAATGTGTCAGAGCTGCAAGTTGACACCTTGCACTGTAAGCAAAAGGAAATGTAGGAGGATAAAAGAAAGTCGATGATGCATACTACATAACGGCATGCCACAAAGCACCTGTTGGGCTAAAGCAATGTCTAGCGGTAAAAGAATCAATATAGAGTTATGTTTGTCAGAAGGCATTAGTAAGTGCTGTATGCTAGTCAGTCGTCAGAAAATTCCACTGAATTAAATTTTTAAAAATGTGTCAATTTGCATAGACAGTACTTTTGGACTTAACCAATCAAACCTTTCCATATTTGTTTATGTTTGATATGTTTTCTAGGATATGTTTTCAGTAGTACTGTTTATTAGAGATCATGGAGGTTTGATGTTGACCAGAAGCCAGTCTCACAATACCAGACACATATCCTAAGTAGTATTATAGACACAGATTTATGTAGTATAATTTCCAATTAATATGTATTTACACTGTAATTCTACCACAATGACTTCATAGGACTATGTCCTGTACCTAACTGTTAGCATATAGGCCAAGATGTAATATTTAGTGACAAACATATTCCATACCAATACAGTGTGAAGCATTCAACAAATCCACTCGGTATCCTGGTCTGCACATACAAAGCACATCTCCATTATCATCAACATTGGCAAAATGAGCACAGTTAGTGGCACCAACATCAGTACAAGTATCAGCTACAAAATAGTAATAAAATATAGCAGCTAATTGATGTGAAGGAATTTTGGATAGTTGAAAATTAAACTTGACTACTACGTATACACTATATGTGTATTATCCAGTAATTTGAACTGTACCTTTAAACTGATTCATTTTAGGTGTAGACCCTTCTCATGTTAGTGGTTAGGCTGTTTGCTTAGTTGTATTACTTAATGAAATTCATTACTATATATATATTATATATACGTGTGTGTGTGTGTGTGCGTGCGTGCGTGCATGTGTGCGTGCGTGTATATACTCCATTTGAACTGGTTGATAGTTGGTACATGAGTCAAACAAATATTGATAATTAATGGACTTTATCCACAATGACATCACAAGCACAAAGATGGCTGCATTATTTGGGGTACTAATGTACAGGCGCCTATGGAGAAATTGTTTTGATTGATCATATTTCAGCCAGAGAAGGAGATATCGAGTTCTAAGCAACAGGTATGGGTACAAGACAACACAATAAACAATTTTATATTGCATGGTGGAAAATTTCCGAGATAACACTTGTTAGTAATGGTTTTTGTTATGTTACACCCATATCTGTTGGCTACTGGTTGGTATCTTCACGAGTGAAATATGATCGATCAAAACAATTTCTCCATAGGCGCCTGTACATTAATACCTCGAATAATGCAGCCATCTTGTGTTCGTGATATCATTGTGGATAAAGTCAATAGACACATGTCCTTCTGCAAGTGAAGGATTAGTTGGCCAAATAATGGTGAACTATGTCACTAGAATAAAATTACTGATTCAGTATTAACAAAAAAATTGATCTGTGCTCCATTTCAGAAAATGTTATTCTGATAACAGCAGTCCTTAATTTAATTTTTAAGGTGCCGAGGACAGATGTCCTTACATATTCACAAATGTACAGACATAGAGTCAAATTGTACAGACATGAGCTAGAGGAGCACTTTACACTGCTGGAATTGGAATAGGGAGTTTCCATTGAAAGTTTTGAGGTTAAACACAACCACATAGCTGCAACATATCACCAGACTGTGGTCATTTCAGCTGCTGGTGATAGCAGCACACAAAGGGGAGGTGGCATTGGTAAATCCTTGGGTTGGGAAAATGTGGTATCTCCTAGCAGCCAGGTGACAGTTATTGTTAGCACTACAAACAAACAAACATGTACACATCAGCTTTTATGGTACCACTATTGGTTTTGCAAGAACATGTGTGTCTGCCCAAAACTAATTATGTGCAGACATTGTGCTATTTGTGCGGATTTTGTCTGTTTTGTCTGTCCGTTGACCACACGTTAATTTAAGTAAGATTAATCTGTCAAGTCTAAATACTTTCAGAAATCAAAAGTGCCCAGTTACACATCAGCACAGTGGCACCCCTTATCTCTGAAGGTTATAGTGAGTAACTAGAGAGGGTACAGTAGTTTATATTGTATATCCATGCACAGTACTCCTTTGCTCTGTAATCAGTTGGATAAACTAGTGACCAAATATGTGTTTGGTTTCATGCTTGTAGGGTGACTTCATTATACCGTACGCGCAGAAATTTCCGCGGTATGTATATTTCACGGATTTCGCGGTTGAAACTGTAACCGTGAAAATTTAATCCGTGAATATTTCACAGATTGCTGGAAATTATAGGAGTTAGTTATCTACACGTGGCAGCAGTTAGTACTGTAGATCAGCAAACTCGATGACCAGCACTTTTACCCTCACCAGTTGTATTCATGGCTACCACATCTATAAGGATATATGGGATCCTTCAGTTGGAGAGACTGTGAATTGCGGGCGAGAATGCGGGAATTCAGAAGACCGATTCGCTGTTGCGCTGCGAAAGGATGGTGTCATTGTTGGCCATGTACCACGTACCATCTCGTGTATGTGTACAAGATTCTTATCACATGGTGGAACCATCACAAGCACAGTGACTGGGCCAAGAAGGTATTCAGATCATTTGCCACAAGGGGGGATGGAGTTGCCATGTACGTATAAATTTACTGGAAAGGATAGTGTAACGAAGATGTTACATTAACTGCTAAGTGAAGAAAGTGATGGGGTTGGTGAGCTACAAGGTATGTAAAGGATATCATTATTTCAGTATAGTACATTTGTGTCTTACAGCTGCTGGAATTTCTGTTGGCACTGTAGACCAAGCCAGTCTGGCGACACCACAGCCGCAGGGTAGCACATCTTTGGAGGTAAAAACAGAGTCTCGGAGCAAACCCAGTAATACAGATGTTAGTGCACAGCCCAGTGCATCAATTCGTGGTGTAAAAGTGAAGACCGAGCCAATTGATGAGGATGAGTCACATGACAGTGTCAGTGGGGAAACACAAATATGGGTAAAAGTTAGAGATATAAGTTTGACCAATATTGACAAAGAAATACTTAAAAGTGGTGAGAAACTCTCTGACAAGCACATTAACTTTACACAAAGACTTTTGGAAGCTAAATTCCCAAATATTAATGGTTTACGTCTCACACTCTTGCACGACAAAGCCCACAAAGATCCGACACACAACGCTCTACAGGTTTTCCATACTGATGGAGATCACTGGATATGTGCAACTACCATTGGTACAACTGGCAAAAGGGTGTCAGTATATGATTCAGCATATACAAAATGGGATGAACCAACATTGTGTTTACTTAAAAAGCAATTTCACTGTTCACCCAGCAATATTACTATTTTGAAAAATGTGTAGAAGCAACAGGGAGGAAAAGAATGTGGCCTGTATGCCATTGCTAATGCTACAAGTGTTGCACATGGGAAAGATCCCCTTAAGATTAACTAGACAGAATCACTGATGCGTGAGCACCTTACCAGGTGTTTTTCCAATGGTACTTTGGAGTTGTTTCCATAGTAGTGTAACACTATATGATTAGTCAATTGTAAAATTTAACCATGAACATAATTGTATTCCTATTCAGTGAAAATACAGTCAAATAATGAATCATGATAATGTGGTAATAGTATTTATACTGTAACAGTATTTAGCTTGGGTTAAATATATGGAGACAAAGTTGAAGTGATCCAAGCTTCTGAAAAACCATTCTGAATCAAACTGTTACGTTCCACATAACTGCATGCATTTACCAACCATTGTAGCCCAAGTGGCTTCAACCTAGTGAGTTTCAGGTCAACAACCTTCTTGCCTTTCCCATCTTCCATCTTCTTCTTGATCTCTCCAGCATACCAAAGATGGAATTGCTTTTTCATTTGATCCTTTAAGGGTTTGTTGACTGCTAGATCTAATGGCTGCAATCAATCAGTGCAGTTTGGGGGGACCTCTACAACTAAGATGTTGTTCTGTTATAAAAAGTCCAAAAATGCTGGAGTAGTTTGGCCTTTGAAAGAGTCAAATATCACAAGGCATGGATGATTTGGGCTCAGCTTCAGATTACAGCGTGTCACTGTGACATATGGAAGTAATATGTTATGAAGATAACCCATCATGGTGTGTTCATTTGACCAGTGGTTTTCAGAGTAGGTCAAATACCAATCTTTTGGACATTCGACCTTGGACAAGCAAGCAGGAGTCTTGCCAGCATATATCACTTGAGTGGGCAGCAGCTTTCCATCCATAGCACATGACATTAAAATGGTGATTTGCCATTTGTCATCCAGCCCAGCAATTTCTACTCTCTTGGTTCCCTTCTCTTCAAAAGTCCAATCTGACACTGGCACGTATTTCATGCCCGTTTGGTCCCAGTCGATTATTAGTTCTTTAGGAATGCTTTCCATTGCAACAATCGTGTGCACATCAAATAGAAACTGCCTTTTCACTTTTTCAAAATCAGATGGCAGTACCTTTACTTTTGTCATTCCTTTCCGCTTCACCAAACCCATTTGTTGAAGCACTCGCTGCGCCCACTCTTTTGTTATGTTGATGTATCCTCCATTTTCAGCAAGCAAGTTGGCATCATGGCTGATGACAACACCTCTTGCAGTGCCCATGACAGTCTCAGTATTCACAACAGTTCCCTCTGCATGCGAGGCCTTTATAAACAATTTCACCTCTTCCTCCAACTCCTCCCCTATTAAGAGTGGCCTTCCACGCTGCTTTTGTGGAAGTTCTGTTACTTCCACTGGTCTGTCTCGTTTTTGATCATTGGACTGATTAAACACTTCCCGACGATAAGCATCTCTCCATCCCGAACACTGGCTTCTTTTAAATTCGGGAAACTTCCTTCTTTCTTAAAATGACGAATAGCAGCAGCAGGGCCATGTTTCGCCGCATATTCACCAATGGTAGCTCGTTCTTCGTCACTCAACTTGATGTATTCACCACGAATTTTTTGTTGTCCATTGCCATGGCTGCAACTCGCACTATGACTCAAGATTGATTTTAACTCTCTCTTAACGCATTCAATAGTAGACTGTGACACGTTGCTTGGTAAAGCATTTCGTTTAACTTGCTTAAATAATAAGTTATATCTTTCATAGACAACTCGCAACACGTGGCAACACTTTCAACCACGAAAAATCGCGAAAACCTAAACTCCTTTAACCGTGAAAATAAAATCGTGAAAATTTTGTTTAGTTATGAAGCGAAAATTTCATACCGCGAAAATTTCCGCGCGTACGGTAGTCAATATCCTACAAACTTTGTGTAAACACTAGACTAATCAGATTCACAGATCTAGATCTAGAAAAAGCACATGTATAGCTTTGTAGGAAAATCCCTACTTTAGCAGTACACAAATTATAAACATACACCCAAGAAGGGACTTCCACATTGCTACTCTATTATCCCATCAATTTACATGTAAGTATCTTGTTTCAGTTTAATTAATTCCTTGGTAGATACTAATAGCCAAAAATTACATGAGACATACCAACACACATGGGAGGCTCTGAGTTCCAAGTTCCATCTGACAAGCATCTAGCTGTAGTATTTCCAACAAGTCTGTATCCATTATAGCATCCATAAGCTACTAATTTGTTATTATCACTAACAGTTACAAAACCATTCTGTATTCTAAGATTTGTAGGACATTGAGCTAAAAGGTATACAGTATTAACAGCTTATGAGCATTACCAGTACAATTTCATACCTGTCACAGTAATTATAGCTTCTCTTGAAATAGTCTCTCCATCCTGATTTCTAGTCACACAGATATATGATCCAGTATCTGATGGTACAGTGTTTATAATAGTTAGTTGTTTGCTATTAATCCCACTAGCCCTGTTGGTATCTACTTCACCATCAACACGCTGCCAGTGATAAAAGGTATCACCAAAACTCTCAGCTTCACAATTGAGTGACACGCTAGTACCCTGTGCAATAGTGACATCTTCAGGCTGCATACTGATACGAGGAGGAGGTACTAAAGGTAGAAAATTCATAGCAAAACATTCAGCTACACATTTGACATATGAACACAAAACACAAAGAAACTCTAAACAGATTGACTATTGAGGTTGCAACAACTTTAAACATATAGGAGTGTTTCATATATAAACCCAACAATACAGACATCTTTTCAACAAGCCGTACTTTGCACAGTCAATTGCACACAGTCTGATTCAGCTTGTCCTGCTTCATTACTAGCAATACAACAATATTCTCCAGCATCATGTGCTGTAACATCAGAAATAATTAGAAATCCAGTAGTTGTTGATTCATCAATCTTAGTATCTTGAGTGGCTGTAACTGCTTTAGCTGGTAACATTTTACCATCTTGTCTTTTCCATGAGATCTTTGAATCAGATTCAGTAGCTGAACAAGAAAAGGAAGCACTATATGGTGCTATAACCACACTGGGTTTAGGTGGAGCAACAATTGTAGGTGGCAAACTTGGAGGAAGAGCTGTTTACACAAAAGAAAGAGATACCGTAACAGTATGTATCATTGCTTCAACACATACATAATGCACACATACAAACACAATTAATTGTACCAAGTGGAATTGGTTTACCCTTTACTAAGTCACGCATGTACACAATACATACATACAATACATACACACATACAATACATACATACATACATACATACATGCGTACATATATAAAATAATTATTGTACCAAGTGGAATTGGTTTGGTTTCTACTTTTACAAATGTACGTAGCATAATTACTTATATACTGCACATTGTCAATTTTATCACTTGTAAAGTTGTACAAGAAACTATAGTATTTAACTAATGAGTATACACATTGATCAGAAGCATGAAAATGTGTGTAATACAATTAAAATAAAATTATATATGTTGCACAAAATATGTGATCTGAAAAAGAGAACAGTAAGCACACCAACACTGGTTTAACTTACTTTCACTGTGGGAAGAAATATAAGCTACAAATATATAGAGAACATACTCAACTGTTATAATAGCTTGTAGGTGTAAACAGTTACTACTATAGAGTGTACACATCCAGTAAACTAGTATTATACAAAATGTGTCATACGATGACATTATATGTGTATGCATGCACCTGTCAATAATCATATATGTATCCACTTAAATTCATTTACCTTTAACATATCAATTATGCCCATGGCCTAGTGGGGTCATACAATACAATAATGCTACCTTACTATATATCCTGAATTGCGGCCAGTGATCCTGAACACTCTGTAACTCCTCTGTTGGCACAATCACCATGCACCCATTGGTATTTCCAAGTGCTACAGGATGTCAAGGATATGTCATCCTGAAATGAAAATATGTAGCTAATAAATTCATGCATATACTGTAGGTACAGGCCAGGGGCGGATCCAGGAGCTGGCAAGGGGAGGGGCAGAAACAGGCTAAGTTGGGGAGAGCAGAATCTCTTGTTAGTTGCTGCATTTTTGAAGCAGTAAATAATCACCTCTTAGTAGTGTCTCACTGTTGATTTTTGCCATTTTGGCATTTGCAGATGGTTTAAAAGGCTGTGAATGTCTTAATAACAGCAACACGATAATTATTTTTAGAGGCGCTTAGTATGTACAAAGGTGCTGGTTAAGTATTTCATAGCTAGTTTGACTTTGGTTCGCTTTGGTTTAGGTAAATTTGTAATAAATACTATTAAATATGCATATTTTCATGAATTTCATTAACTGATCTTGGCCTTAGTATTTACTAGAAGTATGGCTGGCTCCTCCACAAGGTCAGTGGGGGGAAGGGGGGCATTTGCCCCAAATGTCCCATCCTGGATCCGCCATTGCAGGCTACAGGCCTATCGTACAGTATGGTAATACTGTGCAGTGTGCAGAAGGGATCATAAAAGTTTGTCTTTTTTTAAGTGTCAACCAAAAAAAGCAATACAAAGACAGCTATCATGGAATGCTTGTGATCTACAGGTTATCATAACATAGTATTGACATGTATATTTACACTGAGATATATGAAGCTGCTGTAGTTCACATCCAAGGGCATATAGACAGGCAAGGCATTATTTTGGAATCCTATAGACTGTTTATTAAAGTACCTCTTTTCATTCACGTCTTTTTTACTACGGCAGTTGCTTCAACAATGCGTGATGAAATGAAACGTAAGCAATGAACATAATTATTTTATAGGGTTTGCACTTTCTCACAAAATAAAACATTGACCAGAAGGCATCTTGGTATTACTGTATAGCGAATTATTTTCGAAACAGAAAATTTCGCACAAGGAGCAAAATCTGAATTTTGAAGGATTTTGAGTGTTTGTTTTGAAGTCCAGATGGATTTCAAATAAACGGAAATTCGTATCACAAATTATGAAGATACGTAAATGTTTACCAAAAATTGACTTACTGATGGAATAACCCCCATCCCTGTGCACTAGAGAGAAGACTGAGGGAATTTCGAGTGGAATAAATTCACTGGTTCACATCCTCGATCGTAGCTAGCATAGATTCTAGAGCAGACGGCATCAATTCCCATTCTGGATCACCTGTTTTCAGTTCTGGTTATTGGCACAGTAATGATACAGTTTACCCATTATCATCAGTAATACTGAGCTAAAACTCGAGGAATACACAAGCGAATCACCGAAAGTTGGATCGTTGCTTTCACTTGTGGGGATTTATTTTCGAAGAACAACCGGACGTGGGAATTTATTTTTGAAGAGAAGGGCCTCTTCGAAATATCCGAAAATAAAAACCTTTCGAAAATTACCAGCTATACGGTATTGGTTAGGCATATAACCAAGCCCAAAAGTGCATTCAATACAACCATGCTATAATTTGTTTTTTAAATTTAGTTTTTATCCAGTGGGATCTTTTGCTGACTGACTGACTGACTGACTGACTGACTGACTGACTGACTGACTGACTGACTGACTGACTGACTGACTGACTGACTGACTGACTGACTGATGCCTTCAGAGAAGCATAACTTGATAACAGCTAAGGCTGCCAGCTTAATTTTTTCACTGCTAGATGTTGCTTCAGCCTGACAGGAACCTTTTGGCATACCACAGTACATGCATGATTGACTTACCTTTGTCCTCCTTTGTGTGCCATTTATCTTTACTGGCTGACAACGCAAGGTGTTGATTTGCAGATGGCTTCCCTACCTTCGTAATGAAAATTGTCCACATTTTCTGCAGTGACTTAATTGATTGCAGGAGCACTTCTTGTACTGTTCTTCATTTGTAGTGCTGTGCAATGGGTTGAACACAACTAAAAATAAAGCATAATGGCCACTTCATATCACTGATAAGGTGTGCGTTAGGGCATTCATCAAGGTACAGTTTTTTGGCCTATATCTTAAATGTTTTAATTCACATTGTCTAGTACTGGAGCAATCAAAATGTGCAAAAGTATGCATTTTACACAGTGTATGTCACAGGCAAAAACAGAACTGTGTATACAAGTCAGGTTTTCACTCAGCGGGTGACGTTTTCCAGCCACACGTGGATATCATTATGTAGCTTTGGTAAACTAGTATGAAATGATTTTTTTAAACCAGGGCAGATTTGTGATCAAACAATGAGAAGTTTTAAGTAAGAAATGAACCAACTAGTGGGCGTATCAAATGTTGTCTTGAGTGCCACTGGGTTTAAAAGTGGACACTTGTAAATTGGAAATGAACCAGACTCTATTGTGGCATGTATTAGCACACACATAAAGTTGACGGCCACTTCACAGGGGGCACAAAACCAGGGTGGACAGGTGGTGCTCATTAGTTCAATTCATATCCATAGGGGTATATATTATCTACGATTTTAGTATTGACAAGGTTCTGGGGGCAAGACTAGGAGAAAAAAACCCATCATGATTATGATGAAAGTGTACAAAACAGACAAGCAAAAACAGTACGTGAACCCTCATACAGAGTCAGTTTACCCACGTGCACCCTGCCATGTAAACAGTGTGTCTAGTCTCGCGCAGCCAGACCACTATTTCTCCTCACGGCGCTTATCGATTAGAGATTATAAGCGCCTGCTCGAAATAGGGTCTGGTACACTTCCAATAGGCCAGTTGTGACAGCACCCGGCAGGAATGTGAGGTGTCGATTACGCCGCTCGAAAAGGCGTTAACAAGCACACGTAAGAATTAGCCATTGTTTTTATTTAAATTTTAAGGGTGCATTATCAACACCTATAAATTCTAATCGAGGTGCTATCACAACTGGCCTATTGGAAGTGTACCAGACCCGATTTCGAGCAGGCGCTTATAATCTCTAATCGATAAGCGCCGTGAGGAGAAATGGTGGTCTGGCTGCGCGAGACTACAGTGTGTCATGGTGTTTTAGTTAACCACAAAGTCGTACATTAAAATTATTCATTAACTCACGTTTTTCTCCCGTACGCAGTGCAAGGCAAGGTACAAGGGGTGACATGTACAACAGGAAGGCACAAGTCAATCCGAGGCCCGAGTCAATCTGCGATCGAGATCAAAGTCGTAACTGGGACCTTGACTTGTGACTTAAAGCGTTTATCAGTGCTTGGACCTGTGACTTGAGCGCTTCTTCTCGAAGTTGTGAGGGCTATTTTGATTCCTCCTCGGGTTCGCTCGGGTTCCTCAATTTTTAATGCGCGCTAATTTTCTAACAATGTATAATAATTTCTTGATGCGTGATACCAACAGCTGTGAAAAATTTATTTAATCACAGCTTACAACTTGCGAGTTGCGTAGAGTTTAGTTTTCGATTGTGGGTTTTAAAACGTTCCAAGTCGCGCATTAGAAGTCTGGAAATAAACGGTTTTAAAGAATAGCTAGTCAGCACTGTATTGCCAGCAAGCATGCATATGAAATTTACACAAAAGATGCATGCATCAATTTATTAAGTCCAGGCACGGAATTGGCTGTGCTGGCTTCTTGGTGGATCCAGACTTTCAGAATGGGAAGGGGGGGCAGGAAATGAGACCCCAGCTTTGGGTGATGAGAGTGATCATTTTCAGGTTCATCACAATTTTTATTTGACTGTTGTATTAGAGGTGACTACTCTACTAGGGTATCTCGATCTTGATATAGTGTAGCTACAATTGTTGATTGGCCAGGGTTTCCAGCAGGCTTGTTGTAATTACCCACCGAAAGTAATCAGTACAATTACGATTACTTTTTGAAGCCAATCTAATGATTACAATTACAATTACTTCAGTATGTGAAATAATGATTAATAATTACAATTACTTTTCAATCACTACTGTACATGTGGGGTTAGAGCTGGGTGATATACTGGTATTGTTAATAATCTGTGATATTTAAGTCATACTGGTTTTGATACTGCCTGCTTTTTTTAATACCGCCTGCTTTTTTTAATACCGCCATACCATCTGGGCACTATGGCCTCCCTGTGGACTAACGCTTGTTTCATCCCATATTTAGAAGGTAACCAGACATGTGACAATTAATGTTTGTAGGCAGGTGCTGATGTATTCAGCTAACCAAACTATGTAAACAAGTTTGTTAGTGGTAGTTTGTACCTGAGGCTTGCTGAGCTACCATGGGTATTTGGTGCTTTTGTTGTGGTAAATGGCAGTTATACCAATCACTACCAGATACAGTGCATGAAAATAACCATGAAATACCCATGAAAACACCTATGGCTTATCCCATGAATTTTAACGTTTCATGGGTACTGCACCTATGAAATCTCTACAATGCCATGAAATTACCATGATAATCTGATCAGGAGACGCATTTCATGGCCCATGCAACAACCCATGGCATACTATGAATTGACTTTCACGGTACATTTCATATGGGAGATTTAACATTTCATGAAAAAACCATAGACATTTCATGGCATACTTCTCTGGAATAGCTTTTACATTAATACTGTGATACTTTTTATGGAAGGTATACCGTTTGCTATTTTTCAATACTGCCCAGCACTAAATGGGGTACAACAATAACTTACTTACAATTCTCCAGCATTAATCTTAAGGTACGTCTATTGACTCTTCAAACTTTTTTGGTAATAGTCTACATATATTTGAATACACACCCAACTGGTGCAAATGTTGCTGCTATTCTTTGCTACTGTGCTTAAAATGGGGTATTTATTTGCTTTTATCTTCCAAAATTTTAAAGGGCTTTCATCCTTTGTAAACTCTGTGTCATCTAGATACATTTAAATGTTTCTCTACTATTGAACATTATGTATCCCATGGGTATCCCATACTGTACATAAAATGTTTAACTATATGGTCAACAAATACATGACATATAATTTCAATAATTTACTGTAGCTACATGGGCCACATGTTATACCCATGGGATTGTGTACATAGTATAGTCAAGTTATGGAGTAGTACTTTTATATAGCATAACTTTGATTACTTAAATTTAATTACATAATGATTATTGACTGAACAGCTAATTACAATTACAATTTATTACCATTACTTTTATGCTCAGTGAGCAATTACAATTATAATTACAATTACTTGAAAATTGCTAATGATTAGTAATTAATTACAATTACGATTACAATTACAACAAGCCTGGTTTCCAGCTACCCTTGTGCTGAACTATTTTGTATAGCTAGCCTGTACAGCAGCTCTGCACAGTACACACCTATGTGCACTTAAATACAATGGTGTAGTCGCTAGATAGGATCTTAAAATGCACTCAATGCAGAATGCTGACAAACTCTGAATATTGAAAGGTTTATACACTGTGTAACAGATTTTGGTGTGCATAGCTATAGCTATTGAGACAAAGAAAGTTTTCAGTTTGTATAAAATAAATTCTGTTTGCCACTTATATATATATGCACAGCTAGCTGTGTACTTTTATACATTGTGGGTTTAATTAGCATGTAGGCTGGCCGTTGGGAGTCTTGGAAGTATACAGAATTTATAGTAGATACTGGTGGTATATAGCTATTTACAGCTATTTACAGCTAAAAATCACAAATAGAAAGATAGAGCTTCACTGGATGAGATTTTCGTGACTTATATAGCACAACTGACATGTATACTAAAAAATTTTGAGGGGGGTCAAGAGCCCCCTTGACCCACCCTAAATCTGCCACTGGCCAACAATATCAGGACATTCACCAGCAAATCATTGATTCTTGCCAAGCCAGGCCCTTCACAAAGTAAGAAATCGCCATTCGAGCTCCTCACATCACCCACAAAAGACGTCTGTTGAAACCAGCCTTAATCGAGTAGTACCATAGATAATACGTAGTACTGAGGGTCAATGCTATTAACTGATATGATAGTGTAGCTATCCATTAGTTTGATTTCGCCTGATGTGCGATTTGGATTGGTTTTGTAAGATGTGGTCACATTTAATAGATAAGAAAAGGTTTTGGTGTCACCATATGAAATTAACATTTCCTGTTACTAGTAAAGCCAATCATACTCTGGGTCTTATAAAGAAGTCATTCTCATTTATGACTCCAAGGAAACCTTAACATGTTTATACAAAACTGCGATATGGCTCCAAATTGAGTATATGGTAATGTCATTTGGGGGTCGTTTTACTCAATAGATTAGTATCCAAAGGAAGGCCACAAAGCTGTAGGTGATTCCATCTATAATAAAACATCTTACCTATACCAGCAAAGATTAGAAGCTAGCTCTCAGTTTACCATCACCAGGCATCTGCATGGTGATATAATTACAGTTTATAATTTTTGACAATTATGATCTAAATATAAATGACATCTTACTTGTAGTGTTATACAAGTGGTCATCCCAATAAACAGCTAATTTTGTGGGATGTAGGAGCCCACTCCTTCAGTCAACAAATTATTGATACCTGGAACAAGCTCCCTCTGCTGAACTGGTCACAGCACTTGCTTCAAGTGTTTTTCAAGTAATAGTTTGATGGTTTTATAGACATATTTTTAAATATTTACAAATTTAAAGTTTTAGTGTACATACACCGTATATACACATCTAAAGATCAGGAGCCTTACGTACAGGCTTCAGCCCTGTTATTTTCCTATCATAAACAACCTCATATACCTACTAAGAATAATGAGACATGTAGTAAAAATTAATAATAAATGAATGAATGAGATATAATGAATCCTTAGAGTCTGACTTGTAAATGAAGTGCTCAAAAGCTTTTCTAAGTGTTCTCTCCTGCATGTTATTTCTCTCATATGACAATGATCAGCATATTATAGCAAGGATGTGGATGCCATGCAATAAAGCTGTAGGTATTGGAAACTTTACTTTAACTGTGTTAGTGTATACATTTAATTTTGTATGAAACAATGCCTTTATGAAGTAGTGACTGTTCTGTTAGAATGTTTCACACTTACGGTAGGTAGTTTGCTTTGCATAAAGCCTTGACGCAAAAAAACTGTAATATGTTTTAAACTACATTGTTAGTAGTGGACCAGAAAAGCTTTTGGCCTGCAGACTCTATTCTCAAAGTCTTCCTACTTATAGCTGTCTAAATATCTGAGGTCATTTGTCAGAGCTGATGACTCATCACAAATCTTAAATCAGGTATACTTCATGATCAATTCCAAAATTTCCATTTTGGTAGTCTAGCTTAACAGCAAAAAAGTAATCCACTGGAAGATCCAGGGCTGTACACACCATTTTCTAGAATTATAAATGCAGATGGCAAAAGTGAAAAGTCTTGTTGCTAAAACGTTGCTTTACAGTCAGTCAAAGAACATACATGTATATGAACACCTCTTTTACATTTGAGTGGTTTAATTTGCATCATCAACATTTGACTACAACTGAGTAGCAAATATAAATCAACAAATCTTCATTTATGTACTTGTGTAATTGACTGCTGCATTAGGGTGGTATATCTGTGAATTGTTTGTGCAGTTAGTATTGGTTATCAATTAGTAAGTGGGGAATGTGGGGAGGGAGCCACTGCCTCAATTGCATGTATACATGTGGCCAAATTTTGGAGAATCACCCATGGCCATATTAGTAAG
Source organism: Dysidea avara (assembly GCF_963678975.1). Lineage (NCBI taxonomy): Eukaryota > Metazoa > Porifera > Demospongiae > Dictyoceratida > Dysideidae > Dysidea > Dysidea avara. The sequence continues at coordinate 33,136,995 of NC_089272.1, forward strand.
GTAGCTTAACAAAATTTTTGTTACGGAGTGGATAAAAGCACCATTTTTGGTACACAAGTTCTTTATGATGTACTTATCAATATTAGAAGGGGTGCCCACCGAACCTAATTATGTGTAGGCTGAAAACAAAATGGCCATCAGCAGTCCCAGTATAGTACATTCACGGTATTTATATATATACTACATAGAGTGAAATACACTTAATTACGTAGTTTTCCTTATTTTATATTTTACATTAAATATGTACAGATTTGTCAAATGAATTAGCAAATGGCACTGTAATTTTGCATGTGTACAATTTGAGTAGCCTTCTTAGATCAGTTAGTGGCAGTTGATACCAATGTTTAAGATACATGTTCACAACCGTGCTGTGGCAAATGCATCAACAGGAATTTTTACACTATGTTATACACAATTTTTGTCTCAAGCTACGGTGTATAGCTCATGCACACAGTGCAGTTTGGCAAAGACTGTTAACGTTAGACCCATAGAGAAGACTACTCATTGAAAATTGCATACATGCAAAAAATAACTTACACTAAAATTTACTGATTCATTTGACAAGTTTGTACATATTGAATTCCAAATATAATTCAAAAAATAGGAAAACTAACTCCACATTCAAGTATATATGGCATACCGATAATGTACTATACTGGGGCTACCTGATTTTCAACTCACACATAATCAGGTTTATACATAATTCTCGGCACCTTTTAAAGCTTTCACCAATGTAAAAGATTTATAATTAGCATTGCCTTTATGAAGGGTAGATTTCTCAGTTCATTTGCTGAACAACCTACCTATAGCCAATTGTGGCTCAAACATTGATATAAATTATTAGTTTGCTTAGGATCCGGCGCTTAGCACATTCTCTACAATATTAAGGCAATTTTGAAAAAGCCTATATGTCACAGATCAGACTCTTTTCCACAACCTAACTTGCTTTCAAGGAAAAAGCAAGGAAAAAGCAAGGATGTATATTATTTGGTGGCAAGTGTATTTATAGTAGCCATCCAAGAAAGCTGTCTAAAATTTTGTGCATCTTTCTCAGCACCTCTTAAAGTTTTCAGCAATGTGAAAGATTTAGTATTGTCTCTGGTTCAAAGTAGTCTTGCCAGTAAGCCTGCAATTTTTTTCTTTTGTCATTTGGTCGGGAAAAAAGATTTAGGATTTGGTCTTTTTTCCCGACCAAATGACAAAAGAAAAAATACAGGCTGGCTAGCGAGACTAAATTTAAAAATGCAAGTGCAAACTAGTTTACTAGTGAACGTTGTATCACAACAATCTATTCCAGTGGTGATGACTCTGTTGCACTTAATATGCTACATGGTAATAATACAGTATGCATACAGGAAAGGTTTGCAGACCATGCGATGCAAAGCAAATGCTTGAAAAGTAATATTGTAGTATAGTGCATCTTAATTAATTAGCTACGTGGAGGATCATAAGCTCTGAAGTAACCACATGGACAATTCAGTCTGTTAACTACTTTGCATTTAAATACCTCCATTATAACTAGGTACGTAGATTTTGCTTACTGTATGTTTCTGCATGCATCTTTTTGAATCTTGGGTTGCCTGTAGACTTTCCATTTTAGTGACAATCTATCATGTCATCTAAAATTGCATGGTAAAATTACATTCTGTATAGTTATAACAGGGTGGACCTACTCCAGGAGGTTGTAATCAATTACTACACTATCCATGACCCTACAGCACATTTGGATGCCATTCTGGGGTTATCTTCCCCAGGAATATTATATATAGATTATAGAAGGTTTGTTATGACATTCTTATTGTGTTTTTATGGATAAATTGTTAGCTACAGGCCTACAGTATATTAAAGGAGATAGTGGCTGACTGCTCTATTAGAGTATCTAGTTTGTTTTCGTGACAAGCAGTGACCAATAATAATGGGAGCGTGGCACCCTTCTAAAAATGGTCCAAATGCTTCAACAGATCTTCAGAACAAAATTGGTGCTTTTATCCACTCCATAACGATTTCCTCAAAATTTGATGCTAAGTTACTGTACTCTACTATATGGGAAAAACAAACCACTTTGGGTGTATATAACAACTGTTATGATTTGATTACGGTTCAAATCCTGCTGGTGATCATGATCATAAATTCTAGCATAGATTCTAAATGAGTATAAAGTTAACATCTGTGGGTACTTGGTGAGCATGTGTAGTGTTTAAAAGATCATACCCATCCCCCTCAGCAGTCATGGCTATAGCACATTAGTGGATTAGGCTCCTTCCATATTCCGGCTGCAATTAAAGGATTGTTGTCTCCATTGATGTACCACAGACAAAGAAGCCATGACTTGCTTAAAACAGAGTTCCTACTGGGGACATCTTTAAATACCCTATACAGAAGATCTCTTCGGTACTATCACCTGCTAGCACTGGCTGGTAAAGTTGGATTATTAGTGTCTGTCTCTGCAAGGTTAGCGCAATGAATAGTCAGTTATAGTTGATGGAAACTTTTTCTTGCTCACTTGAAATATATCTGTGACCATCACCAAATTAAAGTGCTAGCAAAGGCTAATGATATCGATCCTTTAACTGCTTTAGAAAATCATTAACACTAATACTTTGGCTATCATTAGCAAAGTACATTTATTTTTCTGCAAATTTGATATTTTTTGTACTAAACCTATGATTTCTACTTTCCTGCCAGTAGCTATCTATTTTTTTCACATGCACAAGGTCATGATGTGATCAGTATGGTTGCTTACTCTAACAGTGTGTACATTCTTTGATTACAGACACTAAAAATTTGTTTAAAAAGTCATCGCTTTTTGATGTTCCACTGCAATTTCATCTTATCCTTCAAGAATAATCAATAATCATTAAACACCTTGCATGTGCATGTTGATGTTCTTATGTCTTTTCATTTCTTCAACTGAATTTTTTGAGTCGATGTCAATGGAATCAGTACCACAACAGCAATATCCTCAGCTAAAAATCCATCTATAGCCCATTATAGAGAAAGGGTCTATATATACCTGCACAACCAATATTATAATTTTATACTTATAAAGTGGATCTTCAGTTATCTAAACACTTTTGTTCCTAGCGTTAGAAAAAACTTATCTCAGTGAATTTACTAAGCCCATACAGAGCTCTGTTCAATTGCTCTCATAGAACACACACTAAAAGCAAATACCCATTTGAATGACATTTAGATAATTGGTTCAATAAATAAGCTGGGATCCACGGTACTTTTTCTTTGCTTACCTGGACCTCTCATTTTTGTGATTTAGTATCAGCTGAGGACAAGGCCTATGCTTGTGAGCAAGAGCATGGAACATGTCAATTATGTGGTTCCAAGATTCGAGATTTTGTCAACTTCACCTTATTTCATTGCTATCATCTCTTATGGACACCTTCCTTGTCAACAAAGGCCAACCTGACATACAGCTGGGTCACTTGGTGTAATTTGCAACTGGCTAGAATATCAAGACACACGATAGTGTGTCGTGCGGCCCAAGAAGCCGGCGCGCCACACCGTGAGTATATTGACAGGAAGAACGAAAACATCATTTTCACACCTTTGTATCTCGGTGATCACTTATCTGATTGGAACCAAATTTGCTACACAGTTGCCCGCCAGCCAAGGGAGTCTACATTCCAAATTTGAAGGAAATCGCTCCAGCCATTTCCGAGATACGAGTTGCCAAAGTTTCGTGTTTTTTTTTTCGTTTTTTTTTCTTCTTTGTCTTTTCGCACACTTGCAAAAATTGCTATAACAAGCAAACTCGTGCTCCGATCGCCTTGAAATTTGGCACAGAGAAAGGGAGTCCATAGGCGAATCCTAGCATCAAATTTGGTACAAATCCGATGAATGGTTCAGGAGTTATGACCGATTATTCGCGTAAAACAAGATCGATTTGTTGTCACGCCTACAGGGTAAACCGCTTCATGGAATGAGTTGACAATTGCTATGTAGATGGAGTAACCATCGTAGGAGTGCCTTTTTGTGGTTTGAAAGGAATCGAGATAAAGACCACGGAGATATGACACAAAACCCAACCTGTGTCACAATTACGCGATCGATTTTTATGAATAAAAAAGTATTAGTTTTCACGCCTACTAGGCAAACCGCTTAGAGCAATGAGCTGAAAATCGGTGTATAGCTGGAATAATCTTCATAGAAAGTCCTTGCAGTAGTACAGAAGAATCGGATTACAAACCACTGAGTTATGATTCGAAAGCCAACACCGTGTAGCAAATGCGAGATCGAGATACTCTAATAGAACAGTCACCCTAATAGAGCATTCGGCTAATTTATTTACTCCATTATAGAATTTTGTTACATCACAAGTTATTCTGTAGGGAGTTCAGCTGCAAACAGTTAATCTTATAGACAGTTCAGCAAGAAGACAGTCACCATGTGGAGAGTTAAGCAAATATATCACTATAGAGATTCAGAACATTACAAGTCACACTGAAGAAAGTTCAGCTATAAACAAGTCATGCACTGTGTAGAGAATTCAGCTACAATTAAGTCACTCTCTAGAGAATTCAGCTACACAGAATTCAGCTACACACAAGTCACTGTGGAGAGAGTTCAGCTACAAACAAATTACCCTTTAGAGTGATCAGCTACAAACAAAACACTTTGCAGAGTGTTCAGCTACAACAAATCAACCTTTAGAGCGATCAGCAATGAACAAATCAACACAAATCTACCTGTAGAGAGATCAGCTAGAAACAAATCACCCTGAAGAGAGTTCAGCTACAAAAAAATCACCCTGTAGAGACATCAGCTAGAAACTAGACACAATGTAAGGAGTTCAGCTACAAGCAATCACCCTGTAGAGAGTTCAGCTAAAACAAATCAACCTGCAGAGAGATCAGCTACAAACAAATCACCTTATAGAGAGTTCAGCTACAAACAGATTACCTGTAGAGAGATCGGCTACAAACAAATCAACCTGCAGAGAGATCAGCTACACACAAATCAACTTGTAGAGAGATCAGCTACAAACAAATCACCCTGTAGAGAGATCAGCTACAAACTAGACACAGAGTAAGGAGTTCAGCTACAAGTAAATTACCCTGTAGAGAGTTCATCTACAAACAAATCAACCTGTAGAGCAATCAGCTAGAAACAAATCACCCTGAAGAGAGGTCAGCTACAAAAAATCACCCTGTAGAGAGATCAGCTAGAAACAAATCACCCTGAAGAGAGGTCAGCTACAAAAAAATCACCCTGTAGAGAGATCAGCTACAAACAAATCACCCTGAAGAGAGGTCAGCTACAAACAAAACACTTTGCAGGGAATTCAGCTACAAACAAATCAGCTTGTAGAGAGATCAGTTACACACAAATCAACCTGTAGAGAGATAAGCTAGAAACAAATCACCCTGTAGAGAGTAGCTACAAGCAAAACACACTGTAGAGAGTTCAGCAACAAAGAAACCACCATGTAGAGAGTTCAGCTGCAAACAAATCACCTTATAGAGAGTTCAGCTACAAACAAATCACCCTGTAGAGAGATCAGCTAGAAACTAGACACAATGTAAGGAGTTCAGCTACAAGCAAATCACCCTTTAGTGAGTTCAGCTACAAACAAATCAACCTGCAGTGAGATCACCTACAAAAAGCACCTTGTACAGAGTTCAGCTACAAACAAATTACCCTGTAGAGAGATCGGCTACAAACAAATCAACCAGTAGAAAGATCAGCTACACACAAATCAACTTGTAGAGAGATCAGCTACAAACAAATCACCCTGTAGAGAGATCAGCTAGAAACTAGACACAATGTAAGGAGTTCAGCTACAAGTAAATCACCCTGTAGAGAGTTCAGCTAAAACAAATCAACCTGCAGAGAGATCAGCTACAAATAAATCTTTTTACAGACAGTTCAGCTACAAACAAATTACCTTGTAGAGAGATCGGCTGCAAATTAATCAACCTGCAGAGAGATCAGCTACACACAAATCAACTTGTAGAGAGATCAGCTACAAACAAATCACCCTGTAGAGAGATCAGCTAGAAACTAGATACAATGCAAGGAGTTCAGCTACAAGCAAAATCACCGTTTAGTGAGTTCAGCTACAAACAAATCAACCTGCAGTGAGATCACCCACAAAAACGCACTTGTACAGAGTTCAGTTACAAACAAATCACCCTGTAGAGAGATCAGGTAGAAGAATTCACCTTGTAGAGAGTTCAGCAACAAAGAAACCACCATGTAGAGAGTTCAGCTGCAAACAAATCACCCAGTAGAAAGATCAGCTAGAAGAAGTTACCTTGTAGAGAGTTCAGTTACAAAGAAACCATCATATAGAGAGTTCAGCTACAAAGAAATTACCCCGTAGAGAGTTCAGCTAGAAGAAGTCACCTTGTAAAGAGTTCAGCTACAAAGAAACCATCATGTACAGAGTTCAGCTACAAAGAAACCACCTGTACAGAATTCAACTACAAACAAATTACCCTGTATAGAGATCAGCTAGAAGAAGTTACCTTGTAGATAGTTCAGCTACAACAATTCACCCTGTAGAAAGATCAGCTAGAAGAAGTCACCTTGTAGAGTGTTCAGTTACAAAGAAACCATCATGTAGAGAGTTCAGCTGCAAACAAATCACTCTGTAGAGAATTCAGCTACAAAGAAACCGCCATGTAGAGAGTTCAGCCTCATACAAACCACCTTGTAGAGAATTCAACTACAACAAATCACCCTGTAGAGAAGAAGTTACCTTGTAGAGAGTTCAGCTACAAAGAAACCATCATGTAGGGAGTTCAGCTACAAAGAAACCACCATGTAGAGAGTTTAGCTGCAAACAAATCACCTGTAGAGAGTTCAGCTAGAAACAAATCACCCCGTAGAGAGATCAGCTGGACAAAGTCACCTTGTAGAGAGTTCAGCTACAAAGAAACCATCATGTAGAGAGTTCAGCTGCAAACAAATCACCCTGCAGAGAGTTCAGCTACAAAAAAATCACCCTGTAGATAGTTCAGCTAGACGAAGTCACCTTATAGAGAGTTCAGCTACATCATGTAGAGAGTTCGGCTACAAAGACACCACCATGTAGAGAGTTTAGCTGCAAACAAATCACCTGTAGAGAGTTCAGCTAGAAACAAAATACCCTGTAGAGAGACCAGCTAGAAGAGGTTACCTTGTAGAGAGTTCAGCTACAAAGAAACCATCCTGTATATAGTTCAGCTACATTTCAAGTCACCCAGTAGAGAGATCAGCTGCAAAAAAAATATCCTGTGGGGAATAATGGGCATGTAATAAATATATGTATATAATTTGTATAATTACTAATAAAATCAAAAATAATTGAAGTACTAAAATTCTTCTTTAAGTTCTTTTCTTCTTCCTGTAGTAAAGAAAAAAAAACACATGGGTTAAAAAAGCCCCAAAGCCAGCCATAGGCCGGCTTTGCAGTATACAAATACAAAAAGAAGTGATATCTAATCAAAAACAGCCAAGCTGTAAAAAAGGTGCGGCCCCCAAAAAGGCCATGGTGAAAAAAGATGTGAAATCCAAGATGGCGGCCAAGAAATGGCTGTGATGGTAGGTTAATGGTTACATTTTAATAGCGACAATTCAGGTGAATTTTGTGCCGCTTGGTCTTGGCACCAAATTCACCTGAATTGTTGTTATTAAAATGTAACCATTAACCTACCATCACAGCTAGGGACCCGCCGATTATGCTCATAATTTTACCTATTATGCTATGCTGCACTGCTCAAAAATTCACCTATTATGCTTAAATTAATGCTCAATATTTACCTATTATGCTCGATTATGCTGCAATGTCCATGCCTTAGTTCATATGCTTTGCTACTAGTTTAACACTGTATAGAAAGAAAAAAATGAGTGGCTGGAACACAAATAATAAATTCTTGCTGCATGCCTGCATGTAAGAGAAAAGATCGATATACTCTAATAGAATAGTCAATTTGATGATTGTTCTATTAGAGTTACTGACTGCTCTATTAGAGTATATCGATCTTATTTTGTAATTGTCATTTTTCCAGTAAGAATTTACACTATCGCACAAATATTTAACCTATTATGCTGGCATTATGCTCAATGCTTTTAGGTACCTATTATGCTCAAAATTATGCCAGCATAATCGGCGGGTCCCTAATCACAGCCATTTCTTGGCTGCCATCTTGGATTTCACATCTTTTTTCACCATGGCCTTTTTGGGGGCCGCACCTTTTTTTACAGCTTGGCTGTTTTTGATTAGATAAATATTGCAACAAGGAAGTTTCCTGACCATCCTCTGGTAGCTATACACTGTAATTGTATAATGTTTTAATTACGTTACAGGGAATCCATGCATGCACTCAGTGAAACTGGCACTTGATTTTCAGAGAAGCTCTCAAGCAACAAATACACACACACACACAAAATTATTAAACAGTACATAATATACTATACACAACTATTATCATACTGTGGTACAGTTTCCCAAGTGACGACAAGTTGGTTGCTTCAGTCACAGTTGGTGTAACATAATAATATTATAACCCTGATTTCCTCTGTAAAAGAAACTTCCCTTTCCAAAACTTTTAGGAATATATTCATGTTACAACTGACATGAGCTGTGATATCTTTTGAGTAGCACAAGATGTTATCATATAGGTAGGTGATTTTTGATGAATAGAATTGAAAATCTGTACAGCGCGCTGTATGATGCTCCATCAACATAAAAGAAAACTTGGAACAATATGCCAATGGTAATTTTTAAACCAATTTAGAGTGCACTCTTTCAAGTATTGTAGTTAAATTAGCAGCAGTGGGGTACCACACAGCATTACATTGATTCACAATAGTCAAACAATATTAATGGAATTTATAGATAAGACAAAAGCTCCCCAAACAAATTGGAGAGTGTTGCTAATTTCCAAAGGGGGTGTCTTGTAGCGAGTCGTCATATATGCAACTTAGTTCATGAACAAGAGAAATGCATATATGGCTAACATATCCAGGTGCAGGAAGTGGAGAGAGCATGCTTTCCACCACTGGTGTTTGTATCATAGTGATTGCTGCGCATGCATGAACCTAGTAAGTCCCATAGTGCATTGGTTGATCTGGCCTATTCAAAAGACTGCCTTGATTCTTGAGTGAATGTTGAAGGCCTATATCTCTTTAGCTGTCTAGCACTTTGACAGCTGGTGCTGGTGTGGTACAGTACTTGGCAAAGACACTGAGTTCATCATAGCCCGCCGGGGAAGACTGCCGGCACACATAGCAGCCTGTGGATTAATCTGCAACCATGTATGGTCCAAGTCTTGACTGAGAACATGTTGCTTTCAAGTTGACCAGTAACTTTAAAATTTTTTTTTTTTAAATTAATGAAAACAGTACATAATACATAATAAGCAAATACAAGTGAACTTAAATATGAGCCTCAGCGACTTGCACAGCAATCGGTGTCTCAGCAACAGGACAGCGCATACTGGACCTGGCACCACAAATGCACATAATTGCAGGTCTCAACAAGAAGAAGTTTAATTTACATCTCAACCATCCCATCACTACTCCGTAAGAAAGACTGTGCTTAGCACTCAAAAGGTTGGTCAATCTCTTATACAACTGAGTGGCAGCATCACCCATTCCACCAGTAGTGGTGAAAATTAAAGGAGTAAATGGGGCATTCTCTACTTCATTAACCCGTTGTTGGTATTCACGTCTCTTTCCCTTATCATGACGTCGGTATGCAGAATGTAGGGAGGGTTCACTAGGGTTAAAAACTCTGACATCAAAGTATGACCTCTCAAATCGTCCTCCCCAAAACCATAAGCTGCAATGTGAAGCCTTGCATTATCATCACGGTTAGCTGTTTTGTATTGAAGGGTCTCACCAGAAAGAGGCTGAAGGTGGGGTTCAATGACAACATTATTAGCTACAGACATCAGAAAGTAAGTTGACAGTTAGATCGCGTACTTCATTATGTCTCAAAGAAGGAAACCCACCTTTTGACAAGTTCTATGGTAAAAGAGTGACCACAGGCACAGGAAGTAGGGCAGGCAGATGGTAACCAATGATAGTGAAGCGCAATTGCATCACAAAAAGCAGTTTTATGAAGCATAAAGTTATGTAACTTCAATGGAAGACAAAAAAACCAATTGGATGCACCCTTCTCCTGAGCCAAAGTGACCGAGGAACACATGTTAGAAGAGGGGTTCATCAAACAAATGATTGGCTGAGTTGCTCTTGCAGGCTCCTAGAGTGAAACTTAGACCGCAACTGAAACCGTACATCAATACAGTCACCTAGTTGATGTACTTGAGAGATAATCAAGCCAATGAGACCAGCATTTACTTCTACAGAGCAGGAACGCTGCTGTGATGCAACAATCGAAGGATCAAAAACACCAAGGCCTCCTAGCCGCAACATCACCAGGGACTGTTCAACCCAACAGAGCAGGAAGGAAAACAGATGTAATAAAATGTTCAAGAGGAAGGAAAAGGTCTGTAGAACAAGAAGAAACACACAAAAAAATAGTTCCATTGGAATAAGAGACCATGACAAAAAGCAGCGTAGGAAGCATGAGGTTGTGTTTGGGCAAAGAGGTTCAAGGACTTAAGATCATCAATTCATTCATCCACTTAACGTCTCAAAAATAACTGTTCAAAGGCAGGGTAAAGGCAGTGACTTAAACGGCTTCTTACTCTGCTTGGCTTCGCGCTATCTAAATTTCTCGCATGGCGCTAGTAACTACCGATACACACCCTAGGCGTGTTAGGGGAAATACCCTAGTTTACCTACTCAAGACAATGGCCTCGACAATGGCAGATCATAGATTTATAAATCTATGGGCAAACAGCCAACCGAATAGTCGGATTGGAGTTTCGTTTATTGTTTCTAACGATTATTCAGCCCAGCAAGCTCACCAACGTGGTCTGAAGGTATTGGATGGAACTCACAGGGATGCTGAGAAAATGTCAGAAGCATTTAACAAACTGGGATATGAAGTTGTTTCTCGTAGAGACCTGACTTTGCCAGATCTAATCGACTTTGTTAATAAAGCTGCCGCTCGGCCATATGATCCTTCTTATAAACGTTTAGTGTTTGTTTTCTCTGGACATGGTAATTGCAACGGAGAAATATACAGTCAAGAAGGGAACGTGCTAAAGGTAGAAGAGATAATCAGTCAATTTAAACCAGACAAGCATCCACACTTTGGAAGAATGGCTCGACTGTTTTTCTTTGATGCATGCAGAGGTGACACAGTTGATCACGGTGTGGAATTAACTACAAGAAGTGTCTCACGAGGTGGAGGTTTCTTAAGCCCTGACAGAGTTCCTACACATGGTAACATTTTAGTTGCCTATTCAACTCTGCCATTTCATGAGTCGTATGAACTTTATTCTGGTGGTGTTTGGATGGGTCTGTTATCTGAAGCAATCCAATCTCAGAACGATGACATTACAGTTGTTTTAACAGATGTTAGCAGCAAGTTGACACAGATGTGTACGGCAGATCCACGGTTCCAGAATCCTCAAAAATTTCAGACTCCACAGTGCATCAACCAGCTGGTAGAACGTGTTAACTTCTTAGCAGAATCATCCCAAATTGGTAAGGAGTCTTTTGTACCTGTGCTATTAGACATTGTAGATGCATGGTTTAGAAATGTTGGCTATAGTTAGGATAGCTTACTACACAAACAAAAAAAATGCATGCAAAATTTGAAATGGCCTGATAGTAATAAACAGTTCATTGTATCAAAGCTTTAAGCACTCTTTGAATATAGCCACTGTACGTCTGTTTATACTTTTGTATTTTTACATATCATGTACCACGGTATCATGTACCACGGTATCATGTACCACGGTAGTGGTACATAATAGGGATCAGGCAGAAATTTTTCAAAACACTCTAATAGAACGCACGCCAAAAGCAGCCTTCCGGGCTTTAGATTTTATTTCTAAAACATTCTAGACCTTTCTTTTGTGTTTACAACACTAGCCAACAAGTATTAAAAGTAAGGGAAATGGTTTTAGGTGTTTTTTAAAATTTTGAAAATGGTTAGATTCTCCATCTTCTTCTTTCTTTCTTCTTTCTTCTTTCTTTCTTGTTTCGCGCGCCTACAGCTCGTAGGAAGTAGATATTAGCCCTAAAAACGTATGGCGTATTTAAAAAACATTCGTACCCAGGTCTGTGTGGTATTAAAATCTTCCCTCTCTAATGCGATTGCGAGATATAGAGCAAGAATCACTCTTCGAGACGCCATTCGATCGAGAAGCCATACAGATGATAATATAGAATTGTTTAAAATTCCATTGCTTTAGCTCACAGGACTAAAATGCATCAAGTTGTATCACACTAAACATTAAACATAACTATTGTTCACTGAAACTCGGGTTTTAGACTTCCTTCATTACGAGACAGTGAAGGGGGTGTGGCCCGCACCTCGTCACTTAAACTATTACTGTACGCCTTTCGTGTATACTTTCTATTATATTCTTCAGCTGTTTACCAGCTAAGAGTCGACATAACAAGGCTTGTAAGCTATTGGAACACACTGGTAAATTTCGAATTGAAAAGGGGTGTGTCCCTTCCGTACGCGATTGAAAAATAAAAAGCGGGATACTCCGTATACTCAGCACTTTAATTGGAGTCGACCACGTTTTGTCAAGCGTGTGTTTTACTCGTGTTGAGATTTCGCACCGCTTCGTTGCAGTAAACGGTCACACTAGTGGATTTATCTACTCGTCAAAGGAAAGTGGTATTGTTTACTGTATTGTTAAACTGTATTGTTAACTAATTGTTTATTAAACTTATTTATGTAATTGTTTATTGCCAGTTGATATTACAATGGGTTTCTTTATTAAACAATCATGTACTGTTGAACGTATATTTAAGAAGTAGTCCATGTGCATGGACATGAAAAAAATCATGAAACTAGTGGGGCAAAAAAATTATTAATTTTCAACAAGTAGAATAGGGATCAAAGATTTGATTTTGAAAAAAACTGCGTAAACAAGAAGTAATAGGGATGATAATCCACAAAATTCTATGCATCATCAGTTCAAAGCAAGTTATTTGAATAGTGTACACTCAATTTGCGATTCCTATTTCAACTTGTGGTTAAATTTTGTTAAAATGTTGAAATAGGAATCGCAAATTGAGTGTACACTATTCAAATAACTTGCTTTGAACTGATGATGCATAGAATTTTGTGGATTATCATCCCTATTACTTCTTGTTTACGCAGTTTTTTTCAAAATCAAATCTTTGATCCCTATTCTACTTGTTGAAAATTAATAATTTTTTTGCCCCACTAGTATAAATTAGTAACTCTGTAAACAAATTCCAGTCACATGCAGCAAACTCTAAATCTAACCATTTTGCACACCCAGCAGATGCTTAAGTGCTCTTACAGTAAGTGTAGTGTGGAGGGTAGATAGAATCTGGCAACATGAGAGTAGCGCATGTATGTGCACTGTATGTACACTGTATGTGCACTGTATGTACACTGTATGTACACTGTATGTACACTGCTGAATTTATGTCAACTGAAAATATTTATGTGTGCAGCAAGATGTAAATGCAATAGTTTTATAAAATAGTCCGCTCATGCATAGGGGTCAAAACTGTATGTGTATGTACTATATGTTATTTAAAATTTGCTTAGATTAATTGATATGGTTGGAATGCATTCTGACACTTGCCTAAACAAGAATGTCAGTGAATCTATCAGAAGTACATGTATGCATACCATATTGACTTGGTTTTAAACACCACACCTTTATTAGTCGCCACACTCGAGCGGTGCTGTACTCGATTTTAAAATTATGAGCTTTACATCATTTTTGAGTAGTGATTGATTTCAAATAATTATATAGCTGCTGCATCGATTTTTCAAACTTAGGTAATGAATGCCGTGGCATTTAACCAAGTCAATACAGTATGTACTAAAACAATTGTAATGCCTTTTGTGTTTAGTTTTTCGTATATTTGTTACATATAGGGAGGTCAATTATTCAACCCCCTCGTAAAGCAGCATCAAAGCCAACACACACTCCTCCAGGATTTCCACCTACACACAAGAGTCAGTCATCACTACAGAAAACTCCAGTTAGTAAGCTACATGAATACTGTCAACAGAATGAGCTAAAGGTTCCTGAGTATAAAGAATCACCAACACGGTATGGATTTCGTTATACAGTCACTGTTAAAGGCAAATCATACACTGGAGTTGTGAAGCCTAGGAAACAAGAAGCTAAACAGAGTGCTGCAGAAGTAGCTAATAAGCAAGTTGCCTCAAGTGAGTTCTCATTGCCAATTTTGCATACAGAATGTGGACATTAATAAACTATTCTGTATAAATCCCAGAATTATACAGGGGCATATTAATTTAGGGGGTGTCTTGGGGTCCGGAAACCCCCTCTGAAATTTTAAATTGTGGGCTTGCAGACCCTATTTTTTGTGCAGTACCAATTCTAGATGTCTCTTTAAACAACCACTTCTTTTTATTAAGGATCGTGGGCGGTGGAAAAGGGAGGCCAGTAGAGATGGCACTACCCCACCCTCATGTTTATTGGACAATGGTCATAACAAACTATTATACTCTCCTTCAGTAGTATACTCTAACAATACAGTCACTTTTCTATTTCTTCAAGTAACTACTTTAATTACAAACGCTCAGGATTTCTAAAATATGAAAATTTTCTTCTGGACCCACATTAATGGACCATGTTTGTTGCATAATTCAAACTCAATTTTTAATGCCAAAGTTAGCACCTCCCCCTTTAATCTCTTCCACCATCCCTGCTAAGGATGTACAGTACTGCCCAAATGTAATGTCGTCTCATGATAGTGTAAGTGAATAATAAAAGACTCATTAATTAAAGGGAGTGGTACGAGTATTCATCCCATTTTGCTTGCGATGAATAATTGCAAGCGAAACAGGTGCCACGCTCTATAATTAGCAAATTTTTAAACGCTTGTACTCTCTTGAGATGACATTGCATTTGAGCAGTACCTATCATCATTATTGTTTTATACTACAAAACTAGCTTTGGAGCTGCCACTATCTGTGAAATAAACAGCAAACAACTTTTGTTGTCTTGACTTTTATATACAGAGTATATTTTGTGCTTGATACATACTTAGGTGTATGTGGTCGTGGATCAACTGCGATCTCAGTTTCATATGTGAAAGTTCTAAAGGAAAGGTATTTTGACAAGAATCAGATTAAGTTCAAGAAAGAGTATTTTGTCACAACTGTAACAAAAGCTGGGAGTTATCAGTGCACCCTTACTATCCCTGGTGTGTCTACTATTTCTGGAGAAATAGCACCCAGCAAGTCAGCTGCTGAGAACAATGCTGCAAAGTCTGCCATGAAATTCTTGAAGCTTCTATAGTCAATGCAATGTAGCAGAGCTAACAATTGTTTTTATGCTGTTGCTATTATATTCAGGATTCACTTATTTAAGTAAAACGTTGGTACATGTGTAGTGTATTTGTAGTACAAATAGGTGAAATGTTCGTGTATAGAGATTTGTAATGCAGTGATAATGTATGATATGTATGCAGTCATGCATTTTTTACGATGTACTATTATTAACTTTTAAGACTTATATAATTATATAGAGTTGATGTGAGTAAAGTGTTAGTATATACAATCATGCTTAGTGGCATACATGTCATAGTTTAAAAGCTGTCACATTCTTGTTTAAACCATAATTAGAATTAGCCTGTTACATGCCCTCTGTAGTATATAAGTCATGTATATCTTGTTGGTCAATGGTTTGGTTACTTCTGGAGTGTTAATACTGTACAAAAGACAATCATTATTATACAACTATTGGCTGTGATTATGATCAAATATGGGCAAAGGTACGAACTGTATACAAGAATAGTGGTACCAAACAAATAACCAAGGATTGATAAAGGATAACAGCAGTTTGTACGTAATTTTTAAAAGTTTACGTATAAATTTTTTTTACAATTCTTGTTTACCTATTATCTAGTGGAATTTTTAGTGATTGAGTATATTAGACACGTACAATTAATAAGAGTGTATTTAGAGGTTTTCACTTCACAATTTTACTGCAGTATGTGCTAGCTAGCTAGTGACCAGATGCATCTCTGACATACATGGGCAATGAAAAGCTTGAAAAATATATATAAAGGGAATGGCTAATCTCTGTACGAGAATTGCAAGAGGGGGCTGAAATTATATGCTCTAAGAACAGTCAAATATACTCCTATTAAATGTCAAAATGTATTCTAAACTATTAGGAAATAGGAGCAGTGTGTAAGCTGAAATTGTACCTGTTAACATCTTTGACCTGTACTTTGATGTCTCCCATTGTGCCAAACATCCTGCCATACTAATTGCTTAAAGACACCTTTTTTTATATATGTGTGTGTGTGTATTGTCCACTGAATTTTATCATTACTAGCTACAATTAAAGTCTTGACTCGGAAGTCCTGAATGCATGCAGTGACTCCAATAAATGGCTATTTATTTTTTTGCTAGTACAAGGAAAATTTTAAGTTGGATTAGGGATCAAAGAAAAAAGTAGTAAAATAAGGGAATAGCTATATAAAAAGGGCAAAAGGTTGCCTATACCTGCAGATACACTGGTGGACATTAAATCCCTAATTCTAAGAAGTGATGAAACAAAGGAAGTTGCCTATACCTGCAGATATGCTAGGGACATTAAATCCCTAATATAGTCTACATGTAAATGGACTGAATTAGGGATTTAATGTCCACTAGTGTATCTGCAGGTATAGACAGCCTCCCTTGTTTCATCACTTTTACAGTAGCTATTCCCTAGCTTGTGTCACTACTTTTTTTGCTTTTATCCCTATTTAAATTCCGCTATATATTTGTTTGTTTACCATAATTACATGACTACTGAATGCAAATACTGTATTGAAATTAAGAATGGCCCTAGACATGTCATAAAATTCAGCCTGAGCAAATTTGGATCTAGTCGCTATGAAAATATGGGTTATAAGTATGATAGCTAGTCAACACAGCCAGATAGAAGCCATATCAAATAGACACCTTGCATTGTCAGTGAAAAGAACTGGATTGGCAAAGGAGAACAACCATGATGTATGTGTTGTACGTGCATACTGCAGTTGGTGAAAAAGCTGAAGGGACTTCAAACAGTGTAGAATCAAGCCTGTATATTGTCAGGATATGTAGCATCAGTTAGATAGCTGGTTAGACAATCAGTTAGCAGAAAATTTCATGAAACTGAACTTGTGAAAGGGTTTGGGGTCAGTCTGAAGACATATTTGGGCTTGGTTATGGCTAACCAATCCTGCCAAGCTGTCATGAAGGGGGTGATATCTTTGGCTGGAAAGGCCCAAACCTTCATGATCTCTAATATACATACAGTAATATTGCACTGTGTGATAGCTATTAAAAGAGTGCAGTATATTCATCAATCTTTACAACTTAACAGCTTGCCACACCCTGTACAGTGGAACTTGGACCTCTATTATCACAGCCCAAATTAGTCACGTGGCTTGTAGTCTACAGATAATAACGAGGTTTGGGTTAGATGAAAACACAAGGAGGGAGCCTAAAGGTTGTTGTTTACCCTTACTAATAATAACTACCACTTGGTTGCTAGGTGCATATGATAAAACATTTTAACAGCCTAGAATGCTCTGTAGCAACTTCCCCCTCTGCCCTCTACCTACTAACTTGCACTAAGCTGTAGAGTACAAATTGATAGCAATAGATAATAGCATTTAAAACAGCTATGTACTATATACAGTGGCGGATCTAGGATTTTTAAAAGGGGGTTTCTGAAAGTACTGTAGGTATAGCTGAATAAGGTATCTGATAACGTTTCTCCAGAAAATTTTGAGATTTTAGAAGCTCTGAGATAGGATTTTAGGCTATTTTTAGTTACCAATTACAATAAATCTAATGCTTTAAACTGTAAATACTATAGCTAACTACAAGCAAATATGGTGACCACAAGCTGTAGCTTTGATTGCTCTATTAGAGTAACTACATGACTGCTCTATTAGAGTCATGATCTCGATCGTTTTAGGGAGAAAACAGTGAAATATTGCTGCATAGCTATAAATGATGTCGGTTAAGTGCAACTGCATGTATGAGAAATACAGTAGTATATAGTTTTCTGCTATGGCAACTTGTCAGTGCAACAATGTTTATAAACTTAGACTGCCAAATTTAAAAAGGGGGTTTCTGTCGAAACCCCAGAAACCCATCTAGATCCGCCACTGATATAGCATATTAGCATGCATTTCTTAGTAATGGATACAGTATTTCTGAGATACGGACAGTATTGTGTATACCATGCAGACTGCTCAGATAGGAGAGGTTGTACTACAATAGGATTATACACCTGTAGATGTAATACAGAAAATGAAGGTCTGTGAAGTCCTGATCCTTTAAGATAACCAGATCTGCAAAAAGGGGTCTTATAGCCTTTCCAATTGCTTGTACTTGGCAATCCATAACTATGGTCACCTAACACTCCTACTTTTACTAAAGCACTACTACTGGATGTAATTTTAAGACAATAGGTTAAACACATGATGAGTTAAGACTCATCAAACTTGGAAATTTGGAAAGGCTATAAGACCCTATTTCACAGATCTGGTTACAAATAGTGAAAACTTACAGATTAAATTAATGTTTCCAGTAAAAAGCATCAAACCTTGTCTTGAAAACAATTAGCCCTGCGTGACATCTTCCAATATTTGCTGGTTGACGTAGTTTGAATGATATGGGTGACCCTAGTCCTTTGATGAAATGTTCACTGTGAAAAACAGAGTTTGATCTAAATAGAAAATGCTGTGTAAGAGCCTGTAAACATTAATCATGTCTCCACATAGCCATCCGGCTATATTCCAGAGATGGTAAATCCAGAGTACAAAGTCTTTCTTCATAATTATGAGATTTCTGATAGATGCTTCTAGTCTTGTAGCAGCTTTTTTGACTTTAGTTAGATCCACAATGTAAAGAGGGCCCCAGGCGGTACTACTATAGTACAGTATACCAATTGTGGGTTTTCTAAATAGTTTATAAAAGTTTCAGTGGACAAATTCATGAAAGTCATTCTAATGATTCCTATATAATTATTATGGTTGGGTATACTAGTTGCATAGAATGTATGTTCATGAAACTTTAGTTGCTAGTCTTAGGAACTTTTTTTTTGTTGTGACCATTCATATTATAAAAATGTCCAGGATTACACCTGCCAAGGTGAAGGTATCTACATTTGAAAATTTGAAGATGTTAAAAGGAAGCTGCCGCTATATATAATGATCAGGAAATTAGTTGTTCATATCCTCATGAAGGCTATCAATGTTTGCAAACCATTAGTGTTTCTTGGTATGTGACAAAAGGTCTTGGTGTAGGGTGGATGGAAGATCATTGTTTATATAGCTAAACAGTAAACAGGCTGGGACCAGAAACTGATATTTGTGAAATTCCATGCACTAATGAGTAATGACATTTGACCAACAAGAATATGAGTTGTTCATAATCACATGTTGTTGTTTTCCAGCAAGGAAAGTTGCAATCCATTTCAATACTAACTAAAGTAGCTATAGACCATCTATATCATCATGCCTTAAGGTTTCTCAATACTAGTCTTGAGACACTGAGTCAAATACAATGTACTTTCTTGAAATTGAGATATAATAATGTCAACTGAATCTCCTTTCTGTAGTCAATACTCTGTAACAACTATCAATTGTGTCATACAGCTATAGATCTTCTATACGGAAAACCATGCTTGTTGTTCCTCAGCAAACAAATTATTTGTTGTATGGCTTAATACTATGTAATAAATTCACATACAAATAGAGGTAAGTAATACTAATGGGTCAATATAGTTTTCAGGAGAAGGGTGGTCACCTTTCTTATCACATTTCCAACCTTCCAGTCTATTGGGAGGAGACCATCCATTCATCCAGTGACTTATGAAATATTAGACACAGCTATGGGATTAGCAAATTTACATGGCTTTTAGTGACTTTAGTTTTTTCCATAAATTTGTTCAATTGAGATGGTTATATGTGGCTCACTAAAACAATAACAATCATGTTGTCTAGGAACACTACTAGCACACTGAGTCTAAGCCACAGTACTTACTGAGAGATTAATGATTCAGAGGAGGTGTGAACTAAATGAAGAATACTTTGACAAGAAACATAATTCAGTTTAATTAAGAAAGAATGTTGTGTCACAAAGGAAGTAATTATGTGGTGGGGTATTTTCAATGTACTCTAACCATCCCTGAAGTGTATGTTTTTATTAGTGAGAAATCTCCAGTGCTAATACCTGCCCTGGACTATCTCGAGGTACTATAGCTGACTATACACCAAGCAAATCTTAGCCAACTTATGAACAAGCAAATCTTAGCACAGTAACTTATGATAGTAATTATAATACTATTACAACTCTCAAGGGAATTAGTATGGTTACATGTGTTACATGTGTTAAAGATACATACGCACCATGAATGATGTAGCTGTAATTGTTTTAGCTGTTTAGTCAACTCACAAATAAACACTTTGAATTTTATTTACACCTTTTATTTACTGTGTCTGAGCAATAGTTCATACCAACAACTACTCGTGTTATGAAAATCATTTTTATCTGCAAAATTAAAACTTGCAGCCATAGCAGTAGAGACTTACTAGAGTTGACATAGTCTATTCCAACAGATCTTAGGAAACAGCTGAACAGCCTGAACATGCTCAGATCA
The DNA here is from genome assembly GCF_963678975.1 of Dysidea avara. NCBI lineage: Eukaryota > Metazoa > Porifera > Demospongiae > Dictyoceratida > Dysideidae > Dysidea > Dysidea avara. The sequence continues at coordinate 33,157,700 of NC_089272.1, forward strand.
TTGACATCATTATAATCTGGCAGGTGATAAAAGCTGTATCTGTAGCTAGGACATCACTTGACTAGTTGAAATTAACTTTGTAAGAAAGAGAGTGATGCATGCATTGTGGTATGTGCTGGGGTACACTGTAATAACAATTTTGTCATTTTAACAAATATTTAGTTACCATTAGTGTAAGCAAAGCTATACTCGGTAGTAATTGTTACAGCTAAATGAATTGTAAATAATAAAACAACTATTTTGATCAGCATATTTAGCAGGGCCGTCCTTCCATGTGAGAACGTATGTACAATAATAACAACAGTCTTCTCAGTCTGTGGTTCAACTGTAAATGTTGCTGTATTGGTCCCATTACTTTTCAGGTTAAGGTGATGGACTATTGTTTTCTAACCTATCCACACTACCATCCTCAACATCTCTTCCGTTATTTCAACACATGTAATAAATTAATGCTGCGATGTACAATATTCATTATTACATTCTTATGGATCATCTATAATTTTCAGCATTTTTGAGAGAGTATGTTAGGGGCAGGAGGGTAAATTCACCTGTATGCTTTAAAAAATGTTGGTATTAGTGTAGTACCATATAAAGAATTTTTAGCTGAAGGTGGTAGAAGCTGCGCATGCATGAGTCATGTGGAATGATTGCTTCAGGAGCTGGCAACACAGCCTAGTAGTGTACACAAGCCTATGAATAATCAACATTCTGTCAATGCCTACATTCTGACAAATTATGTACAGAATAAAGCAAGCAGAAAAACCAAAATAACACTGATTATTATAGTGTAGCACCAACAGTACGCTTTTGGAGGGAGGAGGTAAAAGAGTACTCTCTGAACGCATGTGAAATTGTGAATACTGAAATTATGGATAACCCCTAAGTTTTGATTGTATTTCAACCACATGTATGCATCATTCAGCTGCAGGTGCAGAACATGATGATACTTGATGACATGTCTTATTGATTAAGACTAGAGTTGAAACAAACACTGCGAATACTCGGGTACTTGTTAAGGACTTTAATGCTTGGATAGCAAAATTGGTACTTGAATACTCATTAAGATGACGTGATCCAATATATGCATTTGTTATCAGGTAGTGATGCTGTGAAGTCAGTTTAGAGCACTTTGGTTGTCAGGAACATTTAGTAAATTACTGCCTGGGTACTTTAATGCTGTGTATTTAGCATTGCTGTTACTTGAAAGGTTTAAATAACATATGATATTAGGTATGGCTAGAAGTAACAAATATTTATGAGTACTCCATTGTTAAAGCTAAAGAGGACTTGAATACTAAAACTCTATGATAATTTCAGTGCAATATGTAATTGGGTTTGAGTTGATTGACAATTCCCACACTCTATCAATTGTTTGACTTTGACCACCTGTAATGTGAATTGCCAACATGCTTTATGAAATTTTTTCGCACAATGCTTCCCGACACAGCATTGTAAAATCACAGTTTAAAATTTGACATATTCGATTCATACAATGAGTTATGATCTCTCAAAAGCATAAAACTGGATGGGTGTGGAAGCCTTCAAATTTGACCACATTATACAGTATACAAACAACTGGGGCCTAGACTCAGGGGTACCATACACTGATATCCACAGAATGACCAGTTCAGCCGGGAACCCTGGCAAGGCTTACATTATAACTTACAACAGTAACAAAGTTCAGAGCAGGGGATCCGATAAATCCCATTCTGGGAAAGCTCTAGAATCAATTGAAAGAGCGGAAATGCGAGCAGCCTGCTGATTGTGCAACACAAGTTTGATAGAAACATAGATACTATAGGTATACGGCTATAGTATCTATGATATAGAAACTGGCCACCGTTCGAAGGGGCGGGCGGCACCAGACTTCCGGACTGTGATCACGTGATCATTCTCTGCACAAAACTTGAGCGCAAGAATTGGATTAGGGTCAATCAGTTAGTCAGTCGTGGAAAGATCCTCCATAGTGTTTGCCTGGATATCTAAAATGACTCAGCGAGAACCAGTCACTGTTCGTATCGTCCACAGCAATTGTGGACCAGGTTCATCTCTGCCTCACTTCGACTCGATGAAGGCTTATATCTTGTCAGCAGTTCCTGATGCAGTAATCATCGCTGACAATGATGATGGCAGATGTAGTAAGTTAATACATCCTATGGAATTGTCAGACACTGGTCTTATGGGGCATTTCTTCAACAGACAATTTTGATTTTGAAATATTTGTCAATGAAGTGCTAATCTATTCCAGACAGGATACTGGAGTTTATCCTGGTGAAAATAGAGTAAGAGAAAGACTAGTGATTGGTATCATGTGAATTTAATGTAGCATTAATTTCCAGATCTTGCGGATGGTAAAGATAGCGAATATGGGAATAAGACCATTCAGAGTTGACAGAATCTGGGGCCTGTGCTGTATGATGGGTGTACTGTGTTGTTGTTACTACTGCTTGTGCCAATCCTAATGAAACACTGAACAATTAAGGTCATGTTACTGTTGTTCTTTGACCATGTGAATTATACATAATATTGTTCTGAGAATCAAGCTATCTCCTGTACTAAGTTTACAGACTGAAATTTTCTATAACAAAAAGTTTCCAGAAATGTTTATGCATGCAGTGTTTATTGTTTCACAACTTTATAGAAATGTAGTTGATAAACAAGGTTTTGTAAAGGTCAGAGGTCAAGTGGTACAGTCCATATCACCTTCACTAACTGACAGCTACTGAAGTCTTCACAATCATCAAGCCACTGTAGCTAATAAGCTAGCTTAGTTGTACTAATAATGTAGTTGATGCAGGGAATGGTTAGTGAAACAAGAATTAAACTGACTGACTGTTATGCACTGTTAAAAACTGAGGTGTTATGGTAACACCTAAACTGTTATGGTAGCACCTAAAAGTGTTAACTTTTGACTGCTCTATAGTCAAAAAATAGCACCTAGAGGTGCTACCATGGCACTTAATTTTTAACAGTGTGTGTATCAGTGTATGACAAGTCTTGTAGGTTGAGGAGTTGCAAGCTGTTATGAAAAGTTTTAACCTTTTAGCCAGAAGGACAGTTGCTTTACAACCCAACATTGCGTTCAATCTAAATGTGTGATTCAGAAAGGTTCAAGCTAGGGTAGCAGTAAAGTTGCTGATGTCATTGTGTTGTATACAGCTTGTAGCAAGTGATAATTTAGCTGTAATACTCAGCTCTTATCTGCACGTGCTTTTTATGATGTCAAATCAAAAAGAAAATTCTATGCTTCATGCACAGACAGCTTATACTGTCAGAGTATCAGAGAAGTGGAACATGCATGACTTTTTCATGCCAATTATTGTTCTCTCTAGAGGTCTCCTTCATGTACAGTTTTGATTTCTCTTTTCTGCTTAGTATAGTGCTATAATTGACCAGTATGTAGACATATTATATTGTCCTTGTATAGTCAATCATCATGAGAGACCTCATATCCATTGGCAGTGACTATAAGATAATTGGATATCATAGCCAAATATAGATTTGGTGACTAGAGCTCACTCTTATCAGCCCAATGTATTGTTAGCCAGTATGTGATGATAGCTCAAAACTCTGGTATTCACCAACTATAATATTATGCCACTGCACTGTCCTTTGGTGGTAGATCTCTATTGATGTAACTGGCATGTTACCAAGCATACACCCTGTACATCCAAAAGTTGGATAACAGATAGCATACAGCAAAGGGAAAAAAAAGGGAGTGGATAAACAGTGGAATGGACTACTGGAATGGTGGAATGGATTTTTTAAAAGTTCAATATCATTAAATCCAAATAAATAGGATTCCCCGTGAAGTCAGCTCTTTTAGCATAATTCACCTCACCATAGACAAAGTTTAGCAATATATTGTACTGTAAAGTAAGTTATGAACATGCACAATAGCAGTTTATTGGGAACACTAAGAAGATTCCTGACTTAACCCTTGTTCCCAAATGATAAAAAGTTAGCTAGCTAGCTGATTACATGAATGCATTGTAAAAGTACATTCACTGTATAATGAAGTATTCATTTATTATCAACTTTACCAGTTAGGCACTGGAGGACGAACACAGAAGGCAGAGCCTGTACGAGGTGTTTACCACTAACCTATAGGAGCCTAAGCGAAAATCTTTGGGTAAAGTGAAACGGGACAATTTAAGCCAAGTTCATTGTGGCAGTGCCATGTAGCACACTGAACTGAACCACAGTTAGTTTCAGACAAGTAATAAAGTATTGAGTTATAAGTCATACAAGTGTTGTGGTGAGGAAAAAGAGCTGACTTCAAGGGGAATCCTATTTATTTGCTTACATAAGGGGAGGAGTTGTACTTATTTGGATGTAAAAAATGATATTGAACTTTAAAAAATTCCATTCCACCATTCCAGTATTCCACCATTCCAGTAGTCCATTCCACTGTTTATACACTCCCAAAAAAAACCTTAGCTAATCAGAATAGCAGCTGCTGTTACAGTACATTCCGCTACATTTTGTTTACAACAAGGTCTAGTGAAGGTAGTATACATGCACTTGCTTACAGTTCAGTGGCGGATCCAGGGGGGTTTCATTGGTTTCCACGGAAACCCCCTTTGAAAAATGATTGCGTAACAATTAAATGTTTTAATTATCGCGGCGTGCGTCTCGATCGAGATACTGTAATTAGAGCAGTCACAGTAGCTACTAAAGTAGTGTGTAGGAAGTTTTTAATATATTTTATGTACTATTACTAGGCTGTGACCTTTTTTTTTTTTTTTTTTTTTTTTTTTTTTGGTCTCACCTTACCAAACCAGACGATGTAGTGCAAACGTTTGCGTATCTCATGTCAATATATATCTCCACCTTCTAAACTGGAAACCCCCTTTATAAATTCCTAGATCCGCCACTGCAGTTACACAAGCTTCACAACATTTCCACTGGTACTGCTGTAAGTACAGTATTTAATTTCTTTATCAGTGGATTTCTGAGTCAATTTTTACTAAGAGGCAAACTGCTGATAAATCACTGAGGAATAGGGTTTATGAGTATTTGTATTATTTAATAGTGATCATAATATAATGATTTGTAAGTACACTATAGCTAGTTTGTTTGGGTTATTTGTATAATAGCATGACTGTAGCTATGATTAACACGTGCAGGGACGGATCTAAGGGGTGGGCTTTGGGGGCTGAAGCCCCCCTTCACTTTTAGGCTTTACTTGATCAATATGCTGAGGATTGTAATTGCTACAGTCATGCTATTATACAAATAACCCAAACAAACTAGCCATAGTGTACTTACAAATCATTATTTTTCATTTAAAAAATGAAATAGGTATCCAAGTGGAAAAATCTAATGAAGAATGGTCAAGCACAGTTGCCAGATATATGTACTGTATAATTACCTAGACAAGGTTTCGTGTTACAATTTTTGGCACCTCTAAATTTTATTATTTGTACTGTATTTTGCATAGATAATAGACACCCTATGATTTTTGTTTTGAAGTTTGAATCAGCCACTTGGTAAAATCTACTGCCTAACTATATACCTGGGTTACAAGCAACCTCACCAGTGACTCAGTGACCATGCCTATATTAAGTTTAGACCTGCCGCTGCAGCGAGTTATGGAGAACTATTGCTTTATCGCTGCCAGTAAAGGAAATATTCCTTCTGGAACAGTGTGTGCTGGAGTAAATGTCAATGGTGAGTTTAATAGACTAATGCTACAACTACCTAATAACTAGTATTCATCGCCCCAGACATGACAAAGTTTGAAAGAGTCAAGCATACAATGGGGTGGCATTCCAATACGATATCCTGTACTCTAATCTTCATCCGGTAAAAACAAAAGTCAGAAGTCAAGCAAGAAACTTGCAGTGGGTCAAAAACAAGTTGCGTTTGTAAAGTGTAACTATATACCACACAAGTGATACTTTTAGAGTTACAACCTCGGTTACAATATAACATTAAATTTTGTGACTGTCTCCAGTGGGAAAACCGGCCCATTTAGAAGTATCGAGAAACACAGGTTGTAAATATTCAGAGTGTTGTAGCTTGCCAATGGTGGTAGCTACGCGTGCCAAATTTTCTCACGTTTTACAACAATTTATTACTTTCCAGATATCCACTGAAGAAGTGGTCAGCAGCTAAGTTTCCCGCCATTTTAGATAGTTTTTTAACCGAGGTTGGCTGTATCAGGTGTAGTTTTTTAACTGTATCAGGTGAACTCCAAAAGGGATGGGAGGCGGGGGTCAGGAAGGTGAGCAAAATGCTATTTAAAATTTGAAGAGTAACATGTTGCGATGATTTAGGTAAAGTTATGGGCCATTCAGGGCTCAAAACTGGCTAGAATGAAAGGAAATTTACAACACAGGTCATTGTCCAATATCACAGAGCTGTACAGCCACACATAGCCATCTCCTGGTTGGCCAAGGCTCTATCAAGACCCCAGACCACTCATACGGCTCGCCACTCTGCTTGAAAAAGGCAGATAGCAAATAGCAGACCACTTTACTCTGGTCGACTGTGACAGTGTAATTTGATAGTGCATTCATAAAGCTTTGTGTTTGTGTGAAAAAATTAAACCTCCTGTCTTGGACAATAAGACCAGTTTTCGCAGATCCATGCAGTCAGACTCACATTTTATGAAAATATGCAAGAATTTAGTCAAGAGTCAAGGGTGGATTTTAGCGTAAGTCAATGATCAAAGCTTAATTTTTGACTTTGACCACTTTGACCAAGGACGAAGATTGGAGTACTGGCTATAGGGTATATTGGAGTGCCACCCCCTTGGCACAAGAAACTACATATCAAAAATACGAATTGCTGATTTACGAAACTAATAAAAATATGCTAATATTTGCAGAATTCTGATTTTCACACACACTGAAAGGCTCAAAACATGCTAAAAATGAATCCTAGGAAACAAATCATATTGATAGAGTCTTAAACAATACAGAGGAACATCTTTATTTTAACTTTCATGATGGTTTTCAGGATGACTCGGCCATATTTAAACTGAAAAGCAGATCCCAGGCAACTGCCTCTTCATCCAATTCCTACAAAATATTAAAGGTTAATCAATATATAGTATTTCTGACCATATTACATAGGTCATTAACCTGATTAGTTTAGGGTAAATTCCCACAGTCTTAGTAATGGTTGAATCCCATAGTACATTACACATTAGAAAAATCAATGAGTCAATGGCAGAAATTGTGGAAAGAGCGGAGGTATCTATGGCTACTACAACTATGAAATTCATGTGGAGTATTCCCAAAAGGTATGTGAGTAACCAGCAGTCTGTATTAGTTGGTTAGCACTTCTGGCATTTTGAAACTAGTCTAAAATCACGATCATTTTGCATCATTTTATGCGTTTTACGTATTTTTGGGGTGTGTAGTTTTTGGTGTTAAAGTATTGTAGAGTTTTAATATTTTTTTGAGATGAGTAGACGAATTAAAACAGTGTAAACAATAAGGTGAAACAAACCTGATCATAAAGAATGTCTCAATCATACAAAGACAACTAAGAAGATTAATGCAGCACAACCAATGTGAGCACCAACTCTTGCTCAAGCTTCCTTACTTGCCCAAACCTCCTCATCAGCTATGCCAACTGATGTGGGTAATCAGGATTCCTGATACCCTGAGCCCTATAGCCAAAGTATCAATGAACTTAACCAGTCACGTTTAACAAAACCAGACCCAATTCCAGTGTACTTGTGGAATTGAAGAAGTCTTGTCAACAAGTTAAAGCACTTCAATAGTTTTATACTTACCTCAAATTAGAAAATGTACGGTGTAAGAGAAGCTTGGTTTTGTAAAGATTGTTCGTGTCATGGTGGTGGTGGTGTTATCATGACATGAATATATGTTCCTAGTAGACTGTTAACTTATCTTGATGACATTGAAGTAGTTACTATTGAAATCTTGACCAGCAAGCCCTTTAAATCTGTCTATTGTATAATCCTTCAAATAGTAGAACAGACTACCAAGACCATTTACTTTCATATGTATTTCTCCTAATAAAGGAGGAAGATCCTGTTGTGATTATGGGTGATTTCAATACCCCAGATATTGCTTGGTCAATGTTAAGTGTGACCTCCCAGTTTTCTTCTAAAATCTGTGATTTAGTATTTCAGCATAACTATATCCAGATTGTTGAATACTCTACTCACGTCCAAGGAAACAATGTTGGACCTCATAATTATTAACTGTAATAAAAACATTCAAATTCACACAGAAGATAACCCCTTTACTTAAATCAGACCACTGCCCTGTCACCTTTAATCTTAATCTGCCTTATAACTGTAATGCCACAATGGTAAAATGATTCTATTGTACAGTACGATAGTACTGTATAGTAGGGACCACAAAGGTGTAGGTGTAGCCCATGGAAAAACATCCAAAATCCAGCCTCAAATTTCCCTGACAATGATGAAGCAGTATTGGTTAGGTAAAACTAAGCCCAAACAAGCTTTCAGATTGACTCAAAACGCTTTCAACAAGTTGCTACGGAATTAAAAAAAAAATTAAATAGAATTTTCTACTGACTGACTGATTGACTGACTGACTGACTGATGCCTTCAGACAAACATAACTCTATAACGGCTAAGGGTACGGGCTTGATTTTTCACTGTTCGACAGTGCTTCAGCATGAGAGGTGCCTTTTGGCATACCACAGTTTGTACAATGCATTCTTCATGGACTTATCAGTGTCCTCCTTTGTGTCCCATTCATCTTGGCTGACAGTGAAAGGTGTCAATTTGGCGGTATCATATTGCTGTGTAATGGGTTGAACATAGCTGACAACGAAACGTAATGGATACTTCACTTTTCAGACGATAATTGGTAGCTGAAGAGCACAATGCCATTTCTTTCTTTTGATGTGATATGCTTGGGTTCACCAGTCATAATAATCTTATTTTGCAAAAAAAAGTTAATAAACAAGTGCACAAAAAAAATTTGGAATTTTCAACTAGAGTAGGGACCATAACACATCGATAAAAAGTACTGAAACAAGCTGGAGTAGTTAATTCATAGTAAAACAATAAGAAGTGTTATATCCCTACTATGCATTTCCATTATGGTATCTTGAGCACAGTAGGGATATAACATTTCTTATTGTTTTACTATGATTTAATATCATGGACTACTCCAACTTGTTTCAGTACTTTTTATCAATGTGTTATGGTCCCTACTCTAGTTGAAAGTTCCAATTTTTTTATGTACTTGTTAATTTATATGATTACTCCAAGGCAGACTTTCATTCGATTAATGAATATCTTTCACATGTTGATTTTTCACCCTACTTTAATTCTCCTGACGTAGAATTTGTATGGGCTTCAATTAAAGAAATTCTACATGATGCAATTCATCAGTTTGTTCCACAAATCAAGATAAAACTTAATGATTTTCCCAAATGGTTTATCCCAAGCTTGAAGCATAAAATCAAATGTTTTAGTTCCCTTAGAAAACGGTACTTGAAATGTCCAACACCTCATATTAAAGATTGATTGCAAGCTGCTAAGTTTGAAGTTGCAGAAGAAGCCTCTACTGCTCGATCTGTATACGAATCTGAGCTCATCAATAACTTTGCTATTGCCAATCAATCCAAGATATTTAGCTACATCAGAAGTTTGACTAAATCTGATCCTATCCCACACATTGTGTACAATGATAACAGTGCAACCAATGATAAACAAAAGGTATCATTGTTGAATAATTATTTTTATTCTGTGTTTACTACTACTAATATTAATCAGCCCCCACCTAGTGAGCCTCTAGACTCTAACACCCAACAACATTTAGTTTCAATCAACCTTTCTGAAGAAGATACATTCAACGCTCTTAATTCCTTGAACCCACACAAGGCAGTTGGTATTGATGGTATTGGATTAAAGTTCCTGAAAAACTGTGCTTCATTTCTCTATAGACCATAGCACTATTTGTTCAACCTTACACTCCACAAACATGTTATCCCACTAGAATGGTGCACTCACACTGTAATTCCCATATTTAAGTCTGGATTGACCAATTTATTCGCACCTGCACAATTTGGATTCCTCAAAAATAGATCAGAACAACTGCTTATTATTTTCAACTAGCTACTTCAGGCCTTAAATTAACGTGCGGTCAACGGACAAAATTCGCACAAATAGCACAATGTCTGCACATAATTAGTTTTGGGCAGACACCCATGTCCTTGCAAAACCAATAGTGGTACCATAAAAGCTGATGTGTGCATGTTTGTTTGTAGTGCTAACAATAACTGTCACTTGGTTGCTAGGAGATACTACATTTTCCCAACCCAAGGATTTACCAATGCCACCTCCCCTTTGTGTACTGCTATCACCAGCAGCTGTTATGACCACAGTCTGGTAATATGTTGCAGCTATGTGGTTGTGTTTAACCTCAAAACTTTCAATGGAAACTCCCTATTCCAATTCCAGCAGTCTATACAAAGTGCTCCTCTAGCTCATGTCTGTACAATTTGACGCTATGTCTGTACATTTGTGAATATGTAAGGACATTTATCCTCAGCACCTTAAAAATTAAATTAAGGCCTGTACTTAATTAAGGGTAGAGGGGATTGCCATCATCATCACTGTCCTGAAGAGCCCGATATCTTAAAGATCATTTTACACGTACTTGCTCAACTTGCCTTACATACATTGGTAGCATGTGATACAGAACTCAGGACACTAATCATTAATGGGAGCACTTTGGCATGTCATAAATTATCACGTGATTGGTCTAATCTTACTGGCCATGAGACCATGATGGAATGGATCACGGAATGCAGTGCGAGTAATTATACACTCGGCTAGTCTTTATAATGTTATAGTCTACCATTAATTTTCATTTTTTTAGGAACAGGACCCCTAGATTAGGAGCTGTGCTCCTAGGATTAGGAAAAACACCCCTATAATTGGGAACAGCATTTAAATATTAGGTTAGGGTTAGGGTAAATGTTAGGCAATCGTTTAGATTAGAAGTTGATTTAGTGTGAAGTTAGAAGGCCTTTACAGTCGAGTTTCCCTTGCATTTGTTTTCTATAGTGCTCAATTTTTATAGCTAGAATTGCTTGATGTTATATGAGTATTGACAGTAGCAAAGTGGTAGTGGACAAGACTTACAATCAATGGATTGCTAGTTTGATTCTACTTTAGAGCAATTTTTTTTTGTTTGAGACATTTTCAGCCACGTTTTTTATAAGTTCACTACAGTATAAAAACTTTTGTAAAACGTTATTTATGTACACCCATCGTGGGCCACCATTGATTTTAATTAGGAAGGATATAAAAACAGTGTACTGAAGTTGTGCTGTAGGTCTAGAGTGAACTTATAAAGTGTCATACAAATCTAATTTGTGTGACATCATTAGCTCACATGAGCTTTAATTACATGGAGTGCTCAAGTGCTCTCCCTAATGGCTAGTCTCAGGATTTAAGTATATATTTACATACATATGTGGTTACAAATGATGCAAGTTAGAGGTGGGTAGCTTGGACTGATGACCCCTACTCTATTACGTGGTAAGGCTGTACTGATATTATGAGTATCAGTGTCAATCGACTTCAAGTCTACAATACAGATATTTCACTCGAGTTATAGCACTAGTATAAGTGCCATGAAAGCACTTCATTGGCCAAAGTGATTTAGTTGTCAAATGGTCAAGCCTTACCTTGGGCTCAAGTTGCTTTGGTTAAGTTTTTCTGAGGGTTTTTGCTCCACTTTTTTGGTGTTTTAGTGGTTGATTTTTTTGTTCTGTGATTTGCACTGACAAAAACAGACAAGTTTGGATAAAAATCTTTTCTGAACTGTCATAAGTACCAACAAAAATACAGATTAAATTGTTGAAAAGCATGTGAATTGAAACAATTTAACATAACCACTAACAGTGATCATGCTACTTACTCTATTATGCTGTAATGTTTATTGAAGTGTCACTTGTGTATAAGATATTGGTTCGTTAGAAAACCTGTATTGGAATAGACAATAAATATCAGATATCTATAAATAGTACCGGTACAGCCCTACTATGTAGCTCATTTGAGACATGCAGTAAGATTGAGATACTCTAATAAAGTAGGCTAACTTGATGATAAGTTTTTAAATTGTGTCCTTAAAGTTTACGTGTTGAATTTTGTATGTCTTGTTTTGGTTTAGTTATTTTCTTGTAAGTTTGCATGTATAGTTGCTCGTGTCCGAGGTATTAATTCGTTATTGTGTGCTTTGAACATCCTATTTTTCTGTCATCGCAGCCACATAGCTAAGCAATGTAGAGCTGTGAAACTTCACCGGTTAACCAATTAATTGACCAGTTATTTTTATAAATTCAGTTATCAATTATTTTTTCCTCATAACCGGATAACTGATCTCTAATATATTCACTCAAAATGTATTGTTTTCATTCTTAAACATTGATATCATACTTGTTGTAAGATTCAGCTTTACGTACAATGACATGTTGGCTATTACTTTGGCCAGTACAAGTATAATCTGATGAACTATACTATAAATTTTAAGTTGCATGTAGCTTAAAAACTAAGCTCAGCATAGAAATTTTGTTAAGTTCAGTTAACTGGATAACCAGCAGTTAATATGAGTTGCCCAGTAACCCGGTTATGATATTCTGTCTAGTTTCACAACTCTATATGCAATAAAGAAACTTAACAAACTACTCAGGGAGAAATGATGTGCAAGTCATTTCTCCCTGGATAGTACAAATAATTATAAAATTGAAATGTTACATATTTCAGTGATAAAAAAAGTAGTGAGACAAGAGGAATGATGTTATCTATTAGAACATAAAAACCAATGCAAATTTAGGGATTTTCGTACATAGCTGTGTTGTAATAACTACCATCATTCATCTTGTTTCACTGCTTTTTATCACTGAAATCCTACTTCATTTTTAAATTAGTGCAAATACAAAAAGAAATGAATAAGTATCTAATCCAAAACAGCCAAACTGTGAAAAAGGCTGTGACTTTCCAAAATTTGAAAAAGTAGTGATATCAAAGGTGGTAGCCAAGAAATGGCTGCAATGATATTATGTCAATCAATTTGTAATGTCACAAAGTAAGTGACATTGCACCAATCACCTTTAATATCACATAATTTTCTTACTAGCCTATTTTTGAAAAGTTGTACCCTTTTTCACAGCAATACTGTACATGTGATACTTGTTGCTGACTTTTGAACATTATAATGCATGTTTAGCTATACATGCGTAACTGGTATATATATATATTTTTTGTTGTTGTTTGTTTTCAGGTGAGAAAGTCTACATTGGCAGATACAATGTGTTACTCGATCCTCGTCTGCACTGAAATGAATTGCCAGTGTCTGTAATTGGAGTGATCACACCTTCACAAGGAGTCCTTACATATTGTGACTATAATTCAAGTGAGAGGGAACTAACTTTGAAAACTTGTGAAATATATGAGGTGTTGCTAAGTGGGGATGATACTACTGTCTTTTTCTGGAAATCATCCAAAGGTTACACTGAATATTTTCCCAAAGGTGTTGTACTGTCTAGGCCAATAAGAAAAGTTACTAAAAGTTTTCTCCTCTTTCCTGCCAGAGTTGAAGCTCCTGTTAATCATGGAGAGTAAAGTGGTGGGAGATTATGACAAAAGTAGATTTGCAGCTGATTATGATGGTCCATATTTTGGAGTTGGACAAGCTTGGTTTGATGAAGATGCTCATTTACAAGGTCGCCAAAGAGGAATCCAAAATTTGAAAGTTCACGTACCACATGATGGAAAGATATTTGAAGTATATGAGTTTCAATTTCTCTGCTGCAACAGACTTCCTGAGGTTTGTAACACCACTTATCCAACAAGAAACTGGGTCACTGTTTCTGATGGTCATCTTCCACCTAATGTAATTGCTGCTGGTGTTCTCCTAATGGTGAAGTGTTGTATGTTGGCAGAGGAGAACATGAGTATGATATGCTCCCAGGATATATTATTCCTTCAGAAAAGTGTCTTCATATTTGCTATGGTAGTGATGAACACATTTATAGCAGTGACTATGAAGTGTTAACTATTGAAGATCAGGATGGCTTTGAATGGGCTTAGTATTCTAATGGTGAAGTGCCTGCAAATGTGTTAGTTGCGAACTATTACAATTTGGAGACTGAAGAAGGTCTATACATTGGGCGTACAGTAACTGGTAAAGATGTATCAACTGCAACAACATGGCAAAAAGTGCCCATTAATTTACCACTTTTGAGAGTAGCCAACACACAGTTACTTGGTAAGATTCATCCCAGTCATGAATGTCTGTATGTTCCATGGGATGGTAAGGAATACATAATATCGATCCCATGAAGTGTTGATTTTAAAAATTAGACCAAAGAGCTTGAAGTGTATCTGTCGTAGTGTCATCATCACTGCCACCATGGGTATCTCAGATCGAATTGACCAGTTGCCTCTTCCTGTCAATGTAAAGGAGTTTTGTAAAGTGACTGAATCATATTAGTTTTGGTAATGTATAGACAGATAATCTATTGTGTAGTTCACTAGTTTTATATTTTATACTGCATGGACTATGCACCAAGCTATACAATTTCTATTGTCTTTGAAGAACCAACTCAATGTGTACCATTGAAATTATTGCAGATTGTTATCAGAGAATAGAAATAGCACTACATATGAGACACCATACAGTACTTCTCTTTCTGTACCTTATACTCTCTCAAGGAAGCTATTGTTGTTACTTACATTGGTCTGAAATCTGCATTAGTATGTGCATACACTGTGTTCATCCATGCAGGGCTTCTTTAACGAAGCTGCTTTCTGAGCCATATGACCTTCACTGACAAGGTGTCCAAGGTCAGGAAGTTGCTTTTATGGTGTACCAGCTAGGCAGATGTGATTGCATTTTACACATAAACAATGGAATCATGGAGAGGAATGATTGAAGAGAGGTGGTCAAAGTTGCTTAGTTTATGAGTAAATAGCTAATACCACTAATAATGCTATGTACAGCAGAATTCTGTGAAAGGAAATGTGACTGCTTTGAACAATTAATGGAGACACACCATACATTGCTTACACATAAATATTACAGTTTTCTTTATGTATGTGCACCAAAATGACGGATGCGTAGGTTTTACAAGGATTGTGTAACCTAGCTCATGTGCTGAAACGACTCTGATAAAGTGAACACACTTCCGTGCCATTTTAATATCTTGCGCCAAACCTAGGCAGTTTATGTTCAGTCTGTCATGTGGTTTTAATAAGTTTAGTCTAAAATGAATTGGTCGATAAAAACAAAGCTGCAAATATATGTCACAGGCAGCTGACTTAAGGATTATGAACTATGAAGCTAACTACTGCTATCGGCTATCCACTTCTTGTATCAGAAGTGGTAGTAACTTGCAATTGCCAGTTACTTTTGTAACTGGTTATACAGTAGCTACAGTAATGATAATTTTAAAAGTCACTGGCTCACCCATAACTATTTGTATATACCCGTGAGCTACAGCTTTGGACTACAGTTACTTTCTGTTCAAATATTGTATATGCCACTAATTACTATCATGCATGTTTGCAGGTTTGATGACCTTTGTATATCATGTGACGTAGCTAACATAATTATTTATGGTTCTTATACTTAGTTGCTGCCAAGTGTTCTGTAAAATATTGTCTTTTCAGTTAGGCACCTTTAAAAATATAAGGAATTAAAGTGCTGAATAGGCGCTGCTATTTGAGGCGCTGCTATTTAAGTAGCAGCGCCTCAAATCCTTTATCTGTTACATGAATCATGGAGACAGCACACAGCAGGAGCGGATACAAGGGGGGCTCTTGACCCCACCTCCCCCCCTCCACAGTATTAGAGCAGTGTGTAGCGAGCTATATATGTAAGGATTTTTATGTACTTTATCAGCGATAAATGCGTAGCTGTTGAGGAGGGCAGCTATTGTCAGCTGGCTGTGACCTTTTTTTTTGGTCTCACCTTACCAAACCGGACAATGTAGTGCCTCAGTTCATTTTGACCCCCCCCCCTTTCCATAAGTCTGGATCCACCTCTAGCTAGTATGAAGTGGTATGCATCCCAAAAACCAAAACTATATAGTTCAGTACAAGTAGGCATGCGTTGTAATGTGACAACCTCAAGTTTTTGTTTAGGGCGTGTCTGCTAAACCACCAACAATTTGGGTAATTAAACACCAAAGGCTGGGTTAAAAGCAATCCTATACTGGTTTTAATTTTATCGGTATACTGGTATTTTGATATTATCGGTTATCATTAAACTCCACATCTATCAGTGCTGCAGCAGCAACTGTAGTGACAAATGTCAATTAACCTTTTGTCTTACCAAGTTCATCCACACTATCATTCATCTATACAGTGTATATACAAAATCAGATCACTGAAACCACATGCCATGTGAGCTGGATTTATGTACATTACCGCTATAATTAATTGTTAATTAATAATATTATGTTTTGACACCAGGAAAAGACTGATTCTCAGACCATGGCTGTTGTGACATTCTGTATTTACATTTTATAGCATTTAATGTACTATATTTACGTATATAACCTGACCAAAATGATGCAGCCATTACACCTGCATAGTAGCTTTAGGAAGCTTGGTAACAGTATGAACAACAGGGAACTAATGAATTTGACTAATTAAGATGCAGCAGGTGCAGCTCGTATACTGTAAAGCCGGCCGGCAAAAAGCTAAAAGTAACAATGACTTGTAGTGGTCCCATTAATGGCATTACACAAAATGGATAAACACATAATTACACTTAGATGGGTTATTGGTTGTAATGTTTGGTCTGCATGTCGATAACTAAAAGGAAGATGAATGTACAGTACTTTCAAACAAACTGAATCAATCACAGATATTCTCACATATATGGTGGGGCTTGTTAAGGCTCACTCCAATACATTGTGATTCACTGTTTTTATTTCACTTTCTGCATCAATTAGCATGGCACTTTAATCAGTGCGTAACTGTGTTTACATTATTTATATTGAACAACTTCACTATCTGAGGAGTTGTTTGAAGACAATACCATCAGCTACAAGTTAGTTCATTGCAGCATGTAACACACAAGGAATCTTATATATCATGACAAGTACTTATACACATTGTATATATCCACAGAAGAACAGTACAGCACTATGCTATGTTTTCATTCTATAGTAGACAGTCCAAAGAGCTAATTATAACATATAAGGGAATATAGGAGTCTACTAATATGATTCAGTCACTGTACAAAAATCCTTTAGTTTTGACAGGAAGAGGTAACTGATCAATTTTGTCAGACATATTCATGGTAGCAGTGACGATAACATTACGGCAAAGATGTTGTAAGCTCTTCGGTCTTGTTCTTAAAATCAACACTTCATAGGATCGATATATGTATTCCTTACCATCCCATGGAACATACAGACATTCATGACTGGGATGAATCTTACCAAGTAACTGTGTGTTGGCTACTCTTCCATGTGGTAAATTAATGGGCACTTTTTGCCATGTCATAGCAGTTGAGATGTCACTACCAGTTACTGTACGACCGATGCATTGATCTTCTTCACTTTCCCAAATATCATTAGTAACTAAAGCATTTTGTGGCACCTCCCCATTAGAATACACACCCCATTCAAAGCCATCCTGATCTTCAATAGTTAAAGCTTCATAGTCACTGTCACAACAATGGTTGCCACTACCACAATAGTGCTCACTACTACCCCAACAAATATGAAGACAACGTTCTGAAGGTACAATATATCCTGGGATCATATCATAGTTATACTCTCCTCTGCCAACATACAACACTTCTCCATTAGGAGCAACACCAGCAGCAATTACATTAGGTGGAAGATGACCATCAGAAACAGTGACCCAATTTATTGTTGGATAAGTGAAATGAGACAACTTTGGAAGTTGGCAGGAGAATAGAAACTGAAAGTTAGCCACTTCAAATATCTCTCCATCATAAGATATGTGAACTTTAAAAGTTCTTATTGCTGTTTGGTGACCTTGTACATCAGTATCTTCATCATACCAAGCTTGTCCTGTTCCAACAAGTGGACCATCAAAATCAGCTGGAAATTTACTTTTATCATAATATCCCACCACTTTGCTCTCCTTGATAACAGGGGCTTCAACTCTGGCAGGAAACAGGAGACATCTATTAGCAACTCTACCTATTGGGGCATACAGTACAGCATCTCTGGGAAAGTAATTAATATCTTTTTCAGTGTAGCTTTTAGATGATTTCCAGTAAAAGACAGTAGAATCATCCTTAGTTAACACCACCTCGTATTCTTCAGCAGTGTTCAATGTTAACTCCTTCTCACCTGAATTATAGTTACAATGTGTAAGGACTCCTTGTGAAGGTGTAATTATTCCAAACACAAACATAGGAAATTCATTCCAGTGCAGACGAGGGATAAACACTTTATATCCCCCAATGTAGACTTTCTCACCTAAAACACAAAATACATTCATGTATACATGCAATTACGTACATAACTGCAACTACAGCACTTATATATACACAGAGCTATTTAAAGTTGTGAGGGTAGAGAAATGTAAAGTGCATGAGTTATTATAATCATAGTTAGTAAGGAAGTGGAGGAAATTCATCTGTCTTTTGAAGGCATGTCCACACGAATCCGAATTAGGAACCGGATGCAAAAGGAATTCAGACAATGTGTATTGAATCCAAATTGAACGTGTCCACATGCTAGTGTCATCCTCCAGACCCATTCTCTGGGGTGGGCACTTATCGATTGGAGATTATAAGCGCCCCCCTCCACAAGACTATCCACATGCATTATCACGTAAATAATGTGTATTATTGAGTTTACTAGTGTGGTAAACGGATAATTAAACGGTTGAGAAAACCGCACCCATTTGCACCAACCAAGAGAACAGTGAGTTTAACGATAGAATGAAAAGAATAGCTGGTAGTAACGCTTATACTTGTGTTTATAACGTACTGGAAGGATTTTTACGAGTACAGTACAAAAGACTGCTGATGGTGCATGATAGATATGGGACCGTTGTTCTTTCAAACTCTAAGGGCTAGCTACGATGATTAAACACTGCTTTGACACGTCCCTGCACTTTTATCACACTGAGCGCTTCTGTATTTCTACCCTGTGTTGTTTACAAAGGTCACACGCAAACATGTCAAGCCCTCATGTGCTAGGTAGCATTGCATTATTATGACGTAGCAAATCCCGATTCGCAGCCAATTCATATTCAAACCATCTGTGGAGGTGGATTCATGTGATCCACTTTCAATTTGAATTGCCTTAATGCGCATTCTGTGTGGACTCGGATAGTCCGAATCAATGTGTATTCAATTCGCATTATTTTTGTCGTGTGGACATGTCTGGAGGGTATCCATTGAATGATTATCCATTTCATAGGCAAGCAACTTGTTAAAATACAAAGTCTTGTATAGAGTTGTTGGATGAGAGCTTGTGATTAAATTTGTGGGCTATTGCAAGCTGAGAAGCACTGAAGAATATGAATATGTAATGGTTAATGGTGGAACTGGTACATAGTTGTATGTTATAAGGAATAAAAACGGAAGAGTGCATATGTATGGACATACTTGTATGATACATAGAAAACTGAGCTTGACAGTCATTGTCACTTGTAAAATCATGTAACACATTTAGTAGGAAGATTGAAGGCAAATTTCATACTCATCAAGTAAATTGTTTATCATGTTACAACTACTTACCTGGGATACTACATATACTTCCATTAGGACCATTCTTTACTGCTAATCTGTTGTGATAGAAAAGGGAGACTAGTTTTTACGTGTAGGTGATATTTTTGGGTAGAAAAACACAATTTTTTATGATTCCTGCTATGCTGTACTACTGATAAACAAGGAGTTTACAATAATTATATCACTTTGACAGAATCCTTAAAGTTTAATCGAAGAGGCAATTCGATCAGACACACCCATGGTAGCAGTGACATTAATAAGATCCATTAAGCTCTTTGGTCTTGCAGTATTTTCAACATCAACACTTCATAGGACCGACAAATGTGTTCCTATATGTGACTTGGTCTGGCAAAACTGGCCTTATCTCCCACAACAGCAGGTTTGATTTTTTGTCACTAACACAAAGCTACATGAACACATTATCAGATTTCACTGTCACAACCAGTCTGGGTTAACTGGTCTGCTTATGCTGGCTGATTTTTTCAAGCCCAGTGGCGAGCTGTACAAGCGGTTTTGGGTCTAAACGGAGCTCTGGCCAACAAGTAGATGGCTATGTGTGGCTGTACAACTCCATGGTGTTGGATAAAGAATAGTACTGTTCAGTTACTTTAATTTTAGCCAGGTTTGAGCCCTGAATGGCCCGTAACTTAGTCTTATTCATCCCTTCGCCTTCACCTTCCTCTTCCATTTTCTTTTATTAACCCCTTGCCCTCCCACCACCCCCTTGTATTGCTCACCTGATACAGCCAAGCCATGGTCAACCTCAGTAAAAAAAACCTATCTAAAATGGTGGGAAACTTGGCTGTTGGCTACTTGTTTACTGGATGGTATTAAGGGTAAGGAATTGGTGAAAAGCGTGTGAAAATTGTGTACACGTAATTAAAGCCATTGGCGAGCTACAACATTTTGAAAACTTAAAACTGGCGTACTTCAATACTTGTAAATAGGCAATAAGCCCGGTTTAGTCAGACCAGGTCACATATTACATACATATATATCTAGGAGAAGCAACCACTCTTCCACATGGTAGATCAATAGACGTTTAAGGTGTATAAATGCCATATACGTAGGTCTATTGTTGGTTAAATATTAAACAGTTTGGTAGTACTGTTTAAGTAGGGATCACCCCAAAACTGATGTACGCTGCCTAAAATGCAGCCTTTAAAAATCATCCTAGAAACATTTTATGCAATGAAAATCACTTTCATGGAATAATAATAGTCTATTTAACATCAAAATTAATACAGCAAAACACTTAGATACAGACTTTTTTAAATCACCAATCTTCGTTTGCCTGCCTGTCCGCCCACCCACCTTCCTGCCTGTCTGACCACAGTTGTGTAAGGCCAGAGGCCAAACAAAGCTGTGCACGGCCACTATTTTATGCCACAATAACAAACTCACTAGTGGGATGTGCCTTTTGGGGTTCTGACGAGTTTGTGCCCTCTTTCCTCTATCTTCTGGTTGTCTTCTTGTTGCAATGAAACCATATTGAGGTGCTAATGTTCCCTAACAACACTTTCCTTGAGCAGTATAACTTAGATGCCGCAAACTTATTAAAGCACTTACGCTTGGTAGATATTGATACCTGTAACTTCACGATGAGTTCAATACCACACCTATTAATGTGATCTTGGTTGATTAATAACAATTGAGCACTGAGACCACACCTCTTTGACACTCTATTTACTCGATCACGATGACACGCCCCATTGTATTGATAATGCTAGCACAACAAAAATATGAAAGAGACACACCCCCTAGTAGGTGAAAGGCTGACTTGAGAGTTACTCTTAATACAGTGTATAGCTGTAGTGCTATAACAAAACACCAAACAAACTAGTACATTAGAAATTATTAATTTAAAAATGAAGTAGGGATCCAAGCAATAAAAAGTTGTGAAACACGAGATGAATGACGGTATTACAGCATAGCTTGGTGGGAAAATCCCTACTTTGGCAATGATTGTTATAACATGCCAATTTAGGGATTTTCCCACCAAGCTATGCTGTAATGTCATTACTTGTTTCACTAGGTTTTATAGCTTGGATTCCTACTTAAATTTTATTAATAATTTTTAATAATTATATCGTTAGTGAACTTCTATAACACTGCATGAAAAGAAAGAATGGTGTCAGACATCTGATGCAACAAAACAATGAAACATACACAATGAAATATGCATTGCTGTTATACATGTAAATTAAATACAGCGGTTGTGCGTAGTTTTTAACATGTCCTGCTCATTACACAGCCCTATACATGTGAAGAACAATTTAACAATTCATGAAGCTATCCTATACCAATCCTCTTATCACAAGTGCTGGAGGTGCTGTCATTTTCAACCATAGAAAATAGCCTCTCATCACCGCTATTGGAAATCATGCATGATCATCTATGGCATTTCCGGTGTGTGCATGGCTTGAAATTAAAAGAATACATTAATTTTTATGATGAAAGTTGAGTTGATGCATTGATTCTGGATCACACCCTTTTTTGAGGGGGTGCTTATAATTGAAAATTGATAAGCGCCACCCCGAGAAAATAGGGTCTGGCCACACGAGTAAATAATCGGCCTACCTAACAGAAAAGCAGCAGAAGCAGCGAATCCCCACACTGCAGTGTGCAGTGGAATTGGCATCTGTGAAAGAGGCTTCGAATCGTACTCCAACTCTTTGTGCTTGTGGGGCTTCCTTCTCTGTAGACCATGTGCTCTTTTGTCCGAAGGGGGAACTACCTTCCCTTCACCACAATGAGATAAAAGATCTCTCTGCTACTCTTTTGACAGAGGCGTGCTCCCAGGTGTGTACTGAATCAGAACTGCAGCCTGTCTACAGTCCTGATGAGTTTCATTTTTCCACCTAAAATACTCAAGAAGGGGCTCGATTGGACATTGCCATGAATGGTTTTGGGGGCAGTTTTTGATGTTCATATTTTTAACTGCTTGCCCCATCTAACAGTTCTTCTTTGTTTTCTTGTAACTTTAAAAAGCATGAGAATATCAAGCGTCGAGCTTACAGTCAGAGAATTCGTGAGGTTAAGCAAGCTTCTTTTACACCTATCATCGTGTCGGCAACAGGGGGATTGGCTCACAGAGCCACTGTTTTCTACAAGCATCTTGCTTCCCTCTTATTGGTTAAGTGTGGTGATTGAATACTCATGGTCCTGGGTTGCTTTGATGTTGTCTTGGTTTCTCTTTGCTCCAATCAGCCATTCAATGCATTCAAGGTGCTCAGCCATTGGCGCTTACTCTAGGGCTCCACCACCAATGGATTTAGTGCCAGTGGAGTCCCGCTTGTCTGAGTAACATACTGGCAGCATTACTCTACTTTTCTCTTTCAGCTAGTTGTCCAGCACGTGTATGTGCCATTCTTTGTGCTGGGGTGGTAGGCAAGGGTAGTCCATTAAGCCTGAGTTGAAAAAAAAACAACAACTAACGGAAATGCAATTGGGATCACCCACCTCCATGTATTATGCCTTGAGTGAAGGAAGGGGAAACAGAGAATGAAATTTTAGGCCACTCCAAATAAATTCTCTGTTTCCCATCCTAGGCTCAGGCATATTTGCATGCGGGCGGGCGGTCCATTTCCATTATAAAAGTGGCAGCCTTTTCAGCCTGGCACAACTGTAAAAAGCTGCATAAAAGCATGCTTAAGCTTGTACCCTCCATTTAAGTTGCAAAATAACACAAATGCGGCACTGCTGACATGTGAGCTAACACTATTATAAGATGGCTTTACTGAACCTGTACACAATGCAAGAATAACCGGAAAATAATGGAAGAATACGGAATAATGGAATATTTTAAGCTGACAGTAATCAGATGCGGGCGGTGGACGGGAAACAGAGAATTTATTTGGAGTGACCTTATTTGGAGTGATCTTGGATTAAGATCGGGATCGAGCTTGCATTATTGACACAAAAGTTTAACTTCACAACCACTCACCGTTTACATTCACTCCTGCACACACCGTTCCAGGGAGAATATCTCCTTTCCTTGTAGGTATCCTGCGATAATTCTTCAGCATCTTTCTTTTACCTTCTTACACTACAGTAGCATTTAAACTAGATTATATTTATTATCGCCTCTCCTATCGCTTTCACCACTTAAGAGGCGTGATCTTCTGTCACTTCGAGGACACTTTAAGCAGAGAACGAAGTAAGCGCGATAAAAAAAGAAGATATCGTTGAAAGTTTTGGCGCCTCTAAAATGTTATTATTTGCTAAGAAGTTTGAAATTCACTGTGATTGCGTAAAATCTATACCGACCTAACTATATGCTTGGGTTACTGGCAAGCAACCTCACCGGTGACGCAGTGACCACGCCTCCATTAAGTTTAGACCTGCCGCTGCAACTTAGAGACTGAGTTGTGGAGTAGAACCGGAACACAGCTGAAAGATAAAGGCATGCAATGTTAAACTTTTTGTTAATTCCAATTAGTTGTATATCAACATTCATTCTTGACCGCTTCAGATATCAGCTATTTCAATTGCCAGTTACTTTCATGGGTGCACTAATTTTACAGCCAAGGGGTTCTTGCATGGATCAAAACTTTAGTATATAGGTAGTTGGATTAAGATTGATTCTTGGCCGCTCCAGATATCAGTTCTTTAAGTTCCAGTTATTTTTATTATTACTTTCATGAAGTCTTTCTCTACAACTGATCATGAGCTATGGTTACAGGTACTTATAGTTTCTTGAATGTGCCTTTTTTTACAGTGAAGGTCTTGGAGAATCAAACATGCATCCATCATCTTGTTTGACAGTGTTATAAAAAAAGACATACCGTACCTGGTCTGGGAAATTTTCTGTATTCAACAGATATGTTTCTGATACCCTACTACATAGCCTTCTTGCTGGTCCCTAGAGGGATGAAAGTCCACTCAATCCAGCTTATCTGCTAGACTTTACAGGGCTTCATCCCAATTATTGTGATCAGCATAACATGTTTCCACTCACCTGTGATCCTTTGTGGCCTGTGTACTCTTGATCATCAATTTTGTTCTAACATTGAGTTTTACATGTGTGAGGTTTTCATTGTACTGTATCCACTGTTTCACTATCTGGCTATATACAGAATTCAATTTTTGCTAGTAGTCTTTTTATTGAATGCCTTATAGGCAGATCTAATGCTAGACATCTTGTTATTACTTTGAATGTTTTGGCAAAGTCACCAGTAACAGTAAGCAGCTGCAGTGAATATGTTACCAAATTAACAGGGAACTAAAAGGTCATGTGCCAGACAGTTTGATTCCTAGGCCTACTACATTATTTTGTACACACAACTTTTTCAGATTTAGTCTCAGCATCTGTACTTCCGGAAGACGATTGCATGTGCAATTCCCCTAGCTAGCTACATTACATCTATTCAATTTCTGAGAGCATAATTGTACACAACTATGATCAGAAATATGAACGTGTTCTTAATTTTTTATTAAAATTCAATTTCGCGGCCATAGCCTTTCTTTTGAAATAGTGTGCTCAACCAGCTGAATTACTCTCTGTCAGAGTCTAAAATATTTGTTTGGAAAATGACTCTATGATCATAAAAACACCTCAAATTCCAAATGTCCCCCCTCACACATTTAACTCTCAGGTACCTTGCTTGGCCAATCATAAAACAACCATTCGGATTGTAATCAGATACATGTATATAGTGCCCCATGATATCGTACAATTACAGCCACTATACAAAATACAAACGATGTATGTATTACAAATATTGATTACCTAGTATGCTCCCATTTTGCAGTACATTATACAGTATGCTCATGATATTGACTGTTCTATTATGGTGTTTAATGCAACTGTGAATGCTTTATTAGGATGTTTCAACATGCACTGATTGTTCTACACCATAAGCAGCTATAGCATAACTATATTTGCACACTATCCTATTCTGCATCATACAAAAATGTTGCCACTGCACAATTTTTTTTTTGCTTGTGCTGGTATTATGTTCAATTCTTTAGCTACCTGTTATTATGCTCCACATTATGCTAGCATAATCGGCACAGGCCTATAGGAGTGTTAAGGGCTCCAAGGCATAAACTTCCAAAACACATGCCACTCACGTAAACTAGAGCTACATAATTATCGCAATGTCATGCTCATTAGTGGTACTACTTAAATGTACTACTTAGTCGTACATTTTGTTTCTTCCTGTGTATAGTGTTGCAACATACGTACATATTTTATAAACAATGTTATTTGACAATTTCATTTCTGAAGCAAAAATATTTACAAATTTGTCACCACCAGTTTTTGTCTAGTTATTCTAGCTTCTTCAAGAAACAGGTGTTTATTAAGTATATAAAAAGTTACATAAAAAAAATTATGTATATATACACAGTGAGTGTAGGAAAATGGCCATCCCTTTAAAATTTTCCAAGGCTTGTCACTGTGCACCAATTGTTAGACCATGCATTAATTACAGTTGTATATGGCAATGCTGCCATATAATTGTGATATAGTTGCCAAAATGAAAACTATTGAATATAATCATCTGCAATAGAGGAATGTATACTATCAAACAAAATTTATCACGACAAATGTGATTTTATACTTAACTACTTGGTACACTTATACTTACTGAATTTGCAGTACTACAACACTACTATCATCATGTTGATAAACAACTGTGTTATAGTTTATACACCTATGAGTAGAAGGGATACGTTCTAGATAGTTGTTTAAATGAGGAGATTAAGGTTTGTTGTGAAGCATTATTGATCAAATCTCTGGTAACAGTCGGTTCCCTGCACCAGTGTGTGAGAGAGTCTGGAGTAACTAGTTACTTTGTAACTAAACCAACTCTGTGTGTGACTTTACAAAACACAACAATTACACTACCCACCTAGGAGTTGCTTCTTTGAAACAAATTTAAACTGTATAGCTACATAAACATGCAACTACATAGTACATTGTAGTTACAAACACAGAGTGTACATTAGGAATACTAATACCGTTCTGTATCGGTCACTTTGCAAAAATTCTTTAGACTGACAGGAAGAGGTAACCGGTCAATTTTGTCAGAGTTACTGATGGTAGCTGTGATGACAACATTACGACAAAGATCCTTTAAGCTCTTCGGTCTTATTTTTAAAATCAACACTTCATAGAATCGATATATGTATTCCTTACCATCCCATGGAACATACAGACATTCATGGCTGGGATGAATCTTACCAAGGAATTGTGTGTTGGCTACTCTTCCATGTGGTAAATTAATGGGCACTTTTTGCCATGTGATAGCAGTTGATACATCTTTACCAGTTACTGTACGCCCAATGTACAGATTTTCATTAATCTTCCAAGTGTCAGTTATGTCATTAGCAACCAAAGCATTTTCTGGCACTTCACCATTAGAATACACACCCCATTCAAAGCCATCCTGATCTTCAATAGTCAAAGCCTCATAGTCACTGCTATAAATGTGTTCACCACTACCATAACAAATATGAAGACACTTTTCTGAAGGCACAATATAACCTGGGATTAAGTCATTAGCATACCCTCTTCTACCAACATACAACACTTCTCCATTAGGAGCAACACCAGCAGTAATTGCATTAGGTGGAAGATGACCATCAGAAACAGTGACCCAATTTATTGTTGGATAAGTGAAGTGAGACAATTCAGGAAGTTTGCAGGAGCATAGAAACTGAAAACTAACTACTTCAAATATCTTTCCATCGTAAGGTACGTGAACCTTAAAGCTTTTGATTGGTGTTTGGTGACCTTGTACATCAGCATCTTCATCATACCAAGCTTGTCCAACTCCAACAAGTGGACCATCAAAATCAGCTGGAAATTTACTTTTATCATAATATCCCACCACTTTGCTCTCCTTGATAACAGGGGCTTCAACTCTGGCAGGAAAGAGTAGACAAGTTTTAGTAACTCTACCTATTGGGTCCGACAGTACAACATCTTTGGGTAAATAATTTATATCTTTTTCAGTGTAGCCTTCAGATGACTTCCAGTAAAAGACAGTATAAACATTATCACTTGACAACACTTCGTATTCTTCACAAGTGTTCAATGTTAGTTCTTTCTTACTTGAATTATAGTCACAATATGTAAGGATTCCTTGCGAAGGTGTAACCACACCAAATACAAACAAAGGCATTTCATTCCAGTGCAGACGAGGGAGAAACACAGTATATTTGCCAATGTAGATTTTCTCACCTAATACAAAAAAGCACATTTATATATAATTAATTTACAAATAACTAAACATATTTGCTTGTACCGTAATGAAAGCAGACACATTAAATTAAAGTGTGAACAGAATATGTACAGCATAGGTAGTGGAAATGAGGGGGCAGGGGGCCATGGTCTCTGTAAGAAAAGATCAAGATACACTAATAAAGCAGTCAGCTACTCTAACAGACTCTAATAATACAGTCACTTTATAATTCTCTTGAAAGCTACTGTAAATACTGTGAATCAATATTAACATAAAATGTGAAACCTTCCTGGCCTCAGACCCCATGAATAGCTTTCATATCTGCTGTTATATACTTCAACCTACACTTTGTAAACTTCATTGCCAAAGTTGCCCCCAACCTTCTTTGGACTCCTAATATACAGTACTACAGTTCACAAATACACACAGCAAAATTGTACATTTTAAAAAGTTTTTAGTGTAGGCAGGTTGCACAAGAAACATTAGTAATCCATAATATAATTCATTGTGTGATGTTTGATAGTACTATAGTGTCAGTACTGTCATTGTAGGGTGTCAGTTTGTTGGCTTTGGCTATTGAGTGCCTGAAGCATAGCAGTACAATCTAGCATGTGACCATGTAATTTGCAAATAACTCGACGCGTTTACTGAGTTGTATGGAGCATTTTCTTACCCATAGCAACTGTAAATAGCATTTTCAGATACCCCACCACCATATTGTTTTACCAACCACTGCACACGTCTAATTTAGTAGTTATGGTCAAAGTTGTGAAAATCCGAGATGAAAATATGCTAGGTGTAACTACCATTGTGTGGCTGCTGTAAATAGGATTCGTCTAGTGGTAGTATTTGCCTCACAGCTGTTGATAATGAAAAAGTACCCGATAAAGATACAATTATATCACATTCCATCCGTCACAACCACAGGCATCTTGTTCTAACTACAAGCCTGTGTACTTCTAAGATGTTCAAAGCATTTAAAAGCTTTGATGTTTACAAGTACTTAAAATGTGGCTTTGTAAATTGCTTGGGATCAATGTAGACAGTAAAACAGTTACATTTGCCAAGGTATGTAAAAGATAAGCAGCCATAGTACATTATTATTATTATTATCAATTTTACCAAAAAGGAAGGCATACACAAAAGGCAAAGCCTGTACAACATTTCCACCTACAAAAACAAAAATACTTACATTCATATACCTACATGATGGAATTGTACTAGCTACTCACTACAGGTGAGGAGCTAGTAGTGGTGGATCTAGAAATTTTCAGAAGGGGTTTCAAAGTTTTCAATAACTGTCAGGGACTTTTTGAAATTCCACTCTGGGTTTTAAGTCAAAGACAAAAAAAATGTCACTACCTGCTGTTCAACGAATTTCAAAGGCAAAAGCATGAAGTTTTACCAGTAGAAAAAGTCCTAGTATAATACACTATACATAACTATTGGCGATGTTATCACCCACACTATTGCGAATCGTCACCCACACGGATCATAAATAAATTTGGGATGTGCGCTGTTTTCAGAGAGGGTTTCAGCTGAAACCATTGCAATCCCCCTGTATCTGCCACTGGCTAGTGTCCCTCCACTTGAAGCATGGGTGTTCTCTCAACTTGATGGCCACTGTCTAAGCCAAAGCCTACAATAGTCTGTAACAAAATGATAGGAACTCATCACCTAAGTGATGTTACAGTACTAAATCTCATGAAGAAGTGGCAACTGGCACAACAATATGGCAGCTGGGATGTGTCCAAAATGTTACTTACGGTTACTATGAATTTTATTGTAATTGATTTCATGATAACTTGGTTTGATACATAGCTGAAACACTTGTACACATGCTATACATTCCTCTGTTGTGTGTAAAATGCTATTCGTAGGTTTGCTCCATTGAATAACTAAATAATTAATTTAACCATCATCTCCAAATATTACAGCATAATTTATACACAAAATCAATACTGGCTACATTTATGTTTTGATGTTGGACCAAAAATTTAATCCAAGCTCAAACAAATTTAAAGCAGACCTCAAGCTCCAATAGTGAACAATACAGGAGTCATAGTTTTGTTTTGACTTAATACAGGGGCTTTTTCAAAATACGTAGTTGTTTCAGTACTGACTACAGATGTGGTAAGTATAGGTAGTTATAATCATGTCACATACGTACATACTCCACAGGAAATATACATCACCTCAGACCTATACACTTTCTCACCACTTGCTATTAAAGTTGAAAGTGTTTGTTATAATAATTATGCTAACTTTGGTGTTGCCATATTATTTCACAATCTTATTTCACAATCTTAGGGTGATTTGCTGGCAATTATAAACTGTTTTTTGAAAGCACAATTGACTTAACCACAAAGCAGATCATTTTTGAACTCCTCTGTACAGCTAGTGGTAACTAAAGTTGACAATTCGGACAAATTCATTGCATAAATGCTGCATAGTACTACCTGTATAAGGTGGTAGACTGGGATATAGTGATGGAATCTGGATTGCAATGTAGGGATTTAATATGCAAATGATTTGTGATTATAGCTAAACATAGAACGAAAGTGTGTTTTCTTGTGTTAAAACCATTACATGTTTGAGTGTCTGCAAATCCATGCACGATCCAACCCCCTTGGATTAGCCCCAAATCGACAGACAAGTACAAATATGGTATTACACACGTCCAGTAATTTACGACATTAAAATTTGCCATAATATTATACATCAGTGATGATGACAAGGGAGTTCATGGTAGGGCTGAACCAGATATATATTGGTATTGTCTGGGTATACAAATAATAAATAATTACTATCCAGATAGTAATTTGATATCATAAGGATAGTTTCTAATAATTTGTAGCAATTTATGCTAACTTTTCCTTGATACAGATACACAGCTTCCACAGTTAAATATTACTACAAATTTCATTTAAGTGTTGTGTTAATTTCTACTCTATTCTAGAGTATTAGTAAATAAACATGTTCACAACAAAATTTACAATGTTTTGATGATATATCACTATCTGTAGGATATCCGGAAAGGCTTTGTTCAGAATACCCAGATAGTAAAAACAGTTATATAGCCATTCCAGTTCTAGTTCATAGTTGCCATGTTGACTGCTGATTGATCACTTACACTAAGCATGCCAGTTGTTCAAGAGAATATCAAGAGAGAAATTTTGTTGACTTTGAGGGTTTAGGTGACAATTGAAATATTTGTCTTTGGAATATTTAGACCTCCATATATCACATTTGAGAGCAAAAATTGTATTACAACATTACTCACCTATCCTGTCATGCCCACACCTACCCAGGTAGGGTGGGGTCTAGTGTCATACTGGGGCAACAAACTCTACTATGTCCTCAACTTGAAAGAGGGGCTTCTAAGAGGGATTTGGTTTACCTATTACAATAATTTTTGGTTCAACAAACTGCCATTGTCAAGAGCCCCCAGGGGTGGGGCAAGAGGTAGATGTCAAATCTCTAGCAAGTTGGGAACCCAGGGGTGGGGCCTGACATTGATAGGTGCATTAAGGCCAGGCAAACTTGATTACTTGTTTCTCATCCACAAAAATTGGGCAGATTCTTGTGTGGGCAGGAGGTCATTTGTCATTATGGAAGTATAGGCTAGCTACCTACCTGTCACTATAAAGGTTAGCTACTATGTAGCTAAATACTTACATTTTACAGCCTTACTGAGCTGCAAGATACGTTATCTGTACTTTGAAACAATGACCAAGCCTTCTCAGCACCAAAATACGTGTGCACATGATCAATAACAGCAACAATAAAATTTGAAGTGGTAGGATAAAAAGTGATGCAGGTGGGGATGGGAAACAAGTAATCAAGTTTGCCTGACCTAAGGTTGATCAACCTTATGCAGCTATCAATATATTGCTCCCCCCCTTGGGCGTAAGTGGGGCTTTACAGGGGAATATTGACACAAAACTGCTGCCCCACTATGGGACATTTGCCAATCATTCATTAAGCGTCCAAGTATATTTGTTGTAACTTTCAATGCTAGCATCAAATCCCCATGTTGCAACTGAGCCTTACTTATTGGGGTCAATATAGGCTTTCCCTACTATGGGGCATTTGACATTTGGCTGTGTCAAATCCCCACTATACTAAGCCCCACATTATCATTATGCCACATATACCGGCTCAAGGTTGTATCATAGATTATATAGTATATGCCCGAGGAAGGCAAGGGGTAGTCACTTCCATACCGCCAGTTGATACACTTGCGACCGGGATGAAGAATTTTGATCGTCGAAATTTCGCCTTGATCGCTTGATTACACTTGTAAAAGTGCCTTGATTCTTGATAGTCTACCGTAAAATACTAGTAAATTATCGTGTTGCTAAAGTTAGCTTTGGAAGGTGCTTGATCGTCACTTTTGCGAACGTATTGATCGCTTGATTCATTGTACAAAAGCCCTTGATCGCTTGATTAAATCTTGATCCCGGTCGTAAGTGTTTCAACAGACGGTATAGAAGTGACTACCCCTTGGAAGAGGGGCAATACATTGATAGGTGCATTATAGCACATATGAAAACTGATATTAATAGACTATATCTACGGATTGAGGCCTGCATTTATAGTGCCCCAGACAGTTCGACTCGCAGTTCGAGTCAAACTGACGGTTTTCGATTCCGACAGCCCATCAACAACTCACCGTTTACATTTATCCCGGCACACACTGTTCCAGGAGGAATATCATTTCCTTGTTTCATATTCAAAGGTATCATGCAATAACTCTGCATCTTTCTTCTAACTTTATTCTTTATTACGAAGGCACTTCAACCTCGAACCTGGTCTATCGCGGGGGTGTGACTGGACACGAAGCGCTACCAAAAATATTTCGTGCTAGCTGTACCGTAAATTTCGCTGTACATATCAGGGGAGGATCTAGAATATTTTGAAAGGGGAGGCTAAGCCAGACAGAGACATAGGTGACTAGGCAGACATTAGATGATACCAAGCCTTCTCACAGGTCCCTAGTGGGATAGTACTTTTAAATATAAGGCCAGGGTGTTTTAATGCAGAGATCAAGTGATATACTTGAAATAAAGGCTACATACATCAGTGTGCAAAGCACCCTAGCATGCAAAACATGTCAACCTAGAGAGTCTGGGGGCATGCCCCCCAGAAAAATTTTGAAATTTAGGCTCTATAGGTGAATCTGAAAGTGTTTTCAGCTGTTTTCAGTGGAAAATAGTGGTATTTACTTTTCCATTGTATCAAGATTGATTGCAATATACGCACTGAGTATCACGCATAATAGTAATCTTCATTTGTAACTACCAAAGCATTTAGTTAATGCTATGATATACCTAATGGATCAGCTCCTCTTAGCCATGTTCTAATCAGCTAAATCTGTGACATGGAAACATGTATAGCTAAGTAGCAGTAGTGTTGAGCATAATGACGCATTTAAAGATCACAATTAGTATGCATGCTCCTTAGCTTAGTGACATTTTGTTAGCCTTAAGCACCAAATAAAGTGTAAAAGCAGAAGGTGTGATAGTAGCTATTAGTCAACTATAGTAACCCTGTGCATGCAGCTTTACTTGTATTTATGATGAGCTTTCTGAATTAATTAGCTGTTGTGATAGCTAGCCAACTTATTTCTAGATCTGCCCGCCAGGTTATGAAGACTGATCTAGCTAGCTACAAATGCCAGCAACACAATCCACAGCATGGGGTCATATCAGAAGGTAACCAATACATTTGTAGACAAAAGTGGGTGAATATATAGCTAGTCACCTTACCAGATGGTCAGTTACCAAGACCCTCATATAGTTTTGCTAAATAGCTGAGTCGGTAGCTCTATACTGACTGTAACCAGTTAAACAAACTAATAACCAGTTAAACCAACTAACACTTTGAATCAAACAACACTTTGATTAAGAATCACCTCTTATAGCCATAGTAGAAGACGCAACCCACAATTGAAATCTTTTCTTGAAGAACTCTTGCGGAAAAAGAAGCTATACTCTACTGGAGCAGAGTTGAACAATAAGTATAGTTATATAGACATCATTTATGTTAATAGTGATGTATAGTTCCCAAAATAAGTCTGCTTTTGATGCACATAGAGGATTTAGAGTTTTATTGGCCAAGTACATGCGTACATGCATTCAAGTACTAACTTGAATGCATGTACGCAGGCCCCTTAGCCTCCTCCCTAAATCCACCCCTGCATATATAGTTGATATTGTGGTTTTGAGGGTTACCAGCGAAAATTTTGTCCTTGAAATATTTAGACCACAACTCTGCGAAAACTTTACATTGTTCACCCTGTTCTGTTCAACCTTGAAAATTTTCAAGTGCATGCTAGCTACACCTGGTCCCCCAGGACCACTTGCTAATGCACCAACCACATTTGGTCAGCCTGACTAGTTGAAGCACTGCAACGTGTCCCCTCCCCGTCCCAGACAACTTACACTGCCACAGTTGGTACCCCTCTGCCATCCCAGAACAGGGCCGGAGGAAGCAATTCTAAAGTGGTCAGGCCAAGGGGTAGGCAATATGAAATACTGTGCACTTTGCTGTGAGGGGATTTGGAGGTGTGCTTCACTAGGAAAATTTTTTAAATTGCTTGCTCTGCTGGAGATTAAATCTGGGATTATTTTCAGCTATAGATTTCCTAGCAAATTATTGACTATAACACATGCATGTTAAACTCACTGCATGTTGCTACATCATGTGTCCACATTAATTTCTTACATTATACAGTTGTAACACATGTAAATACAGTATTGTTCTCTTTTGTTATAGCTACTATAATATGAATGCTAACATTTGAAACTGATAGCTATATAATACAATACAATACAATACAATACAATAACTAATACCATACCTGTTTCACTGCCCGTACAAAAGTCTCAATAGTAGCAGTGAAATTTATCCCGTATTTCACTGACAGCAGTGAAAATGTTGTAATTGCAATTTCATTGGCTAGGATTTATGTTAACAATGTAGCGCCAATTAGTGTCGACGCGTGTTTAGTACATAGTGACAAATTGCGTACATAGCAAAGCTAATGCAGCATATGCAGCGAGTATGGTATTAACTGGGAATAGCATGGGTAGCAGTGAAATTTGGGATAAATACCACTCTTGTTGTATTGGAAATGGTAAATTTCACTCGGCTTCGCCTCGTGAAATTTATCCCCATTTCCAATACAACACTCGTGATATTTATCCCAAATTTCACTGCTACCCATGCTATTACTAGTACTAATTTTAATGTGTTGAAGTCACAACTCAATGAATAGCTAGCCATGCACTAAGTTATATGCTTAATCTTACACTGTTTAAACTGAGATGGTCATAGCACACTTAACCAGCAGTACACCCTTGGGGTGCAGCCGGGCACACTTTCAGGATATAGTGTGACTGTATACTGGTGTACATGACACTAAGATTTGTAAATGAAAAACTATTTTCTGCTATTATAGACGATTCTAGTGTTAAAAATTAGGTGTTCTTGGCATCATTTATCATTTAGAGGTAGTATGTAGGATGTATAGAAAAGCATCGAAAATTTTGTATACTGATGATCAGTGGGGGCCCGTACATATCTTAAGGTAGCCTCAGTTGAGTGAAATTAAACCCACAATAATAGTGTGACCATACACTAATAATAGTGTGACCATACATGTACAGCTGAAAAAAAGCACTTGTGCATTTAGGAGTGCATGGAAGGGTAGAATGTGACGGCTTTATTATCAAAATCAACCACTCATCATAGTATTATTGTGAAATATTACATCATCTGCAAACTCCAGGCTTGGTGATATAGGTTTATATAATTTTGAAACAATGTTTAATAGATTTGAAAGCAGTAAGTTGCTGCCTGACTAATATAGTGTTGTGTACTGTTTGTAGATTGTTGACATTCCAGGAATGTTACACCAATTGTGAAACTGCAGATGATGTAATATTTCACAATAATACGTTGATTTTGATAATAAAGCCGTCACATTCTACCCTTCCATGCACTCCTAAATGCACAAGTGCTTTTTTTCAGCTGTACATGTATGGTCACACTATTATTAGTGTGACTAATATGGTGTGCATACTACTCTTGTAAGGATGTGCCAGTTTGGACAACAATATCACACCTGTGTTAGTGTGTTGTGACCACTACTGTATTTACAGTGTACCCTATCATGCTATGCTGCACACTGTTAAAAATGAAGCACTATGGTAGCACCT
Source organism: Dysidea avara (assembly GCF_963678975.1). NCBI lineage: Eukaryota > Metazoa > Porifera > Demospongiae > Dictyoceratida > Dysideidae > Dysidea > Dysidea avara. The sequence continues at coordinate 33,193,817 of NC_089272.1, forward strand.
CTAGGTGCTATTTTTTGACTGGAGCAGTCAAAATTTAGCACTTTTAGGTACTACCATAGCATTTTTAGGTGCTATCAGATAGCACTTCATTTTAACAGTGCAGTGCTCATTTATTCATCCAATTATGTATATACACTTCCATGCAAAGCTATTTATGTTTCGTATTTACTTCAAAAAGTGGTTGACAAATAAATCAGTAAATACGTGAGTGCTCTATTATGGTGACTGCTCTATTAGAGTGTTTCAATCTTTTCCATGACTGATTGCCACGGGAAAGTATTTAACAGCATGATGTAAGTATACTCTATTGACATTATATCACAATGCTTGCATGATGCTTTAGGCATCTATCATTCACTAACATAATCGGCCAGTGCCTATCATTGACTCGGACATAATTATATTTTTTAAATTAATGCTGAAAAAGTGGTCAGGCTATGACCTGACTGGCTGGACCGCTTCCTCTGGACCTGCTGAGAAGAAACCATCTAGCAAGAAGGAAAACGCAACTGATCATGAGATATATAGCAGTTGCAATAAAAAAGACCCTTTCCTGCACAATTGCTACTGCAGGATCCTTAGACCTTTTTCCTGCAAGAATTTTTCTTGCAATAAAAAAAGGACCTTTTCTGACATAATCTTGAAGGATGGTTCTATCTGGGATAACTAAGTGTTCCCCCACTAGCTTTATCATATACTCGATCATAGATCTTTGCAACTGACATGTTCAGGGGCGGATTTAGGGGGGGGGGGGGGGGGGGGCTAAGGGGGCTGTAGCCCCCCCCCCCCCCCCCCCCTTTCTTTTCTAAGTTATAGTACTTGGCCAATAAAACCCCAACTCTTCTATGTGTATCAAAAGCAGACGAACTATGCATAACTACCAACACAATTAATGTCTATGTAACTATACCTAATGTTCAACTCTGTTCCAGGAGAGTATAGCTTCCTTTTCCTCAACACTTCTTCAGGAAAAGGTTCAATTGTGGGTTGCATCTCTAGTTACAAAGGTTTTAATTGTGGGTTTTGTTTTATTCGAATAATTGCATTAGCAGTGTTTTCCACTATGGCTATAAGAGGTGATTGGTGTGGTTTTTATTATATGATTCAAAAAGTGTTAGTTGTTTTAATTGGTTAGAGTTATCACCAACTCAGCCATTTAGTGAACTGTAGTCTTGGTACTTTACAAGTTTATAAGGCAACTATAGCACTTTTGTCTATGAATGTAAAATCTGTATCAGTTACCTTCTAATATGACCCCATGCTGTGGGGTATGGTTCTGGCATTTGTAGCTAGCTAGCTATAGAATACCTGGCAGATCTAGAAATAAGTTGACTATCACAACAGCAAATTCAGAAACCCCATAAATGTAAATATAGTTGCACTTTGCTGAGGATTTTCAGTAGACTGATGCATTATAATATAGCTAGCTTTATCTAAATGCTTGCATGGTAGCTACAAATGATAAGATTATCATACATGCATGATAGCTACTCAATGCACATTGCAAACAATGGCAGTCTTGATTTAATGAAAAAGTAAAAGCGTTTTGATAAACTGAAATTCCATTATTTTCCACCTAAAAACACTCTCAGATTCACTTTTAGAGAGCCAAATTTTTTAAAATTTCCTGGAGGGCATCCCCCCAGGCCCCCTAGTTGGCATCCTTCGCATTCTAGTGTGCTTTGCACACTAATGTAGTCATTATTACAAATAGATAATTTGACCATGGATACTACATGAATCTTACCACTAGAACCTTGTGGGAAGGCTTGATATCTTGTAATGTCTGGCTAGTTACCTATGTCCCTGTCCAGCTTAGTCCCCCCTTTCAAAAAATCCTAGATCCGCCCCTGATGCTATAGCAGTTACTACGGGGCTTTAATGATTAAAGTCTAGACCAGAATATGGCTTTGAATAGGTAGGGTTTCCACTCAAAATTGGAAGGTGCTTCATTTTCTTATTTCTGGAGATTTTCACACAGATTTACCTTTAAGATAAAGCAAACAAGTGCTAATTTGTTATTGGAATGTTTGCAACACTCGCTATCATCACAAGTTTAAATATGTAAATATCCAAAAAGTGGTCACGTGACCAAAAATCCCTTCATATAGGATTTCCACTGCAAAATTAGGTGATGCCTCAGCCTTTTTCATTATTTCTGATGATTTTCATGTAGGCTGACCTTAAGATAAAACAAACAAGTGCTAATATATTAGTAAACTGTCTATTACTTTCAGTATCAGTGCAGGTTTAACTGTATAAATACCCAAAAAATAGTCACGTGGCCAACAATCCCATCACAGCTATACAGGATGCTAAAGCACTACAAGATGTAGAAGTCTTCATTGTAAGGCAAGAAAATATACTAATTGCTACTTCGGTCACCCTAAAATACAATAATTTTCTAATAAGCTGCCCAATTCAACTACTATGATATTTTTGGTCATGTGATCACTTTTTGTATGTTTTTTGTGTTTAAACTTATGTTGATACCCAATGCTACAAGCAATCCAATAATAAATTAGCGCTTGTTTGCTTCATCTTAAAGGTCAGTCTGTGTGAAAATCACCAGAAACAACAAAAGGAAGCACCTTCTTATTTTGAGTTGGAAACCCTAGAATAGGGCGTGGATTCTAACGGAGAAATACCAGCAAACGCTAGAGATGCGGCGATTATGCCGGCATACTGTGGGAATCAGGAATTATGCTAGCATTTTGAGGTGATTATAAAGCTTTAACAGTAGGAAAATCTGCAGATTGCATAATTCCGTTAAAAAAGATCAAGATACTCATAGAGCGGTCAGAAACTCTAATAGAGCAGTCACTGAATATGTGACTGGATTTGCAAAAAGGTACCTTTTCCACACATTCTACATACCAGCAAACAAAATGATGTAACACTTGACTCCTTCTACTAATTAACTTGTTCTGAGTATCAAAATGCAGCCAGACACTGTAGTTACACTCATGGAAATGTCAGGCAATTATATGCTATGATCAAAAAGTTATGAAGCTTCAAAGTCCAAAAAATGGGTCAATTTTTGTGTGTGAAAAAGGTACCTTTTCGCAAATCCGGTCACATATTATTCACTCTAATAAACCAGTCACATTGAAATGAAATACTCTAATACAGCAACCAGCTAAGAATTCAACACTAGTTGAAGTTTAAACATCAATGAAAATGGCCTGATACAGCAATGAACTGGCATTATTAGCCAATTATGGTGGCATAATTTTGGGAATAATGGGCAATTCTCAAAAGCATAATAGGTGATTTTTGAGCACTGCTCAAAAGCATAATGCTCAATTTTTTGGAGCATAATAGCCTCATGCCTAGCTAATGCCTTAGTTGCAAATTACGACAATACAGAGTGAAAAGGGTCTGAGGACATCTGTATTATTTTTAGTTTTGGTACTGATGTGATGCCATCCCTGTACACTATTCTCTTTCTGTACCTTACTCTCTCAAGCCAGCTATACCTATTGTTACCTACATCATGCATGTACTTGGCCTGAAATCTGCATTAGTACATACATAATTATATTCATCCATGCAGAGGAACCTCTTTAATGAAGCCACCTTCTGAGCCATATGATCACCTTCATCGACAAACTGTGCAAAGTCAGGAAGTTGCTTTACACAGTGGCTATGGTGTACCAGTTTGGCAGATGTGATTGTATTTTAAATTTTTTTATAATAGACCTAAGCTATGGAATGATGGAGAGGAAGGTTTAAACCGAATGATGACAGGTGGTCAAATTTATATAGTTTAGGAGTAATTAACCAATATCACCAATAATCCTATGTAATTATAAATTAAAGCAGGAATTTTGTGACAGGAAACATGATCTGACCACTTTGAACAATTAATGGAGACACATCATCACCATACATTGCTTACACATCAAGTCTTCATTATGTATGTACACAAAAAATGGTGAGTGCATAGATTTTACAAGGATTGTGCAACCTATAGCTAGTTCATGTGCTGAAACAACTCTGATAGAACATTCTATTACTCAATGCTATTTCTTGCCAAACCCTAGTTCAAATTCTACCTTTTTATGTACTGATAAAAAAGGAAGTGGATGTTAAGTCTGTTCCGTGATTTTAAAATAAACTAGTTTAGCCTAAAATGAATCAATCGGTAAAAACAAAGCTGCAAATGTCACAGGCAGCTGACTTACTGTAAGGATTGTGAGCTATGAAACTAGCTACTGTTATCAGCTATCCATTTCTTGTATCAGAAGTGAGGGTAACATTTGTAACTGATTATACAGTAGCTAATTACTTTTATACAAGTCCAACAAGTGGACCATCAAATCAGCTGGAAATTTACTTTTGTCATAATATCCCACCACTTTTCCCTCCTTGATAACAGGTGCTTCTGGCTTCTACCCTGGCAGGAAAGAGAAAATAAATTTTTATAAATTCTTCCCATTGGACCAGGCAATATATATGACTGGGAAAACAGTTTATATCTTTTTAATGTAACCTTCAGATGACTTCCAATAATTAAACACAACAGGATCTTCCGCACATGGTGACTGATATTCTTCAGAAGTGTTCGATGTTAACTCCTTCTCACTTGAATTGTAGTCACAATATCTTGTGAAGGTATAATCACTCGAAACACAAACAAACCTATCTCATTCAAATTACTTTGTGTCGATGAGTATTATGATATAAACCAATGTAGACTTTCTCACCTAAACACCCATGTCATCTATGAAGTATTGTAGCAGATTTTCAAAGAACATGATTAAAATATATGCATGATTCCCAAGAGCTCACAGCACCTATAGTATAGGGTAGTTTAGCATTGAATTTTGAAGAAATTGCTATGAAGTGGATGAAAGGACCAATTGTTTTTTGAAGGTTTGTTGAAGCATTTGGAAGGGGTGCCACTCCCTCACTTTTATTGAACACTGCTTGTAGTAAAAAAAAATCTAAATACTCTAATAGAGCAGTCAACCACTAATACGTATATATACACCTCCTTTAATAAGCCGTATAATTTAGCTGCAAGAACACAGTAAGAACAGTCTAAAATGCTATAACAGACCTTCTACAATCTAAAATATTCCTGGGCAATATGACCCCAGAATGGCATCCAAATCTACTGTATAATATTATTATTCAAACTTCACTGTAATTTCATATCCTATCCCCCAATCACTGGCTTGCTGCTGCATGTTAAGAGTATTAGGGTAAGGAAAACAGTACTTCCTTTGGCTTCTCTTAAGTTGGTTATGTAGTGTACATTAAGTCTAATTTTTTGATATGTTTTGCTCTTAAACTTGCAAGGACCATGACAGCACAACATAGTGTAAAGATTGTAGCAGTTTGCATCTTTAGTGTTATAACGTTTATAAATTATAAATTGTAATTATATTATACAGTATGAAAACAATAAAAAAAGTTCATTTAACAGTCCAGCTGCAGCTCCCCTTTGGCCACAGCACGAAAAGCATCCTCTTCATGCACTGGTCTTCCAAGATAGGAGCAGGTGCCCCTGATACATACATAGGAAGGCACATATCAATGAGGCAAAGGACACAGCCAGCACCTTAGCCAGCACCTTAGCCATCCCATAATTACCAAATAGCTTTCCTCCCACTTATGACTTAAAAGCTCAGCTAACTCTGTGTAAAAAAACTGTAGCCTCATAGGTCATGCTACCAGAGGAAATCTTATTTTGAGTACAAACATGTCAAATAAATTAGTAAATGGCAGTGGTGGATCCAGGAGCTGGCAACAAACAGGCTAAGTTGTAGGAAGAACTGATTCTCTTCGTAGTTGTTCTACTTTTAAGCAGAAAATAATCACTTCATAGTAAGTGTCTCACTGTTAATTTTTGCCATTTTGGGCTTTACAGATGATTGTGAAGTCTTAAAAACTGTTTACAAGGCTATGAATGCCTTAAACACCCAAAACGATAACCGATTTGCAAAAAAGTACCTTTTCACACACAAAATTAGACCCATTTTAAAGATTCATATACAATAATTTCCTGAAATTTTCCATGAATGTAACTATCATGGTATCTGGCTCCATTGTGATACTAAGAATAAATTAATCAGTGTAAGGAATCAAGTGTTACATCATCTTGTTTGCTGGTAGGTAAAGTGTGTGGAAAAGATACCTTTTCGCAAATCTGGTCACAGTTATTTTAGAGACACTTATATAGTATGCTCAAAGATGCTCAGTTTGACTTTGGCTTCAGGTGAATCAGTTTGCAGTAATATGCATATTTGTCATGAGTTATACACTGATTTTGGCCTGTGAGGTTAGAATCAAAAGAAGTACATATATATAGCTCCTCCATGGGAAGTAGGGGAGGGAGATCCATGCTGGATGTGCCATTGAATGGTACTGTATAAGTTAACTTTTGTATGTGTGCAGTTAGAGTAATCTTCTTTATGGGTCTAACGTTAACAGTCAATACCAAACTGCACAGTGTGCATGAGCTACAGCTTTTGTGCATTATTAACTATATAGTCCAAATGTCTGTTGCTGCATTAACCAAAGTGTGGTTGTGAACATGTACCGGTATCTTAAATGTTGGTAGCAACTGCCACTACCTGGTCTAAGAAGACTAGTTAAATTGCACACATGCAAAGTTAACTTACAGTACCAGTGTACCCCCTACTAATTCATTTGAAAAGTTTGTACAAAAGTCATATTGAATGTCAAATAAAAATAGGAAAACTACACACTATAAAAAATGAAGCGTATCTGACAAACCAAAAATGTCACAATATACACACCATGTACAAAGTGTGTATATGCAACATTATTGGCATATCAGATGCACTTTGAGTGTGTCTGGCACACTTCATTTTTACAGTGCACAAGTGCATTTCACTCCGTATTCAATACCGTACGTGTACTATACTGGGGCTACTTGATGGCCATTTCTATCAACCTTGTAACAATAATTTTGCTAAGCTACCTCACTACTAAGGGGAGTGTTCACTGTAATATTTTAGTCATAATTACAATGAGTAGCCACACACTGTACCACACCATTTGAATAATATGGCTCAGCGGCATCGACTCTACCTGATTAAATGGTTACAGACCCAAGGTATATTCAGTATCCTTGGGGAATGACTGTCGAGATTTCAGTTTAGATGGTGTCTTTGTGATCACATCAGTGAACTCATCCAGGAGACTGGAGGCATACAAGTCCTTTTAGTTTCTACTTATGGAAATTAAATATCAAAAGTTAGTTTATATACAAATAAGCTTGTTTATATTATATTATATTGGTACAGAGAGTATATTTAAGACAAAAGAGGAACTCTAGATCTGTAAAGACAGTTAGAATTCTGGTAGACTCTGACAATGCAGGCCCGTAACCAGGATTTGTCAAAGGGGGGTTCGACTTTGACATGGTAAGCGTTTACGGATGCAGGGGTCTGGGGGCACAGCCCCCAGCCGCTGACACCACTTTAATATTTGACCTCTCCTAAATGGTCTAAAATTGATAGTACACACTAATGACTCCAAAGAGCAGTTGTAAGTGTGTAATTCTGACTATAATCCCTTCAAATCTGACATACTGTATAATTTGAAGTTAATCTCAACTTCAGTATGTGCAGCAACTGCACATGCTTGGGTTAATTTTAGTAACTTTAACTGGATACATTGCTTCTATACATTGAAATAATCAACACATGAAGTTATCCATTTACTATCTACTTATTGGTGTTTTGCTCAGTACTCCTCTACTCAATCAATAGCTATTATAATTCCTTTGTGTCACACTTAAGTGACATGAGCTATCTAGGTCACATGTGACTTCTTGGCTGTACTGTATAATGTTGCGGTTTCTTAGGACAGAGACTAAGTAGGATTACAATGCACATGCAAGTACATAGCTAAATACACAAAACATTTTTCCAAGGTGGTTCACATAGTTGGTGGTGATTCCCATATCATAAATGCAGGGGTCTTGGGGCATACCCACCACACATTTTAAACAATAAATACTTCAAAATTACATTGATTTATGATTTCTTATTGTATGTTTAGTCCTTCATCAATATTATTACAGCTATTTTAGCTTGAATTTTCAGAGGGGAGTTTTCAGAACCCCATGCATGCCTGCCCTTATACACCCCTGCACATCAGTGAAAGAGCTTGGACTTCGCAAATATACTCATGCAGATAGTTTTTATTGTGAACTTCCTTGCTATATAGTTAGCAGGCCAGCACAAAATATTTAACTGAACATCAAGAGCATTACATGCACACAAGCATTTTTCAGGTATACTAAGCAGTAACTACTATTTGTTATCTAGCAGCTATATAAACCACAGACCTCTTCAGCTACATCAGTACAATTCATTAAGGAGCCACAATTTAATAATTTGGGTTGTCTACACTTTACTAATAATAGTAGCTAATCTGATGATTTTAGCCACAACTATACAAATCTGAAAAATAGGTATAGCACGGTGTTCAGATAAGCACATTATAGAAGAGGTTCAGCTTGGTCTTAATTGTTTGAAAGCTTTAACCATGAATGATTAGAGTATTTGAGTGACTGTATTTAAGTGTCTGTTGTATTAGAGTATTTTAGTGAGTGTTCTATTAGAGTATATCGATCTTTTTAGCAAATTTCATCCCCACCTAGATCTTAGTTGTGTAGAGGTGGGGCTTAGCTCCACCTTAGTTAACACCTCAAAGCAGCCTTCAGTACCCTACATATAGCCCCTCTCTATACCTTTCGGCTGTCCATGTCTTATACGCCAGCTTAAACGTTTTTTTTAAAATTGGTAATCCTGGTGGGGGGTTCGTCCGAACCACTCGAATCCCCCCTGGTTACGGGCCTGCAATGGTATTGTCAATAATCAGGTAACTAAGAACTTTATAGCAGTCACAATAGGGCTTTATAGTATCTATGTATAAGAGCTAAGTCATGAATGGGGTAAGATACAGTATGCATTAGGCCACACCAAGTCAAACCTTAGTTTTTGGTCACCCGCCCTCATGGTAAACCTGAAACCCTAGTTTATGAGGACTATTATTAATATTACAGGTGCTTAAGTGCACGTGACCCAGCAAGACACTTATTTTTTACTGCAAAAGATCAATATACTCTAATAGAGCATTCAGGGATTCCAATAGAGCAGTCACACTACTCTTAACTCTAATATTAGGTATACATAATTCATTAGGTATATATGCCACACTAATAAAATGTTTCTAACTATAGCTAGTTTTGTCCTTGATTATATAGCTGTTCAGATTATAACTGTTACTAAAGCTTCTGTAACCAAAGTAATTTCAGTAGCATTAACTACTAGTCCATGCAGATGGGCCATAGCTTTAACTTTATAATTCAAATGTAGTCCTCTAATGATTAGTCTAATTCCTTATCACTGAACACTACAGGGGTATGGAAAGCCGGCAACATTCGGTGAGCTTAAACTTAAACTTTTCCATAACTAAAATTAGATTGGCAAGTAGAAACCCTTATAGTTTAAACATTCCCAGATGATCACTAAAAAACAGTAGTCTGGAGCACTCAATGACTCAAAACTTTGACAGTTACTTTTCTCAAGGTTACTGAATAGAAGGCTGGAAACACATAGCTAGTGGGCTAAGACTTTACATTTGAATGAAGAATTTCTGATGTGAAAATAGAAGTTAAATTTCATTGTGTATCATGATCATTTGAACAACTTAGCTATAAGTCATAGTAATACTTTCCTGACATAGCTAATGAGACATTTATTTCATTTGGAAAGCATAAGTAGCTACATGAGCAAAACATTTCCTATAGTATATTCTAAATAAATAAATAAATATACTTAAATGCTATACATCAGTGTATAGCTAGCCATGATCCATCAACAACTTTCCTAGTGCATTTTTTGCTGAAGCACAACTACTTATGTTGTTGGTTAAGTATAAAATCAACATGAATTTGCTAAATTGAGCAAATAATAATACCATACAGTATATTGTCACAGTAGAGTCTATAGTCCTGAAGTCCTGATCATCCGCCCGCCCGCATCCATTTGTAGGCTTGGGAGTGACCAGAAACTAAGGTATGACTTGGAGTGGCCTTAGATGCAATGTTCTAAAACCGATAACTAGCAAACAAATTGCCCATGATTACTGAGGAGTCTACAAAGGAGATTACATTCAAGAATAGATTCTTTCTAGAACTCCTACTTTCCAGAACGATTAATTATATAGGTTGATGTGATTAAATCAGACAATGTGGAGAACTTTGTACAATTAAAAATGACCATTAATATGTAGAGTGTATAACATTGATGACACTGTGAGGTGTCAAAGTATATAATATTAGGTGATCATTATTAGATATAACATGTGAATTTACACCAGATATGGTAATTGTAAACACAAACCAGTCTATATCTCTCAAAGCATACCGGCTCATGATAACAAGGTCTACACAAGATTTGATTTCATACTGCAATTATACTGCCAATACATAAAATGTACCAGTAAGTTCCAGGATAAATGTCAGCAAAGTAGTTGTCATGTACTACACATCAAATTTCACAACATTACAGCTATAGGACTGGTTGATTACAATACATACAGGTAGTACTACTAGAGATAATATTATGCTCTTGCAATATAAATAAATTAATGTGGTAGACCATCAGAAGGATTCAGAAACATCATGACAACAGTAAGAGACTTACTATGTTACAATATTGTACTTTGCGTGGGAGGATGAAAATACCACCACGTACTGCAGCTGTATTTACCAATCACAGCAATATACTTGGAGGAGACCCAATGAATACCCGATCATACACAGTTGTTCAAAGGGTGGCTCTAAAAATAAAATACACTCATCCTACTTATATTAGTACATTTAGTGTCCCATAACCTGTACAGTATGCTCCTGTGCATATAGGCACTATATTTCATTTTGACAAAATTGATTTGTGTTTGGTACAAGAATTATACAAAAATAATATAATTAGTTAGGAAGGAAGGAAGGAAGGACGCACTTTATGTGTATCTGATACACAAGTTAATATTATTACTGTTACTGTAGTTGACAAATTTCCTTCAAAACATTCCTCATTATCATGGGAAGTGGCAACTGGTCAATTCGGTCTGATATGCCCATGGTAGAAGTGATGATGGCGTTAAAGCAAAGATCTTTTAAGCTCTTTGGTGTTATTTTAAACTTCAAAATTTCATAGGATGGATATATTATGGATTCAATATCACCCCAATAATCCACCTGATATGAGTTATTGCGATCAATCTTACCAAGTAGCCGATGTGTGTCAGTAACTATTCCATGTGGTAAATCGAAGAGTCCTCTTTGCCACATGCATGTTGCTGCAGTTGAGATGTCACTACCAGTTACCGTACGGCCAATGGATATGTGTAGGCTATCATCTCTCTTGTAAGCAGTAACACAATTTGGTGGAACTTTTCCATGAGAAGACTCACCCCATTCAAAGCCATCCTGATTTTCTACAGTTAAAACTTCATATTCACTGCTACAACAGTGTTCACCACTACCAAAGCAAATATGAAGGCAATTTTCTGAAGGCACAATATATCCTGGGATCATTAGATATTTAGTTCCTTCATAATACAACACTTTTCCTCTGCCAACATACAACACTTCTCCATTAGGTGCAACACCAGCAGCAATTGTATTAGGTGGAAGATGACCATCAGAAACAGTGACCCAATTTATTGTTGGATAAGTGATATGAGACAACTTTGGAAATTTTTGGGCACAGAGAAATTGAAATTTGTACACTTCGTATATCTTTCCATCATATGGTACATAAACCTTAGAATTTTTGATTGGCGTTTGGCGGACATGATCATGGATGTCTTCATTACACCAACCTTGTCCAACTCCAAAGAGTGGACCATCAAAATCAGGTGGAAATTTACTTTTGTCATAATATCCCACCACTTTGCTCTCTTTGATAACAGCAGCTTTAACTCTAGCAGGAAAGAAAAAACCTCCATTATTATCTCTATCTAGTTGTTCTGTTACTACAGCACTTTCTGGCAAAAAAATAGTATCTTTTTCAGTGTAGCCTTCAAGTGACATCCAATAATAGACAGTGGAATCTCTACTACTTACTGTTGTATGTCTTCTTGAACGATCCAACCAAACCTTCTTCTCATTATAGCAACAATATGTAAAGACACGTTGTGAAGGTGTGATCACTCCATACAAAAGCAGAGGGTTATAATAGTAACGATCATCATTATCATCATAATAATCATAACGACGTCTATCAAAGTAACATCGGCCAATGTAGACCTTCTCACCTTAAACAAAAACAGTTTATGCATTATAAGTGTAACTTAATATGTAATCATTATTAATATTATTAGGACAAAGTCACATATAATGTCAGTTAGGCAACCTACATACATAGTATATAAATACACTGTGACAATGAAATTCATACTGACACTCTGTAGCTTATAAATTGATAAAGTTGATGCTGCTTTTATAACAACACACTTATTTGTTAGTCTCTATCCCTCTAAAGCCCTGCAAGAAGATGAAAAAGGAATAGAAAGCGGGGATGACCCATGGAAAATGCAGGCCATAATGCAATACACAGGTTGGATTTTACAGCATAGTGTTTGGATCCTTAAACATTCTAATAGAGCAGTCACCTATACTACAATACTCCAATAGAGCAGTCAAGAATGTTTTGATAGGTATCCCACCAGGGATCCACACTGATGGCCTGTGAATTGATGGACTACAGCTATCATAGATTAGGTATATAGACTAGCTAAGTCATCAATATTGAAGTTAGCTACTCCTTTGAAACCATAAATATTCAACTATTTTTTTGCCTATTGTAGTCTTCGAAAACTGCACCTACTACTTCCAGATAAAGTCATACGATGGGAGTATGCATGCAGCACTGGTATGTATTTGTTAAGCTGAAGTGGCTCCACTAGAGGAGTCCCCAAGACTAGTCATATTGTGCTTAGCCTCCTCATTGGAGCCATGCGCATACACATACTGCAGCTACCACATACCCACCATGTAACTTATCCTGAGGTGTAGGTACAACTTCCAACATCTATATGCTGGCACTGTTAGTAAAGGTGGCGATTAAGTGCAGCTGCACAAAGTTAATTGGACAGCATGTTTGTGGCAATGCACAAACAAATGCGGAAATCCATAGATGACAGTAAAGCATCTCACTGGACTAGCAGAACAAGCTCTGTAAGACCGCCCAGCACTTTAAAGCTATTAGCTTGTCAAAACTCTGGTTAATTCACTGGTGTACGGCACCAGCTGCCATCATGTGATTACTGTTACATAGACCATGCCCTGACTAGCTACATTGTCTCCTTTCTCGCTAAAAGGAAAGCATAGGATGGGAGCAATTTGCTAGTATACTTGTTTGTCAAGGTCTCTTTACAAAAATCTATAATACTAATTTGATTGGCTAAAATAGTGTGGTGTATTTATATTAGAAGTAAATGTCCGACTTGACAACTATTGTTACCATAGTGATATATGCCTCATGGCATTGCAACAATATGGTTGCCTAGGTAACCGTTGCTAAGGTAAAAGTCATGCTGAGACCATAGCAATGGTTGCTAAGTGTGATTGGTCTTTTGAAGTGTTTTTTCTTTGAATATCTGTTGCCTAGTGACAGTTACTATGGTTGTCAGATTAATTTGCAATAGAACGAATGGTTGTAGTATTCGGGATTAATAGTTCTCGCATTGTAAACAGGAAGGAAATAGTGCTCGGCTTTTCCTTGCACAATTTACTCCTTCCTGTTTGCAATGCTTGCACTATTAATCCCGAATACCACAGCCATCCATCCTATTACATACACATACGTCTATAAAGCTGTTGTAATAGCCTGTGATACTTTAGTTTAGCATACAAAGTTTCATGAAATAATACACCTTTATTTTTCATCTATGTAACTCTAAAGGTTCAAGCCAATTTATTTTTTAGTAACTTTGCCGATGAACAACCTAGCACTAAGCCACTTTGGTCCCATGACATATTTCAATATAATACATCAAGCTGCTATTGAGAGTATTATATTGTAACGCATTCAGTTGTTGGATAATAAGTTGTACACTAGCAAAGTCTTGGGCAACCCTAAAAAGCTTATTAAGCACTTGAGTTGAAACATAAATCCTGCAATAGTTAAATTTTACGCTTTCAAGGGAGTAGCTAACTTTCAATGTTGATGACATAGCTAGTCTATATACTTAATCTATGACAGCCATAGTCCATCAATTACCAGGCTTATAAAGCAGGTCCCTAGCTGCAAGGTGGAGTTAGTGAAACATTCTTAACTGTTCTTTAATGCAGGTGACTGACTACTCTATTAGAGTATTTCGATCAGTTCAGCGAAAGGATCCAAACAATGCTGCAAAGGAATATTGTGCTGCCTATATATGATGACTTTTTATCAGGCATTTTCCGTGGGTCGTTCTTGTTCTCACATTTCATTGCTGTTTTCCTCGAATTCATTCCCCATATACAAAGGATCAAATAAATTTATTGTGCAAAAAAATTCCTTGCAAGCTACATGGTGAAGTGTGCCCATGGGTTGGTGCTACAGATGCAAGTTTTCATACTCAGTGGTGTCACACATGATGACTATTCTATTAGAGTATTTGATTGACTGCTCTATTAGAGTATCTTGATCTTATGTATAGAATTGTATGCACATGTGTGTGTAGGAGGAGGGGTCACATGTCCCTCCCCCCCTTATCTGCTACTGTCACTAGTATTGTACACTTTTAGCTATCGATATGTATACATGTACTGTAATATAAGTGACTGGATCTGTGAAGAGATCTTATAGCCTTTCCAAATTCTAAATTTTGATTAATCATATCTCCTCATGTTTTTAACCTATCATGTTCATCATTACACCAAACAATAGTGGTACATGTATACACAACAAAGTGAAGAATCTCAGTGGACTATTAGGTCACTCCAAATAAATTCTCTGTTTCCCGTCCACTGTCCGCTCTAAATGTTCCATTATTCCGTATTCTTCCATTATTTTTCCAGTTATTCTTGCATACTGACAGGCTCAGTAAAAGCCATCTTGAAACAGTGTCAGCAGTGCTATCAACTCTGCATAAACTTCAGGTTTGTGCTATTTTTGGAAAGGAAAGAACAAGCTTTATAAGCATGCTTTTATGTAGCTGTTTATGGTTGTGCCAGGCAAATAATGCCTAGAAGAGCTGCCAACCTTATAACCTTGCCAGTAGCAATAGGAAGTTTTTTGCCTGTCATTTGACAGAAGAGTACAAGAAGATGGGTATAACTTACAAGGCACCAAACTTAACCCTAGCCGGACAATTTGTGTACTTCATGGTTGATGTACCACATTTAATGAAAACAACTAGGAATGCTTGGAGCAGTTCTCAAGCTAAAGGAACATGTCATTTGGAAGTAATTATACTTGAATATAGCATTTCTTTATTTCATGATATGGTTAGTAGAATAATGGTAAAGAAATCAAATGGGCACATCTAATAGAACTGGTGGAGAAGTCCCAATGTGTTTCAGGTCTGTATATTGGCAACAAGATAAAGAGAGAACACTTGCACTTAACATCATATTCCAGGATGAATGTCCGTCTGGCTGCCCAGGTATAATATTTGTGATAAGCTGTATATAGAATTTCCTGCCTATGTGCTGGATACTTTAATAATTATATGGGTTGTCTTTTAACTAGATTATAAGTCCTTTTTCTAGCCAATCACGAAATCATACAAATGCATTCAAATTTTGTGTTTTTCGTATGAATGTATTTAAAATTTAAAGGTGCAATCAGAAAATCTTCAAAAATGGTAAAATAACTTGCACTTCAAATGGAGCCAATATTTCAGCGGTAAAAGTACAGACAGAGTCCATAATTTATTGTACATCTATGGCTGTATATACCGTAACCCTACTTTGTATCGTAAATGATGACTGTTTGATGTGACTTGAGTTCGGAGAATCAGCATATTCTCCTAGTTTGGCAGATAAAAGTTTTATACATCAATCATAATTTTAAACATTATCTATAATTAGTGGATGAGTTCATTCAATTCCCAAACTCCTGACGTATATGATACATAGTTTGGCAAATCTTTGTCATGACTATATTGCATACCAAACCCTTTAATATGTAGGTACTAAGCTCATCAGTGGCAAATGCATTTGACACATTGAGAAGTCTGGCATCATGCAGGGCACTGAGGAAACTGAGCAGTTCTGTCGAACATTCGACAGATTTTTTGACATGTTAAATACAAGGATAACTCACCAAGAGATAAGAAGCAAGAAACCAGACTTGGCTGCTTATGAAAAAGCTGATGATTCTAGATTTGAGGTATGTTGTATTTCAGCCTAAAATATTCAATTGCGTTTTACAGTGGCTCGAACAAACCTTTCTGAAGTATCTTAATGATTGGGAAGCATACGTAAAATCTAAGGACGCAATTCCTAAAGCTGCAAAGCAATTCTGCCTACTACCATCACAAACAACATCAGGGTTAAAAATGACCGGTAAGCATATTATCATTTTCATGGTATTTCCTTTTAATGATGTGTATGTACTGTCATTCCAGTGTACTCTTTTTGTGAGACGGCAAAATTCCTGTTGTCACAACCCAATGCTGGTTACTTATTGTCAGAGAGGTTCAACCAGGACACAGTTGAGAGCTATTTTGGACAGCAAAGATCAAGAGGTCAACGCAACGACAACCCATCGGAACAGCAATTCCTGCACAATGCACAAGCAATTATAATACAAAAGTCTCTTGTTTCTGGTACCAGCAGTAGTATCACCAAGAAAAGATCTAACTTAGAATTATCCCCATTGTGTAGGCCACTTCCTAAAAGATGTATTAGAAGGATTGTTTGAGATACTATTGTGTACACTGTAAACTACACCTGTAAATTCATTTAGTTCATTTGCAATGATATATCATTATTCATGGTAACAACAGTACTAAGTTAATGAAGTTCTTTTCTCAACCCTTTTGATCCTTTAATGTTTTTCTTTAACCCAGTTTATACTCTTCTAATATCCTTCCATTAACAGTAAAACCACGGATCGTGAACCACAAAGTGGCAATGTCATGGAGCAAATAACTGGACCAATCCTCCTCAAGCCCACCAGCAATAACATCCCAATAGAATTGTACAGTCTGGTGGTCCATCAGTTCAGTTATAAATTCAGCCCTACTGGACCCTTTCTCCAGCTTTTCATAAGTTATATCTTTCACTGTGCAGAAAAAGTGAAAACAATCGTAATTAATCCACCGCAATCACTTTTCAATGTCCAGGTCTCAAGTATGTTGCAGTGGCCTCAACTGATTCAGCATCTTCTCCTATTATGCTCAGTAGAGCCGAGGTAATTGCAGCTCCTCTATCGTCATCTGCTGTCTTAAACTTTTTTTGGTGTCCGCCTTACCACATACCCAGCAGCATAGTAGATGGCATTTTTCTCAATGACAGAATATTCACGTGGCTCCACACATGGTGACACAGACTGTGTAGTCAGTTCATTAGCTGACCCTTTCATAAATAACACCTCCACTATCATCTAACGGAAAACATTTCAAAGTGAAAGACACATCACAAAGCAGAATATTTCCACAATGATAGGGCCAATCGTTTACATTCCATACATATTATATACTTAAAACCCTTACACTTCACCACAAATTCTTACTTAGCCTTAGGGCCTGAAGAAGGAACAGACTCAGGCTGATAATTATAATATGGGATTTGCTGCTACAATAGTGAATTGTTATGCACATATGACTACTATACCTCGAGACTTACGAGTCCACTACCATCTTATATATTGGCTAGCTACACAAGAAACATGACATGCAGTCCAGACCTGCCATAAAATTGGATTGTTGTACTCAGCATCCATATTCATGCCCTTCAAGTATCGTGACATAGTCTCCGCGCAGTACTTGTACATATCCTTAAAAGATGTCTTCTTTTCCGCTTCAACTGAGATACATCCTTTTTTACGATACAATAGTAGCTAATGAACTCCTCATTTCGAACTGTGCAAAGGTCCTCCACCAGCTTTTAAAACCTTTTTGCCTTAACTGTATCTATTTTGCACTCTTCAGAATCAAAAACACATCTTAAAACATCCTTATAGTCTTGAACAGAGTCTACATCAGTGCTGCTACATTCTGTCACCATTCGAGACGGGGCGCGTAACCAGGATATGACTAGGGCGCTTATTTGTTTCCTATCCATAGTGCGTATATTATCTATGGTGCTATATTTTCCATTTGCGTCACAATAAAGTACAGTTATGTATTGGTTGGAAAATAAATATGAAAAACAAGATCACGTGCGTAACATTTCTAATCGCCAAAAGTAGATACTATTTGCTTGTATTACTATGTACCACAACTGTACTACATAGACACTTACCAATTGTCTGATGGCTGAAAACCGATGCGGTTCGAGTTCACAAAATGAATGTTCCAAGCAAGACAACAAGAGAGCACTTTAAACCAGTTAAAGCACCACTACACTTGTACAATATGAAAACAACAGCACTTGGGCATGGTCTTGAGCCTAATCTAGCACTTGGCTTTGCCATGTGCTATATTAGTTTCTCGCCCACACTCTCGTGCTTTTATTTCCATTTTGTACACGTGGCGGTGCATATAGAGTATTTGTTTTTTTTCTCCACCTTCTTAAGAGTCTTCTGTAAAGTGTCACTGTGTATATTTGCACCTATATCAAGAATTGCACATGCATGGTCATCAAAGTCTATGGTGTCATGTCAAAATGAACCAATGAGAGTGAGATTTGAATGGGATTGCTCACATTTGAATGGTTATTTTAGCCAAATAAAAAAGTTAATGATTAGGCAGTTCCAAGTAAACAGTGTCACTATAGAGACCCTGTCAAGTTAACCATCAGTTATTAGTCCTTGAACCCACACAGTTTGTGTAGGTTTTCTAACTGGATTAGCCTAAAGCCAGATATCAACAGAAAGTTTATTTATTGGGCTAATTAACCACTATACTAAAAATCACCCACTTGTGAAGCCATACAGAGTGACATCTGGCTTTGGCTAGGTAACCTATACATATAGCAGTAAGCTGTTCATGTGTTTGAAGAAGAAGACTAAATAAAAAGTAGGCACATCAACTTGTAAGGCCTTGTGATTCCAGCTGGTAACATTGTCCACTACATAAAGCAGGCACACAATTACAATAGCACTCAGAAAACAAAGCATGAGGATGTGTAATAACACTTATGACTAATTCATGCTAGTACAACTCTTGGACCATCAGACAATCAATTGCTATCATTTCCTTGGCTTCTTCCTCCTTTTCTTTGGTGTTCTTTGGTGCTTTGCACCATTAATAGCCACATGTGATTAAGTAGGCTGATGGTTTAATGGCTTCAAAGACCAGTGAGCACTCTTAAGTGGGAAGGAGTATGACAGACTATAATAATTAATTGTAACCCACTGAGCAAAAACCTGTTTTTGAGAATCACATTCCAAAAAATTTTCGAGATAATTATCACTTCTGTGCAATAATTTTTGTTATATTATACCCATACCTGTTGGCTGCTTGTCGGTATCTTGCTTCACAAGTGAAATATGATTGATCAAAACAATTTCTCCATAGGCACCTGTACATTAGTACCCCAAATAACTTGGCCATCTTGTTGTGCATGACGTCTTTGTGGATAAATAAAGTACATTGTTTGTTATCCGGTGCAAAGCATAGCTGCTTAACACATATACTGCAAGTATGCGTAGTAATGTGACAAATATCAGCAAGCACCCTTGTGAATAATAAATTTTTTGTAAAAATATTTTGTAGCGTGCATTTTTACTTGATGTATTTCAATGGAATTTAACAAACTGTTTATTGCATTGTCTCATAACCATACCTGTTGCTTTGAGGTGATATCTTCTTGCCTGGCTGAAATATGATCACTCAAAAGAATTTTTCCATGAGCAGTGTAGGTGTTTAATGTTTGGTCCCTGTTCCCGGCATTAAAATGTTTAATATGGAGATGGTCCTGCATGTAGGGCAGGTACCAATGCTAGTATAATATAATAAAGGTTTCATAGCAATATTGGCCAAGGGAGTCCAACCAAGTGACTACAACATTTCTGTAATACTAGGTATCAGGCCAAAGACCCCAGACACAAATCTTGCGCCTCTTAACTTTTGAATTAGGCAGGTTATATAGAGCCGGTAGTGGGTGTATTTACTTAGACAAAAATTAGGGTTGGGAAATTAATCCCAGTGTTACTCACTCTGTAGCCCATATGCAATATCACTGTTCCAGATGATGCTGCCAGCTACCCACCTTTTCCTACCTTATAAATCACAAAGGGTGAAGAAACCAAAGCTGAACCCTCCTTAAGAGGTTTTCCTGTTAAGCACAACAATATATTTCACTGTCTGTATGAAGGTAAGTTTATAATGAGCTTGATGTGAGCTCAATTATGCCACGACAAGCACTTTGCGCTCTCCAACCCTAGATCGTCTCAAAGTAGTGATGCAACAATAACCAAATTAGCCGATTATTGATATTAAGCAACAGAATTAGCCAATACAGATAACCGATCCGATATACATTAATCCTCATCAGTATAGTGACATAAGCATTGACCACAGCTCATTCTAGGCTAAAATGGAAAGTTAACTGTATAGTACAAGTGGAAAGATATTTACTGTTGACCATGCAATGATATGTCCAACTGGAGGGTTTCCAACTATTCACCACAACGAAATTCATGACCTCACTCTTAACTGAAGTTTGTCATAATGTTGCCACTGAACCTTACTTGCAACTCTTGAATGGTGAAAATTTTTCCCACTGTACTGCCAATGTTGAGGATGGTGTTCATGCTGATGTTGGGGTTCTGGACAACTCACTAGGATGCCTTATTTGATGTAAGGATTTTCTATCCTAATGCATCTTCGTACCGTTCAGCTTCTCTTTCATCTATTTATCATAAGCATGAGCAATCTAAGAAGCAAAAATATTGTGAAGTTGAGCATGGAGTTTTTTACCCTTTTAGTGTTCTCCTCCTCTGGTGGTATGGCACGTGAAGCTACTGTTTTTAACAAGTGGTTGGCTTGTAAGTCATAAGTGAGAGGAAAGCTATTTGGTAATCATGGGAGGCCTAAGGTGCCAGCTATCCTTTGGCTAATTGAGATGTGCCATCCTTTGTATCAGGGGAAGCCGTTCCTCTTCTGGAAGGCCAGTGAGTGAAGATGATGCTTCTCTTGCTGTAGCCGAGGGGAGCTGCAGCTGGACTATTAATTATTTGTTTTTCATACTATTTTTCAGAAAAAAGTGTATAGCACAAGTAAAAGTTACTCAGGTAGTAGATCCAACAGCGTTGAACATACTCCCAGTTGTCCGAACGGAGTTTTCCCTACTATTCGCCACAATGACATCCGAATTCTAACTGCTGGGTTGATGTCTGAGGTTTATCATGATGTATCCACCAAGCCTTCACTTCAACCTCTAAGTGGAGAATCTCTCTCTCTACGTTTCACTAATCGAGATATCAGTACTCGCTTGGACATTAAGGATTCTGGTTTTGGGGGCTGTTGGTTTCAATCTACTTTTTTTTCAATGTCAACATTTTTAATCCTTCTGCCCCTTCTAATGGATCCAACACCTACCACCAGTGTGTGTGTGCAAAGCGCCGTCAATACGAGGAGAGGGTTCGTGAGAATGGGCATGGTAATTTCAGCCCACTTGTCTTTTCCACTTCTGGAGGCATGGGCACCTCAACTACTGTTGCTTATAAACACTTTGCATCCCTCTTGTCTTGCAAGTGGAAGCAGAGTAATGAGTTGATTACAATGTCATCTCAGTTTCTCCTTACTGCATTCTGCCATCATGTGCATAAGGTGTTCTCATTCCTCTGGTCAACCCTGTAAAGGTCATGATCCAGACCTAGTACTGGAGGAGGGACGCCTTTGGGCTGTCTAAACCCCTAGATCATGTCACTCTTAGCCACGGTGTTTTGCTTTGTTGTATGTTCTTTTAGGTGTCAAATACACCTACTCTGAAGGTAACATCTTGGTAAGTTCAAGGCCAGCAACAGTGTAGGGTTGGAGAAGCTGGATTGAAGCCGGGCAAATTTAAAGTTTTACTGTTGGCTCAAAAGTCCGGTACGTTATTGAACCGACTTTCGGTTCAGTCATAGATTTTATATTCCCTACTAGCTATAATCTATGGTTCAATATATTTCACTGCCTAACTTTTTTCACGGTCACTTATTGAGTATCATTTCACTCACCATTTACGTTTACTCCTGCGCAAATTGTTCCAGAATGAATCTTTCCATCCTTCACTCCGCTAAAACAGACGTGACTCACAGGCATGCCGTTTTCTTTCGAGGAGTGAACGTACGAGATTTCCAGATTTCTACTGTGAGTTCTGATTTCTGCTAATTTCCGCCCAAGCAAGCTATAATTTACGGAAAATCTTCTTTAATTTACAGAGAAACACGGAGGTTAAAGGCTTGATTTCCGATTTCTACTTCTGGGAGACGTTAATGATGAATGTGAGTTCTACTTTTTACAACCTATAGCCATGTACATTTGACTTGACATCATAGTCTGTAGAGGCTATGGCAATCTAGGACCAAGGGCGGATCTAGGATTTATAAAGGGGGGGGGGGGGGGGCAGCCCAAGGCACTAATCTCTTGAGTGGAGGTGTGTGAATTAGGGAGGCCTGGGGGCATACCCCCCCAGGAATTTTCTAAAATACTGCAATTTGGAGACATTTCCACATAAAATGCATGTAGCTATATATTTTATATACTGCCTTTATATATATATATACCTGTATATATAATATGGCTCTCTGCTAATGGAAAGGTTTGGGTAGGTTCAGACTACCAAGCACATGATGCACCCTCTCACAGTTGCATGCATGATAGAATAATAATGTTGCAACTAGGGCTGGGGGATAGTATGAACATATCGGAATATCGGGATAGTATCACTATTGTGTATCGCCTATCGTTTGAAAAATTACTATCGGACACTAATTAAGATGTAAAAATATGCAAATATTCATGCAAAAAAAACTTTTAAAAATAATATTTGAGAACAAAAGTCAGTCTAAAAAGGCTATTTAGTCTCTTAGTCAAAACATATCCATAAGTACATCCCTCCTTGCATATCTCTTTGAAGGTAATAAGTAGATTTTCACTATCGTTATACTATTGTCTATCGTGAACAGTGTCTTACTATCATTCGAACATTGAAAAATTCACTATCACCCAGCCTTAGTTGCAACTGGAAAATTTTGAAATTTGAATGATACGAGATTGAATCTGAGAGCATTTTCAATGGAAATTGTGTACCTGAATTAAGTATACCGGTACGGCAATAACTACATAAGTAGATGAACAAGCCTTTTAAACAGACCAATGCACTTCATTGTATGTATAGGTGCAGGCAAATTTAGAAAAATTCCAAAACAGAACCAACTTTTATGCTTACACTGAATGTTCTATTAGAGTAGTTAGAGGTGACTGTTCTATTAGATAGGGTCCGCAACGTGAAATTTTGACCTCCGAGAATCAACTACCAACTACTAAACCACCCGCAAATGCTAGGTTTGGTACCACTTAGAAAAAGTTTCGTTGCCACTAGAGCACACAGTAGCGATGCCAAAGTAACCCTCCCAGGTCAAACTGGTCTGGAATGGATCCAACTACTACCACACCAAATATCATTGAATTCCAAAATTGTTTGCCATCTGGCTGAGCTCGACAGCTGTAAAAAATTCGTCAAAAATGCCGATTTTATTCACTGACGGGAACTTTTACTAGCCAGATGTACTAGTTTACTTCAGTCTAAAAAGCTTGCTAGAACCATAGCTAGTAGCTTTCATTCGTAGGGTTGGTCTGGCAGCTCTTCTAGCGACCTCAAATTTGCCAAATGCCGATATCCACGAATTTTGCCGATATCGACCAATTTACAAAAGCTTGCACAGCACACGTGATGCTTTTCCTCTCTAAAGTCATGCTGCATCCTTGTTTAGTTATATTCTTCCATAGAGTGGCAATGGCGCTCTCTTATCCAGGCTAAAATCCATCGAAATTAGGCTATCAGTGTAGGTCACTGGTAGACCCTCAGAATTATTATTCTGTAAAGCATTATTATTATTATTAAATTCCCATCTCACCATTTGTCATCAATTTTAGGAAGTTTTACAAGTAAAACATGCTGGCTTGCCTATTTACATCTTTATTGGACGTTTCGATCACCTTCGTCTGTGTAGGTGCCTTTCTTCAGTCTCTTGAAAATGTCAGAGCACGCCAATTGGGTGCAACCATCAACACCGCTTGCTGCTTATTTTGTTTCATTGATTCCACAAAATTCCAGCAGAAATATTACATAACCCGACTGGAGTTAGTCTAGTTCTAATATCCACCTTCGGAACTCTCCACGAATGGAAATTCCGATTGTGGTTTTTGATAATCGGCATTTGCATTTCGTTAATCATTTGTATAAACATGTAGTTAAGATTACAATATTTAGAGCTAGACTAACTCCATTTTCGCTCTATTACATTTCTGATGGTTTTCCTGTCATTCTTGCGTGGAACCAATGAAACAAAATAAGCGTTAACTGGTATTGATGGTTGCGCCCAATTGGCGTGCTCTGACGTTTTCAAGACGCTGAAGAAAGCTGCCTACACAGACGAAGGTGATTGAATGGTCCAGCAAGGATGTAGAGTGGTAAACCAGCATGTTTGACATGTAAAACTTCCGAAAACTGATAACAAATGTGACCGGATTTGCGAAAAGGTACCTTTTTCACACACAAGATTTGACCCATTTTTTGAACTTTAAAGCTTCATAACTTTTCGATCATGACATATAATTACTTGAAATTTTCAATGAATGTAGCTAAAGTATCTGGCCACATTTTGATAGTAAGAGCAAGTTAATCAGCACAAGGAGTCAAGTGTTACATCATTTTGTTTGTTCGTATGTCAAATGTGTGGAAAAGGTACCTTTTCGCAAATCCGGTCACAAATGGTGAGATGGGCATTTCGATGGATTTTATCCTGGATAAGAGAGCCGCCAGTGCCACCCTATGGACGAATATAACTAAACAAAGATGCAGCATAACTGTAGAGAGGCAAAGCATCACGTTTGCTGTGCAAGATTTCTTTAACGGGTTGTAAATTAGTCGATATCGGCAAAATTCGTGGATATCGGCATTTGGCAGAATTTGAGGTAGCTAGAAGAGCTGCCAGATCAACCCTATGAATGAAAGCTACTGGCTATGGGTCTAGCAAGCTTTTGAGAAGTAAACTAACACATCTGGCTAGTAAAAGTTCCCGTCATTGAATAAAATCGGAATTTTTGACGAATTTTTGACAGCTGTCGAGCTCAGCCAGATGGCAAACAATTTTGGAATTCGATGATATTTGGTGTGGTAGTAGTTGGATCCATTCCAGACCAGTTTGACCTGGGAGGGTTACTTTGGCATCGCTACTGTGTGCTCTAGTGGCATCGAAACTTTGTTTGAGTCCGAAATTTCATTTTCGCGATGCTGCGGCTGGAAATTGCTCCAGACAATGCAGCCACTGATGGTTTAGTTTAGAGTACAGTTAATAAGAAAGGTTGAGGGTGCATATTGTAGCTTTAAAAGACATTTCCTTAAAGATATAGCAAAAAATCTCGTAATTTGTAAGCATATTCGCCGATTTGCATGACAAGACGTTAATGAAAAATAACACCAATCTGGCATTTTCTAAGTGGTACCTAGCCTAGCATTTGTAGGTGGTTTGGTAGTTGATTTTCGGAGGTCGAAATTTCACGTTGCGGACCCTATATCAGAGTATCTCGATCATGTACACCTCCAATGCTGATCCGGGTCCTTGTTGTATAACCTTTAGCATAAATCCACTAATAATGCCTTGGAAAGATGTTTATAAGGTGGTTTATGAGTATTTGTATTATTAGTGATCATATAATTATGCTAAGACAAAATTTCATTATAATCCTCAGCATATTGATCAAGTAAAGCCTAAAAGTGAGGGGGGGGGGGGCTTCAGCCCCCAAAGCCCACCCCCTAGATCCGCCCCTGACTGGATGTGTCCTGGGAATTGTTGCTACGGCTTTGAATTTCACGATGGTTTAGTAAGGCTGGAAAATGGTGCAAAGAGTATCTGAGAGTTTTGTAAATTAGGCCACTCCAAGTAGATTGTTATTATTTTATTTTTCAAAGTTATTTTAAGGGCTGTTGCTATTGTTCCGGTAGTCATGTGAATAAAAATACAACTGACAAAAAGAGGTCCTCAAATGAAATATAAAGGAAAACAAAATCTTGACTGAGCGGGAATCAAACCCAGGATCTCCAGTGCTTGAGCCCATGCAGAGTCCTAACCATTGCGCTACGTGGCTCCCAGCTACCCAACTCCTTCCTATATTATGTCTCTGAGTGGAGTAAATTGAAGATGAAGAAGAAATCAAAGCTGAACCCTAACCTAACCCTAATGCTAATACTATTTGCATCCCCTAAAGTTGAATGCTTGGGACAACCTACTAGATGCATGCCCTAAAGTCGAACACTCAGGGTAACCTACTAGATGCGTGTCCTAAAGTTGAATACTCAGGGAATAGCATACAACTAGTGTACTTGATATTGAGAAATAGTGAGAAATCTAGTGGACTGCCGAAATAATAGCCCTGACAAAATATTTCTGGCTGCCGGAACAATAGAAACTTCGTATTTTAAGAGGGGGCAGCATCAACCAAAGCTGTATAGTGTTCTTCAGTTACGCCCTGCACACGACATATATATATATATATATAGCAACACAAACACACATTAGCTACGTATGTACAAGTTGATTCCTACATTCTAGTTTCCGCCCTGGAAGTGGCACAAAATTTTCTTTAGAGATTTTCAAACAGAATTTTTGGTAGGGTCTAATTTTCAGACTGGACCAATGTGGACCGGACCAGACTTCTCTACTAAAATATGGACTGATGGACTGGACCACACGTCGGATCATGTGATTAGCAAAGCACGTGCCAATGCATGGATTAGACAACTTTTTTATTTGACTGTAACTTTGCCGGATAGCTACAGTTGCCAGTTACTTCGCCTGGCATCATAAAGTTCAGGAGGAAAGCTCTGCTGTTCGAACCACATGTGACTTTCATATTGAGTTGGCAACCTGAAGAGTCAGGAAGTGGTATATACACTTTTACATGCTGGGGCTATGAGCACCTGTATAAAATGCGAGGTGTTAATTGTGTTGATCAAGCCCATAAAATTTCTTTGACATGGAGAAGTTTATTGATGATATCTTATTTTCGGGAATGCATCACTAGCTATAGCATTCACAATAGTTATACACTTCATGTATGGATGTGGATTATGTTTAGTTAAATCATCAAAGAAAATCAACAAGAATCAAAAACAATGTTCTAAAGTTTTTAGTAGCATGAGAAAGTTGTCATTTGTCACCTTCATCATCAGACATCAAATTAAAAGTGGCAGTGCTATTGTGACATATCCTCTCTTCCTGCTTTTCAATTTTAAAATAGGTCAGTTCTCTCCCATCTGTTTTTATGTGCATAAAATGGTACCAATTTTTGCAGCAGTCACAAAAAATCATTTTGACATCATCTGCAGAATCACAAATATCCTTTTCCTTTTATGCTCTAACATATAAATACGGCACACAGAGTAAATATTAATGCTTTGCAGTTGTGGCTTCCATTTAGTGGTCTGCTTTGATGGAAAAGGAGTCAAACATCCTTCCTGCAGGAATTTCAAAAAATGTTGCCTAAGTTGACTTCCATCCTCATAGAGCAAGCCAGTAGGATCGATACCATGGAAAAGATAGTAGCAAACGCTATGGCATATAGGCCACAATCTGTACTGTTCTTTTACTACTGAATGCAAGCTTATCTGGTTGTGCTTGCTTTTAATGACATGATGAAATCTGCTTCTTAATCTCAAATGATAATTTGAGTACTTACTATCAAATACTTGTACATCTTCATTAAATTGGATTTCAACAGTTAACCAGTGGTAAAATGCTGGGCAATGAATTACTTGTATGTAAGAATAACCAGCTGCAGCTGCAAAGCAATTATACACAGGAAAAGCTAAAGTTTATCCAAGTTCAGGTGTTGACAACCCTTGAAAACTTGGAAACTTCGCAGAAAGAAGTTGGTTTGCTGCATCAACATGTCCATCTGTTAGCATTTCACCACCAGTAATTGCTTCATAAAGATGAATGTACTTTTCTTCCAAATCCTTTGGAAGTGTCTGCTCAGATGCTAACTGTTGACGTTTTCTAACATGTTTAGAAGGTCCTAATCCATTAGTTGAAGTGGTGGAACTTCCTGTAAGCTCTTTGGTAGAGCAAGAGACTTGCTCAGTTGATAACGTTTTTTGTTCTCTAACATGTTTTGAAGATCATGTTCTAGTTATTGAGGTGGTGGAATTTTCTGCACAATCTTAAAGCTCTTTAGTAGAATAATCTCTTTCAGCATCCTTGGCTGGGTCACTTTAGTTGGTTTGAAGTCACGTGACACCCATAAGGTCACGTGACAACCAGGTTCAAAAATATCATTCCAAAGTCTACGGCACGTCATCCCGTTCTCCCAACTTCCAGTATGTAGTTCATTCCCGGCTACAGTTATAGACACTGGGAAAAACACTGATTAACTGCCATGTTGAGTCTCAGGGTATGTAAGGCCTGTACTTTTGGCAGGAAATAGTAAACCTTGACAATTACTATCAAGTACTACCATGATACTTAATGGTATCTTGATATAACCTACCTCACATGATCACACATATGTAGCACACCCCTTAGTCAACGTACATTAGCTGTTGAATCTGGCACAGGAATTACATCATAATCACCAATCCTTGGCACCTTTCGACCTGATGTTTTGTCCTTTTTAGATCTAGTATTTCCTCTTAAAAGGGAAAGATTGATTTTCCTTGGTTGATTGTTGGTTACCTCAAGACCAATGCCACTAATTCTAACAGCCATTATGTGGTAGCACATTGAACTTGATGGACAGGAACAAGATTCTTTTGGAAGAAGGCAGACACAATGAGCATTCCCTCCTGTTCCTTCCACAGTAAATACACCACGTTTCTCATTATGAGAAATCTTCCCACTTGCAATGACTTCTCTGCAACACAATAAAAAATAATTAACATGGTTTACAAACCCTTAAACGATACCTTGCTCTAGACATTTGTGATGAAACAGGGGCTAAAGCTGTACTTATAGCACTAGTATCAGAATCTTGTAGTGGAGATTCCTGTGATTTGATTTCAGCCAGCTCATTGCTTGGATCATTCCTAATCTTGGAGACAATTTCTTCAGGGGAGGGAAACTGTTTTATCAACAATTCATCTGATGATCGAAGCAAAGTTGTAAATTCAAGCTTTAACTGATATTCACAAGTCCACAGTATCCCTGCTGCACCTCATTGTGGTAATGTAGTTGCAAGCAGTAAAGGTCATGCACTAATGAGTCAACTGGAACTTCCTTCCGCTGTTGGTACTGTTTTAGTACAGTGTTAAAGCCCTCTGACTGATTGGTTGTGACACCACTTAAAGGACTGTATACCTTTGCATTCTCCAGCACCCACCTACCAACAGTCCTGTTGACCTGAATAACAAGTACAACAAAATTATAGAACATAGTTGTAATTTTTATAAAAATGTCTACAATGGTACAGATTTGAAAATTTAAATGTAAACACAAGTGTCTAGAGCAAGGTATCATTTAAGGCTTTGAAAGTTTATGATAGCCAGTACTATACTGAATATTGTTGCCTAAAAATGTTACTAACCTTTGTGTGTGTGTGTGTGTGTGTGTGTGTGTGTGTGTGTGTGTGTGTGTGTGTGTATGTGTGTGTGTGTGTGTGTGTGTGTGTGTGTGTGTGTGTGTGTGTGTGTTTTGGCTACTGATAGTGGTACTCATACTGACAGTAGTGGCTATCGTATGTTGCAAAAGAAAATCAACATCTGGTGGTACACCACGAGTGCACAAGATGACTAAAGCCTCAATCAAACAATACCCAATGTTTCAGGAAACTGATCAATCAGATGAAGACTCATCACATTTGTATGATGAGCTGGATGATGATTATCTACTTTTAATTAATCCTAACCCTGCTTATCAGGAAACCCCAGAAAGGAAGCAATATGACAATTGTGATTATGTTGGTACTATAGAGGAGGAGATGAGTGAAGAAAGCTCAGATTATGTTCAACTTCGACAGGATTAGAATTTTGACCAAGCATGTATAGTTGTAATCTAGTACAATGTTCATGAAAGTATATTTCTTTCTTACTTTCATGTACTGATTATAACTATATAGTTGGCACTTATGGTATGGTGATGCAACTACGTACTGTATTGTTATCCCAAATAGCACTTTAATGATGATATATGGTACCAATAATGTTAGTAACACAGTTTCTCTAACTGCTCTAAATAACTGAAGTGGGGAACATTATATAATTATGTTTTTGAAGAGAACTTAAATGAAAGCTCTATTAGAACAGCTCAAAAAGAATAAAGAAAGGCTTCCTGCAGGGATTAGCAAAAATAGCACACTTGTGCCCATATTTGACCTTCGTTTGTTGACCTACACTCTGTTTTCATACTGTATATACTGCACCAAAAGCTATTGCTGCAACACAATTACAAAAAGACTGGCAAGAAATGTGCACGAAAATGTTGGAAATGTGTATATATATAGGGTTTAAACCAGGGACCTCCATACCTAATTCCCAAATCCTCTACCACCAAACCACAGATGGCAGTCACTGGTAAGCTGATCAGCTCACTTTACATCTACTTATAACTGAAATTTCTAATTGAATTCTACTCAATATTAAACATGATTAAAAGTTAACAAGAATATTTCAGAGATTGAAATACTGTTATCACCTAGCTGCATGCTCCACATACATCTCATTAATAAAAACGTTATTTGCATAATTTGAATGTGACCATTGTTTATTGTTACAACTTTGAATATCAGATATACGGTCATATACCACAGGAGAGTACAACGCCGCTAGATCCACCACAGGTCCATGGTGTGATGTACATGGTCATCATCCAACTTTATACACATATGCACATTACTATGTATTATGAATAACCATACTGTATGTACACATTAGAAATATCTCAACAACACATGTACAGTTATCCACTGCAGGCATTTTAATTGATGGGTCCCAGTTATTGTATGTTGCTAATAGCAACTAGAAACACCTAACTTCACAACCTCAATAACTAGCTAGTATCTTCACAGAATTGACAGAAATCACTTTAAAAATGCATTACTAAGGAATGACTATATATATATATATATATATATAGCATCCTACATGACTTATAATCCTGCAAACAATTTGGCACCCACATTAATGCATTCCCATGCATGCGCTCCCTTTATACTGTAGTTTAGTGCGCATGTATGGTAGTATATTATTGTGTAGCCAGATCACTTTTTTCTTTGTTGTGTTGAGGATGGGTATCTGTCCCCCGGCACACTAAAGAAAAAAGCAATCTGGCTATGTGAGACTACATATGCATACATGGCCTCATCGCCAATCAACACCAATTAACTTACAAATGGGGTGATTTGTTCAGGTAATGGAATGGTTAAAACTAAGTATTTAGACAATGATACATGTTATTTAATCAAAGAAAAGGACCAGGAACACTTGATTTAGCTATCAGAAGTCTCTTTATGCATATTTTTTAGACAGTAGGAATGGAATTATTATTTTGTAAACAGTGATTTGTCACCATTTGTCACACTTAATCACTCACAGAATTCAATGCATTAACTATGAAAAATTACTTTCTAATGTATTAGACAGTAAATTGACCATATCTCTGGAATCCTTCAAGATATCAAGCTGAAATTTTGATACAAGATAGATAAACACCCAGTGCCTCAATTTAGCTACAAAAGAGAAAACTGACAGTATGCCAAAAAGAATGATTTTACAAAATTGGGTCACATAATTTTATTATTGCAAATGCAATGCAATGCAAAAAAATAACAGCAGTGAATTAATCACATTTGAATGTACTGCACTTCCAGGGGCTTAGCCAGGATTTTTTGAAGGGGGGTTCCAGCACCAGCATTGAGTTACTAGAAGCAGGGTCTGGGGGCACAGCCCCAACCGCTGAGAGACTTTCAATATTTTAATAAATCAAAACTCAGCAAATTGCTATATTTTATGCAAAAAGTACATTAATTATGATGCATTAAGTGCCCCTGGCTAGTACTAGATAAAGTCACCTAGTGGAAACAGACAGCATAACACATAGAGACACATATAGTAATCTGTAAGTGATGGTTATATCTCACTGTGGTATAGGAACCATGAATCCACTGATACAAATGACAATCAAAACAATATAACTATACAAATATGCATAGCATGAATTCATTTTGCATAACACAAGTAATAAATTACTGGAGCTCTATATCTTTAAACACTGCACACCAAAGCTATAGCAGTATAAGGTCATGCTAAGTTTTGCATTTAATGTTGGAATGTCTGAAAAACTTCATATGGACATGGATATTTAAATGCATGTTCTATTAGAGTATACCTGACTGCTCTATTAGAGTATATCGATCTTTTAAACAAGTTTTGAAGAGGGCCCATGTTACCTCTGTAAATCCTTCCCTGAGAGATGAATGTAAGTTTTATCAATTGTTGTGCTGTGCCATTACACTATATTGCTCACTCATTTTGTCCTGCCACACTAAATGGTGTGTTAGGATCCTGCTTGCAGAAGTCTAAATTTTACAGGGGGGTTCCTGAACCCCCCCTCCCTACGCCCCTGACTTCTTATTTCTTCGCAAAAAATTTTTTCCGTTCAAGGTTGTGGTTTGCTAAGCAATTTCTCTTCCCTCATGTAACTTAATATTCTCCCCTGAAGAAAAAATCCTTTCAACAGGAGCTGAAGATGCAGGCACTTTGAGCTTAAATAGAGGATGGCTTTGAGCTACATGCTACACATTATTAATGGTAGTATTTGTAGGCATCAGTATCTTCAAAGAAAATGTTGGTTATAATGTCAATGCCTTTTTAGGATTGCTTAAGAAACTTTAAGGTAGGTCTAGTTCTTTTTTAACTAAATGTTTTAAAGGTTTCAATTTAGTTTTAGAACCAAAATAGACCATAGTTAGTTCTAGTGTACTAGAACTAGAATGCTGTACTAAAACTATTTAGCTCTATACTTAGAGCTAAAACAACACTAGAACTTACCGTGTGTATATGGAAATACTACTTCAGTGAAACCTGTGTATTAAGGACATCACCCAAAAGTATACTGATTATCAAGGTGTCCTAATTTTCCAGGTCAGTTTACAAGCTAATGGATACTTTGTGACCTCAACTAAGCATTCAGATTATGCATATGTCCAGTGTTCCTGATTAACAGGTTCCACTGTAATACTTTTCACATGCAGTTACAGTATTACCATGTCATGTGAGATGTAAATTATCATTAGGGTTTTAAAATGGTATATAGTATATATCAGAAGTTTGGCCTCTACATACTTAATGTCAAGATGATTAAGTTGGAATTATTCTAGATCTTGAGCATGGTGTCTCATAGTTCTGTACTTTTAGTTAACCGTATTTATTAAATTGTAGTGTATTTTGATCACTGTGTGACTGGCTTTTAGTATTTATTACATTACAAAATAGTTTGTTAAAACTATAGCCAAAAGGAGAAGACAATACTGTAGCATACATTTCAACATTATATGGCTAGATACAAGGTTTACAGTATCATAAACATGGTGCAGTTACTTTGCAGAACTCCTTTAGGTTGACAGGAAGAGGTAACTGGTCAATTTTGTCATACAGACCAATGGTAGCAGTGATGATAACATGACGGCAAATATCCTGCAAGCTCCTTGGTTTCCTTTTCAATATCAACACTTCATAGGCCTGATATACATACTCCTTACCATCCCATGGAACATACAGACATTCATGACTGGGATGAATCTTACCAAGTAACTGTGTGTTGGCTACTCTTCCATGTGGTAAATTAATGGGCACTTTTTGCCATGTCATAGCAGTTGAGATGTCACTACCAGTTAGTGTACGGCCGATGTATATTTCTTTAGTCCCATACAAATTGACAATGATATCATTAGCAACTAAAGAATTTACTGGTACTTCTCCATCAAAATATACACCCCATTCAAAGCCATCCTTATCTTCAATAGTTAAAGCTTCATAGTCACCGCTATATATGTGTTCATCACTACCATAGCAAATATGAAGATGCTTTTCTGAAGGCACAATATATCCTGGGATGATTTCATACTCATGCTCTCCTCTGCCAATATACAACACTTCTCCATTAGGAGCAACACCTGCAGCAATTGCATTAGGTGGAAGATGACCATCAGAAACGGTGACCCAATTTATTGTTGGATATGTAGAATAAGACAATTCTGGAACTTTGGTGGAGCATAGAAATTGAAATTTGTAGACTTCAAGTATCTTTCCATCATGTGGCACGTGAACTTTAATGCTTCTTACTGCTATTTGGCGATCTTGCACATCAGCATCTTCATCATACCAAGCTTGTCCAACTCCAAAAAGTGGACCATCAAAATCAGCTGGAAATTTACTTTTGTCATAATATCCCACCACTTTGCTCTCCTTGATAACAGAGGCTTCAACTCTGGCAGCAAAGGGAAGATAAGTTTTAGTAGCTCTTCCTATTTTGTCAGAGAGCACAACATCTTCAAGAAAATAACTTTTATCTTTTTCAGTGTAGCCTTCAAATGATTTCCAGTGAAAGATGGTAGAATTATCTCCAGGTAACACAACGTCATATCCTTCAGAAGTGCTCAACATTAACTCCTTCTCACTTGCATAATAGTCACAATATGTAAGGACTCCTTGTGAAGGTGTGATTACTCCAAACACAAACAGAGGCTTTTCATTCCAGTGTGCACGAGGGACAAGCTCACTATATCTGCCAATGTAGACTTTCTCACCTAAAGTACAAATACCAAAATCCATGCACAACATGGTTAGTATGTCAGTTACATAGGTATGGTATGTCATGAGGCCAAGAAAGCTGGAATGTCACCATATGCATGTTCCCGCAAGTAGGGACCCACCTATTATGCTTTTTACCTATTATGTATTGCTGTACTGCTCAAATATTCTGCCTATTACGCTCAAAAGTATGCTCAATATGCCTCAGTTCCCATGTTTTGTTAATAAATCTGCACTTCCTTTAGTGGCTACTATAAATTCTTCCTTGCATTTCACAGAAAATATCAACATACTCTAATAGAACAATCAACTCACTGATTGTTCTATTAGAGTTCCTGACTGTTCTATTAGAGTATATCAATCTTTATCTGTGTTATGCACAAGGAAGGATTTATAGTGTGGCACGAGTATTCTGTGTACTGTAGACTCTGGTTATTAGGCGCATGCACTTATAATTTTCGGAGGAATTATTTGTGAAATTTACTATGCTTGTTAAGCGCATGCGCTTATAAATTACGGTAAGGAATTTCTGCTAGGAGGGCATTAGTTGTGCTGACAAAGCGATTTGAACACTATGCAGTTAATAGTTTGCTTCAGTTGTGGAAACGGAAATCCTTAGAAGTCAGGTAGCTACAACTATTGTTATTACAGACAGCAGTATCTGCTAGACACGGACCTGTCAAGTGTGCTGTGACACATCTGATTTGTTCTGACAATTTTTTTGCTGCAATTCTATGTAGTATGAGGTTGCAGAGGCAATTTCAACCATATGCGCTTAACAAACAGGTGTCTAGCACAAGTCTACCAAATGCACTTAACAGGAAATATGCGCTTAATAACCATGTGCGCCTAATAACTGGAGTCTACGGTATTGTGATAGCACTATGCTCAATAGTTTTAGGTACTCCTAATTATATCAGCATGTTCAGTATAAAAGGCAATTTTGACTGCCATGAAGTGCTAATTCACAGAAATTTTGTCATAGCTATGGAGTAAACTAGAGCAAATACACATGCAACTGTTACTAAATTGTCATTTGGCCGCTTTTAAAATCACACTACAAAAAAAAGCAGCCAAATGGCAATTTGATAACAGTTGCATGTGTATTTGCTCTAGTTTTATTATATAGCTATAGCTAGATACAAAGAGAATGGGTAATACTGCATTCACTTGGCTGCAACTACCTCTCTTGCAAGAGCCACCATAAGAGATTATCTCAAAGTTTGATTCATTCATTCTTACGCTTAAACGAAAACAGCCTTGGGGCTGTAAAAAAAAGGTGTGCTGCCAAGCAAAGTAGAATCAATCAAAGCTTATTCAACATGACTGGTAAGAACAAGGATTGATATCAAGTTGTGGCCAAGTAGATTGGAATATTACTGTGATCAATCTGTTAAACAACTGGTAAGAACAAGGACTGATATCATACCCTATCGAGGTTGCAACACCGACAAGTACCTGCCTACTTGTACCAAACTACATTCCTTGGTTTTGCCACTTCATGTTCCAAGCTATGATGCAATACACACAATAACTGTTGAAGCTGTTGTGATTGTGATACGCTATCCCGAGCCAACTCGGGGCCAACCCGTGCCAGCCCACCTCTCCTTGTTGTGCCGTGCTGGACCCGGTTCAGCATGGATCAATTGATTCACACTGCAATTTGTTTCGAGCCGTGCTCTACCTGGGTTAGAGGGTAGTGTGAATGGGGTGTTAGAGTTAGTCATTCATGTAAATAACTCACGATAGTCGCGCGCCCTACTTTACTTGGCCGTACAACTCACTATCGTGAGTCTTGATATTCAATCTGTTTAATAGTAAAAGTCTATAATTTCATAGATCTAGTAATGGAATTCTATGTGCATTTGATGCTAAAAAATGTGCACTTTATTAGTATACTAGCATTGGTACCTGCCCTACGTGCAGGACCATTTCACATTTTCACATTAACCACAATAACATGAATCAATGCATTTAAAGATAATGTCCTAAAGCAACATGCATGGTGGTATCTTTCATACGAACCTTATTCTGCCATCATGCAAGCTCAATAGTTATGATGTGAACATGCCAGTTAACTGAACAGCAGAATTGCATGTAATAATTATCAAGACATATACAATTTATGTGGTGCTGCCCTATCATGCAGGCACTACATATAATGTGGTCAAAAAGAGTATACCGGCTGAGCTGTTTATCGTGCGGTTAGCAATGGAATGCAGCTGAAATCTTCTGTACATCATGGCCTTTATGCAGACAAAGGTACCTGCCCTAAGTGCAGGACCATTTCACAGTTTCACATTAACCACAACAGCATGTACGTATCAATGCACTATGAGGCATTAGGGATCATGTCCTAAAGTAGAATGCAAGGTGCATGAGCCTTATTCCACCATCATGCAAGCATAATAGTTAAAGTGATGTGAACATGGGGTTAACTAAACAACAGAATTGCATGTACTGTAAGCTAAACCAATAATTGTCAAGACATGTGCAAATTATGTGGTGCTGTCCTATTATGCAGGCACTGTAATAACACGGTCAACAAAGAGTATTTTAAAGCAGTTGTAGCTATATTGCAAGCAAAGATTTGAGCAAAATTAACTTAATACACAGGTACACACTTCCTGGATATAATTTTGGTAAATGGTTAATATCACAAAGAATTGGAGTTATAAACAGAAGGCACTTACTCTAAAAGAACACATGGGACAAACACACATACACCCAATTGGCCTGCCCATGCCTGCCGTATGCCTATCAAATGTGCTACTGTATACTTTTCCAACAGTCCATATGCTGTGAAGCAATACCAGGATGATGTGAACTTACTATGAGACAAAAGTTGAGTTGGAAAAAAGAAGCACCAAAAAGGTATATAAAATGAAAAAGTTTTGTCATTAGTGGGATTCGAACCCACACCCTACACAACAGTAGCCGCAACAGCTTCAGGGAGGTGCTTTACCAGCTGAGCTGTTGATCGTGTGGTTAGCAATGGATTGCAACTGAAGCTTTCTCTACATCATGGCCATAGTGGACGAAGGAATGCATGTAGAAGCTTGCAATACACTTTGCGACGTAGCCGGAAGGTGAACACTTTATTTTGCATGTGAATCATGTCAATATGTGCACAGATTGCAGAGTAATCATCGTTAATAGCTGACATATGAAAAAGTGTGTCACAAAAAAGTGGTGCTGAGAAGAAAGAATTGTCATGGGCTGGAATCAAACCCTGGGCTGCATGTAGAAGCTTGAAATACACTTTGCGACGTAGCCGGAAGGTGAACATTTTATTTTGCATGTGAATCATGTCAATATGTGCACAGATTGCAGAGTAATCATCGTTAATAGCTGACATATGAAAAAGTGTGTCACAAAAAAGTGGTGCTGAGAAGAAAGAATTATCATGGGCTGGAATCAAACCCTGGACTGCATGTAGAAGCTTGCAATACACTTTGCGACGTAGCCGGAAGGTGAACATTTTATTTCGCATGTGAATCATGTCAATTTTGTGCACAGATTGCAGAGTAATCATCGTTAATAGCTGACATATGAAAAAGTGTGCCACAAAAAAGTGGTGCTGAGAAGAAAAAAATTGTCATGGGCTGGAATCAAACCCTGGACTTTGGGTTAACAGTTCTATGTGCTAACGCTTGCTGTTTGTTCGTAGTTTTTACAGGAATGTAGCTCAAGTTTTCCTCTACACCAATGCCTTCAACGCTTTATAGAGAACGAACGGAAGCAGGTAGC
The DNA here is from genome assembly GCF_963678975.1 of Dysidea avara. Classification (NCBI taxonomy): domain Eukaryota; kingdom Metazoa; phylum Porifera; class Demospongiae; order Dictyoceratida; family Dysideidae; genus Dysidea; species Dysidea avara. Next base: position 33,232,671 of record NC_089272.1, read on the forward strand.
GATTTGTAACAACAAACTTGGAGTTACCAGATGATGAGCACTTAATTTTGTTAAAGTCTCATGTCAATGCATGCTTTGGTTGTCGAGTTAGCGGTGTCACAAAGCAGACGGACAGATAGACAGACAGCTATATATAATATAAATTGCAATAATATTGGATTGATAGATGTACAATTCAATTATTAAATGTATTTCTTTAATAATCTTTATTGTGTGAAAAAAATGTGTGAGTAAAGAAACCACAAAGTCAGCTATAGGCTGAGGTTTAGGCCTTACACAGTACAGTTACAAGCAAGTTAACATGGAGTTACAAGGCTAGGACTGCTAAATAAGGTATTTCAGCAATATACTTGTCTTATTATAGTAACAATAGTGTCCAGTGCCTTCACCTGCCTATTCATGTACATTTGTCCTAATAGTGGATCTTTCTGGCTATAGCTTAATATGGCAGATGGAGTTACCATTCAACAACTAAATGTGTTTTGCACACTACAATGGCATTTACCTTACCATGGGTACATAAAGTAGACCATAAATTTCTGGAGCTTACATATTTGGCACAGTTACTGCAAATGTTAATGAGGTCACAAATACATGTGCCTAGTTACACTTAACAGATTAATTATTACATATGGTCTTTGTAAAGAGGTGGTCTTGTACAGAGGTGGTATTTGCGCAGAGGTAGTCTTTGTAACAAGGTGGTCTTATTGACCTTAGCCATCTTGCGATCTGAACACAGTGTGCATGGTTTTTGTACAGAGGTGCCTTTGCAACAAGATGGTCTTTATGAGGTAGCCACTAAGTAAGAGTTTTACTTTAGTATATAAAGATTTGACCTTTCAACCCACTTTTGCTTATCCTTCCCTCTTCCCACACTTTGATAATTGATTTGTCCCCTCTGGTTTGGAGTTCTTGAAGCCTACCGGTTTTATCAAGACGTCTTCAATTTGCTTGTGTACTGAATCATCAATACGTGGAATGAATTAAAGCTTGAAGAATTTTCAGAAGAGACATTCTAGCAGGTTGTTATATCGGAGAGTCTCGTTCACATAGCCACATACTGCATGCAACATAAAGTGTGAATATATTTGCCAGGATATTGTAGGCTTACAGTATAGCAAGGATTAGAGTAGGCTAGCAAGGATTATGCCAGCATACAGTAATAGGACAATTTTAAAAACCATGAATTAAATTTTTATTAGCAATGTGCCAACTGAAAGATAGCAATGAACATGATACACACTATTATACTGCATTTCATATCAAAACACATGCTACTCTTCTTTGTTGATAATTTACACTTTGCAGAAACAAGACTAATGGAGCAGTCATTTACTCTAATACAACAGTCAGGAACTAGTGATAAAAAAGTTAGCTTTTGAGCATAATAAGCTTGATTTATTAGCATTGCTGAACAGCATAAATGTGACTGAGTCAGGGAAAAACCCCCATGACAGCAGATTTGATTTTTCACCAAGAACACAAAGCTACATGAATAAACTATCAAATTCATAATCAAAATCAGCTAGACTAGACTTGAGTGATGTGCTTTTGCTGGCTGCTTTTTCCAAGCACAGTGGCAATCCATACAAGAGGTCTGGGCAGCCAGGGGAAGGCTGTGTGCGGCTGTACAACTCCATGGTGTTGAATAAAGACCTGTGCTGTAAATGTGCTTTCATTTTAGCCAGTTTTGAGACCTGTACTAACTTGGCCTAATTCATCCCTACGCCTTCCTCTTTAATTGTTCAAAAAGTCCTCTTTAATTTTTCAAAACAGTTCCTTGCCCGCCTCCAGCCCACCCCTTTTGGAGCTCGTCTGGTAGAGTCAACATCAAGTTAAAACTATCTACAATGGCAGGAAATTTAAGTGTTAGCTACTTCTACTGTGGATGTTCTTGAAGGTAAGAAATTGGTGGGTGCATTCAATGGCTGGGATCTCATCTCCAACCACAGACTTGCTTGTTCAGTCTGTACTAGAAGGGCTTAAGAGATTACTTGCTAAACCAGTCAAAATGAAAGCTCCATTACAGTGGAGATGCTAACAGCTATTGTACAGGATGCCTCAAAGAAGAAGTCCCTGATGGAAATCCATTTAGTAATTATATGTTTACTGGCTTTTGTGGGATTCTTCAGATATGATGAGATAGTAAGCATTAAATCATGTGATGTCAGGATTTTCCCAGACCACATGGTAATTCAAATACCTCAGAGTAAGACCGACCAACTGCGACAGGGCGATGAAGTGGTAATATCAAGGTCTGGATCCATCATTTTCCCAGTGGCTATGATAGAACACTACATTAACAGAGCCAACATCAACCTGAGTAGTGAGCAATTTCTATTCAGGCCAATAGTCAATGCCAAAACTCCAAGGCTTAGGGATGATGGCAAGCTATCTTACTCTAGATTCAGTGAGCTATTGAAGGAGAAACTGACTGACCTCGGCTTCCAAGCTGCAGAGTTCAGCCCCCAGTCTCAGGGCCGGGGGAGCTAAGAAAGCAGCAGAGATGGGAGTACCAGACCGGATATTTAAAAGACATGGTCGATGGAGATCTGAGAATGCGAAAGATGGTTATGGGCAAGACTCATTGAAGACCCGGATGCTGGTTACTGAGCAGTTGGGTCTGTGATAACAGGGACTGAGGGTAGATTTTGTGTTGTTACTCTGTGTATTTTTTTTCCCTTTTTCATTACAACCCCACTCTTTGTGACTCTAGCAGTGTTTTTTCGGTAATCATTTTTACCATACGTAGTTGTAAGCAGTGTTTGGTAATAATTAATATGGTAGCCGCACATAGCAGCTACGTAAGCCCAATAAGGTGATGTATGGTGGGTGGGGTTAAGGTTATTGAGTGCGAGAAAGGAGGAATGGGACACAAAGGAGGATATTGGTAAGTCCATGAAGAAAGCATTGTACATACTGCGGTATGCCAAATGGCACCTATCAGGCTAAAGCAATGCCGAACAGTGAAAAAATCAAGCCTGTAGCCTTAGCTGTTATCAAGATACGCTTGTCTGAAGGCATCAGTCAGTCAGTTACTCAGTTAGCCAGTCAGTAGAAAATTCTGTTGATTACTTAAAAACAAAATCCGTAGCAACTTGTTGAAAGTGTTTTGAGTCAATCTGAAAGCTTGTTTGCTTTACCTAACCAATGCTGTATTGTCATCGTCAGGGAAAACTGAAGCTGGTTTTTGGGTGATGTTTTTTTGTGGGCCACGTCTACTCCTTTTTTGTCCCTACTACAGTGTTATTGTACTGTACGATAATGCACTGACTGCAGTGCAATATACAGATATTGCACTGGCTGTGCTTTTGCATTGCACAAGTGCTGGCAGCCGAGACTACTCACCTAATAGGTGGAAAGATGCCTCACAGATTACTCGAATTCTTTTATAGCCTGACATGTAAAAGTAGATTGTGGGCCATAATGTCACCAATACATATCATTAGTAATGTTTACCAAGCAGCCAATGGTGATTGAAGAAGCCAACGCAGTGGCCACAACTCTAGTCTACATATATAAAAACATGCTCATACACCTTACCAGTTTGGTGCCAGTTTAAACTGTATTACAATGACTATTATATTCTAAATAACAGACTACTCACCATTATGCTCGATTGTGGCAACCACTTTTTGTCATGCCACCAGATTCGATTTTAGCCAGTGTGGATAGTAAGAATTAGACCAATATTGTTTAGTAGTTAGGTTTTGTTTACTTAAACCGTCTATTAGCTGCACTTTTTTTTGCTCGAGAGAATCACTACGGGCGGTTGAGTGACCACGTATGCTAAGCAATACATGATGAGAGTCTAACAACGAATGCAGGTTAGTGCTATATAGCCCATAGCGTCCTAGCTTTCAATATCTCAGGTGGCTGCGGTACTGTAGAGAGAAGATAGCCTAGAGGGAGAGCTATGTCACTGCAACGTTCAGCTCTGTCACCCACAATCAATGTTAGAAACCTAGCCTTTATAAGGGTTGCAGCTGTCTGTCTAGTCTATCTATTTAGGTGAGTGGTACATAACAGTTATACAATGTGCACTCATGCTCTGCCTGTATAAATGCACTCACCTTTGGGCCTGACTGCCCTCAGGCTCATGCGTTTAGTGTAAGTGGCCAATTATTGACCGGCACCTATTATTGACTTGCACGTTACCAATTATCGATCATGCATTTACGGAATTACTGTATTACGGTTAGTTCCATAATCCGTAATCGCGAGATGAACAGCTCAGTGTGTTGCCGCATTCCTTAGTAGTCTTTTCATGTGTATAGACACTCTTTTATTCATGCCTGAGTGAAACCTGATGCTAGAATTTTGTTTTTCACAGGGTGAAGATGCAGCATGGAAGGGACCCTTGACCAAAACGGGTGACAACCGACCAAAACGGGTGACAACTGCTAACACTCAACACTTTGATACTCACTTGAAAACAAGGAAGGAGACCCTACATGTATTTGTTGTATTTGTGATCAGAAAGACCAACAATAAGTCCAACTATGAACAAATCTTCATAAGAAGTTTATGCAATCACGTGCGCTGTTATAAAAGGCATGGAGAAGCAAGTACCCGTCACAAAGCTGGCACAGTCATGGCTAAATAGTAGTTGTTGTAGACAAGTGTAATGTAAACCACTTCTCATTGTTCTTGGTTTGATACAGCTGGTTTTAGATTCACTTTTGTCAATAACTCATCTGCAACATTCAGAAAGGACATGAAACTTGGTGGGTTAGTACACTAGTAGGTACTGAATAACATTATAATAAGTAGAATAGGACAGGGTTTTGTTATATAGCCAGCAGTAGCTGGGTGGTCAATAATTGTGCAATTTCAAATGTATGGCTGGTCGATAATAGGTGCTGGTGGTCGATAAATGACAACTTATGCAGTCTCGGTCTAGCACACAGAACGTTTAAGTGGAATGGCCCATGTGATTCAGACTAATTTTATGACACAGCTGAAGGAGAGTGGCGAAAACTGGGAGGCACCATCAAAGAGTTATGATTGGAAGGACCAAACTTGGTCGATGATTGGCCACCTACGCTATATCAGGCAGAGCACTTGTGCCCGTTGTGTAACTATAAAGTAACCTGTTACCAACAAATTACTTTCTATATTGTAATCAACTAAGAACTGTTTCCCATGTAAAATACCTCAGTGTTTTATTAGACTCAAAACTAAACTTTAATAAACACATAGAAGTTATCTGTAAAAAAGAAAACAGTGTTTTAGCACTTCTTAAACATAATTTATATCATTGCAACTCTCAAGTATGAAGCCAAGCTTATATTCAGTATGTGCAACATATGCCTCAACAGTTTGGGCACCATACACCAGGTGCAACATCAATAAATATTAGAAAGCATTCAACGACAAGCAGCTAGATTTGTAGTAACTAACTATGACTTTACGAGTAGCTACGTAGTACCCTTAACCATCTTAACTGGTCTAGCCTAGAAGCAAGAAGAAAAGTAAACAGACTGATCATGTTTTATAAGATTCTTCGAGGACTTGTAATGCTCAATTTACCATCTGAATTGTCCCCTCTTACATCTATCACCAGAGGCCATGACAGAAGATGTCAGATACCATTTTCAAGGATAAATGTTCATAAATTTAGTTTCTTTCCAGCCACTATTAGGTTATGGAACAGCCTACCTGATCAAATTGTTAACTTAGAAACCATTGGAAGATTTCGTAACTCTGTTAATGATTATGTGATCAACAACTATGTAACTTACTCAATAATCACTTATACTTAATTAATTGTACTTAATTATTTATACCTACTGTATTTAGCATATTGCATGTACGTATATTCTTTTAGAGTCCTGCAATAATAATAATAATATTGTCCTTCAGAATAACTTCACGAATCACACTACAGCAGTCACGCGTGAAGTTTCAAATTACAAGTCCAATTTCAAATCACAAAATGATTTCAGATCACGTACAGATTGCGAAGGTGTCACCATAGATAGGGTCCGCAAAATGAAAAATCAACTTTTATAAATTGATTCCCCTACCATTGTGGGATGTTCATTGTAGCATACCATTGCTGGATCCACCATGAAACCAGAAGCACGATTGTTGTCTTCACAGAAGTATCGAATTTTATATCTCATGTAGCGTAAAATTTATTTTTTAAATTTCGTGCTCCACACAGATGACCGGATGAAACTTGTTACTTAGCCAGATCTTATCTGGAGTTGTTATAGTTAAATAGTAAACACAGCAATAAGCACATGATTTGTTTGATTCCCAGCACAGGGCTGCTTTCTTACAAAAATCACAAAAACAAAGCACGATTTTTCAAATTCAAGTTACCCTACCAGCCACGACAAGTAAAGCCAAATATTCTTCATAGTATTCTGATAAGGTTGGGTGCATAGTCTATCCATGCTGTTAGTCTGGAAAGGATCTGAGACTTCTCACCATCTGGGTGATGAGCATCAAAAATTTCATGTTTCATTTCACAGGATTCTCTCAATGACACTGAAGTCCCTTCCAGCACTTCTGATGCCGCACTGATCACCTAATTTTGCTTAGAATGATGATAAAAGATGGACCAAAATGTTTGGAATTAGTACCTGCAGTCATTTTTTTCTGTGATTTCATATGATGTAGTATTCTAGCAGCTTGCCAGGAGCCCCACCTAACTCGATTTGAAAATGAAAGATTTCGTGCTTTTTTTCAATTTATTTTAGAGTTTTTTGGAACTGTAGGATGATCTAGTAAAGATTTGAAGCCACTACGGAGCATGAGAGGTGAAGTCAGTTTAGCTGCATCCAGTGGTCTAGAACTTCTAATGACGCGTGGAGAGTACTGATGAAATAATAATAGACAACGACTGGCACCAATTGTCCAGGGATATCTTTTGCCATCGTTCCAGTCCGTCATTGATGGGTATTGTGGCTGCAGAAGTATTAGAAATGGCTAGAAGGCACAATATAATTCCCTAATGTTGATTGATTGATTGATTAATTAATTAATTTATTATTTTATATTCACAACAATCGGCATAGTACCGTTCCTCCTTGTTGGAGTGATACAAAAATACAAAAACAAGAACAACTAACTAAGCATACAAGAATATACAAGATAAACACAAAGCAAGACAATAGCATACATTACACCACCCACACACAAAAAAATGGCTTTTCGCACAGCCATGAAAATCTCTAAATAAATGAAGTTCTTTAATATCAGATGGCAAGGAATTCCACAAATGAGTGGCTTTGTATCGAAAAAATCTTTGCGTAAATGTTAAATTAAACCTGATCATGTTGGCAAAATAAGGAGCAGTCCTAGTGTTGTAATTAGTCATGTTACCAAACTGAATTGGAGGAAGAAGTGGAATCCCTCTTGTGGAGTGGTACTGATGAAATAATGGTACCTTATCACAATATTGTAGAGAATATTTGGTTTTTTTTTTTGTCTTGGCTGGTAGAGCAGTTTGAATTCAAAAATTGTGACCGGGCCTGCAAAAACAGGGAATGTGGGCACAAACTACACCCCATCACTCTACAGGTTATATCTCAGTACTGGAAAAGTATATTTCCATTCTGTAACTTGCATCATGATGCCAATAAAATGCTTACTATGAGCGGAAAATTGTAATGCCATAGCATAATGGTACAAAAAGTTATGAGTGATGAAATTGTGAAAAGGTAGGCAAAAATCATGTACCCACATGCCCTATTATCACAGGCCCGGTCACAATTCGTGTTTCGTTTTGTAATATTTGAAAGAAAGCATTCCTGTGCCGCAAATTTAGCAAATCATTTGCTTGCTGTGTGTACTTTTTAACTACAGCAACTTTAGATAAGATCTGGCTAAGTAGCAAAGTTTCATCCAGTCCTTTGTGTGGAGCACAAAAAATTATAAAAAGGAAGTGGTTACTGAACCGAAAGGTTTTTATTTTTTTTTGCGTCTAGTAGTTTCCCCCCGAGCATTTGACTTTAGGGGATGCGTCTAGTAGTTGCTTCAAGATTTTGACTTTAGGGCCATGAAAAGTAGGATTAGCATTAGGGTTAGAGTCGGGTTCAGTTTTGGTTTCTTCTTCACCTTTAGGTTATGTTCTATATATACTGAGATTACTACTTGTCAGAGTAACATATAGGAAAGTAAGGGAGGTGGATAGCTAGCAGTGGTAGCACACTTGCCTAAAGCTCCAATAGTCCAGGGTTCGAGCCCCAGCAGAGTTTTGTGGTTTTCCTTTTTCATTTAGTGACCTTTTTTTTTTTGTCTAAGTTTTACTGTCGGTTCAATAACCAGTACGGCGTATCCACTGCCTTTTGAAAATAAATTTTGCACCTCGTGAGATTAAAAAGTGATATTTCTGTGAAGACAAGTTAGACAACAAACGGCGTGCATCCGGTTTCATGGTGGATCTAGCATATACTACGATGAACACCCCACATTGTAGGGGGATCGATTTGTAAAACTTGATTTTTCGGTTTGCGGACCCTACCACAGAATAATAGATATTAGAGCCTACGGAAACGTAGGCTGTAGCTAATATCTATGGTGTTGCACCCCGGATCGGTTTCGAGACAACACGACGGACACTGATCGACTCACCGTTCACATTAACTCCAGCGCACACTGTTCCAAGAGGAATGTCTCCTTTCCTCGTTGTTACCATGCGATAAGTCATTGCTCTAACGTCGGTTCTAACTTTCTCAGAGTCGAGGAACGTTCGTTCTAATTAATGTCAACCAATTTAGTGGGCGTGGTCGTTGTACGTAGCGAGGTCACTAGTTTATTTATTTATTAAGTCTTTACAGCACAAGTTTATATGACAGTGTGTTTCACTGGGTGATTCATCCTAATTTCACCAGTCCTAGCTATCGATGCCAGTAGCTATGACACCTTTTCAAATAATTTACAACTATACTTAACCTATAAGTATAATTAACTGTTTTGCTGCGTGCGGTTTCTTTTTTTTCCTGGGCATTTACCAGGTGTGCTGACTACCCAGTACAATAAATAAATAAGCTAGAGTGTACCAAGTGGAAGCATGGTGGAAGATAATTTAGAGGCGCCTAGTACAGTTCAGGTGATATTAGCTATGATATAAACTGGGGTGCCTATAGCTAGAAGGTTTGTCACCGACGTGGATTCTTATGAATTCACCAAATTTCTATACCGTAAAACTTACAATTGCCATTTTACCAAAGGCTACGGCTCAGTAGCTAGCTATCCCAAATTAGTAGGCTGGCACAGTGATCCTGTGGCTTGTGTAGCTACCATGCACTGCAGTGGCTATCATATATGCTTAGATAAGATCCCATTTTTGTCAGTGAAGCCTCTATTTAATGCTGGGACCAACTGATCAGTTTGATGAAATTTTACTTAAGGCCACCAATTGTAGATTCCTTGTTTCCTGTCACCCTCCTGCATGGTAATGTGGCAAGAGGTTGCTCGCCGTTGAATGAGTGTGTTCAATGACTGGACACTGAACCACTTAAGTATGACTTGAGAACAACTGATAAAAGTACAAGGGTACAACATATTTATACAGAACAGGTTACTAAGCAACACAATATGAATGGAAACATGCCATGTTACTCCAATATTTTAAAAAGGCACAAAATCTGACCCAAGAAACTATTGTCATATTTCACTCACATCTGTAGTCTGCAAAACAATGGAACATATTTTAGTAAGCCAAATTATGAAGCATTTAGAAGACCAAAACATCCTATCAGAAAGCCAGTTTGGTTTCATATCCAAACACTGCTGCGAGTCTCAACTATTTATTACCATTAATGATATTGCTAAACGCATGGACAACAACCATCAAGTTGATGCTGCAATGTTATAGTTAGACTTCTCCAAAGCATTCGATAAAGTAGCACATTCAAGACTCCTATACAAATTAGAATATTATGGAATTAGAGGAAACATGTTACATTGGCTGAAATTGTTTCTCCACGGTCGGACACAACAAGTTGTAGTGGAATGCTCCAAATCATCTATTTGTGAAGTGACATCTGGTGTCCCTCAGGGGTCTGTACTTGGCCTGTACTGTTCTTAATTTATATCAATGACATTGCTATGAACACCAAAAGTGAAATACGACTGTTTGCAGATGATATATTACTAGTTATAGCAACACCAAATGACCATCACATTCCGCAGAATTATCTAAATTCTTTAACCAAATGAGCAAGCGACTGGCTGATGGAGTTCAGTATTCCTCAATGTAACATTTTACAAATAACATTACATCACAACAAAAGCAGCTTTACATACAAAATGTCCAACATCCCACTCAATACAGTATAGGAACATAACTATCTAGGTATCCGTCTTCATCACAGATTATCCTGGAACCCCCATATCAACTATATTTGCAGCAAGGCTAACCAACTTCTTGGCTTCTAAAAAGGACCTTGCACACTGCACCAATAGAAATTAAAGACCATCTATACAAACAACTATTACTACCATCCATTGAGTACTGTTCAGCCATCTGGGATCCCTACCACAACACACGTATATACAAACTTGGAATGATCCAGCATCGGGCTGCTCGGTTTGTTCTAAACAAACCGTGGTTCAGATCTAGTGAGCAACAACATGACAGTGTAACAGATATGCCTAGTCTTCAAGACAGAAGGACAATGACTCGACTTACTTTGCTATTCGAAATTTTGAGAAGGTTAATAGTCATACCCGGTCGTTGTATACCTCCATCAGTTCCAGTATCATACACTCGTTCCAACCACCCCCTCAAGCTATTTCACTTACCAACAAGAATCGATGTTTACAGATACTCTTTCTTACCATGAACAATTATTCAATGGAACCAACTACCTATCTCTGATATTGACAAGATTGACATTGTCACTTTTAAGAACAATCTGATTGGTATTGTGTGTAATTGTAATGGACGTTAGCGTGTTTCCCCTGGTGGGCTATGCTAATTACAGGTTTTTGCAATTGAATTCGTCGCCTTTGCAATTGAATTCGTCCCGTTTGCAATTGAATTCGTCGGTATATATTGCAATTGAATTCGTCGGTATTGCAATTGAATTCGTCCCGTTTGCAATTGAATTCGTCGGTTTTGCAATTGAATTCGTCGCTTTTGCAGTTGAATTAGTCGGTTTTGCAATAGAATTCGTCGCGTTTGCATTACAATTCGTCATAAACAAAACGGCTCCAAGAAACCAACCCGTTCATTAAGAGATGAACTATTTATGCCTTGGAGAGTTACACTTGAGACACTAGAAGGTAATTGAAGCTGGTAGTACGTAAAGTTGATAGCTGTCTACAAGTTAATTAGCTTGCTCGCGAGTGACCACACCCATCGCGAATGGCGCAGTAGAGTTTGGAATGTTGTTGGAGAGGCTGTAGAGGAAGAATTATTGCCTTATAAAGAGTTGTTTACTACTGTTGTACTTGAACAAGTTCTTGTAGCAGCTGCTACATCATGTTTTCATGTTTGCTCCAGCTGCCATTCTTGTTATGGACGAATTTAACTGCAAAAGCGACGAATTCAATTGCAAAAGCGACGAATTCAATTGCAAACGGGACGAATTCAATTGCAAACGGGACGAATTCAATTGCAAACGGGACGAATTCAATTGCAAAAGCGACGAACTCAATTGCAAACGGGACGAATTCAATTGCAAAGTCGCCGAATTCAATTGCAAAAACCTGTAATAATAATATAATAATAATACTAAAATGACCTAAAGTGATGTGTGCACTGAGTTCATGTAATGGTGTTAATTGACTTCCTGATTGGATGGCTTCCGTTATTATAACAATGGCTTCTTGATGCAGGGTTGTCTAGCAGTAGCTAGGCTTCCATTGAGTGCTGTGTATATAGTAATGTAGGAGTTGATCAGATGGTACTGCTACAGTAATTTTAGAGCCGCATGCAAATTTATTATTGCACTAGCATTAGTACCTGCCCTACGTGCAGGACCATCTCCACATTAAACATTTTAATTCCAGGAAGAGGGACCAAGCATTAAACACCGGCATGGCTCCTGTAGCTATGTAGAATGCATGATGATGTCAAAGAGCATGAGGTTTCCTTCTGCCATCTTGCTGAAATTAATGATGCAAATAGTTTATTGTTTGTGGTTTTGACAGGAATGTAGTTCAATTTTTCAGTGCGTCTTCCCTACCAGTGACTTCAACGTGCTGTAAAGAACAAACAAAACCTTCGCTGCTTTACATGCAAGACAACTAATGCAACACAACTAATGCAACAATAGTTAATATATGGCATAAATATTAGTGTCCTATATTTGCTGTGTAGCATGCATGTTGATAGTGCTTTAAAGTACATGATCCTTATGCAGTTCATATAGTGAAATAATGCCGGAGCATGCAAGGCTAATTAGTTAAACTGCATGCAAGCTAAGGAAATTGTATCTACAATATACCTACATTACAGGTGGTGTATACATGGTACAGTTTCAGTTTCTACATGATGTTTACCTTACTGACTGTCACAAAGAGAAATGAACTTGGGAATAAAGCCAGCACAATTTGCAATTATAGTTACTGCAAGGCAAGCAAAGGTTCAGAACTTGTCCTATGCTATGTACTTTCGGTTCTGATGTTGTAGTGACACATATACCTCTTGCCATACAAAAACTCAGTTTTTATTAAGGTAATGTATAATCCTTTAAAGTGAAAGCACGTAAGCAGGATTATAGTGAAACAGTTGTGCCAGGTCAGACGCAGTTCCTCAGTGTAAACTACGGTATCTGCATGGTTCCAGTATTATCATTTTTCAGATGCACGGTAGTATCTGTCCAATCATGCAAGCTGCCTATTTACTACAGCAGTAATGAGGTAAATCTGAACAAACAGTTTTGCATGTCAGTGCACACCTATGTGCTTAAAACAAAGATGTAGATATTCTGGATACTGGTGAAAGATGCTTTTACCTACTCTAATACAACACACTAGACCAATGCACACAGATGGACAAATATGTTGGCAATTCGCTGGCCCTATCCCAAAAGTGCTATGAGTCCCTGTGATGTGAGGCAGTTAAGTGCCAGTGCTAAAAAACTGAGTATTATAATGGTTTGTATAGGTGAAGACTTGCGTGGAACAGATAGAACAAAAAAGTGCATCAAAAAGGTCCCAAAGTGAAAACAAAAGTTATAACCTAGGCTGGGATTGAACCCAGGTTGGTTATAATAACTTAGTATTCGGTATTAGTATTTGTGTTACAGGTGACGAAGAAGGATCAAGGAGCCTGTAAAGCCTTATCTGTACAAAAAGAATTTAACAAATTTGCAATTACATGGCAAAAACGTATATACAAAACAATTAACTAATTAATAATCATACAGTAAAGTAGATCAGCTACTGTTGAGAAAAATTTTAAAATCATTAAGTGTGGGTGCATTAACTATGTGATTGGGTAAACTGTTCCAGTAATCGATGGCTCGTACAGTGAAAAACGTAGATCTCACTCTTGATGTTGCTTGAGGTTTAACTAACTTGTAGTTGTGAGTCTTGTGACCCCTAGTTATTGATAAAGTTGCAGTAGTAAACAAATCTGATGTATATATCTAGACTGAAATGGCTGTGCAATAGCTGGTAGTCTAAGAACTTGGGGTTAAGGGAGGTGCACAAATCGCCATAGTTGTTTTTTTTGTGGTTTTTACAGGAAAATATAGCTCAACTTTTCAATTCACTGCTTCAGTTTAACAAAATAAGGGACTGTGAGCAATTGCAATCCTTGCTTAACAATATATCAGTAGTAGAAATTCTTCCAGATAATTGAATTCAGGTATGTATAAACAGTAAACTAATGCAATTTTACCTACAGTACTGATTTATTTAAAATGCTAAAAATTATTTGAAGAAAGCTTTATTCTTTAACAGAATTCCCTGTTTTCAAATTAACATAGTAACTAGTATTTGTTACTATAAACACCTTTACTTACTCAACCTTTACAATTAAAACATTTCTGATTACTATGATAGGTTTTTGGAACTAACATCAAACCCGCTCCAAGTCAGATTTCAGAGTGAGTTACTGTAATAATGGTAGAAGAAGCAATTATAATGACTGTATGATGCTCAGATGCTGTATGTTCATATGTATAATATAGATTCGAAAAACTAGGCCCATACAAGATTTAGCAAAGATTGTAACACATAACTGTAATTCAGTGAAATACTGAATGGTTTAACTAACAACCTGAAAGAGTTAACAACATGGCATCGATTTGTGGCTATATGCATGTTTACAGAAGTAGCAATAAGTATGCAGTTATCAACTCCGTCAGTCACACACTCTATAAAGAACAATTGATACAGTACGTATATGTGTACCCAGTTATATTTTTATTCCACCACAACTAACATTCATAAAACTGCTCTCGCCAACAAGAGACAGCAACCAACAAGATGTGTTACTTACAGCTGTGCAAGCCAATTCCATTGCCATCCAGTTGATGACAAAAATATTCTGTTGAGGCAGTATCAAATTGCAAATCAGACAAACGTTACATTACCACCTATACCAGGAGGAGATGTTTGACTGTATCTGCAGCCATATAGCTACGTACTAGTAACTATAAGTAATAATTATAAAGCAAGCGGAGAGCCTATGTAGGCAACATAGGGACCTTAAGGCACCTGTATTGTGCTTTAGGCATAACAAGATTATTTCCTTAATTGGTGGCTAAACTTAACAAACTAGCTACACATGTGTGCTATAGGTCCCAGTGGTGGATCTAGAAACTTTCAGGGAGGGAGGTTTTCAGCTGAAACCATTGCAACTCCCCTGTATCTGCCACTGGGTCCTGATGCATTTGTGCCATACTATAATTCCAGAATGCATATGTATGTTACCACTGTCCATAAGCACTAAACTTTGCTGTCTAAGACTTTAATTTTTCATTACATCCTTTCAACTGCTTAGTGACAAGCAGCTTAGTAAGTAGAAAAATACACTTAATACTTTAACACCATCAAAAAATTCTAATGGGGAGTGCTTAATGCAAACACAGGCATGATTATTTTTCTCTGTCTTATAACTGTCACTTATCCCTATACAAGTCATGATCAATGTAGTTCACTTGAAGCAGTATGAGTTAGACATTGTACATAAACCAGTCTACATAAAACATTTCAGTCCTGATATATGTGAATAGCTCCAGCTTCTGGGGGGACCCCCTGCTCCATATAATTTTTTATATCTTCTGCCCCCCCCCCCCCTCCACCCTTTCCACACCCTGGATTCACCCCTGAAAGAGTTACCTATTACATAAAAGGAGCTAACAACACTATAGCTAATTATTCAGAACAAACCTATAATATGTATATACTATCTGCTAATCACCGAATCAAAAAATGCATTTTGTGTATAAAAATCAGCACAAGGGTTTAACGTTTTATTGTTAATTAGTACTGCAGAGTTTTTAAGTTAATGCTAAGTATTATAAGCTCTTTTAACTTATGTGGTGAAATCACACCAGTGCACTAAATTGTTATAATAATTATGTACTTAGGTAGTTACATTTGTTATTGTATAAACCAAACGTAGCTACTGGATTATGTAACTGGTCTTGTTACATGCATTCTGCTGATCTACATGGCTAACTATGTTATAGAAACTGACTATCTGGAACCTTGTCAGGCATTGTGCTGATCTTTTGTTTACCATCATTTTGGCAGCCTGTCTCAATATGCCTTCAGGATGAAAGCCATGCATAATTTAGGTTAGATGCAACTTTGTGCTATGAATCTGGTTGTTTGAAATAAATCTAAGAAAATGATGTTTTCATGACTAGAATCACTCAAGAGCAACCACATCAAGGATATAATCTACAGCCACAATGAGCCATCATTATAATTTTTAGGTCAAGGACATGATTTGTGTATGCAATGTAATTGTTTGTTCCAATAGTGCATGTGCAGCCAGTTTCTACATGGCTATAACTACGTACGTATACGTATGTACTAGTTATGCCTACATGAGTAGGATATCCAGGTGCTGGTACCTATATCATTGTATTAAGTAAACTATTTCTGTATACTACACTTGGGTCTTCTAATATATTCATCCATCACTTGCAATGCTAGTTTTAAAAATTAATATTAAGCACAACTTTGCTCCTGGAATTTAGTGAAGGTGGTAAGCAAAATTGAGCAGAACGAAAACTATGTTGCCAAAAGAAATAGTAAACACATGATCAGCAGAAGGCAAGAATATGTCTAAATGAAAGCAAACACAGCTTTTAACCAAAAGCCTTTATGCCAGGTTTGAGTATTGCTAATCTTTTCCTTAATTACTTTGTGGGACTGTATTGTATTGTATTGTATTATTGTATTAATGCTTTACAGTGACCAGCACTGAAGGACTGGTTATTAACCCTTCCCTCAATCATGTAAGAACAAGTGATAATGAAGAGACAGTGTGTAAGAAAGTTTTTAAAGGGAAGTCTTAAGGCTTATTTGAAAAAGCAGTTTCAGAAAGACAAAAAAGAGTAAGAAATCCAAGGTTAAACATAGCACATCATCAGGTCAAACAACATTAACCGACATTGCTTACAAGAAAATACCATATGAGTAACACAGAGCACAAGTGTCTTACATGAAAGTTATACGTAGCTCTATTCATTAGGACATCCAATGTTCCCATTAATTTGGTAGAAAATGCTGAGTTTAAAGAATTACTTCAAGAACTAGACACACTATCAGGTAAACAGAGTTGGAAAAGAATTAGATATCCTGTACTCACAGCTGAAAAAGACACTTCAGAATCGCTTAATTCAGCTGAAAGAATTTCATTATGTGCAGACATATATGTGACTGGGCCTGCGAAAATAGGGCATGTGGGCACATGATTTTTGCCTACTTTTTCAAACGTTCATTACTCATAACTTTTTGTACCATTATGCTATGGCAATGAAATTTTTAGCTCTTAGTAAGCATTTAAATGGCGTTATGATGCAAGTTACAGAATACAAATATTCTGTTCCAATACTGAGATATGACCTGTAGAGTGATGGAGTGTAGTTTGTGCCCACATGCCCTGTTTTCGCAGGCCCGGTCACATATATGGTCCAAAAAAGTATGACAGCATCATTTTAAACACTACTGCTCAAGATCATCAAAGGTTAAAATAATGTAATATAACAATTGCTGTGTGCAGATTTGAATTGCCACACACAGCTGAATGAGTATCAATCTAAAATTAGTTGATGACATAGTTGAAGAGTGGCACATCCCCTATCACAAATTTTCTGAATTTTAACAGATTATGGCAGCAATATGGTTGCAGAATTTAAAGTAGACAGTAACAGAGAAAGAAGAGTTAGATGATAATCTACCTATACTTGCTCTGAAAGTTCAACAGAGAGTAACCTTGATAGTGACGATGAAATGGCAGCTGAACAGTTGGATAGAGAACCTGAAGAGTAGTCATTTAGCCAACAACTGCACAAGTATGATAACAATGAACAGCATCATAACATTGTTCCGGCTATATACCAATGTGTAAGCTGTTTCACACATACACTTCAACTGGTGGTGCAAATGATGTATCATCTCACTTGAAAGGTCCTATATCTAGAGCTAACAAATTGGTGAAAAAATTCAACGAATTGACAGAGGCTACAGAAATGCTCATCAAAAGTGTAAAAAAAGCTCATCATTGCTTGCCCAACTTGATGGAACTCAACATTTCTGGTGATTTCTTGGCTACTTGAAGTGAGTCATCTTTCATTTCTGTGTGCCATGAATTGGACTGGAATCCAGAAATTCTATCAAATTCCCAATGGAAACAAATTGAAATATCTGAAAGGCTTCTTAAGCCATTTGCACAATATACTGCACAAAGAAGATACGACAACAATGATTCCAACTTTAATATAACTTGAGATGCATCTTCAAGAGGAGGTATGTACAGACAGTGCATCCTATTATGTTTGTGATTGTGCATAAATTTGATATGACATTATTTACACTCTTAGCAACATAGTAAAAAAGGTAACTACCTGCTGTTGCCATGCTGTAATTTCAAAGGTGAAGTATGAAGTTTTGTTAGTAGAAAATGTCCTAATATAATACATTATCACACAAATCATAAATAAATTAAGGGTGTGCGCTATTTTCAGAGGGGGTTTCAGCTAAAAATCATTGCAACCCTCCCGTAACCACCACAACATGAAATATTTAGATGCCTTTATTGCTACACTTTACTTCCTGCGATGTTTTAAAATAGTGCTGCAAGACTTCATGTTTATACAGAACATTCATATGTGATTACAAACTAGTCCTACAGATTCATATAATTATTTAACTGTACGTTATTATTCTTATAGTTCACAAGAAGTTGCTAAAAATGCTTCAAGAATTACAGCAAAGGTTTAAGTATGCAACTGATCCAGCTTGCATTAAGTTTGAACAATTGTTTGTAACAGCCACAATTCTAGGATGCAGAAATATATTAACTGATGCACAGACTGGAAGTCTACTTGTTGAGGCTATGCAAACCAACTGAGCGCACAGTCAAAATGTTGAAGATTCTGATTGCACGTATGTGGCAGATGATAAAGCAGTAATGAACCGACCAAAACTGCTTTCCAGAGTTGCTTTGCTGCTAGAAGGAGGAAAGAGCAACATAGTGCATCCTGCCTTGATTTGTGTGCAGAGGAGGAGATCCAAAAGAATAGTAGAAAATAACCTTAAAGATGTAGGAACATTACACAGGGGCGGATCCAGGGGGGGTTCCAAGGAACCCCCCTTTTGAAAAGCTTTCTCACTCGAGATACTCTAATAGAGCAGTCAAATCGAGATACTCTAATAGAGCAGTCACAGTGGTCTTTTGAGGAGCAGTGTAGCAAGCTATATATCTAGTTATAAATAAGGAAGGAAATATAGTTGGTGAGGTGGCAGCTATTGTCAGCAGGTGATGACCTTTTTTTTTTTTTTTTTTTTTGGTCTTCAACTTATACAGCTAGGCTGAAGTTGCAATTTCAAAGTGGAACCCCCCTAGGCCTTTTTAAAAGTCTGGATCCGCCCCTGTTACATACACCTCAGACACATAATAGGACTATAAACATTCCTCTCAACAACTTTAAAGTAATCTTGGGGTGTACTGATTAAGTCAGATGAATCCTATTAAAGCCCACCAAGAATATTTTAGTAGCAATAGAATCCAAATCATCAAACTCATGCTTGCCCCAAAGTGAAATAATTCGACATTCTGCATCAATAGTAGGTCAGTTGTCCAGTGGGAATTTGAAGATGATTGCCGCACACCATTGTGGACAAGTGTGATTGCATCAATTTTATATTGCTCTTGTGATGGCACAGTTGATCTTACATGCATGTAGACAAGATCCAATATTTCATTCATATACTGTCTTTAACACAATTATGCACAAGAAATGTGGGTTAGTCCAAAACTAGCTGCACATTGTGTGGTTTTCTCACTCACCAACACAAATGCTCCCACAAATTTGCAGTGTAGACTGCATGTATTTTATTTTATTTACAGGTACGCATAGTACAAAATATTACTTACATCAATCATTAAAAGTACATACTATAGCTGGTACAATATAACTTAGCCCACCCACTGATAAAATTGATTACTACTTGGTACTGTACAAGAACATAGAAGTACAAAAATAATTAGCATACATAAAAATTACAAAGGACATATGCACATTCACAGCTGCCTGCATACACACAAGAAATTAACACCACTTCTGTAGTTGAGATATCTCCTTCAAAACAGTCCTCAAAATTAGTAGCAAATGTCACTACACAAAAATAGTGAGTATTGTGGCAGACATTAGTAATGACGTTCACTGCATATAGTAGTGACCTTCACTAGTTCGTTTTTACTATAAGAATTGTGGGTATAGCTACTAGGAACAATACTGGTAATAAGTTCATTGTTGGCTGATATGTAATAATAGGACAACTTTCATTATTTGGAATACTAGTCTGAAGCAGAGAACACCACACCCTCACACATTTGGACTCCTCTAATATGTTTCCATCATATAGCTAAGCATGTGCATCTATTACACTACAGCACACCATTTGAATCAGTGTACCTACATACATACAAGTGTATGTGTATGCATATAATAGCTTTCTGGTGTGTCAGAGCAAAGACAAAAAACTGGAAGTGACAACTATAAGACCCAATGTGTTGGTCTGTAGGATGTACCAAATGCTGCTGGTCTAGGGAAGCCTGGGGGGAAGGCCCCCTAGGGAAACTGTACAATTTTAAATTTCCAGGCTTCATTTATAATGTGTACAACTGAATGCTAGTACCAAGCTACTGTATATACTAGTACTAGTATCACTGATCAATATTATTGTAGAACACACCTCTGTATTAAACCTTACCAGTAAAAAGAGATAAAGTCTGTAAAAATATTTGTGAATAGCTGCAAAAGTGAAGAAAAAAAAGGTAAGGCTGTAAATGTAATTTTGGATGAGATGATTATTAAAGTTGCAATTGTATTGTTCTAGTCACTAACTCTAGTGGAACACACACAATCACTGCACATCACTAGACTGGCCTGTGTCGAGCTTTGAAACCACTTGTGTTATTCACGTTGGGACTACAGTACACTCATACTGTGATATATATAATTCAGCCATGGATTAAATTAGTGTCCACTTATCTTCAGGTGCAGGTGACCTCCCTTGTTTCACTACTTTTCGTTCATTATGATCCCATCATATTTAAAATTTCTATTTTTCTATTATTAATGTTATTAATGATTATGTTTTATTGATCTATGACAACTGACAGAAGAATGGCAATGATTTCACCCTAACTTTTATAGAAAGGTCACAAAGAATAATGCTGAGTCTATCAACAATGAAGTTCAAATCATAAAACTGATTATTAGGGATCATGAAGGTTTTCTGCAGCTATATATCCAATAATATCACCCCTAACCAGTCTCATAATACCTTCATGGTGCCTTGGCAGTATTGGTGAGGTATAGACAAGCCCAAAGTGTCTACAGAGCAACCAAAATGCTTTCAAAACGTTGCTACAGAATTTGAATTTCTTTCTTTTAGCAGTTTTTACTACTCACTGACTGACTAACTAACTGCCTGTCTGATGCCTTCAGAGAAGCGTAACTTAACAACTGCTAAGGCTACAAATAATGAAGTATCCATTTGCTTCATTTCAAGTCTAGAATGTAGCCAGAAAGTTTTAATACCACATATACGACTTGTAGGATGTAGTAGCAACGAAGGTGAAAATGAATATTAATGCGTTGATAAACTACTCTACATATGACAATTAACACTGTACAATACTATAAGCCAACTAACTATACAAAGGCGAACATAAGTATTTATAAGTACAGAACATGTGATACATACATGGCATGCATACATACAGAAATCTTATAAGTTCATTATGATGTCAGTCACTACAGACTACTTGGTCAAAGTCAATGGTACATTATAAGTATCTTTGACTGCTCGGAGAATATATTGCATGCTGTTGTGAAATTTAAATTCTTTAACTTCTGTGCAGTGCCACACCATGACACCACACACATGCACCCATATCTGAAGCTGGTGAATGATGTACATTAAAGAACATTATAGACAGTACAGCTATTCACTCCAGTCCTATATAACTTTTAGATACCAACTAGGCAGCTGCCTCAATGGTACATGTGTTTTAGCTATCAGTTGAGAGCAGGAATCATTTGTACTGACCAGTTGTCAAAGGTTCCCTTCCTTGTTTTCACCATTAAAGAAAACAAATCTCCAGCAACATAATATAATATTTCCTAGAAGCTGAAAGACCACTTAAGAATAAGTAAATAGTTGGCTTCGCAAAATTATGTATCTTATATGGTAATGTCCATTATAATGACGATTGCCTGGTCAATAACATAAGTACCAGTCAACTTGAACTTTACTTCAAACAATTATTTGCATAACTTTACTTCAAACAATTATTTGCATGGCAACTCCAGGATTTTTGGAGAATGGTTTCTGTTCAGAAGCATAGCTAGTAAAGACCAAAAAAGGTAACTGCAAGCTGAGAATAACTGCGTGCCTCCACTAACTATACATTAATATTGCCAATAAAGTACATTAAAATCCCTAGTTAGCTTGCTGCACTGCTTCTCTGAATACTGTGACTGCTTTATTAGAATGATTGACAGCTCTATTAGAGTATCGCAAACTGAATGTAGTGTGACTTTGCTAATCAATGCTGCAAAGTATAATTTTAACTGCTTGAATACACTTGACTGGTTTCTGGAAACCTTAGAATCCTCTGAAGCCACCTCTGAGTTGTATTACCTGCCCATTAAGGATCAATAACTGGCAAATAAATGTAGTAATATGACCTTTAGTCCTTAACTTGATAATGCTATTATACAGTAGAAGTGACTGTAAAGTATTTTATAACTAGAATTGTCCAGTGACTGCCACACTCCACAAGATAACATTTCAGACAAGAGTGATGGCAACCAATTACAGTGGACACTGTGAAAAAAGAGGGATATAAGATGGTATTTCCAGTGGCTTATTGAATACAAAAAAGCTTGATATAATCTGTATTATACTAACAATCTCATGTAAGGCTTTAGTTAATGTGTTAAACATACTGAAACCATATATGTGATGGTATAGTGTGGGCATTATACTAGATATAAGCTATTTCAGGTAATGTGGTAAATAAACTGAAACCATATATGTAATAGTATAGTATGCATTAAACTAAAGTATAACATGAGTATAATACAGGGTTTATATTAAAGTTTATTATTTTGTATTCAATAAGCCATTGGAAATACCATCTTATATCCCACCTTTTTCACAGTGGGAACCTCCCTTATCCGGACCTCTATTATCCAGACGCCTCCGTTGTCCAGACAGCCCAAATTGGTCATGTGGCTTGTAGTTTATTGACCATAATGAAGTTTGGTTTAGATGAAAGCACAAGGAGAGAGCAAAAAGGTTGCTGTTTACCTGTTTGGTGGCTTGTTTATTCTACTAATAATAACTACCACTTGGTTGCTAGGCGATAATGCATTTTTACAGCCCAGGGGAGTAACCATGAATGCTCTGTAGTGACTTCCCCCTCTGCCCACTAAACTGCATAACACTAACCAATAGCAACAACACTACTTGTATTTAAGTAAGTCACTTTAGCGTAGTAGCATATTATTCTTATTTACGGACTTTTCTGAGATACAGACAGTAGTATGTACCAGACTGCCCAGATAAAAAAGGTTCCACTGTATGCAACTTTAACAGCTCTTGATACATATATTGATCTGATTAAAGTATACACAATATTATAATATCTCACATATCCTCAGCTTATGCTCTGTATAATAGCTCAACACCTTGATAAAATTAATACTGCACATGCAAGTATTGAGAAGTATATAAATAATAAGTTTATATGCAGATTATAATCGCTCGAAGGCATAAGCACACAGTACATGTATATCTCATGAATGTACATACTCTACTGTACGTAGCTGCTATTATATCACAAACAAGAAGTTAGTATTACTACTGTTACTGTAGTTGACAAATTTCCTTCAAAACATTCCTCATAATCGTGGGAAGTGGTAACTGATCAATTCTGTCAGACACACCCATGGTAGCAGCGATGATGATATTGAAACAAAGATCTTTTAAAGTCTTTGGTCTCATTTTTAGCTTCAAAACTTCGTAGGATCGATACATGATTTCCTTACCATTCCATGGAACATACAGGCATCTGTGACTGCAATGAATCTTACCAAGTAACTGTGTGTTGGCTACGCTTCCATGTGGTAAATTAATGGGCACATTTTGCCATGTTGTTGCAGTTGAGATATCACTACCAGTCACTGTACGACCAATGTATAGACCATCACGTCTCTTGTTACCAATCACAGCATTCAGTGGCACTTCCCCATTAGAATACACACCCCATTCAAAGCCATCCTGTTCTTCAATAGTCAAAGCTTCATAGTCACTGCTATAACAGTGTTCATTGCAACCATAGCAAATGTGAAGACACTTTTCTGAAGGCACAACATACCCTGGGATTAAGTCTCTAGCATGCTCTCTTCTGCCAACATACAACACTTCTCCATTAGGAGCAACACCAGCAGCAATTGCATTAGGTGGAAGATGACAATCAGAAACAGTAACCCAATTTATTGCTGGATATGTGATGTGAGACAATTTTGGAAGTTTGCTGGAACAGAGAAACTGAAATTTGTAGACTTCAAATATCTTCCCGTCATATGGAACATGAACATTAGTATGGTTGATTGGTACTTGGTGAACATGTCCACGGATGCTTTCATCATACCAAGCTTGACCATTCCCAAAAAGTGGACCATCAAAATCAGGTGGAAATTTACTTTTGTCATAATATCCCACCACTTTGCTCTTTTTGATAACAGGGGCTTCAACTCTGGCAGGAAAGAAAAGAAGTCGCTTATTGTTACTTTGTATTTGATCTGTTACTATGGCACCTTCTGGAAAATAATTATCTTTTTCAGAGTAGCCTTCAGATGATATCCAGTAAAAGACTGTAGAATCTTTACCAGTTAATGTCAGATTTCGTGAAGTTTTCAATGTTAACTCCTTCTCACTTGAATCATACAATTTATAATCACAATATGTAAAAATGCCTTTTGAAGGTGTGACCACTCCATATACATATAAAGGCTTTAAATTCCAGTGACGCTCATGAAAGTTTGCAGTATATTGGCCAATGTAAACTTTCTCACCTAAAACACAAACAGTGTCATCATAATGTAACTTATGATTACTATCACATTAGGGACCTGCAGATCTGTACTTAGTACAAGGAGTCCACTCTTGGTCTAACTTCAGAAACATCAATAACCAATGATAAAAGGTGGACACTATTGGTGTCAATAAGAAGTACTGTACAGTTCAAATCAGTCAATCTTATCCAGCTGTGAAGAATGGTGCAGTCTTCCAAAATAGAAAAGATGTGATAGCAGCCAAGAAATAATACTATCACTAAAGTTGTAACATTACAAATTGATTGACATATAATATCATTGTAGCCATTTCTTGACCACCACCTTTCATATCACATCTTTTTCACTTTTAAAAGTCTGCATCCTTATTTCACAGATAGGCTGTTTGGTTAGATTATTATTCTTTTTTCTAACATTTTTCCTACCGTACAAGTAAATAGAAGAACTCAGTAGACATAATTTTGTTCTGTATGTTTAAATTTGGTAAATAGAAGAAATAGATTTTATTTTTAAATTTTGCATTATTCTACTAGCTAGCTAATTGCTGAACATTGCATGTATAAGGAGACCTTGAAACACACTGGGTACATGCATTTATGGTTGGTACGCACATTATAAATCATTGATAATTAAACATACTTCCACTACAATACTAATGGTTTGTACCTTGATAATTACCTGACATGTGCAACAAAATTCAACTAGTGTAGTTTGCATAAGTACATGGTTTAGCTGGTAGGTATGACAGCATAGCCAACTGCTTTATTAAAGTATCTCAATCACGTGAATCTTGTGTATATGTTTTGTTAGTAGCTCGGTTATTTATTAAAATTTTTTTGTGGTGCTCTAATATGCATACTTCTTCTAGGCTAGTGTTGTTTTAGTAAGGACTTTTATTTTTAGTTATAGTCATGGCCAGTTTCGTCAATAATTTTAGTTTTAGTTATAGTAATTCTTCTTGATTCATTTTAGTTATTGATTTAGTTATAGTTACATGGTCTGTGTCATTTTTGTTTTAGTTATAGTTTTAGTTGTGTATAAGAAAATCTTTTGGTTTAGTTATAATTTTAGTTATCTTTATCAATTCTGTTTAGTTTTAGATTTAGTTTTGGTAAATTATTCTGTGGTTTTTTAGTTATGGTTTTAATATAGTTCACTAAAAAACACTATTCTAGGCCTGCATCAAATATGCCAGCATAATAAAAAGCATATAATAGGCTGGAGTGCAAACTATGGAGCTTAATTCTATGAAAACAAATCAATATTCTAAAGAGCAGTCAGTGGAAACTGCAAACTGCAATAGAGCACTGAAATAGCTCCTTTGATCAATGCTCTCTAATAGAACAATCACTTTGTAGTGAAATACTCTAATATAGCATTCACTGGTTAAAATGTGCCAAGATGATAGATGATAGGAGCATAATGCAAACATAATGGGAACACTGAACAACATAATAGGTGAAAATTTAGGAAAATTCTTGAAAACATTTTGGAAAAAAATAATTTGTGCATATTTAATTGACTCAGGCCTACATACTTCTCCAATAGAGCGAATATTTTTTTCTGAGCACTTCTAATACAGTGCAACACACATAGAATGTTCTAGATTTTCTATGGATGGATATTTGAAACTATAAACTGAAACTTCCATTTATAAGACAGAAATGAAGTGAGATGAGTAACTGATAGCAGTGGCAGAGTGGTAAGTTTGGGCATAATTATACGTAGGTGTGGAGGTCTCTGATTTGAACCCGGAACAACTTGTTTTGATGTATATATATATATATATATATCGTGCACATTTTTTCCATTGTTCACTCCTTGGTGATTGTGTTCTATTAGGGTGATTTATGCTTTATATCTCCTTAGCTAATATTCTCAGTACTTTCAAACCACAAAAGCTCCATGCTATGATGGTTAGCCTAGCTGCATACTGATTCTGAAGTTTACCCTGCAGATGTCACAAAAAAATATTGCTCTTGCAATTTTGGAAAATTGTTTGTAATTTTGCTTTACTTCTACCAATCCGTAATCTAATTGGAAGATATATGCACTTATTATACTCTTTACACCTTCCCAATTTGAAAAGAAATCTAATAATAGGCTTGAGTGAGATAATTATATATGGTAACTTCCATTAGACAATGGCATTTGGAGAGTTTGTTAAGTATGCAAAGTTATATTTCAGTACACAGGTGTCTCACTGTTTAAGACATCTAGCCACCAACTATGGACAAACAAATTGCATACTTTGTGGGTTACTAACAAAATTCCAGTTACAGGGGCCCCATTGTCTAATAAATAAGTGTTGCAAAAAAACTAACAGCAGAAGAAGGAATTAAGACAAACTTTGAAGACATGTAATAACCATTAAACCGATTTAACTCAAATTCAGAACAGAAGATGTCCCACCCTAAGGGATTTTTCACAAAAATTGAGCTACTTTTGGTTAACTGTTCCATGTTGATCTTTGATCAGATTTTCCATCTCTTTAATTATTCTTTTATAGCTTACTAAATTCTGCAAGAATATTTAACTAATTTATGTAAGCGGTGTAGGTGCCAATAAGTCCCACTATTGACTACTCTATTATAGACAAGTACAATTAAAAAATTGGGATATTTAGGAATCATAGAAATAAAAAGTAGTGAAAAAAGTTATAGTAGGGAAAATACTATTTTGACACTATAGCTACAGCATTTCTGTATGCATGCTGAGGAGCTAATGCAGAGCAGACACACACAAGCCTTGAACATGCATACTTCTCCTGTCTTGAAAGAGATGATTCAGCCAAAGAAGATAGACTATAAGGCATTGTTTCACCTCCCAGTGAACTTGCAAAGACTTAAAGTTGAAACAAGCTACGATGTGAGCATCTTACATAAATAAAAACATCATTGCATACCATGGATTAGTGAAGGCTTTTATTATTAGCTACAGTACGTAGTTACTGTACCTCTTTCTATTGAATACTCCCCCTAATCTAAACTTAATCACTGACAGTAAGAATGTAACAACCTGACTTTAAACACAAAATCCAATTTAAAACAACAGTAACGAAATGGTTGCCATACTGCATACCTGGCTGGACATGAATTCCTTGCTGAATTCACCCAAAGTCTTATTGACTCAATTTGTATACATTATATGAGCAGTGACAGAACATTGTACAGCGGGTTATGCGTGCGAGGTCCAATTGTTTGTGAAATTTGCGAATTGAGCACTGTCTCACAAATATTTCTGCTGTGGCATCTAATTCATATATTTTCTGGTATGTACTACCACCAAGATTCACCCCAAAGTTCATTCCGCTATATGGTAGTATCCAGAGATATGTAGAATTACGGACAAATTGTTCGTGTCTTGCAGATTTAGCAATCGCAGAAATTTATGCTAGAGGCTATTTTAGCGAGACTAAGTCTCGCTAAAATTTGGACCTCGCAACAATAACCCGCTGTACGGTATGATATTTAGAAAAGATATCAGGTATTAGAAGATCCATACTACACCCCAGCAAGCCAGTTTTGTAGGGATCAACTAGGCTAATAAAGGGGCGTCAGAATAGGTCTGGCAGACCCGGCAATTGCTGGACCAATACTTTCCATAGTAAGATCATAGTAAGATCGATATACTCTAATAGAGCAATCAGACACCCTAATAGAGCAGTCAGGTACTCTAATAGTACAGTCAGTTGCTGAACTGCACTATATAAAAACCATATAAAAGGCAATCTAAGGATGCAGTACACTACTACAATCTGTGTGAAAGTTTTAGTTGCCTGACCAATCCAAGATTGCTTCCTACTCCCCTGTAATAATTAAGTTCCAGGCTATTTGGCACTTAAAACTGGCCAAAGTGAGAGACTTACAATACAGGTCTTTATCCAATACCACAGCCACAGTCAGCCATTCCAAGGTTTACCAAAGCTCTATATAGGTAATAGACTACTAGTATGGTTGCCACTGGACTTTGAAAAGAAAAGTAGTCATCAATAGCAAATCATTTACATTGTAACGTTTGACAGTAAAATTTTTTGTCAAGATCAGCAGTCAGCCAGTATTATGTAAGCAGGCTTGAGCCAATTATGCTGTGAAAATAGCCTATCATGCTTTTAAGCAGAGCTCAAAATCCAGTTTATTATGCTCATAATCACATATTGATTTAATTAGTGCCAACAATAAATCACATGGTTTGTTTCTGTAATTGCTCTATAAAGTAGCCAATAAAATAACAGAATCACAGAAGTCTTTTAAGTGCAACAATAAGGTGTACAAATAAAACAAGCAGGAAGACACTGGTAACAGGAAAGAGCCAGCTGAATTAAAACATGAAGAATTTTGTGCAGCGTGTGAGGAGCAAGTATTTTGGCAGACCGCAAGGAGGCTATATTCTGCAAGCATTACTGAAGTGTATGCATGGAGTTATTAACAGCCGGTGCAGTGGACTAATGCCGTGTTCAATAGTGAGCTGATTTTTTCTGTTGCACAAATTCAAGGATGTGTCTGACTACTAGCCTTGTACAGTATAGATAGCTAAATGAAGATAAATTTCTTTCCCATCTTATTCTAGGATTTCTATTGACTAGAAAAATTAATTATTTGTATACAGGCTCAAAATGGAGAAAATAATGTAAAGAAAGTGAATTAATATTATACAGTCAGTTTGCTTTTGGATATTTAATGTCTCCAACTGCAACAAAAATTCCATGAATCCATGCATCTCATCGCTGGTCGTTTGAACAATCTGAAAGTGATCTTCACTCAATCAACCATATATTATTCTGTTTATTAGACTGAATAAAGTCATGATCACCTAACCTTTTCCGGTCACCAGTAACTTTCTAGTTAATTTCTCTGTGGATATTATGCTCTGAAACTGAAGAAATTGAGCGGTCTTAACTATTTACCTTGTCACGATCAGCAGAAACAACTGACATCCAATCGGCTACTGTATTGTAGTAACAAAACTTGCCTTAGTCATGCAGTAAATGAATTGAAGAGACCTGCTTGATATATCAGGTAGTAGAACAATCACTGCATGAGACAGCTATTAATATTTTATTATTATCCTATTCCATTTTCCTGGAGGCTCCACTGATAAAATGCAATTTCAGCAATGATAGCAGCTAGCCAAGCTACAAGTTTTGATTCAGAAAGCATTCCATTCTGTAAAATAGACCCCATCCTGGATTCAACTCACTACTCATGATCAGGCTGAGATATCTGGCATTAGTCCACTACACTGTTAATAAATCATTGATATTATTTATTTATTTATTGATTAGCAAAACCCACCAAGAGTATAACGCTAATGTGCAAAAAAAAGTCATGTAAGTAATTAACTAGCTATAACTAGATAAATATTTTTAAAATCTAGATTACAATTACTTAAATCCTAGTTGATGTTCACACAATATAGCCTCCTTGAGGTATCTGAATGTTTGCTCCTTACACACTGCAAAAAATTCCTTTAGATTCTGCTTAGACTGAGTTGATTCAGCTTGTCACCATACTTGTTTCCTTTGTAGTGTAGCTACATACTGATTTATGCCGATTAGAAAGGCTGGGCCCCAGACTGTACATTCTAAAGTCAAAGTAAGCAAAAACAACTCACATACTAGTAAAAACAAGTCATGCATTAAGTTCCCTACTTGATACATCTGAAGATGAACACATTGAGTCAGCTATTCCCATGATTAGTACTTCGTTACTAATGACAACCAACACATTAAGTTCCCTACTTGATACATCTGAAGATGAACACATTTAATGATTTGAAGGGAGACTATTCCCACAATTAGTACTTCGTTACTAATGACAACCAACACATTAAGTTCCCTACTTGATACATCCAAAGATAAACACACTGAGTCAGCTATTCCCACAATTAGTACTTCGTTACTAATGACAACCAACACATTAAGTTCCCTACTTGATACATCCGAAGATGAACACATTGAGTCAGCAATTCCCACAATTAGTACTTCGTTACTAATGACAACCAACAAGAACCCACAATCGATCCTTAAATTGTTTTATCTTTCTTGGGGTACGTTTGATTACCTGCTAGAAGTGCCACCGATAACTTGTACAACAATGGTAAGCTGAAAGCTTCAATTTGAGAAAGCGTTCCGTAGTTTAGTCCATCATTCCGTTCCGTTCTGTAGAATAGACCCCACCTAAAATTTCCATTTTGTGGCATCCCTATCTCGTATGGCACAAAAATTATTTGGGGTTTGAGTGGGAGTTGGCGAGCACTCGGGGAATAGACTCTTTTCAAAAGTATGTCATTGCTATGGCAACACCTTTCCGCCATTTTGAATGGGGCCACGGGAAATAATCTCGATTGCACTCCATTGAAATCTGGTGTTAGCAGCAGCTTGAACAGAGCCGTATTGTTGAGGAACAACCCATCAATACCTTTGGGGTGGCAGAATTAGTGTTTCTGGTTAAAGGCAGCTGGTTATCATGGCTGAACAAGGCATGAGACATTGACAGCAGTCAACAACAGTAATTGCTTTGTCAGAGGTGTTGTCAGCCCAAACAATCAAGTTTGCATGATCAGCTGCCACTACAGTCACTATTATCAGTACAAGAGTCAGTGAGGAGTATAAATGGTTAATATAATTCACTTGGGTCTTCAGCTTATACTGTTTCAGCTAGTTACTAATATACAAGTAGCTACCATAGCATAGATAGTCTATGGTATACTATCTATGACCATAGTAATGTGGTTATTGAACATACAGTCAAAATGCAAAATTTTAATTCACACTCATTTCAGAAGTATTATAAGGGGTGTGCAACAACAGTTTCAGAATCAACAAACTTTGGTTTCTTATTATACAGTACTTTTAACAATTGTTTGTTTTTATCTACTTTACCAGTTAGGTACTGGAGGCAAAGCCTGTACAAGGTGTTTACCATGAGACAGGGAACCTAGACGAAAATTGTTGACTAATGTGAAATGGGACAAATACATAGAAGGGGTTTTAAAAAATCTATCCCTAGCCTGACTTTGATCTGCAGGCCACTCGGATACTGGCCAAGCGCCACACCCCACTGGACAATTGTTGAAGCGGAAGTACAACCTATTACAATGGTACCAATCACCTAAAAAATGTTTGCCAGTACTCCCATTTGTATATACACACATTTAAACTCTCAACAAATTAGGATACCCCTCTACTAAGGATACCTTTCCACGGTCCCATTTGTATTCTATTCAGTTCATCCCAAGGTGTTCATGCGATCACACCTAGTGCTTCATATGAAAAAAATTGCGGCCAATGAGATCCAAGTATTTTCACTGTATAGTACAACATTCACATGTGACTGCTAGATACATGTCCGATTAAAATGTGTGCTATACAACTATCAAATACTACACTTTACAAATCTGCTATAAGTATATAATGCTGGTCATACTGACTCATGCAAGCTCCCTGATTATCAACAGTAAGTCATATTATCAAAGAATATAATACCAGTGGAGTGTTTTCTCATCAAAATGTTTTTAAGGTCTATATGTTACTGTATCAAGGATGACATCACTGGATATCTCTTTGGATTAAACTTAACACTGAGTAACATAATTATATGGTTAGAATTTGTGCAATGCAGGTATCCATTCTGAGAGAGAAAAGATATCTAAACTGTTCAGTCTAATCGGACTTTATGTCTGTAGCACTAGTAACTGAGTCTAGTTAGTCAGCCACCACTGTACTGGAAGATACATACTAACGTACGAAACTTTCACAAACATACATTACTGTATGTATAACGATGTCACATAAGGTGATCATGCCACATTATATAAGCTACGTACATGGAAAAGTGATCTAATCAAAAACAGCCAAGCTGTAAAAAAAGGAGTGTGGCCCTTAAAAAGGCTATGGTGAAAAAAGATGTGAAATCCAAGCTGGCGGCCAAGAAATGGCTGTGACGGTAGGTTAACGGTAAAAATTTTAATAACGACAATTCAGGTGAATTTGGTGCCGCTTGGTCAATTGGCACAAAATTCACCTGAATTATCGTTATTAAAATTTTTACCATTAACCTACCATCACAGCCATTTCTTGGCCGCCACCTTGGATTTCACATCTTTTTTCACCATAGCCTTTTCAAGGGCCGCACTCCTTTTTTTACAGCTTGGCTGTTTTTGATTAGATTTCACTTCTTTTTGTATTTGTATACCCCAAAGCTGGCCTATGGCCAGCTTTGGGGCTTTTTAACCTATACATTTTTCTTTACCACAGGAAAAAAAAAGATGAAGCAGATTTTATAAATACTTTAACTCATTCTGATTTTATCAGTAAATGTACAAATTATATATATAATGCATACATCAAGAGTTCATAATATAAAAGAGAGCATATATTTATTACATGTCAATTAATCCCCACAGGATAATTTGCAGCTGATCTCTCTACTGGGTGACTTGAAATGTAGCTGAACTCTCTACAGGGTGATCTGCTTGTACGTAGATGAACTCTTTACAGGATTCTCTCTACAGGGTGACTTGACTCTAGCTGAACTCTCTGCAGGGTTATCTGTTTTTAGTTGAATTCTCTACAGGGTGATTTGTTTGCAGCTGAACTCTCTATAAGGTAAATTCTTCTAGCTGATCTGTCTACAGGGTGACTTGTTTCTAGCTGGTCTCTCTACAGGGCGATGTGTTTGTAGCTGAATTCTCCACAGGGTGATGTGTTTGCAGCTGAACTCTCCACATGGTGGTTGCTTTGTAGCTGAACTCTCTAAAAGGTGACTTCTTCTAGCTGAACTCTCTACAGGGTGATCTTTTCATAGCTGAACTCTCTACAGGATGATTTGTTTGCAGCTGAACTCTCTACATCATGATTTCTTTCACAACAAAAATAGTGTTCCAATACTACATATTCTAACCCCGTCTTTATTCAGTATTGGAATAACTATTTTTAAAAACTCTGTATAACGAGACAAAACGAACTTCAAATCTATAAATGACTCTAGTGTTATTCACTATTTGGGGCTGTGGTCTATTTTTGTTTGAGCCTAGGTAGAATTTTTGGGCTATTAGTTCCAACACCATAACATAGACGGAATAAATACAGTCAGTATTTGTGTATGAATTATGCTGTGTTTGTAGCTGAACTCTCTACAGGGTGATTTGTTTGTAGCTGAAATCCCTACAAGGTAACTTCTTCTAGCTGATCTTTCTACAGGGCGATTTGTTTGTAGCTGAGTTCTCTACAGGGTGTTTGTTTGCAGCTGAATTCTCTACATGGTGGTTTCTTATAGCTGAACTCTCTACAAGGTGACTTCTTCTAGCTGATCTCTATATAGGGTGATTTGTTTGTAGCTGAAATCTCTACAGGTGATTTGTTTTTAGCTGAACTCTCTACAAGGTGATACTTCTAGGTGATCTCTCTACAGGATGACTTGTTTCTAACTGAACTCTCAACAGGGTGATCTGTTCATAGCTGAACTTTCTACTGGGTGATTTGTTTGCAGCTGAACTCTCTACATGGTGGTTTCTTTGTAGCTGAACTCTCTACAAGGTAATTTCTTCTAGCTGAACTCTCTACAGGGTGACTTGTTTCTAGCTGATCTCTCTACAGGGTGATCTGTTCATAGCTGAACTTTCTACAGGGTGATTTGTTTGCAGCTGAACTCTCTACATGGTAGTTTCTTTGTAACTGAACTCTCTACAATGTGACTTCTTCTAGCTGAACTCTCTACAAGGTGATTTGTTTCTAGCTGATCTCTCTACAGGGTGACTTGTTTCCAGCTGAACTCTCTACATGTGATTTGTTTGTAGCTGAACTCTCTACATGGCGGTTTCGTTGTAGCTGGACTCTCTACAAGGTAACTTTTTCTAGCTGATCTTTCTACAGGGAATATTTGTTTGTAGCTGAGTTCTCTACAGGGTGATTTGTTTGTAGCTGAACTCTCTACATGGGAGTTTCAGTGTAGCTGAACTCGCTACAATGTGACTTCTTCTAGCTGAACTCTCTACGGGTGACTTGTTTCTAGCTGATCTCTCTACAGGGTGACTTGTTTCAAGCTGAACTCTCTACAGGTGATTTGTTTGCAGCTGAACTCTGGTTTCTTTGTAGCTGAACTCTCTACAAGGTAACTTCTTCTAGCTGATCTTTCTACAGGGTGATTTGTTTGTAGCTGAATTCTCTACAAGGTGACTTCTTCTAGCTGAACTCTCTACAGAGTGATTGTTTTTTTGCAGTTGAACTCTCTACATGGTGGTAGCTTTGTAGCTGAACTCTCTAAAAGGTGACTTCTTCTAGCTGAACTCTCTACAGGGTGATCTTTTCATAGCTGAACTCTCTACAGGATGATTTGTTTGCAGCTGAACTCTCTACATGATGATTTCTTTGTAGTTGAACTCTCTACAGGGTGATTTGTTTGTAGTTGAACTCCCTACAAGGTAACTTCTTCTAGCTGATCTATCTACAGGGTGATTTGTTTGTAGCTGAATTCTCTACAGGGTGTTTGTTTGCAGCTGAACTCTCTACATGGTAGTTTCTTTGTAGCTGAACTCTCTACAATGTGACTTCTTCTAGCTGAACTCTCTACAGGGTGACTTGTTTCTAACTGATCTCTCTACAGGGTGACTTGTTTCTAGCTGAACTCTCTACAGGTGATTTGTTTGTAGCTGAATTCTCTACAAGGTGATACTTCTAGGTGATCTCTCTACAGGATGGCTTGTTTCTAACTGAACTCTCAACAGGGTGATCTGTTCATAGCTGAACTTTCTACTGGGTGATTTGTTTGCAGCTTAACTCTCTACATGGTGGTTTCTTTGTAGCTGAACTCTCTACAAGGTAACTTCTTCTAGCTGATCTTTTTACAGGGCATGTTTGTTTGTAGCTGAGTTCTCTACAGGGTGATTTGTTTGCAGCTAAACTCTCTACATGATGGTTTCTTTGTAGCTGAACTCTCTACAAGGTGACTTCTTCTAGCTGATACAGGGTGACTTGTTTCTAGATGAACTCTCTACGGGGTGACTTGCATGTAGCTGAATTGTCTATCAGATTAACTGTTTGTAGCTGAATTCCATACAGAATGTTCTGCAATGTAATATAATTCTGTAATGGAGTAAGTTATAAACGTAGCTGAATGCTCTATTAGGGTGACTGTTCTATTAGAGTATCTCGATCTCGCATTTGCTACACGTAGTTGCTTTTCGAATCATAACTCAGTGGTTTGCAATCCGATTCTTCTGTACTACTGCAAGGACTTTCTATGATCATTATTCCAGCTACATACTGATTTTCAGCTCATTGCTCTAAGCGGTTTGCCTGGTAGATGTGAAAACTAATAGTTTTTTTCTTCATAATAATCGATCGCGTAATTTTGACACAGGTTGGGTTTCGTGTCATATCTCCATGGTCTTTATCTCAATTCCTTTCAAACCACAAAAAGGCACTCCTACGATGGTTACTCCATCTACATATAAATGTTCAACTCATTCCTCCAAGGGGTTACAGGGTGGTTTGTTTGTAGCTGAATTTTCTACAGGGCGATTTGTTTGCAGCTGAACTTTCTACAATGTAACTTCTTCTAGCTGAACTCTCTACAGGGTGACTTGTTTCTAGCTGATCTCTCTACAGGGTGACTTGTTTCTAGCTGAACTCTCTATAGGGTGATTTGTTTGTAGCTGAACTCTCTACAAGGTAACTTCTTCTAGCTGATCTTTCTACAGGGTGATTTGTTTGTAGCTGAATTCTCTACAGGATGACTTGTTTCTAGCTGATCTCTCTACAGGGTGACTTGTTCCTAGCTGAACTCTCTACAGGTGATTTGTTTGCAGCTTAACTCTCTACATGGTGGTTTCTTTGTAGCTGAACTCTCTACAAGGTAACTTCTTCTAGCTGATCTTTTTACAGGGCATGTTTGTTTGTAGCTGAGTTCTCTACAGGGTGATTTGTTTGCAGCTAAACTCTCTACATGATGGTTTCTTTGTAGCTGAACTCTCTACAAGGTGACTTCTTCTAGCTGATACAGGGTGACTTGTTTCTAGATGAACTCTCTACGGGGTGACTTGCATGTAGCTGAATTGTCTATCAGATTAACTGTTTGTAGCTGAATTCCGTACAGAATGTTCTGCAATGTAATATAATTCTGTAATGGAGTAAGTTATAAACGTAGCTGAATGCTCTATTAGGGTGACTGTTCTATTAGAGTATCTCGATCTCGCATTTGCTACACGTAGTTGCCTTTCGAATCACAACTCAGTGGTTTGCAATCCGATTCTTCTGTACTACTGCAAGGACTTTCTGTGATGATTATTCCAGCTACATACTGATTTTCAGCTCATTGCTCTAAGCGGTTTGCCTGATAGACACGAAAACTAATAGTTTTTTATTCATAAAAATCGATCGCGTAATTTTGACACAGGTCGGAGTTTGTGTCATATCTCCGTGGTCTTTATCCCCATTCCTTTCAAACCACAAAAAGGCACTCCTACGATGGTTGCTCCATCTACATAGCAATTTTCAACTGATTCCTCAAAGGAGTTTACCCTGTAGGCGTGACAGACCTTCGGCCTTATTTTACGCAAATAATCGGTCATAACTCCGTGAATGTTCATCGGATTACTACCAACGTTGGCACTGAGATCCGCCTTAATGAGCCCTTTAAGTGTGCCAAATTTCAGCCCGCTCCGGGCACGCATTCGTGTTTTATGGCGGATTTTGCGAAGTGTGCGAAATGAAGAAAAAAACGAAGAAATTAAAACGAAATTTGGTTCGCTCGTATCTCGGAAATGGCTGGAGCGATTTTCTTCAAATTTGGTGTGTAGACTCCCCTTACTGGGCGGCACGTCTCTAGCAAATTTGGTTCCAATCGGATAAGGGATCATAGAGCTACGTAGGTGTGAAAATTGCGTTTTCTTTCTTCCTGTTAATATACTCACGGGTGGCACGCCGGCTTCCTGGGCCGCACGACACACTACCGTGTGTCTTGATTACCAGTTCTGTAGGTGTTCTTACAAATGCACAGTTAACCACTGCACACTAGTTACAATGCCTTAGTTACTTAACAAGCCATATTATCTGAAATGATGTACCCACTATACTGTTTGCTGAGGCAGCAGTTTCACCTCAAATGATGTTGTCTTTGTCTCAGAAATTCAGTTTACAGCACAACTCAGCATCTGTCTTATCAGGAGCTTCGGACTTCGTGAGCTCCCGGTCTCCGTCCCTATCCTTTAATAGTAAGATCAGATGGGTTGCACTGAATTGATCTGCCAGATTGAAACTTCACAAAATGTAGTATCTACGGTCTGTACATTCCACTCCTTGTCCTTTCTCACAATGATTGTCACGAGTAACAATTTATGCTCACAACAAAGCCATGGAGAGTGGAAATTTGATTGAAATTATACTTGCTAGAATCCGAGAATCATGGCCATCGTCTTAAATTTCGTCAGAAGCATTTGTGGTTTCCTTTTCCTACTTCTTTTCTTTAAAATACACGAAACAACTTCACTGCAAAGACTGAATACGCCGGAGTATACGCCATGCGCATGGCATAGTAGCCCCATTCAAAATGGCGGCCGAAAAGTGGGCGTGGTTTTGGAAAGAGTCTATTCACTCGGTGTAACAGTGATTTTCAGTGAAGCCCTGCAGCCCTGCAGCCCTGCATACAAGCAACAAACACATACCGGCTGAACTCACCATTTACGTTTACTCCAGCGCAAACTGTTCCAGGCGGAATCTCTCCTCTTCTCGATGGCAGCGCAAAATCCACCATGGCCGTCACAGTCTTCTAAGTTGATAGCTAGTACAGCAAGCCAATGGTAGCTAGCTATGTAGGTCAAAATATACGAGGGTGTTATCATCAATCACTTGTCTTAACTCGTGACCTACGAAGTTTTGACCTTTTCGAAAACGTGGGCTCCGCCAATCATGCATAGCTACTAGCTAATAGATTACATTTGTATAAGAGCCTGAGAGGAGAGTATATTATACCAGCACTGATTTCTTACCTTGTGACCATGCACTGTCACATAATGCAGACATGCCAACTCTCAGTCACGCATTAGGTGTGAGTCTCACTCTTTTGCTAGTAATCTCACGCTCTCACGCCTAACCCTCTGTTTCTCGCTCTATTAGCTTAGTTCTCACGCATTTGTCACGCCTGATCTGCTTCATCATTAGCCCTGTGCTTAAAATTGGACAGCCCTGCACTTATTTTTGTACTTTGAGCATGCAGCGACCTTTTTTTTTTTTTTTTGGTCTTCACTACCAAAAATCCTGGAGCTGCACTGGAGTCTGGTCCACATTGCTGGTAGTATTTGAGGTCTCACTCCTAAAATTGTTCAGAGGTTGGCATCTCTGATAATGAAACCATGACTCACCCACCAAACTTTATCAGTAGTGGGAAAAGGTTAGCTAAGTAAATTAGAGATGCTGAGACACTCTATAGTTGAGCAACCAATCAGTCTAGTGCTTGCTGAAGTGGCTAATGCTTGTCACATAACAAAGATAACTATAAGATCATTGTTTGAGCAGGTTGCTTGTATCTGCTCATACAGAGTAATAATTGTAGAGTTTCTCAGATTGGATCACCTGAGCTGAGCTTTGTGATTTAATTAGTGTGAGCCATGCTGGTGGGGGCTCCTGTACCAGTGGTGGATCCAGGATGGGGCATTTGGGGCAAATGCCTCCTTGTGAGTAGTCATAGCATCTTTTGATTAAAATACTAAACTTGTATAACTCATGAAAATATATATGTGACCGGATCTTGGAAAACCTACCTTTTGGACACAAGCAAACTTTTTGGGAAAACTCAAATGAAAATTTCAACAATTTTTTTATAATTCATTTTTTGCACATTTGGATGAAACAACTATTAAACCTTCTTGCTGTGAAGTTTCACACCCATAGCTTCTTTTCCCTAGGAGATATGGATGATTATATCAGATCATGTAGTAATTTCACATGCGTGGGATAACAATTAACTTACAAATTGGGTGATTTGTTCAGCTGCTGGAATGGCTAAAACTTAGTCTTAGACAATGATAAATGGTATTTAATTGCAGAAAAGTACCAAGAATGCTTCATTAATCTATCAGAAATGTCTTTTAAAGTATTTTAGATGGTAAGAATGGAATTATTGGTAAACAAAGTGATTTGTCACCATTTTTCACCCCTTAATCACTCACAGAACTCAATACATTACCATAAAAGTTAGCTTGTAATGTACAGGACAGAAAATTGTTCATATCTCAGGAATGCTTAAAGATATTAAGCTGAAATTTTAACACAAGATAGATGAGCACCCAGTACCTCATTTAAGCTATAAAACAGAAAATTGACCAATGTGCCAAAAAGGTAGGTTTTCCAAGATCAGGTCACATATGTACATTTTACTAGCATTCAAATTCACCTAAAACTAAAGCAAATCAGTGTCACCCAGCACCTTTGTGCATACTAACTACAGTGCCTCTAAAAACAATTATCGTATTGCTGCTTTTAAGACATTGTCAATCATCTGCAAAGGCCAAAATGGCAAAATCAGCACTGACTGAGACACTACTAAGAGCACTGTGAATTCAAATGGGTAAAACGACCCAAAATTTTGGGTTGTTTTACCTGCAATTCAAATGACGGACTTAATAAAACACATTAATCTATCTATGACATATATTTCACAATAATCTTTAAGTACTGCATCTTAATACTTTCTCATCTTACAGAGTTTTCAAATTGTATAAAAAACACTGATATTATATGTTCTCCATGTTCACATTAGATTGTGGGATGCAACACAAATGTTATAACAGCCAGTGTACTGTAAATTTAACCATGTAGCTGGTTGTCTAAACATTACTATTGCTGACTTGACAATACACACTAGGCTTGAGCCTATTATGCTCCAAAATTTACCTATTATGCTTTTTGGCATTTCCCCAAATTTATACCTATTATGCTTATTTTTATGCTTTTAGTTGAGCATTATGCCTTTTGTTTTTATGTAGAGAACAGCTACTGAACGTGAATCTTACAGTGACAGATGGATTGGTGATCTCAATGTGAATAAATATAATGAACCACAACATAGTTCATTTACAATAATATTAATCATGTTTCTTTACAATGTCAGAATTTCCTTGTAGTTAGTATAATACGCTTAAAAGTGATACAGCTGAGGCTGAGGAGTTCCTATCTTCATTAATAACCTCATTGCAGTCCTGGTCCGTGGAAGCTACTACTCCACAATCTTGGTCTTCGCTAACATTATCGTCATCACCACTTCTATACTTTGAGTCAGACGTATCAGACAGTATGCATGCTTCTACTGAACATGCCTCGCCGTACGGCACGTGGCTGCAGGCATTAACTTTACTAATATTTTGATCCCACAATCAGTAACTTTCTCTCAGTCACGTGCCTAGAAGATTGGTCCTACATTCAGTAAACAGTAGTGAATCGTTTCTATTTGTTGTCAGAATAACTTTCTACATCTGAACAGGTTAGCCACCAACTTCATGATTGTTGTAATTTCTACTTATTGTGGCGAAAATTCCCCCATTATGCTCCAATTATGCTCCATTATGCTAGCATTATGCTTTATGCTTTTCCTTCCCTATTATGCCAAAAATTGTGCCGGCATAATCGGCGCAAGCCTAACACACACTGAAATTACACTTATTTCAACATCCTAAGTGAACAGTTATATTGACATTCTTAGTTATTTTGCACTGTGAAAAAAGAGGAATATAAGATGGTATATCTAATGGCTTAAACTATACAAATAATCTCAGTATAGTCTTGCATTATACTAACTATCTTATAGTTTAGTATAAACCCCATCTTATATTATGGGAAACAGATTATACTTTAGTTTAATACACATTCTTTGTATGGCTTTGTTTACTTAACTAAATGTGATAACTTTTTAGCTTCACCATCAGATCTCATTATTTTTAGCTTCACCATCTCATATGACTTAAGATTTTTTTTACTGTACCAAACAAAGTCATGATGATTTTACAATAAGTAGCTACACTTCTGTTAATCACTATAGCTAGCTAACTAGCTTCAGTTTGTTGTGATAAATTCATACGCACACATTTTCATATAGCAAAGCATTTTATACCAGAAAAATTAATTATTCAATCTAAGAGTCATACAAACCTAGATTTTCTTGCACAGTTAGCACACCTGCAAAAGTTCGTAGTAATGCTTGTTTAAAATTTAAAGGGTCAGTGGTGTGCGCATGCGTATTAGATGCAATTAAGTCGCCATCTTTGTCGCTATTGTTGTATCAGAGGTTGTAAATGTGAGTGATATGACGGTGTATCTCGCGGAGAGAGTGTGCGCGATCGGCGCCATCGTCCAATGAGCCACGATGATAGTTATGGACCACAACTGTACATCCCTGCTGGCTGTAGCCAGTGGTGAAGTGGCACGGCCAAGTGGACAATTCCTTCGATGGCAGCAATCAAAAACAGCTCTAGATGAGTAAGTATTAGACTAAAATGATAGCTTGTACGATTGGTTTAGCCGTATTAAATTGTTTATTGTGTATTGTATGACAATGGCCTGTAAATGATTCAACTTTGGTGTTGCTGTGTACGTATTACATGTTTTATATCCTGTTATCTCAGCTTATGGCGGATGACGAGTGGACACAGTTCATCAGCCATCAGCAGTAAGAGTATGCATGGTCTGCTCTTATGATTTTGTATATTATCTCTTCAGTGGTACAGTTTCTTGTCGAACCTCTTAGTTCTACAGGCTGTCAGTGTACAACATCTGCAGTGTTAGTTTCCTTCACTTCCTTTAAAGAATCTGGTGGCGACCACATGTGGACAGTTTTGTTCTTTTTTCATGGAGTTGTTCAACGTCATCTTCTAATTATACTTACAGCTGTAAGTGCATTAAGCCTGATTGTGTTTTTATTCATTTTCTTTTTAATAGGGTAGGAATTACAGACTTGGTCTCAGTTCTAGGAAATTCTTCTTATTGTTAACATCTGTAAGTAAGTATACTGAGAGTGTCCAGTATACAATTTATATTTACCTTCATTTAGGTTTGTGGAAACTGGTCTCATTTCTTCTGGGAACCGGTCTCATTTCTTCATACTTTTTATCAACAGCTGACGGCTGCTACCTCGTCTGGCACTGTAAATGAGTTGAGTGCTTTCAAGAACCTGTTCCATCTTGTTTGTCCTTATTTCACTGACCATGCTCGTATTGCTAACAAAAGTAAGTTCACTGAGAGTATGCAAATTATATTATATTTAGTCTAGTTTCAGTTGTACTTAGTGATTACAAGATTCTTGGACTTGGTTATCAGTGTATCAGATGCTTCTTGTGAGCTTACATAACACGTTAGCCCAACAAAGTCACATACTAAGTGGCTATTTTATGTCTGGTTAGACTCACTGATAACAACTGTAAGTACACCAAATAATCCAGAATATGAATTATGTTTGCCTCCATTTAGGGTTGTGAGACCTGGTCTTATCAGACTTGTCTTAGTTGTACATGGATTGTCGGTCCCAGACTCGGCCTCAGTTTTAAAAGATTGTTACAAACTGTATACGTAAGTACAATGATTGTTCAGTATACGCATTATATTTACCATCGTTAATAGAGTTGTGGGACCTTGCCGCCATTCTACATGGTAATACTAGGTTTCCAGACAAGGTCTCGGTTTTATGAGATTCTTATTGTTACAAACTGTAAGTCCAACGATTGTCCAGAATACACATTATATTTACCATCTTTGTATTAGAGCTGTGGGACAGTTCTACCAAGCCAACTAACATATTGTCACAGAGTTCTACATAGTGATGATAATACAGGTAATTTGTAATGGAACTTGTGAATTGTATTTACTGTCGTACCTGCTGCAGTTGGATAAAGACTGATAAATGACGAAATTGATTTGATACTGTCATGGCCGGCCAAGGAGACATTGATTTACTAGCTGTACCTATTGTGGTTTTAATATATTTACAGAATTTAATTCATTACAAATGTAATTATAGAAATTTAATTAAGGTAGCCACAGATTATAGGAAAGTGAAAAAGTACAGTAGTATAGTAGCCAATATATGGTTGAAATAGGCTTAGTATAGTCTGATAATACACTGCACTATACTAGTGATTTAATCTCTAATATATGACTGTCTTAAATGTATTCAATAAGCTTGTTATAGTAAAGTCCTAATCTATTAATATATGCTGTACTATTTCATTCCAATACTAACATAATAAGACTGTTATAGACCTTATTATTCTGAGCTTTTTTCACAGTGTTGACTGATCTAGTTTAAACGTCTGCCCTAGTTATAACCACTTTTAGATCATCGATGGTCATTTTAACTAAAATTTCTGCAGTTTAACTTTACCCATATAGGTTGAATTGACCCATTTAAATTTACTGTGAGGTGATTGTTTTGCTGCATCAGAAATGCAGCAAAATTAACAAGATAATCTGGCTCTCCTCAACCACTTACAACTTAGCCTATTTGTGCCCCTCCCCTTGCCAGCTCCTGGATCCGCCCCTGTGTACTGACCACTCTGTGGCTATCAGTGGTGATTCAATGCATGGTATTCCTTAGTCTAGGTCTCTGTACGTAGCTATGTTGTAGTAGTATATAGTTTGCCTTAATCTTTCATCACACTAGTCAGACCATATGGTCAGACTTGATATCTCTTATGAAACTGTAAGTACGTTAGTATATCTGTAGCAATGTAGTAAAAACTATCACAGAACTTCTAGAAAATAGGTGAATACATCCCAGAATTGCATTATGTATGCATGTCTGTCTTTACTAGAAGCATGCAGAGTCTTAAGGATCACTGCTTGTTAATTATTGAATGCTACTCAGTTTTGCATGCAGCAACAATATTGCACTAGAATTCCACAAATAAAAGTAAGAGTTTTATGGCACTGAGCAGGAGTCAAGAGATCCTTATAGGCAACAACCCTTGTGCACCTCACTTTTATTTGGATGACCTAAAAGATGAAAATGGACACACCATCTGTT
The DNA here is from genome assembly GCF_963678975.1 of Dysidea avara. NCBI lineage: Eukaryota > Metazoa > Porifera > Demospongiae > Dictyoceratida > Dysideidae > Dysidea > Dysidea avara. The sequence goes on from NC_089272.1 coordinate 33,277,423, forward strand.
GTATTGTTGCTGGTTAGCAAAGTTGACATCAATCCCAAGCCATAGGGGACGCAATAGATTGCAATAGTAAACTTGGAATAGTTGGTATAAACACGGAGAGACAATAATCCTTAATGAATTTTAAAATGTTAACAGAACTTCTCAAAGAATTATAAAGTTGCTGAGTATAAAAGAGATAATTATGGTTGCTTGTATTTCTAGCCCTATTGCTCTATGATGACTGCAAAAATATATGAAATTACACCAACTTCTAGTTAAAAAGCTTACAAAACATATATACAGTAATATAGTGGTAATGTATCAGTGATAGGGTTTAAATCATCAGTCATGTCCCAAAGTGAAATGATATGTAAATCACATTAATTGAAGCTAGTTCTGTGTAATGACAGACATCCTGACCAGCGACTGCCACAAGAAACTATTGTAGAAAGTATACATGCATGATGGCAAGAAAATTTCATGCTCTCTTCATGAAGCTAGTAGCTAGATCCAACATTTTACAGCTTTGTTCAGTACAGCTGCTAACTATCAAAACAGTTAAGCTGTAAAAATCATATATATTTCCATACAAAAATATTTATAAGGCAAATTTCTCACTCTCACAAATTTCACATGTACATATTAATCTAAACCAAAACAGCCAAGCTGTAAAAAAAAGAGTGCGACCCCCCAAAAGGCCAGGATGAAAAAAAGATGTGAAATCCAAGGTGGCAGCCAAGAAATGGCTGTGATGGTAAGTTAATGCGACCCCCAAAAAGGCCAGGATGAAAAAAGATGTGAAATCCAAGGTGGAGGCCAAGAAATGGCTGTGATGGTAGGTTAATGGCAAAAATTTTAATTACGACAATTCAGGTGAATTTGCATTGCCTCCTCCACTAGGATTCGGCACCAAATTCACTTGAATTGTCGTAATTAAAATTTTGCCATTAACCTACCATCTCAGCCATTTCTTGGCCGCCAACCTACCATCACAGCCATTTTTTGGCCGCCACCTTGGATTTCACTTTTTTTTTTTCATCCTGGCTTTTTTGGGGGCCGCACTCTTTTTACAGCTTGGCTGTTTTGGTTTAGATATCACTTCTTTTTGTATTGCAAGCCACAAAGCCGGCCATTAACTGGCTTTGGTGCTTCCTTCTAACTTGTTTTTTTTCTTTTCTGCAGGAATTGTGGAACAAAGGAAGACTGTTGTGTACAGTTTTTTTGTCTGATTAAAAATATTTGTATATTTAACAATAAAAGATAATCATACTGTAGGTAATAAGGTGACTTCTTATACATAACTGAACTGTAGCTGAAACTCCCATTGTTTGTAGCTGAACTCTTTTCAGAGTGACTTGTTTCTAGCTGAACTCTCTATATGGTGATTTGTTTCCAACACTTATTTCTACAGGGTGATTTATTTGTAGCTGATCCCTATAAGGTAACTTGTATATCTAGCTGATATCTCTACAGGGTGACTTGTTTGTAGCTGATCTCTCTACAGGGTGATTTGTTTGTAGCTGAACTCTCTACATGATGGTTTCTTTGCAGCTGAACTCTATACAAGGTAAATTCTTCTAGCTGATCTCTCTACAGGGTGACTTGTTTGTAGCTGAACTTTCAACGTGATGGTTTCTATGCAGCTGAATTCTCTACAAGGTAACTTCTTCTAGCTGATCTTTCTACAGGGTGACTTGTTTGTAGCTGAACTCTCTACATGATGGTTTCTTTGTAGCTGAATTCTCTACAAGGTAACTTCTTCTAGCTGATCTCTCTACAGGGTGACTTGTTTGTAGTCAAACTTTCTACATGATGGTATCTTTGTAGCTGAACTCTCTACAAGGTAACTTCTTTTAGCTGATCTTTCTACAGGGCGATTTATTTGTAGCTGAATTCTCTACAGGGTGATTTGTTTGCAGCTGAACTCTCTAAATGGTGTTTTCTTTGTAGCTGAACTCTCTACAAGGTGACTTCTTATAGCTGAACTATCTACACAGTGATCTTTTTGTAGCTGAGCTCTCTACAGGGTGATTTGTTTGTAGCTGAACTCTCTACAATATGATTTGTTTCTAGCTGATCTCTCTATAGGGTAACTTGTTTGTAGCTGAACTCTCTACAGGATGGTTTCTTTGTAGCTGATCTCTCTACAGGGTGACTTGTTTATTGCTGAACTCTCTACAAGGTGATTTGTTTGCAGCTGAACTCTGTACAGGGTGGTTTTTGTAGCTGAACTTTCTACAAGGTGATTTCTTCTAGCTGATCTCTCTACAGGGCGATTTATTTGTAGCTGAATTCTCTACAGGGTGATTTGTTTGCAGCTGAACTCTCTACATGATGGTTTCTTTGTAGCCAAACTCTATGCAGGGTGATGTAGTTGTAGCTGAACTCTCTACAGGGTGATTTGTTTGTAGCTGAACTCGTTACAGGATGGTTTCTTTGTAGCTGAATTCTCTGCTGCAAGGTGATTTCTTCTAGCTGATCTCTCTACTATGTAATTTCTTGTAGCTGATCTCTCTACTGGGTGACTTGTGTCTAGTTGTACACTCTACAAGGTGATTTGTTTGTAGCTGAATACTCTACAGGGTGATTTTTGTAGCCAAACTCTCTGCAGGGTGATTTGTTTGTAGCTGAACTCTCTACAGGATGTTTCTTTGTAGCTGATGTCGCTACAGGTGACTTGTTTCTAGCTGATCTCTCTACAGGATGGTTTCTTTGTAGCTGAACTCTATACAGGGTGATTTTGTTCTAGCTGAACTCTCTCTAGGGTAATCACTTCACAGCTGAACCCTCTACAAGGTGGCTTCTTCTATCTGATCTCTCTACAGTGTGATTTGTTTGTAGCTGAACTCTCTCTACAAGGTGACGTTTTCTAGCTGAGTTCTCTCTTATTTCTAGCTGATCTGTATGTACTGCCTGGCCTCCTGTCCCGGCATAAACGTCTAGGATTGCCACAGAATTTCTTGCTTTCCTTAATCCTTTTTATGTATTAGAGAATCAGTTTGATGTCTTAGTGTCCTAACTTAGCTACAACCACCGATCCCTCAAATCTCAGTCCTGACTGCCTTTTAAGGGTCAATTCTAGGATTGTCCCAAGTGTCTTTTGTCTCAAGACACATGGGATATCTTAGAATGTCTCAAGTTTCTTAGCTACAACCACCAATCCCTCAAATCCCAGTCCTGACTGTCTTTTAAGGGTTAATTCTCGGATTGTCCCAAGTGTCTTTTGTCCCAAGACACATGGGATATCTTAGAGTGTCTCAAGTTTCTTAGCTACAACCACCAATCCCTCAAATCCCAGTCCTGACTGTCTTTTAAGGGTTAATTCTAGGATTGTCCCAAGTGTCTTTTGTCCCGAGATACATGGGATATCTTAGCATGTCTCAAGTTTCTTAGTTACAACCACCAATCCCTCAAATCCCAGTGCTGACTGTCTTTTAAGGGTTAATTCTAGGATTGTCCCAAGACACATGGGATATCTTAGAATGTCTCAAATTTCTTAGCTACAACCACCCATCCCTCAAATCCCAGTTCTGACTGTCTTTTAAGGGTTAATTCTAGGGCTTAAACGAATAGTGGATTTTACTAGAAGCACAGAACTGGAAAGATGTGTACTACAAACCATGAATGGTGATCACTATGTGATTAGTATGCAGTCACACACATTTTTGTGCAATTATGGAGTAATTTTATACTTGTAACAGCCAAAATTGCACTGTGCAATTTTGCCTCATGCAATTTTGACTGCTACTCATACAATTATTCCCTAATTGCACTCAAATGTGTGCGATTACCTATACTAATAATATCGTACCTTATTATGCTTTGAAGTTCATAAAGGACAGTTGGTGACTATGAAGTGCAATTCACACCTCATCTGTATTTTAAATATGTACCTTTTCCGTTTGATCTCACCGATGCGAAGTTCTTTTGCAATACTGAATATTACTAACATGCTATATTTTGAGTTTAATTCAGTTTTCCTCATAATTATATTCACATGTTTTATTTCTTACAAAGAGGCTGCTTTAGAAATTTATTGGATAGTTTTCAATTCTAAAGATGATTATGATGTAAATTACAGATAGCTCTTCTGGCTTAAAAGTGCAAATTGTATGAAGGAGCAGTAGTGATGTTAGTTATAATTGTACTGAAAGTACAGGTAAACACTGTGGCTGAATTTTATGGTGAACTACAGTCTCATTAAATTTCCAAGTTTAACACTACCTGCACAAAAGATTGGTACTCTTCAATGAAACTGCTTCCACAGAAATTATTCACAACTACCGAATATTCGAATATTCTTTTTCAGTACATGTGATTGGGATATCAATAATCCTGTTATACAATATGCCTCCATAATACAATAGAGAACCTTTTTACTTACAGAGAGCTGTATGTGAGATCAATAATTTTTATGTACCGTATACCTGATGTATTATATTCCCTTTGAGATGAATATTCAACTACCCAAAATGATATTCAAATAATTGAATAGTTACCAAATATTCGAATAATAGAATATTCATTTGAGCCCTAGTTAATTCTAGCCGGTCCCAAGTGTCTTTATCCCCAAGACACATGGAATATCTTAGAATGTCTCAAGTTTTTTAGGTACAATCACCAATCCCTCAAATCCCAGCCTTGGCTGGCCTGGCCTTGAAAGGATAATTCTAGGATTGTCTGAAGTGTGTTTTTCCCAGAGAATATTTCATGCAGCTGCTTTAGCTGATGCAAATGTTTAGAATATTTACGTAATAAAGTTATTATCATTGGTTATTTTTTAAGCCATAAATGACCTCCCTGTATAAGTCGTATTAATTTGCCCCACACTGTTATTTGTACACTAGCAAAAACTATTGCTCTCATATCATTAAAGTTTCTAATTCGTTTAATCATACACTACAATAGTAGTGTATAGTAGGGACCAAAAAGGAGTAGGCGTGGTCCACGGAATAACATCATCCAAAAAACAGCTTCAATTTTCTCAGATGACAATGAGTCAGTATTGGTTAAGTAAAACTAAGTCCAAACAAGCTTTCAGATTGACCCAAAACGCTTTCAACAAGTTGCTACAGAATTTTAAAAATAAGTTATTTAATGGAATTTTCTAGTGACTGACTGACTGAGTAACTAACTGACTGATGCCTTCAGACAAGCGTAACTCGATAACGGCTAAGGCTATGAGCTTGATTTTTTCACTGTTCGACATCGCTTTGGCCCGACAGGTGCCTTTTGGCATACCGCAGTACATACAATGCATTCTTCATGGACTTACCAGTGTCCTCCTTTGTATCTTTGCCGACAGCGAAGTGTCGATTTGGCGATAGCACGTGATGGCTTTCCTTCATAACGGAAATTGTCCGCATTTGTCATAGTGGCTATTTTGATAGCAGAGGTGCTTTTCGAACAGTTCTTGATTCATACTGCTGTGTAACAGCCGACAACAAAGTGTAATGGATACTTCACTTTTCGGACGATAATTAGTAGCTGGGGCATGCAGTGCCATTTCTTTCTTTCAGTATGCATGGATTACAGGGGTGCTTTTCGAACAGTTCTTGATTCGAAATGCTGTGTAACGGGTTGAACATAGCTGACAACAAAGTGTAATGGATACTTCATTTTTGAGACGATAATTGATATAACTGGGGCACGCAGCTTCAGATGCAGTATGTGTGGGTTCACCATAATTATTTACAAAAATAGTTAACATACAAGTACACAAAAAATTTGGAATTTTCAACTAGAGTATAGGGACCATTGAACATCAAGTTGGAGTAGTTCATGATATTAAATCACAGTAAAACAATAAGAAGCGTTATATCTCTACTGTGCTCAAGATACCATAATGGAAATGCACAGTAGGGATATAACACTTCTTATATAGTTTTACTGTGATTTAATATCATGCACTACTCCAGCTTGTTTCAGTACTTTTTATCGATATGCTATGGTCCCTACTCTATTTGAAAATTCCAAATTTTTCTGTGTACTTGTCTCATTTATACATATACTAATAAATTCTAAATTTTGCAACTCTATTTTGCAATATGTCTGTAGTTTGTTGCACTCATTTTCTAGGGGATCGCCTGGCTGGGGATGACATCTTGTTAGTCTTTCTCTTCACTCCAGCTTTACTGTATAAATGCATTAATGGTATGAAATCTCAATGAAAAAAACACATGCATACTGTACTGCTAGAGAAGTGTACTTGTAAAAAAGCAGCATAAATATAAAAAATGTTTATGGTATGATTGCATCATAGACAATATACCCTAACAGGGATTAGTGAACTTAGCAATGTGTACTGACGTCACAGCGATCCTCGTTATGGGTGTACACGGACCCACACACAAATTTAAGCACCTTTTTGGTTGCTAACCGTCTGCTATTATAGCAAGGACAGTGTTCAGTCCATTCATCGCAGCTGCTACCTCATAAGTCGTTCGTACTATCATATTCTACTTACTCTTAAAAGATTCTCACATAAGTATTCTTACTTATGCTCACATGGAAAGCCATACGAATTATGTAAACTATGACATAATGCACAGGGTCCACCCACAAGCACACTTTTGTAGTTTTTTCTAAGCAACAAGTGATAATTATATGAAAGAGAATTGTTTCAGTGCAGGCATATAACTCCAAGAAGTGTAAATGTTACTTAATTTTTCAAAATTTCCTTGTTTTGGTAAAATATTTTAAGTGAAATGAAAATGAGTTCATAGTTTTCATTCCCCCCTAGTAGCAATTTATCAAACATGCTTGTGAACATGTGAATAACTTTGTTTAATGAGTGTAATTAACGCAATGATTAATTAAAATTGTACTCATGAAGTTGTTTTTAAGGATACCCAGTAAAGGTAGCATATTCCTGGTGACTATAGTGATAATACGCATGGCTACTGTACTGTATATGCAGGTACAGTAATTATAGGCATAGCTATTTGCATCTGCACTGATGGGATAAAGGAAGGTGTCAATTGGAAGACAACACAAGAACTGGGAAAAGAAACAACAGGCTTTATTGCAAAGACAGAGGTATTCTTTGGTAAACAGCATGCTCAGGGAGGATGCAATGACAATCCAACAAGCCATCAGTTTTTAAAGCATACTGGTGTCAATACGAATTCAGGAAAATGTGGCAACAGACCCACATGGAAACTACAGAAAGAGACCATTACTTCAAGATGCTGAAATCGATGAAACACCACTACCATGAAGAAAGCGTGGTAACCCATAGAAGCAATATTATTATTATTACTGCTATAATAATCGTACTGTATTATATATAATATCACAAAGTATATTACAATATAGGATACTACTTCATAATTTCTTTAATTCTGTACGAAGTCCTTCTTTTTCTTACTATTGACACATGACAAGTGTTTGTACTGTTTCATCTATTTGTGTATATCCATGGATAGATAGCCACATGCCTATGATGGCAGTTAATAACTTGGCCTTCTTCTCATCATTTTGTATGCTATTGCTTACAACATTCCAGTAAAACAAAACATTAACATCACTCTTTACAACTCCCAGTATTTCTCTCCCGGATGACTGTACAGTGGCATTTACTCCCTGTTCAAGATGAGTTCTTAATCTCTAAATAGCGAAAAAGTTTATATAGTCCACCTTGTCAATAATCTTAACCCACTGGGATCCATAAAAGATGTCACTGGATGCGAAGAGTCTTTGTTGTTTGGTTTCATTTTATTCAAGCAACCCACAAACGTTGCGTACTTCTCCCCATGGTGCTTCAAAAAATTTTGGTACAGTTTCTTTGACACATATCCACAAGCATACCTCAGTACATTCTCTTCGCCCACTGTTAACTTGGTGGGTGTTTCAGCTGGTTATTCCACGTGTGTCTTGAACCATAGATCTATGCTTGAACATAGATGTCAGTATTTCTTCAAAAATTTGCTGCTTCATTAGCTGCATCACTAATGGTTCTGTCATGATATCAGGACAGCTTAGTGCCTTGCACTATTCCTTCCGAATACTTTGGCAATTTGTTGGCCCATAGCTACATCTGCAAATTCTATCCATATCATTTCTCTAAGTTGTGCTGATGTTGTTGGCTTACAGTACTTACGTGTAGCACTGACTGCATTGTAGATATTAGGGCTTCGGAGAAAGACTTAAAGCATTCCTGACTGCATGTCTTCTTTCTTTAAGACGTGAACAAATCCAGGACGTATTCCTTAATTCTGTCAGTCCTATAGCTGTCTCCACAGCTAATTCACCCTTCTCGAGTGAACTGCGCACCTGACTGGTTAGCTCCCTCTACAGTACTCGCAATGTCTCTTCTACGTTCATAGTACTCGAGCTCTTAATATGGTTACTATCGTTACATCATGTTTTTACTTTAGCGCACTACGTAATACTTCCATGTGATCGTAGTCAAATGGTTGTTAAGTGTGTCACTAATCCCTGTTAGGATATATTATCTATGGTACAATGCATTCTTCATGGACTTACCAGTGTCCTCCTTTGTGTCCCATTCATCTTTGCTGACAGCAAAAAGTGTCGATTTAGTTCTAATTCAGTTGTCCAGCACGTGCTGTCTTTGTGCTGGGGGTGGTAGGCATGGGCAGTCCATCCAGCCCAGGAAAAAATATGGTAGCACACAATGGCTTCCCTTCGTAATGGAAATCATCTGTATTTTTCATAGTGGCTATTTTATTAGCAGAGGTGCTTTTCGAATGGTTCTTGGTTCATACTGCTGTGTAATGGGTTGAACATAGCCAACAACGAAATGTAGTGGATACTTCACTTTTCATCCAGATGATAATCAATATAACTGGGGCGCATGGCACCATTTCTTTTGGTATGCGTGAAATGTTCCATGATTTCTTCCAACAGAGCCACTTTACTAGAAGGAGCCACTACTAATTTGAAGACATCGATTGAGTTGGCTTCTAAAAAAAGGAGCTTCAGATTTGTTTAACTGTCCTTCCATTGCAGGAGCACAATTTCTCCCTTCACAAAACTGCTTTCCACGATGCTGTTGCTCTCAGATATGGATGGGATCCAGCCAGGCTCCCTCAACGTTGTGCCTGTGGAACTAAGTTCACTGTTGAACATTCTTTTACATGTCCCAAGGGTGGCTTTCCATCAATTCGTCACAACAAGATCTGTGATATGACAGCTAGTTTACTGACTGAGGTCTGTCATGAGGTTGCAGTTGAACCCCATTTACAACCAGTCACAGGTGAGCAGTTCATCCTTGCTTCTTCAAACACTGAAGATGGCGCTCACCTAGACATATCAGCTAATGGATTTTGGGGAGGTCGTTGTGAGAAGACCTACATTGATGTAAAAGTTTTTACCCACATGCACCAAGTAATCGTACCACAAATCCCAGGGCCATTTACAGAAAACATGAATTATGTAAGAAGCGATCGTATGAAGCTCGCATACGTGAAGTTGAATAGAGTTCCTTTACTCCATTAATTTTCTCAGTCACAGAGGGTATGGCTAATGAAGCAACAGTTCTTTACAAGTGCCTTGCCTCCCTGCTATCTTATAAATGGGACTCGAATTATGTAGCTGTAATGGGATGGGTACAATGCTGCTTCGTCTTTTTCACTCCTAAGATCAGCAATAAAATGTTTGAGGGGATGTAGATCATCTAAGGGCAGATTTGGTCACTCTTTAGAAACAGCACCGGTTGATCTCATCCAGATAGAGACCAGACTGCATTCACTTATGCAGTAACTGTTACTGTTTTTGTACATTTAATTCATTTGTTTTATGCTAAGTCTTGATGTTTATAAAACAAAAAAAATCTTTCGGTATGCGGGGATTGTAGAGGTGCATTTCGAACAGTTCTTTATTTGAAATGCTGTGTAACGGGTTGAACATAACTGACAATGAAGCATAAGGGATACTTCACTTTGCAGATGATAATTAACATAGCTGTGGCATGCGGCACCATTTCAGATGCGGTGTGCGTGGGTTCACCTGCCAGTCATAATAATTATTTACAAAGAAAGTCAACAAACAAGTACACAAAAAAATTTGGAAACAGTAGGGACCATAGCACATTGATAAAAAGTACTGAAACTAGTCCATGATATTAAATCACAGTAAAATAATAAAAAGTGTTATATCCCTACTGTGCATTTCCATTATGGTATCTTGAGCACAGTAGGGATATAACACTTCTTATTGTTTTACTGTGATTTAATATCATGAACTACTCCAACTTGATGTGCTATAGTCCCTATACTCTAGTTGAAAATTCCAATTTTTTTGTGTACTTGTATAATATCATCCCAAGTGTCTTGGGACAAATAGACAGTTGAGAATATCTTGAAGTTCTTTCAACATTGACTGTTAGATGAGGAGGGGGTACTGGAGCTTGGACATCACTTGGGAATGTGCCAATATTCTTGGAAGTGTTTTGGGACAAATACATACTTTTGAATATCCCAAAGGTCAGTTAGCATTCTGGGGGAGAGGGGACTGGAGCTATACTTTTGGGATACATGTATATTCGAAGTCTGTCAGGAAAAATAGACACTTGTGAATATCCCAAAGGTCTCTTAGCATTCTATAGGACTGTTAGGACTGGGATTTGGGGGGGGGGGGGGGGGGGGGGGGGTAAGGGAGGTAGGACAGCTTAGACATTTGGGATATAATCTGAAGTGTCTTGGGACAAATAGACACTTCTGAATATCCCAAAGATTTCTTAGCATTCTATATAATTATAAGGACTGTTAGGACTGGGATTTGGGGGAGGGAAGGAAGATAGGATAGCTTAGACATTTGGGTTATATCTGAAGTGTCTTGGGACAAATAGACACTTCTGAATATCCCAAAGATTTCTTAGCATTGTATAAGGACTGTTAGGACTGGGATTTGGGGGGGGGGGGGGAGGAGGACTGGAGGTAGGACAGCTTAGCCATTAGGGATATATTCAAAGTATCTTGGGACAAATACACACTTGTGAATATCCCAAAGGTCTCTTAGCATTCTATAAGGACTGTTAGGACTGGGATTTTGGGGGAGGGGGAGGACTGGAAGTAGGACAGCTTAGACATTTGGGATATACCTAAAATGTCTTGGGACAAATAGACACTTGTGAATATCCCAAAGGTCTCTTAGCATTCTATAAGGACTGTTAGGACTGGGATTTTTGGGGAGGGGGAGGACCGGAGGTTCATTTGGGATATATTCAAAGTGTCTTGGGACAAATAGACACTTGGGAATACCTTAAAGGTCTCTCAAAACTGTTAGGACTGGGATTTGAGGGAGGGTATGAGCTGCTGTCATATGGTTGAGGACAGTTGGATGAAAAGACATTCTATGGCAATCCTGGACCATCCTGGTTGTATTCAAGTGAGAGTTAGTCTGACATGTAACATCAGTTAACAAATAAATTTTGAAGATTTTTTACATTGGAAACCCTATCCGTTGTCTCGAATAGTGGCCTATCTTGTAAGAAACCAAATAGCATCCTAGGCAAAAAGCCATCTACACCTTTATTTCTTTGAAATAACTTGATCCCAGGCTACTGGGTCTTGGTGAAAATTGCTTGAATGCATACGGTAATACTACTTCGCTGGCGGATGAACTAGAATGCATGTAGTATTACCCTGAAACCTGCCCATCATTGACCAACCACATTGCAGCAATTTGAATTCAACAGTGTCTCTTCGATCCTTTTAATACGAAGACTGCAAGCAATGAGCACAAAATGAAATTATTACAGAAGTGCATAATCATGATAGTTTTGGCAGTGTGCTTCATGCTTTAGCAGCCATTATGCCTGAAGTATTGAATAAATCTGTGTACTCATGAAACCTGTAGTATATATACAGTATTTAGCTGTTATAACAACCACCGTAAATGGTGAAAGTTTTGAAAGTTCACGGTTAAGGCTTACTGAGACTATTCGTGGTGAAAGGTTCACGGTAGAGCTTAAACATAGCTATATAGTACACAGTAAATTATTGATTTAGTGGGGAAATTTTAGCGGTTTGCTTTGAAACTGCGAAAAATGCGAAACTTTTTCCCAGTGAAACTTTCCCCGTTTACGGTGTAGCCAGGTATTAATTTGTTGAAAACCTTGATAATAAGGCCACTTTGTTTATGGCTGGATTTCATTAATAAGGCTATTTCACTAATAGGGCCACTTATTGTGGGTCCCAAAGGTGGCCCTATTAATGAAGTTTCACTATAAGCCCTTTTTGTATGTCATGTGGAATTCTCGCAGATCCAGTAACCTGTAGCAGATATCGTAACTCCATGAAATTATGTTTTGTATTTCCTATGTCCATTCCATCCGGGATTATTACTTTACACACATCACCAGGGCGTTTATGATGAGTAAAGAATTCCAATAAACAAGTGATTATTTTGGATCAGGTGGAACATAGATATGACTCGGCAGGGAGCAACAGGATGATACGAGGCAGTCATACGTGACACACAACATTAATTTTGATGTTTCTTAATGTTCTTGTCGACTCACCTACCGTATTAAGCTAGATTTTAAATCAGTCACATGAAAAATGTGCATTAGCACTATAGTGGGAGAGTAACCTACTCTAGCATAACCAGTACTGGTACAAATGTGTAGTATAATGCAATCTATACACATTGATTTTAATGTTTTGATAGTCGTAAGCTACTGTGGATATAGTTTTAATAAGCAGCATCAGATGGATCTCCTTACAACACTTGTTTGCAATGAAAGTTGAGTTGAAGGGTTAACTAGCGTTTTACTGAAACACTTCATGCTACTTGTAAAAGGCTAAACAGTGGATCCTCACTAGTACAAACATGGTTGTTGCATTGGAGTATTTTGCAGACAAAATTTTGTATGTTCTGTTAAATTAAGTGAACTGGTCTCCATATATAATCAGTGGATTCACTAATCTGAACAAATTCACTAATCTGTACAGACTTTTGATCCACTGCTTGAATGGAATACGCTTCTACCACTATCAACTTGATCGAAACATCCTCAGTTACCATTATTTGTATTTATTACACATCTGTTCCAGCAGTAGGGACTTTGTCAATGATCCTTCCACACTATGGAACACTGTTACTATTTTACAATTTTGAGAGTGGTTTTGTCTTGTCTCATAGGGGAACCCTGCTACACACGCACACACACACACGTAATCTATAAATATTACTACCAAAGGATACCACCTTTGTACAGGCTAAGCAACAAATTTCTGTTCCACTATTAAAGAAACTTCTCAGTGGTATTATAATGGCATGTTACACAAGTATTTAATTTTTGTTTTGAGTTGCTATGTCAGAATTCTTTAGTGTTTGACTATCTCTTCTGTCCGGGGGCCAACAACACTCCATCGTTTAACTCCAGCTGCTCCTCAGATTAGATCACACTCGTACCAGCATGAGACATTGTCACTCTATCCTAACCAAGAAGGCACAGCGGTAATAGAGAACAGTGAGGGGAACCTTACTATATAGCACCCAGCTCAATTATATTTTTGCATCAATGGCTATTTTCTGTACCAGCCAGCTATGTAACAGTACTGTTTAACCACTTAACCAACTTGTACACCTTTTGGTAAAGAAATATGCATATTCTTCATAAAATGATCCTTAACTTGATGGTGGCAGCTCCTATAAACTTGCAACAAGTTTCATTTACTTCACAATTAAAATTTCAGTATCTGACTTGATGTTACTAAACCCACAATCAAAGCTGACCAACCATGTAGCAAGAATTTTGAGTGTGAGTTACTGCTATTCATAACAAATAAGCCTCTTAGTTACAGCATTCATCTCAATTTCAGTAGCCCAGAGAGCAGACTTTCAATTAAAGTAGCTAAAAGACATTCATTCAAAAGCATTTTTTATATGAGAAACAGAACACCCACCACTTGCAGTTGTTTGATAAATGCTCCGCTGGAACCATTGGTTGATCACAATGTGGCATTGTTTTGCAACACAGTTTTTATTCTCTTTATGAAACACGATTTATAATTTTGGAAGGGAGAAAAGGGTCTGTGTCCAGCTCAAATCACACACTTGTCTTGATACCATTCAGATTATTGGTAGTGTTATTTTATGTACCTATCTATGTAACTCCCGACCTACAGGGTATTTTAGTATATAGCAAATCTCCTTGTAATAAAAAAAGTGTCATGCTGTGTGAAGGATTGTAGGCTGCATGCAAAGCAATGTATTAAGTTGTAAGGCATTTTTGTCTTTTGCAGTCAGTATTAGTAAGCACAAATGTGACCGGGCCTGCGAAAACAGGGCATGTGGGCACAAACTACACCCCATCACTCTACTGGTGATATCTTAGTACTGGAAAAGTATATTTCCATTCTGTAACTTTCATCATGATGCCAATTAAATGCTTACTATGAACTGAAAATTGCAATGCCATAGCATAATGGTACAAAAAGGTATGAGTGATGAAAGTGTGAAAAAGTAGGCAAAAATCATGTGCCCACATGCCCTATTATCGCAGGCCCAGTCACAAATGTACTGTGTTATTAGTATAGTGTCTATGACTGAAGCAGTGCATGACCACCATTTTATACTACTGTAACAAACTCACTGGTGGATGTGCCTTTTGTAGTTCTGAGTATGTCTTCCTTCTGTGTTTTGCCACTCCTTTTATCTTCAAATAAATGGTCATCTTTATGCCAGACAACCATACCAAGGCATTTCTGTATTGACACTTTCCTGTATTTAGATGCCACAAAAGTATTTGAGGTGCTTAATGGACTGTAGTATTGGGTAGCAGCAAAGTTGCACTTTTAAAAATTGCCACACTACCTCAGAACATGCTACAGAATCTAGATCCATAGAAAAACAAAGTGTTGTGCCATACCCACTAGATTGATCTTCTGCATAGCTGAGTGGGAAGATTCAGGGCCGCCCAGAGAAATTAAGGGGCCCAGGGCAAAGAGTTAAAGTGGGGCCCTTGACCCAAGTTGTAAGGTGAAGACCAAAAAAAAAAAAAAAAAAAGGTCACAACCTGCTGGCAATGACAATAACTACCCATCACCAACCATATCTCCTTATCTATGAGCTTGCTACACTGCTCCTCTGAAGAATACTGTGACTGCTCTATTAGAGTATTTAGATCTGACTGCTCTATTAGAGTATATCAATCTTTTAAACAGGTATTCAGGGGGCCCTTCATGGGGCCTCCTGGGGCCCCTTTCAGGCTGGGGCCTGGGGCAAAATGCCCCAGTTGCCCCCCCCCCCCCCCCCTGTGGGCGGCCCTGGGAAGATTGAGATACTCTATCTAATAAAAGTAGTCACAGCCACATGTGCAATTCATAACTATCCTCTAACAAAAGAAGTTAACAAACTATAGTGCAATAAAATATTAATTTATATACAATATCAAAACCAATGACCATAACACAGAAACAATTGATTTATGAACTACAGCCATACAAATAGGGCAAAGCATGGATGTTAAATCCTCAATTGGTGTATGGGAGACCCTGGAGATGGGCTTGAGACTGATAGGTGCATTAACCAAAGAAACATGATGCATTTACAGTTTTCATTTGTACTTTATGAATCACAAACAAACTAATCTAAGCTGCTTTGAAGTCTACTAATGATTAAATCAGTTATGATTCACAGGTAAGTGGAGTATTTGGTAATTAGTTTTATCAAAAAGGAGTCTTGTATTACTGCATAATTGTAACGTAACCACTAAAATTAATATGACTGTCCCCTGCCCAATGTCTGGTCACAAGAGACTCACTACCAGAGCTTTCAGCTTCTTCACCTCGCTTAATGAGCAGCAACCATATCAGAAGATATTAAGCAACTTGGACCAACTAGCATAGTGAGGACTTGGCGCTCTTTATTTAGAAATATTCCACCAGCCAATACATAACAACCCTGATAACGACATTAAACTACGTTATATGCTCTCGTACCTGTTTGTGCAATCTTCGAATACTTTGGTTGAGTTTATGGTTGCCTACACCATAGATAATAGACACTATGCCTACACCTCACACATGTTTGTACTCCTGGATTATTTTTACGGGCGCTTAAAGTGATACTTTAAAATTCGTGATTTAAATATTTGCAAGAATTTGATACCTCGATTCTGCATCGATGTTTGGAGATCAATGCAAAATTATCGATGTTTTTAGATCGATGTTGTAACATCGACTACAAAACATCGATCAGATCAATTTAAAAACATCGATGCTGTAACTTTGATTACAAAACATCGATCACATCGAGTAAAAAACATCGATGTGACAGTTTTTATCGAATTCAAAATATCGATGTTAAATAAAACTTTTACCTGATTTTTGTCGCATTTGGCGTTCCATAAATTAACTATTTGCATACAAGACTACAAATATATTAGACAATAAAATGTCATGTCTATAAATAGCTTCTGACAGACTACCCCCTGCTCTAAAATGCCTACTATATGGAGCACATCCCTTTTTCAAGCTACTGTTATTATTTGTATGTTGCAGTGGAAGTGGAACTTCTCCATTTACATTCTATCATATGAATAACTTCTCTGTGTTATGAACTGTACGCATATTTTGCCCCATACACGTATGGGCTACCCCATACGCGTATGGGGCAGATCACTAGTCCCATACGCATATGGGACGCCCATACGCGTATGGGACAGCCGGCTCTCCCCTCAGAGTCTATTTTAGCTACCTGGGCTTGATGGACTGCCATCCCCAGCTCGCCCCAACCGCATATGATTTAAAGATGCCATGATGGCACGTGTATACATATAGAGCGTATTCACGAAGAAATTACAAACGAGGCGCTTAAAATACGTGTGGTAAAAGCAATAGAAAAATATCACGTTTTCATTCGTTCCTCCTGACCTGGTACACGAACGGCCAATTCGTGGCTATGTAGTAATCACCTACAGGTGGGTAATAACATACTAGATGCACAACCTCTTAGCTAGTCTACTTTCTGATATCGTAATAGAACGCCCCATCTGTTTTCCTACGCGTCTAGGACATGGCGCGTTCTCTGGTGAAAATTTCAGAAAGTAGACCAACTACGCCAATGTGCTTCTAGTACATCATTAACCATTAATATACTACTACCATACTGCCATGAATTGGTTTTCTATCTGCATTTAGTGTCAACAAAACACAGGCCAAAACTAAGCAAGTTTTACCTCGCGTTTTTCCACCACCACGAATACACCGAACAACTTCCTAGTGGCTGTACAGTAGTCGCCTATCAATGGAGAATTAGGAACCAGAAGTACAAGAGCGTAGTTAGTATAGTTTCTGAAATAATGGCCATGAAGTGTGCCATGTCCCTACACAAGACGAAACATTCTGCTGCGAAACCAGGAAGTAGACTAGCTACGAGGTCATGCTTCTAGTATGTTATTACACATTCACAGGTGGTTACCTTATAGTCGCGAATTGGCTGCTCCTGTTCCAGGTATGGTAGAAAGAAGGAAAACGCAATTTTTTTGTATTGCACCATTGGGCTTCTATCCACACGTCTTAAATAAACGCCGCACTTGTTTCAAATAAACGCCATGTTTGTGACGTCACGTGAATACGCTCTATAGCTAATGACCCTGCCCAGGCCAATCAGAGGTGATTCTGAGGTTTCCAGACTGAATTGAAATAATATTATGGTTGTAAAAAAATCGATGTGCCTCAATCGATGTACATGATGCAAACTCAGTGGCAGATCTGGGATTTTTGAAAGGATTTTCTTACCGAAAATAATGGAAATAAATATAACAAAAGTTCTAAGGAAACCGAGGAGGAAACCCAGAAAATTTTGATATAGATAGTTTTGAGGTTCCAGAAGATTTTAAGCTACCTTAATGCACCTATCAAAGTTTTTCCCAACCTACCCCCATGCGGGCAAACAAGGGGCCTAACGAAGAGATTAGACTAAAAGTTTGGCCCCGGGGGGCGGGGCTTTAGACTATGCTGCTTATTTTAACCATATAATTGAAAAAAGCTTACTTTTGTAAAGATATCTTGCTTTCCGTGTATAGCTATGTATTCAGTCAGTGTACAGAAGCTAAATAACTACCAGCATACCAGTTCAGGGGCGGATCCAGGAGTTGGCAAGGGGAGGGGCACAAGAAGCCAAGTTGTAAGTGAGCCAGATTCTAATTCCATGTTGCATTTTTGAGGCAACAAATAATCACCTCTTAGTAGTGTTTCACTGTTGATTTTTGCCATTTTTGCCTTTTCAGATGGTTGTGAAGTCTTAAAAGTTGTTTAAAAGGCTCTGAATGTCTTTAACAAATACAACACGATAATTATTTTTAGAGGCGCTTAGTACGTACGAAGGTGCTTGGTGACGATTTCATAGGTAATTTGACTTTGGTTCGCTTTGATTTCAGGTAAATTTGTAACAACTGCTAGTAAAATGTACATATTTTCATGAGTTTCTTGGCCCAACAAAGTTTAGTAGTTATTTTAATCAGAAGTATGACTGCCAGTGGCTCCTCCACAAATTTAGGGGGGGGGGGCATTTGCCCCAAATGCCCCATCCTGGATCCGCCATTGCAGTTATTGTATTAATATCAACACACTGCGTGTATTCTAATATATTCGTTTGCGCATAGTGTGGTCTGTTATCCTTGTGCTGTTAATCAATCGTTTATTCTCCAGTGTCCTTTCTGCCTTTATTTCAAGGTAAGATATAAGAACCTCAGGTTATAAGGAGGGGATATGTGGGAGAAAGTAGGGGGATTAGACTTCATATCCAACAATTAAACGATTTTTAATAAAAAATTTTTTATTGGCAAGATACACGCGTCTACACTGGAAGCAGGTTTTCAAGGCTCTGTTATGGAGCGTCAGATAACTTTTAAACCTTTCCCAGGTTCTAGCAGGAATGGCCAGCATGACATCTACTTTCACGTAAAATGTAACAGCTTAATACGGCCTTCTTCATGGTACAAAGTAGGGGGTTTAACATTACACATAGAACCATTGGCAATGAAAATATTGGCTCACCCCAACAATCCAGGAGCGAACTTTTTAACGGTTCCAGGTTATACCAGGATAGATCTGTCCTTTCTTGAATACTTCAGCTAGCTATACCGTTCGTAACGAACGTTTTACACGGTACAAATAATTTTATATAAATCACCATCTCAATCCAATAGTCGCATACCCCGGCTGAGCACTGATTATTAGTGACGCGCGCGCTATAATGCGTGGGCGAGTTGCAATGGAGAAGTATTCCGTTTAATTCATCAACTTTTCAACGGTCAATAGTCCTTGTACATCATGCTAATAACTTTTTAAATCAAGTGATACATCTTTGTATTTTGTACATGTAATCAAATAAATATTTAAAAAAAAATGGTCATTACAAAAATTTCAAGTTAGTTGTTTGCAGTTCTCCAACATATAAACCTGTGGAAAAAACAGTCACATTTAAATTGGTGAATTCAAAAAAATCTTTATCACGCACACACTACACACACACTCACACACACACACACACACACACACACACACACACACACACACACACACACACACACACACACACACACACACACACACACACAAACACAAACACAAACACACACACTACACACACAAACACACACACTACACACACAAACACAACACACACACACTACACACACAAACACACACCACACACACACAAACATAAACACACACACACACACTACACACACACACAAACACACACAAACACACACACACTACACACACACACACACAAACACAAACACACACTACACACACAAACACACACACACACTACACACACACACACACACAAACACAAACACACACACACACACACATACACACACACTTCACTACATATTCACATAAAAATAAAACACTACAAGGTATGGTAATGGTTGTTTACATTGGTTAATTTTGTGGTGCGCCACATATAGCAACAAGGGAAATGTGTATCTGTAATCAAGAATTTAATTTAGATTGTAATATGGTCACACTATCTTTGTCAACTAGAGATGAACTGGCTTTTGGTAAAAAGCTAGGGGTAGCCAATGCCTTGGGACTCTTGTACACTATGTGAGAAATCCAATCAGAAATACACAAATATATTAGAAACCAAATCCTAAATCCAAAAATCATGTAAAAATAATGGAGAAAGTGAGTTTAACAAAGTAAACAATGATCGATCATGAATAACTAGAACAAGATGTAGATCAACAACTGTACAGGTAGTTACTAGTTAGCAATCTCACTAAATGCTTTTAAAAATACATAAAGATTGGGAGTCTCGTACACGCCATTTGGGTGCTTTGCGTGGGCGTTGGCAACCCATCGGGAAAAATAAAATAATGAAAGACTATACAGAAGCTGATCTGTACAGAAGATGAGCCCTGCACAGCTACGTGGGCTTCTTTTTACAAAGCATACACTCACCTTATTTGCACATTGCCCAATCGTCATCATGGACGCTTCCACCTCCCACCGTGCACTAAAGTAATAGAAACAAACATCATTAAATAATATAAGCATTAATATTATTATAGCATTACACAGCAGCACAATATTACAGCATGATAAACAAACCAAAGTATTTATACAGAAACCTATGTCATAGACATTTAATCGTCTTTGAGCAAGGCCATTTTAACGAAGGCGCAAATTGGGCGTGGGCAGGCAATTCATTACATTCTTTTCGCCGTTTATAACTATCACTGGCAAACTAATGCATATACAATATCAAAGAACGTATATATTTAAACAGTTGTATGATACTTATAGACTGTTTTTTTCAGTCAACCACTTCTTGTGCGTGGGCGGCCCACCACCCCTCCCCTCCGCACCCTCCCAACCACCCACCCCCTATATGATATACGTGCTATACAGAAGAGCATATAAAAGTTGCTAAAATTAACAGGTTTTTGTAGAATCAGTTTTATTTTTAAAATTCTAATTGAACAAACAGTACATTTTCATACTGTAGCTGAATGACATTAAAATACATTGAATTGTCTGATATGTGAAATTTTGCCCTAGACTAGGGGACTTAGACTGAGACTTTGGTCAAATCCCCACCTAATTCCCCTCCTTGCCCGCATGGGGGTAGGTGGGGCAAAACTTTGATAGGTGCATAACTACTGAGCACTTAATCAATCTGTGGCAATAGTTACTTAAAGTACCAATCTCATGCAGTGTGTCAAAATGCTATGCAATGTTCTCTTAGGAGTATACTACAAGGTAGTGTCTGACCATATGGTCTGACTGTCCGTTGGTCACCATTTTTATCTATAATCTTCCAGAGAGCATTTGTTCTTTATGCAATTCCTTTTCTGTTTGCTGATGATACTATAAATGACTGCTGATTATCAATACATATCCAATGACATAAACCAACTTCAAGAGAACATTAACATCATCTCATTCTGGAGCTGCAACACTAATATTCTTTTCAACGAAGTTATTCATCTACGATTCTGGCCAAGAGCTTCAACTCTCCATTGCACAAATACCTGGGTATATTACTTTTACTGACAACCCCTATATACATGAAACTGTCAGGACTTGAGTAGCTCTGTAGCTAACTATAGAGCCAGCTAGCTAGCTAGTTGGTTACACCAGAAGGTTTTAAATCATCTCCTTGGATGAAGGATTTAGCTAATATATCGATTTAAGCTAGCGACCCATACGCGTATGGACGCCCTATACGCGTATGGGTATCCCATACGCGTACGGGATGTCCCATACGCGTATAGGAAGCCCGTATAGGTATACGCGTATGGGATATCCCATAGGTGGGGACTATTCTACGGAACGGAACGGAACGGAATGATGGACTAAACTGCGGAACGGAATGCTTTCTCAGATTGAAGTTTGCAGCTTACCATTGCTGTACAAGTTATCAGTGGCACTTCCAGCAGGTAATCAAACGTACCCCAAGAAAGATAAAACGAATTTAAGGATCGATTGTGGGTTCTTGTTGGTTGTCATTAGTAACGAAGTACTAATTGTGGGAATAGCTGACTCAGTGATTTCATCTTCGGATATATCAAGTAGGGAACTTAATGCATGACTTTTTTTTACTAGTATGTGAGTTATTTTTACTTACTTGACTTTAGAATGTACAGTCTGAGGCCCAGCCTTTCTAATCGGCATAAATCAGTATGTGTATAGCTACACTACAAAGGAAACAAGTATGGTGACAAGCTGAATCAACTCAGTCTAAGTAGAATCTAAAGGAATTTTGTGCAGTGTGTGAGGAGCAAACATTCAGATACCTCAAGGAGGCTATATTGTGTGAACATCAATGATTCATTAACAGAGTAGTGGACTATTGTCTGATATCTCAGCCTGAGTACTGAGTTGAATTCTGGATGGGGTCTATTTTACAGAATGGAGTGCTTTCTGAATCAACTTGCAGCTTGGCTAGCTGCTATCATTGCTGAAATTGCATTTTATCAGTGGAACCTCCAGGAAAATGGAATAGGATAATTATAAAACATTAATTAAGTGATTGTTTTACTACCTGATAAATTAAGCAGGTCTCTTCAATTCATTTATTGCATGAACAAGGCAAGTTTTGTTACTACAATACAGTAGCCGATTGGATGTCAGTTGTTTCTGCTTATCTTAACAAGATAAATAGTTTAGAAGACCACTCAATTTCTTCAGTTTCAGAGGATTATATCCACAGAGAAATTAACTAGAAAGTTACTGGTGACATGAAAAGGCTAGGTGATCATGACTTTATTCAGTCTAATAAACAGAATATATGGTTGATTGAGTGAGGTATCACTTTCAGAATGTTCAGACGACCAGTGATGAGATGCATGGATTCATCGAATTTTTGTTGTGGTTGGAGACATTAAATATCCAAAAGCAAACTGACTGTATAATATTAATTCACTTTCTTTATATTTTCTCAATTTTGAGCCTGTATACAAATAATTGAATTTTTCTGTGTCAATAGAAATCCTAGAATAAGATGGGAGAGAAACTTATCTTTGTTTACCTATACTGTACAACCAAGAGTTCGTAATACTGATTTGTATGGGGGAGAGTGTCTAACTCTCAGTATGGCCTGTACAAACACCCTGTGTAAAGTTCACCTTTCATCAAATCAACACCTTTACTGGGGGATAGAAAACTGTTGATTAGAGTTGCTGAAGAAGGTAAAGCCTTTGTTCTGAAATAAGGCCGAGGTGTTACTTTAAGCAGGGTGTTTGGTCAATGCATTCAAGTTAGACACTCCCCACCTTATTATGAACTCTTGGTACAACTTCAAAGGAAATGAAGAAAGCATACAGATGAATCAATAAAATCACTACAGTAAGGTGAATTACAGACTAGTGAGATCTTGGTTAATTAATGACAGTGGTTGGAGATTAAGTGTGGTAGCTTCTTGCTCTTGAATATGTTGCAAAGTGGAAGTACAAATCAAAATGGGATATCAATTTCATTATGAAAAATTTGTATACATAAATAATCTAGCATTACTATTTCATTTGTCCTCCACTTAAACATGCTACAACAATACTAGTGTCAGTAAATTGGCAGTGAGTCTACCTTGAAATCTCAACTCTAGAGTAGATCCAGCCCGCACTGTAACAAATACATTGTAATTTCATGGACCAGCTGGACTGGGAATCACTTGAAAATAGACGAACAAATTTAACCTGTTTTGTTTGAAGTGAAGCATGTGAAATGTTACACTTAAGAAATCCTAGGATTCTTAGGTGGTATGTAATTAATGTGAGTGTTCCATTTCAGGTCTGACTAGATACATTGAAATTACACACACATCCTGGTCCAAATCACGTTTGCCTGGTGGCTACGGGCATGGTTTCACATGCAGCTTATAATAGAGATTTGGCTGATCTTGGAGTTTTGACATTTAGCCTGATTCAAGGCTAGCACTCAGACACATCCTTGAATTGTGCAACAGATAAAATCAGCTCACTATTGAATACGGCATTAGTCCACTGCACCAGCTGTTACTATATAAATAACTCCATGCGTACACTTCAGTGATGTTTGCAGAATATACCCTCCTTGCGGTCTGCCAAAATATTTGCTCCTCACACACTGCACAAAATTCTTCAAGTTTTAATTCAGCTGGCTCTTTCCTGTTACCAGTATCTTCCTGCTTGCTTTATTTATACACTGACTTATGACTTGAAAGACCGACCCAGACTGTTTTGTAAAGTCTAAATAAGAAAAACAGCTCACATAAAGTTCCCTTCCGTATGGATGAACATCACTAATACAGCTCATCCCACAATAATACTTCGTTACTAATGACAACCAACAAAAACCCACAATCGATCCGTTAATTCTTTTTATCTTATGTTTAACCACCCACTGGAGATGCCACTGCTAACTAATAAGGGAAGTTTCAGCAATGGTAAGTTGCAAGCTTCAGTTTGAGAAAGCGTTCCGTTCCGTGGTTTAGTCCATCATTCCGTTCCGTTCCGTTCCGTTCCGTTCCGTAGAATAGTCCCCACCTATCCCATACGCGTATGGGACAAATACGCATATGGGTCATAACAGATGCATAGCTTAGAGCGAGGAGTGGAAACCGTGGATGAAATAATAATTGACAACCGCTGCTACCAAACGTTCAGGGACATCTTTTGCCATAGTTTTAGTTGATAATTGATGATTGTTGTGGCTGCAGAAGCGCTGGAAATGGCTAGAAAGCGCAACACAATTCTTTGATGCTGCAGAAAAATTTGACGCTCGTCACCCAGATGGTGAGAAGTCTCAGATCTTTTCCAAACTAACAGCATAGACAGACTATGCACCCAACCGTATCGAAACACTATGAGGAAGAGTTGGCTTCTCTTACCCTGGGTGGTAGGGCAGTTTGAATTCGAAACTTCGTATCTCTTTGCCTGTTTTTTCAAAGAAAACAACCCTGTGCCGGGCACCCAGTAAATCATTTACTTATTTCTGTGCGTACTTTTCAACTACAACAACTCTGGATACGATTTGGCTAAGTATAGCAAGTTTCATCCGGTCCTTTGTGTCAGTGGAGCACGAAATTTTAAAAATAAATTTTGCATCTTGCGAAATACTGAAAACGATATTTCTGTGAAGACAACAATCGTGCCTCCGGTTACATGGTGGATCAAGCAATGGGATACTACAATGAACATCCCACAATGGTAGGGGGATTGATTTGTAGAAGTTGATTTTTCGGATTGCGGACCCTACAATAGCTGCCCACCTCACCAGCTACGCATTCATTGCTGATAAACTACATAAAAATCCTTAGATATAGCTCGCTACACACTGCTCTATAATACTGTGACTGCTTTATTAGAGTATTTCGATCTTCATCGCGGTTTTCAACCCCACTGCAAGAAGGATTACTTCGGCGTGGTGTCATTCTGGGGGGGGGGGGGCTTTGGCCCCTTCCCCCCCCCCCTTCCGCCGCCTATGGCTATGCGTGACATAAACCTTTACGACATGTGACATAAAATTTCTATGTTGTGGCATCCCTATCTCGTAAGCCGTATAGTATATACACAAAAATTAGTTTATTTATTGATTAGCAAGCCCATCAAGGGTATAACGCTAATGTACAAAAAAAGTCATGTAAGTGATTAACTAGATAAATAATCCTTAAAAAAATCTAGACTACAATTACTTAAATTCTCAATATTCAAGTTGTTTCAGTCAGGGATTGTCCTTGGCAGAAATGAATAAAGATATCGGTCCGTTCTGGCATACTGTCGCATAAACTTTTGATCGTGGTTATCCCTGGTAGTTGTTAAGGGGGATGGCACTGGTAAATACTGGGTAGGAATATGTATCAACTTGTTTACGAACTTAAATAGCAGAATTAAACGTGAATGTCTTCTACGATTCTCAAGCGATGGCCATTTCAACGTCATTAACATGTCGGTTATACTGTCTCTGGTTCCTCCTCCAAGGTTTGTTTACTACAAACCGTGCAGCACGATGCTGTAGCATTTCTAGCTTTTTTAAATTTTTTTATATTGTTTAATTAGCAGAGTCCATCCTGGGGCATAAGTGCTAATGTACATTAAAATCAAAAGTGATTGTATAATAATTGTTTGAAGCTGTCAATAGTTTGTTGGTTGATGTCTTGTGGTAGTCCATTCCATTCTGGTATTTTTCTTGGAAAAAAAGAGTATTTATAGTTGTCTATTGATGTATGATAGTGTAGGAATTTTTGTTCATGATTAGATCTTGTAATGGTGACAGGTGATAATGTTGGTAAGTAGCTGTTAGGTATTTCGGTTAGGTTGTGGATAATCTTGTATAAAAGAGTTAATCTTGCACATTTTCTAATGATGTTAGCATTTCAGCTTATGGATGGATGTTTTCTGGTATGGATCCCATATAGCAGAACAATACTCAATAGTTGGTAAAACAATCTGTTTATAAGCACGCTCTTTTAAGTGAGACGGACAATGATGGAGGTTTCTGCGTAGAAATCCTAGTAGTCGATTTGTTTTGTTGCAAATCGAGTTAATGTGAGGGGTCCGTGATAACTTGCTATCTAAAAGCACTCCCAGATAGTGATGTTTTTTGACAACTTGTAGAGGGAGCCAGCTGGTTAATATTGCAAAAACTCACCCTCATGCTGCGTATACGCATGGCTTGTGTAGCAAGTGGAACTATTTTGTGCGTACCATCCCAGCAATCTCCTCCCTTCTCGAACCACTGGAAGACATCATCTCTCTTCAACTTTTTCCCGCACTGACTGGGAGATCTATTAGTGATGTGGAGAGGGCTCTTTTTTCCTTACCTGTTAGACTGGGTGGTCTTGGTATCTGTGATCCCAAATCTCATTCTCATGCTGAGTTTGTGATCCCAAATCTCATTCTGATGCTGAGTTTGAGTCAGACTCAGCATCAGAATGAGATTTGGGATCACAGATACCAAGACCACCCAGTCTAACAGGTAAGGAAAAAAGAGCCCTCTCCACATCACTAATAGATCTCCCAGTCAGTGCGGGAAAAAGTTGAAGAGAGATGATGTCTTCCAGTGGTTCGAGAAGGGAGGAGATTGCTGGGATGGTACGCACAAAATAGTTCCACTTGCTACACAAGCCATGCGTATACGCAGCATGAGGGTGATTCTTCTGTGAAGATTACCTCTGCGCTTGTTGCTTTGATTGTTCAGCAGGAGCTAACATTTAGCATTGACACCTTGGAGGCCCAACGCTCGGCTAAGTGTGAAGTTGTGCGAATGAAGCATCGAGCACATGACGAGGTCGCTGCCACTTTGTGTCAATCATTACCAGTTGGTCTGCAGAGGATTGTGGCACTGTCTAGCGAGAAAGGGGCCTCCTCTTGGCTTTCCGCTTTGCCTGTAGAGGAGCATAGTTTTGCTCTGCATAAGGGTGCCTTCCGTGATGCTCTCTGCTTACGCTATGGGTGGCTCCCATCTGGATTGCCAACCCAGTGTGTTTGTGGTCAAGGATTCTCTGTGGACCACTCCATGAACTGCCCTACATGTGGCTACCCCACCCTTCGGCACAACGAACTTAGGGATTTTACTGCTGCCATCCTGTCAGAAGTCTGTACTGATGTGTGTGTTGAGCCCCCTTTACAGTCTCTCTCTGGTGAAACACTCACATACGCTACTGCAAATCGTGAGGATGGAGCACGATTGGATGTTTCCGAGGGGTCCGCCACGACCTTAAAATCCTGTACGAGATTCCGAATCCCACGAAATTTCAGGCAAGATTCCGGATTCCAAGAAATATTTAAATTACTGAAATCCAATTAACAAAATTAAAATCCTGTACTCAAACAAAATTAATGACACGCTAGCCCTACAGCAATGCGTGGAAAGGTAACAGCTATCTCGAGCTACTCTCTTGGATAGACGATCAGTGCCTCGGACACTCTCCTCGAATGCCGGCGAGCTCAGACAATGCTGCTCAACTTCGTGTTCAACTCACACCTAAACTTCATTAGCTACTCGTTGTAGACTTCGCTGTACCTGGGATAGGCTCTGAATTCGCCTTGTGGTTCGCTGTTAATCGGAGACACAACTACAGACTCGGCAAAACTCGAGACTCGACTATTCAGCACGAGATTCAGCAGTTCGACTCTACACTCGTGCTCTGTTGAATCCATAAAAGCTCTTAAACACCTATATAGACACAGTAAGTTTAAATTAACAGCTCAAGGCAAGTTATAACAGGCCAACAAGCTTATAGCTGCATCTCGAGCTGCATGCTATTAGAATATCCGGAATTATTCGGAAATTTACGGACTTTAATCAACTAAAAGATTCCAGATTCCAAGGCAAGATTCCAGATTTTGTGCGAGATTCCGAGGGATTCCAAATGACTTGTACGGGATTCCAGCCCGTGACGGACCCCTCGGATGTTTCAGCTGTTGGGTTCTGGGGTGGTCACCACCAAAGGGCTTTCATTGATGTTAAGGTGTTTAATCCAACTGCTTCGTCATACCGTGCTACACCAGTGGCTTCATTGTATCGGAGATTTGAAAAGGAGAAGCGTAGGAAATATGAGCAGAGGATTAGGGAGGTTGAGATGGGTTCATTTACCCCATTAGTCTTTTCAACGTTTGGTGGAATCGGTGAATGTACCAGCATCTATTACAAACGTCTAGCCTACTTACTGTCCCTGAAGAGAGAAGTTCCCTACAGCAGCGTGATGTCTTGGCTACGTTGTCGCATCAGCTTCTCGTTGCTCCGCTCAGTGATTACGTGCCTTAGGGGGGCGCGCTCCCACAGCGGCTGTCCCATCAGCCATAGGGCACTTGACCTTGTACTGTCAGAGGGTCGGGTGCCTTCCCCCTAATTATTTAAATTGCTCCCTTCAATCTCAGTCCAATTTTTGTCTAGCACTTCAACATCTAGTGCTAGGGGTGGTGGCAAGGGGTGCTGGTTACCCCGGGGAAAAAAAAAAAAAAAAAAAAAGAAAAAAAAAAAAAAAAGAGGGATTCTGTACATTGTATATGTAAAATTATAGTAGAGTCTACGAGTGTAGAGTAGATACTCGTAGGATGCAGCACTTTTTGACATTGAACTTCATCTCATTCTGCCAAATATCAGCCCATGTTGTTAACTTGTCAAAGTCATCCTGAAATATCTTATGATCTTCTGGAGAGTTGGGGGAGTTGGCGAGCACTCGGGGGATTCACTTAGTGTAACACTGATTTTTCAGTGCAGCCCTGCAGCCCTGCATACAAGCAACAAACACATACCGGCTTAACTCACCATTTACGTTTACTCCTGCGCAAACTGTTCCAGGCGGATCTCTCCTCTTCTCGATGGCAGCATAAAATCCACCATGGCTGTCACAGTCTTCTAAGTTGATAGCTAGTACAGCAAAGCCAATGGTAGCTAGCTATGTAGGTCAAAATGTACGAGGTGTTGTTGTCAATCACTTGTCTTAACTGGTGACCTACGAAGTTTTGACCTTTTCGAAAGCGTGGGCTACGCCAATCATGCATAGCTACTAGCTATTAGATTACATTTGTATAAGAGCCTGAGAGTAGACTGTATTATACCAGCACTGATTTCTTACCTTGTGACCATGCACTGTCACATAATGAAACCGTGACTCACCCATGCACGAGCCCATGCACCAAACTTTATTGGGAAAAGGTTAGCTAAGTAAATTAGAGATGCTGAGACACTCTATAGTTGAGCAACCAATCAGTCTAGTGCTTGCTGAAGTGGCTAATGCTTGTCACATAACAAAGATAACTATAAGATCATTGTTTGAGCAGGTTGCTTGTATCTGCTCATACAGACTCGTAGCGATTCCGGGAGAATTTTAAAATTGATGCAAACAATTTCTATTTAGCACAGGCTTGTGCAGCGCTCCCCAAGGATCTCACAAACACTTAGTTTTTAAAAATCCATCAATGGATGATAGAGTTATAAGCAGTTTTATCCTTTAAAAATGGTAAAATTTTTCTCTGCTTCTTTCCATTGAAATAGTTCCCAAAAATGGCACAATTGAACAAATGTTTATAACTCAGGTTTGCAAAAACATTTTCAACTTCTGTTTCCTGATATAAGTACCTCAGTACATGGACTATAGTACAACCATCATTATAAGACCCTCTCAGTAAAGGTCACTTCTGTAGAAGGCCACCTAACAGTTGCATGAACTTAGCATATTACAAATGGCATAACAACTTGCGCTTGGTCTGAATGCAAACACTCGAGCTCTGTATTAGTCACTTTCACCCAAAATACAATGCGCATGCAAAACAAGGACTTGTACTGTTCATTTATAGCTGCTTATACAGTTATTTTTACTATTATTTTTAGCTCTTTGATAGCTATCAAAGTATTGCACCAGATAACTTGGTTATTTATGTTGCAAATTTCAGTGCTGACTTTTTGCATACTAATAATGAAAACTAAATGGACAAAAATGTTGCACTTGACATGTGCATAGGCGATTCTAAGGAGGGGTCGGGGGGGGCCATGCCCCCCCCCCCCGTTGAAAAATAACTATTAAAAAATCTTGGGGAAAACTTGCAATATAGATTGGCATTGTTATTTTAAGTATTTTTCACGCTTTTAGCATAAATTTTAGGCTGTTTTCAAGCCTTTAAATTGCAAAAATCCTGTAGCTTCTGGAGGTTGCACTCCCATACCCCCCTTGAAATTCTACTTTATGCTACAGCCAAACAACAATAGTTATGCTGTTTCCTACTTGGCCCCCCCTGTAGGTCAGGTCTAGAATCGCCACTGAACATGTGCTGAGTCGTTTCTTGCAAAGACAACATTACATTGGGAATATATATAACAAACAAAATATTACATTTGGCGACCTGCATTTGGTCGCCAAATGCAGGTCGCCAAGATCTCAGCGAATGACAGGCATTTAAGTAGCAAAATACTTAGTAGCTGCAGCAACTGCTGGGATCCCTGCTATTGAAATGCCTTTTGTTTAAACGTGTTGCGAATTCCTGTCATCTTAGCCAAATATA
This sequence comes from Dysidea avara, assembly GCF_963678975.1. Classification (NCBI taxonomy): domain Eukaryota; kingdom Metazoa; phylum Porifera; class Demospongiae; order Dictyoceratida; family Dysideidae; genus Dysidea; species Dysidea avara. The sequence continues at coordinate 33,308,324 of NC_089272.1, forward strand.
TGGGTTTGAACTGATGATGAAACGTTCTAACTCGACATGTATTCACCGAGTAGCATTTTTGCTTTTAACAAAAGGACTTTTAGGCGAAATGTAATCGTTTAACCGAAACGCCTTAACTATGAAAGTTTTGATATAGTCTAGAATCCGCATTACATTGTGGTAAATATATTGAAAAACAATCTTAGAATTGGCATAAAACACCACACAAGCACATTTATAGCAGGAAACTAACAGCACCATCGTGTTCCTCGTACCCAGAAACCCTAGAAACGATCTAGGGTTTCTACTGTGGGTGTATAGTTAGGTACACACCAGCAGTTACATAAAGTTGACTGTTATAACCATTATTGTCAGGTACCAATTAAATTTACAGTTAATGTAATGGAAAAGGTGGACTAGTTATGGCCAATTTTGCTGGCTGGCAATGTCAAAATGCATGGCAGGTATATTTTAAGACTAATACATTAATCTACAATTTCACAGGATGCATGCAGCGCATAATATTATACAATATTACTCACAAGAAGTGTCATTGCTAACATTTAAGCAGTTAGGCAGCTAGCTGTCTTGGATTGACATTATACGTGTATAATAGCCATAATGTCGCTTATGTCCTTTCTTAGCCTTATATATACACAACCTATAATGCTCTTCAGCTGCATGCAGCTACAGGTTATTCTCACAGTAAGAGTTTTGTGGCATTGAGCAGGACTACAGGACATCAAAGGTCCTTATAGGCTACAACCCTTGTGCACCTTACTTTTATTTGGATGACTTAAAAGATGAATATGGACACACTATCTGTTGTATTGCTGCTGGTTAGCAAGGCTGACATCAATCCCAAGCCATAAGGGACATAATAGATTGCAGTCTAGTAAACTTGGAATAGCTGGTATAAACACAGAGAGACAAAAATGTTAAACGAAACACCACAAATACAAGCAACCATAGTTATCTCTTTTATACTCAGCAACTTTATAATTCTTTAATTGAAGCTAGCTCTGCATGATGACAGACATCCTGACCAGTGACTGCCGCAAGATACTCTTGTAGAAAGTATACAAGAACATTTCATGCTCTCTTCATGAAGCTAGTAGCTAGATCCAACATTTTACAGCTTTGTTCAGTACAGCTGCTAACTATCAAAACAGTTAAGCTGTAAAAATCATATATTATATTGCCATACAAAAATATTTATAAGGCAAATTTGTCACTCCCACAAATTTTACATGTACATATTTATCCTTGATGTTAAAAGGAAGTCAATATACAGCAATATACTGGTATACGAACACTGTACTTGGAGGAGGCAATGACATACACTAGTACAAAGGGTGTCTGTAACCCAATTATGCACAGTGCAGGACCATTAAATACATATGCAGTACATATAGTGGCTGTATAACATCACCGTATATGACTGGGGCCAGCAAAAACAGGGCATGTAGGCACATGATTGTTGCCTACCTTTTCACATTTCCCTTGACTCATAACTTTTTATATCAATACACTATGGCAATGAATGTTTGGTAAGCATTTAATTGGCTTTATGTTGCAAGTTACAGAATGCAAATATTATGTTCCAGTACTGAGGTATAACCTTTAGTGTTACAGGGTGTAGTTTGTGCCCACATGCTCTACTGTCGCAGGCTATGTAATAGCACAACATTTCATTTAGGAAAAATTGAACAGTGTTTGGTACAAGTCAGAATTACAAAAATTGTTAATTAATTACGAAACCATAATTATACTCTTTTATGTGTACCTAATGACATGCACATTCACAGCTGCTATACACATGCCAAAAAGTTGGTATTACTACAGTAGTTGACAAATCTCCTTCAAAACATTCCTCATTTTCATGGGAAGTGGTAACTGGTCAATTCGGTCAGACACACCCATGGTAGCAGTGATGATGGCATTGAAACAAAGACCTTTTAAGCTCTTTGGTCTCATTTTTAACATCAGAACTTCATAGGATTGATATAAAATTTCTTTACCATCCCATGGAACATACAGGCATCTGTGACTACAATGAATCTTACCAAGCAGCTGTGTGTTGGCTACTCTTTCATGTGGTAAATTAATGGGCACTTTTTGCCATGTTGTTGCAGTTGAGATGTCACTACCAGTCACTGTACGACCAACGTATAGGCCATCACGTCTCTTGTTACCAATGAGAGCATTAGATGGTACCTCTCCATTAGAATACACACCCCATTCAAAACTATCCTGATCTTCAATAGTCAGAGCTTCATAGTCACTGTTATAACAGTGTTCATTACAACCATAGCAAATGTGAAGACACTTTTCTGAAGGCACAATATATCCTGGGATTAAGTCTCTAGCATGCTCTCTTCTGCCAACATACAACACTTCTCCATTAGGAGCAACACCAGCAGTAATTGCATTAGGTGGAAGATGACCATCAGAAACAGTGACCCAATTTATTGTTGAATAAGTAATATGAAATAATTTTGGAAGTCTGCAGGAGCAGAGAAACTGAAATTTGTACACTTCAAATATTTTCCCGTCAAATGGCACATGAACCTTGAAATATTTGATTGGTGTTTGGTGAACGTGTCTACGAATGCCTTCATCATACCAAGCTTGTCCAACTCCAACAAGTGGACCATCAAAATCAGCTGGAAATTTACTTTTGTCATAATATCCCACCACTTTGCTCTCCTTGATAGCAGGGGCTTCAACTCTGGCAACAAAGAGAAGAAATGGTTTATCCTTTCTTCCTATTGGATCTGTCACTACAGCACCTTCTGGAAAATAGTTTGTGTCATTTTCAGTGTAGCCTTCAGATGACAACCAGTAAAAGACAGTGGAATCTCTACCAGTTAATGTCTGATATTCTTTAGAGGTGTTTAGTGTTAGCAGCTCTTTCTCACTTGAATTGTAGTGACAGTAAGTAATGACTCCTTGTGAAGGTGTGATCACTCCATATACAAGCAAAGGCATTTCATTCCAGTGACGCTCCTGAGAGGTAGCAGCATATTGGCCAATGTAAACATTCTCACCTAAACACAAAAAGTCATGCATCATAAATAGAGTGCATTCCTATTGTACTTAAGTGTAGTAGAGACCCAAGTGATAAAAAGCAGTGAAAATGATTATACTACAACACAGCAATGTGGGGAAAATCCCTACATTGGCATGTTATAATTAAGGTACACATGTTCAAGCCCAAAGTAAGGATGTTGTAATATGTGACCGGGCCTGCGAAAACAGGGCATGTGGGCACAAAGTACACCCCATCACTCTACAGGTCATATCTCAGTATTGGAAATGTATATTTCTATTCTGTAACTTGCAACATGATGCCAATCAAATGCTTACTACGAGCTGAAAATTGCAATGCCATAGCATAATGATACAAAATGTTATGAGTGATGAAAGTGTGAAAAAGTGGGCAAAAATCATGTGCCCACATGCCGTATTATCGCAGGCCCGGTCACATATATATTTTCATTGTTCGGCATCACTTTATCCTAACATGTGCCCTTTGGCATAGCACACCGCATACAAAGTGTATGCATAATGGACTTACCTTTGTCCTCCTTTGTGTCCTGTTTCATTTTGCTGACAGCCCAAGGTACCAATGTGCAGTAGCTCAATGGCAACCCTACGTTTGCAAATGGGAATCATATATATTTTAAATGGTGACTGGATTGATTGCAGAGGCGCTTCTCCTACTGTTCTCCATTTGTAACGCTGTGAAATGGGCTGAACATACCTGAAAGCAAAGCATAATAGCCATTTCACTTTCAAGTTAGTAATTGATAGTTAGAGTGCGTGTTCAGTCAAAAGCATTACCTCTGACACCATCCTTTCTTTTGATGTGGTAGCTGGGCTATGCGTGGGTTCACCAGTCTTGTAAAAAAAAGTAAACAAACAAGTATACGGAAAAATTAGGAATTTTAAATTTGATTAGAGATCATAGAAACAGTTGGGAAACAAGGGGAGGTCGCCTACACCTGCAGATATACTAGTGGACATTTAATTCTTAATTCGGTCACTAGGGATTAAATGTCCACTTACTATGACTGAATTGTATACATACATGTCTACTAGTATATCTGCAGGTGTAGGCAACCTCTCCTTGTTTCCCTACTATTTTCTATGATCCCTTAAAATTCTTAGCTTTTCTTAACACTTGCATTGAGAAGGTAACTAGACCAGTGCATGAGATAGTTGGAAAAGGTGGACATGGATAGACACAGACACAAACATCTTCAAAATACACTTTGAATTCACACTTATACAGTATTGTCTCTATATCCAGACTCCAACGTCATGTTTGCATAGCACGTATAATGTGTGTAGCATAGGCTACCACATTATGGAGTACTATAGACCACATACGGTTGCATACACATGCTCTAGGAATCAGATTCAGCTAGCTTGCCCTGACATAGTCTTGTACCAGGCTCTTAGAGCCTCATCACTAGAGCATAAGCGCTTTCACCTTATATTGAAAGTTATAAGTTCCTGGATCTGGCCTGCAAGACTGTGCTATGGCATATTAGCTGAATCTCTATAATACGACTCTGCATTAGATCTCTAGAGTATGTATGTATACTACTTACATGGGAGTAGAAACTGCATACCACAGAATTCATTTTAAAAACAAGGTCTTGTGATAAGCAAGAACCACTAACCCATTGAATAAAAGTATCAGGTAATACAACCGTAATAAAATACTTAAATTCTGCTTATTTTAGGCTCATGAATGCTCTATACCTACACACTTGTGGTGCATCAAATACAGTGAAACCTCAGTTATTTGGACCCCACTTATCCGGATTCTTGGTTAACCGAACCACGGAAATGGCTGTTCTATTAGAGTAGTGACTATTCCATTAGAGTAGTTGAAATACTAATATTCTTTAAAAATTTCTTTATGCTATTTTAAGGTTATTTATACACAGTTTCAGAGATATGGACTTTTCAGACTTATGGACCACCCCTGATACCAAGGGGTTCGGATAACTGAGGTTCCACTGTATGATCAAGCATACCCAGGGAACCTGGAACTGGAACTCCCTCCCCGCTGATGTTGTTAATGTTGTAAATGTTCAAGCTAAATTACACACGCATGCACGCACACACACACATACTCATAACTGAGGTATTTGTACATTAAACCACAAATTACCCACCCAATCAATGCAATTTTTAAACCAGGCACACGCCTGATTTACTGAAATTGTTTTTGTAAAAAACCTGTGTGTGTACCTATCTATGTTTGTCTGTACGCACCCACGTGAGCAGAGTCGTTAAATAATGGTAAAAGCAGCTTTTACGTAAGGAGTAAAAGCGAAATGAAGTCTGTATTAAACTTCTGCACAGGTGAACTTTGCTCTGAGGTTGTTTCTTTTCGGCGGACTGAAATACGGGTGTGGCGACTTTCCTCAGACTTTGTAAACTACCTTCCCTTTGAGGTTTTCAGGTATTTAACAACTGAAAAACAACGGTGCAGGCCTCGTACACTACCAGGAATAGCCTATCGCTTTGAGTTGAAAGGGGGCATATCCCTTATGTACGTGAACAAAAATGAAGAGTAGCTTTGAGGCTTTGTTAAGAGAATTTGTGGGAAAAAACACGATAGTCAAACTATAAAACAGTTTAGAAGATACTTCTGTGTGTAATATGTTGGTAAATGCGGTTTTGTTTAACAAACGCTTTGTTAGCAATGCATAGCAACGTAATTGAACGAATTATGGAAATTTCATGAATTATAAAATACGAGAATTAGCTAATAATGTTATTGTACAACCCAGAACTATCCCATTGTAAAATAGTAATACATAGTTGGTAAATTCATAGTAGCATATGCTATCTATGGTTAATCCAGATGAGTTAGCTAGCTGGAAGTAGCACAACATCAACTTGTTTTTGTGGTGATTTACGACTGGCTCTGAAAATGTCAAACATCAAACAACTTTGTGCTACTGGATATAGCTCCCAGGCAATAGAATCCTGCAAGAATATTTGCAGGATCTTTTACCAGATCTGTCTTTCAAGAAAAAACAAGGGCACTGCGGGACTGTTTTGCCTGGGAGCTAGATGAACTTGTGATACAATCCTGACCCATTGGTAAATCAAAACATTTTTCTCTACATACTACCACTGTTATAGAACACCTAGCTGTAGCCTTCAAGTATAGCGTAGTCTATGTCTTGATTTGCAACTGCACATAGTTTTCTATTTAACGCTCTCTTTACACCCAGTCTTGACCTCGGTCTTGACAGTACATCTTTACACAAATCCATAATGTAACGGGGCACCATACGTAACTTAAGAGTATTTCCCACTGAACTCACCATTTACGTTTACTCCTGCGCAAACCGTTCCAGGCGGGACCTTTCCTTTTCCCGATGACAGCATCATGACCTGTAAATCCACCATGGCCCGCTCAGGGTCTAACTTTGTAACTCGGTCGTACAGCGAGCCAATATGTACGTACGTCAAAAGGTAATCTACGAGAGTGTGACTCCTTGTACTGTTGTACAGCACTATCACTGACTTATCGCGGACGCCGTAAACACAAAAAACTTTGAGCCGCATACAGTGTAATAGAGCAATCAGACCAGAGCTATGGTCAGACTCTTATGAAAACTGCAACATACCAAAAATAATTTCTAGTCTACTGTATGGCTTCAAAGTTAAAACTGTCATGACGGTGATAGCTAGCTATATAGGCTATGAGCCGTGGCTGGCTATATTATGTTGCTCAGCTCTAACATATTTTTTTTGCCTGCATGTTCCACTGTATATATAACGGTGATTCTGAGTGCTACCAAAGTGAATAGGTGGCGGCTCGATCCAAGGGCACCTATTCAATTAAAATAACTATAATACATTACACTGTTATAAAATAGTAGTGAATTTCACTACTGATTTCTGCCACAATACTCACTATTATTGTGTAGTGACATTAAGTTCACTACTCTTTTGTAGTGAACGTCACTACATGGTACATAGTGAAGGTCACTACATGGTAGTGAGGGGTCACTGCAAAATTATTACTTAGTAGTGAACGTCACTACACAAAAATTGTGGCAGACATTAGTAGTGACATTCACTACATTTAGTAGTGACCTTCACCAGTTTGTTTTTACTGTGTAGTAATTTAGTGAGCATCAAATCTGGATTACCATCCTGGTTCATGTAGGACCCCCCTCCTCCCCCCCCCCCCCCCCCCCCCCCACACACACACACACACACACACACACACACACACGCATGCATCTACACACTCACATGCATACATACAGGTGTAGCGAACTACAGTCACTAGTAATGTAAATAATAATACTGAATTATCATAATAGAATTTTCTATATCATGTAATTGGGTAATGTGTGTGTAGCTATACAGTATACCTACCTAAAGATGAAGTGCATGCAGGTGATAACAACAGATACACATGCATGTAAGTTACATGTTATACCGGCCATTTAAAAATGTGATTAGGTCTGGGTTAATGTCTTGCTAAAACTGATTAGCAAAAGAAATACAAAAATACAATGCAGTGCTGGCATATACATGCACAGTGACACATTACTGGTATATCTGTTTACATGTACGTAATTGCTGCTTTGCACACAACTTATTATATTAGTCGAGATGTCTCCTTCAAAATATTCCTCATGTTCACAGGAAGAGGAAGCTTGTCAATTTTATGAGATACACCTGTGGTGGTAGTGATGATGACATTAAAACAAAGATCTTTTAAGTTCTTTGGTCTCATTTTTTAACACAATCACTTCATAGGATTGATATATAATTTCTTCACTACCCCATGGAACATACATGCATTCATGACTGCAATTAATATAACCAATCAACTGTGTGTTGGAAACTCTTCCATGTGGTAAATTAATAGACACTCCATTCCATGTTGTTGCAGTTGAGATGTCACTACCAGTTACTGTTCGACCAACATAGAGACCATCATGATCCTTGTTACCATACACAGCATGTGGTGGCACTTCTCCATTAGAATACACACCCCATTCAAAACCATTCTGATCTTCAATAGTTAAAGCTTCATAGTCACTGTTATGACAGTGCTGACCAAAATAGTTAACATGAAGACACTTTTCTGAAGGCACAATATACCCTAGGACAACATCACCAGAATACTCTCTTCTGCCAACATACAGCAGTTCTCCATTAGGAGCAACACCAGCGGCAATTGCATTAGTTGGAAGACGACCACCAGAAACAGTGACCCAGTTTATTGATGGATAAGTGATATGAGATAACTTTGGAAGTTTGCAGGAGCAGAGAAATTGAAATTTCTTAACTTCAAATATCTTTCCATCATGTGGTACATAAACCTTGAAATGTTTTACTGCTGTTTGGTTACCTTGTACATGGTCATCTTCATCATACCAAGCCTGTCCAACTCCAACAAGTGGACCATCAAAATCAGCTGGAAATTTACTTTTGTCATAATATCCCACCACTTTGCTCTCCTTGATAACAGGGGCTTCAACTCTGGCAGGAAAGGTAGAAATGGTTTATCCTTTCTTCCTTTTGCATCTGTCACTACAGCACCTTCTGGAAAATAGTTAGTATCTTTTTCAACGAAGCCTTCTGATGATGTCCAGTAAAATAAGATGGTAGGATCTCTACCCATCAATGTCAAATATTCTTCACAGGTGTTCAATGTTAACTTCCTCTCACTTGAATTATAGTCACAATATGTAATGACCCCTTGTGAAGGTGTAATCACTCCATAAGAAAGTAAAGGGTTAGAATTCAAGAGAATGGGTGGAGCATTTTGGCCAACATAAATGATCTCACCTAAACACAAACAAGTTTAGAAGCAGCACATATATACTACTGTCCCATTAGGGACCTGTGAGATGGCCAGGCCTACAAATTGAAGGAGTTAGGTCTTTGGGCTACCCCTAAGAAGAAAACTCAACCAGGGATAATAATAAGAGCAGGGGTGTAAGTTATGCATTTGTAAGTATATAGTTAAATACAGTTATCAGACTAGCTATGTATAGAACTATAAGCTTCATAGGACCAATTCATTTGAAAAAAAAAGTTGATGTACTACTTCTAAAAACCAGGCGCCATGCAGCTACAGTAGCTAACTCATCTGGAATTAACCAATTATGTATTGCTGTGCTATTATAATTAGCTATAGGTTTTTAGTTTTGCAATAATACATCAATCAATTAAGTTATTGTAATTTCAGAATTGTAATTCATGAAATAATTGTAATTTAAAAATTGTAATTCATTTGTAATTGTTCAATTACATTGCTATACAGTGCTAATGGAAGTGCTTGTTAAACAAACCACTATTAACATTATGTTATACACAGAAATATCTTCTATACTGTTTTATAGTTCGAACACACTGTAGTGTTTTACCACAAATTCTTTTGACAAAGCCTCAACGCTGCTCTGCACCATTGTTTTTCAGTCCTTAAACACATTTAGAAGAACTTGAAGGAAAGATAATTCGCAAAGCCTGAGGAGAGGTGCCACACCCATATTTCAGACTGGTGGAAAGAAACCACTTCAGAGCAAAGTTCACCAATTCATAATTTTAATACAGACTTCATTTCCTTTTACTTATTACGTGCAAGCTGTTCTCACATGGGTACATGCAGGTATGGACAAATAAAATGGGTAGATAGGTACACACACTTTTAAGAAAACACTTACAATTTCACTAGTAAATCAGGCATGCTCCCACACAGCCGGCTGTGAGCATGCACCTAAATGCTTAATTGAAGCAACCTGAAACAATCTCAGCAAAGTGTTTCAGAAATTTAAAATCTGAGAAAATAGATTTGATTATGACTGACCCACCCATTCACTGTTGCATTAAGTATTACAGGAAGGGCCATTGTTTACATTTGAGACTGATTTAAGTGCTATGCAAAAGGAGGAATACTATGTACAATATGGTGCAACCCTTGTTTCTCGTTAAGCTTAGGCCACTCCAAATAAATTTCCTGTTTCCCATCCTGACCTCAGGCATATTTGCATACAAGCAGGCAGTCCATTTCCATTATTTCGTTATGGGATTGACAGCTTTTCAAGCCATTATTTTCCTGGCACAGCTATAAAAAGCTGCAAAAAAGCATGTTCCTTCCTTTCTCGAGTTGCAAAAATAGCACAAACATGAAGTTTGTGCTGACTTGATAGCACTGCTGACATGTGAGCTGACACCATTTCAAGATGGCTTTTGCTAAGCCTGTCAGTATGCAGAATAACTGGAAAATAATGGAAGAATATGGATAATAGGATTTTTATAGCTGACAGTAACCAGATGCGGTCAGTGGACGGGAAACAGGAAATTTATCTGGAGTGGCCTTATACTTATTTGAACAGTGGCTTTGCTCTACCCTGGAAATGGGGGGTTACAATGGTTTCAGTTGAAACCCCCTCTGAAAATAGCACGTGCCCCAAATTTGTTGACAACTCGTCGTTGTGGGTGATTAAATCACCACGAGTTATACATAGTGTATTATAGTAGGACTCTCTACTGGAAAAACTGTATACTCTTGCCTTTGAAATCGCAATTACGGTGTTCAGGTTGTGACTTCAGTTTTCTTTTTGGTCTCCACTTACTCTAGGCTGAAGTTGAGTGGAATCTGAAACCCCCTCTGAAAACGTCTAGATCCACCACTGTCTAGAGGAGTTACTGTACAGCCTACGACATAAACATAGTGTATACTGAGTCATTCCCATAATGTAAGGCCACGCCCATGAACGGTTATAAACACTGCAGCACCTCAACCATCACTATCTAAGTATGTCACTAGTTATAGTGATAGATACGTGCATATGTAATATAGAGTGCATGGAGGAGTCAGCACTACAAGGCATTTATACCGTATTGAGTGACATCCCCTCCCCCACTGATCATGTCTTCTTTCTCCCTCACTTCTACATGCCCAGAAACTCCATTACAATACTCCAAACCGCCAATCCTGGCTACGCCCCTGCTGTCGTAACGTACAGTAGCCTATAACCTGACATCACGGCCTAGAGATAGACTACGTAACTTCTTGACGATGTCATTCACTTACTAGCATGTAACTCAACTCCGAGCTCAACTCACCCTTCACGTTTATTCCTGCACAAACTGATCCAGGCGGAATCTGTCCTCTCCTCGACTGTTGCAACCGAATATGAAGATTGGCCATGTTTTCTAATTCACACAGTGAACCAAGGATCGAGCCAACGATACACTATAGGTCAAAGTGTGATCGATGGACGGAAGCGCCCGCCGCTCTCCTAACTGTTTTCTTTATACCAAGGGGCGGACACCATGTGATCTTCTATAGCTTGAGAGATCGGCTAGGTTAGTCCCACATGACGGCGAAAAATACCCAAGGTTACTGTCAACTGTTATATAGAACTTAAAATTAATCATGATGCAGCCAAATCTTTAAAATATTTTATACTGGCAGTGCAGTTCAGCCATAGGCGCGCGCCCACACACTGGCACACCAATAGTCACAGACAAAATAAAACAATGATTCACACATCAAAATGGGCAACCATGCATACAAAAGTGAGTTGTAAAACCAATTGCAAAGGCAACTTCACCTCTTGTGATGACTTTCTGGTGCTTGTGATCACTTGTCATGTGTTGGCTGCTACAATGTACAGTAGAATGACTACAACAATAACAACAATACTTTTAATAAATCAATGTTCTAATGGAAGATTAATAGTCTCTGAAACATTTGCAAGGCTGTCAGGCCTTGTACGTTAACCCTAAGTACGATTGGTGGGATGCAGTGCTGATGATACGAGTCCACACCTCAAAAAAAAAATTCTGTATGAGATTTCAAGTCTTCAATACTTCAAAGATTTTTTGGTAAGATTTCAAAACAGAATATATACATGTGTGGGGACAATAATGTACTGTATGCAACACACGTTCAATGAAGCAGTTCTTGTTCTCTCTCTCTCTCTGTGTGCAAATAAGACTGTGTATCAAAATTTAAGCATCTGAGATGGCTGCCACAACAGGAATTTATCCAGTTTCACTGTGTGTGTTCTATGTAGCTGTACTCAGTACTATCACCACCAAGGGGTCTGCATTCTTTTGAAATCTCGTACAATCTGTAGAGATTTTGAGATCTGAAATTTTATCTAATTTCTGGGAACTTTACATAATGTGAGTCATGACAGACATGCCCCCGACTGGCTTTCATGTCTGTTGTATGCTTCAAGTTTACATAGCTCCATCTCTTTTTACTCTTTAATTTAGCCTGCTTCTGATACTACCAAGCAAGCATCAAACTAGCAGCTTAAAGATGTTTTTTTTTGGTGAAAATTGTTACGGTAATTTTAATCTCAAAATACACCTTGGAAAGATTTCAGCACTCACTCTGAGATATGATTTTAGACAATTTTTACTGTGTAAACTAAGTAACTTTGATAGAATACAAAAAAATGTGACTGTTCTATTAGGGTAGTTGACTGCTCATTATAGTGTTTCGATATGAGCCTTTGATACCTTTACAAATCAATGCCAAGATTGATTTTAATAGCCTAAATATACTTGACCAGTTTCTGGAAACCCCACAATAAAACCCTGCATCCACCCCTGAAAGCTACTATACAAAGGGGTGTCATCTGCACACCGAATCGAAGCTGCATGCATGCAGGCCATTCTAAATTGAGATGAAAATTCAGTAAATTTTATCAACAATAGGAGGGTTGGCTCAAGCTGTTTCATCATTTGCCAACAATTAAAAACAACAACAACAACAACAAAAGCAACAGTATAATTATGCATTGGTTACCAGCTCTTATGTACATGAGTTTGCAAACTTAGTTTATTCTGTACCACAGATTGTTTCTCCATACTCCCTTACTTATATCATGAACTCTTACATGTACTACTCAATCACCTCAGTCAGCATTGAGTAAATCATATTATAGGATATTAAACTCAGTTACTAATAAGAACATTACACAATACCATGTCAAACCATCAGAAAAATTGTAATGCCCACTTTCTCCAGATTTCTTCAAATTTGGCACAAAGATGGTGATACTACATATTTATCCAATAATTTGACAATCCAACTTTCAATAAGCCGACTCAGTATGGCAGTAGTAATTACAATGTATACATAATCACATGGAAATTGGTTGTTATTGAACTGATAAAGACTTTGAACTATTATAAGCAACTGATTATTGTCAATCATGACCTTCATGTAAAGCTAATACTGTCTACTGGTGTGTATAGTAGTTGTATCTTCTCATCTGTGTTCTATTGCCTACACTTCTTAAGCCTATATAGTTTGGAGACAAACAAATGTGATTATTGAAAATTCGTGTACATGTAATTAATCATATTTCACTGCATCCGTTGCTTATTTTAAAATCTCATTTCTAACTACATGCATGGCTGGTATAAAATTGTATAGTTGATATGCAACTATTCAAATGTCTGCTGTTATGGAAACTATAATGTTCAATGCTGACACTTGTATACCACAGGCACAGGGCAATCTAAAACTGCATTAAAGAAACTTATAGACTGCTTTGCAATCTTTGCTTTGCTGTTGTCTCCTGGACTATAAGTACCTATACAGTTCACTGGCTAAGACAACTATCCCCAGTCAAAAGACTGGGGGAATTGTTACAGTGAAGTTAGGGGTTGCGTTAGTGAAGTAGACATACTGAAGGGAGTTCTCAGCATAGCATGCTACAACTAGCTAGGAGATATACCATTTACATATAAGAGCTGGGAAACCTGAGCAAGTACACAGACCACGCATGCATGCAGATGCTAAAATGGTCACTTATAGTTATAGGTGATATTCTTTGTGAGATAAATTATCTGTATGGTGAAAAATCAATTGAACTCTTGCCAATATGTGCTATTTACAAAAGAAAGTTACAGAAGGTGAACAGATATGTATGTTACATTGCATATGTTAAAATCATTGCTTGTAGTATACATGTACAGTGTACATAGGTAATTCATCTTCAATAACATGGTTGGGCTAGTTGAGAAATCATGGTCTTGCAAATCCTGCATTACAAAAAAGTATTATGTCAAAGTTGCTTATAATACATGTGTCCATTTTACATCTCTTTGTATAGGTAAGACATGCAGTGCTAGGATTCTTCAGTGGATAAACAACCCTGAAGGAATGATGTAATAATAATCACCAAGGCAGAGCCAAGGTAATTATTACATCATTCCTGAGGAGGCCACTGAAAAATCCTACATGTCTTACCCAGTAAGACACATGTGTACAGGTCTCTAATTACTGAATAAACCTTGCATACTTTGCAAATATCAAAAGCATTCTTTGAATACCATTGTCTAACTGCTCTTCAAAATTTTTCTCTTTAATGGTCCACTATTTGATTAAAATTTGCCTTATAGTACAACCTATATACATACGTAGCTATTTTTATTATTTTATTGACAGTTCACTATTAAATATATAACTGCCTTAAAATCCAACTGACAAAGCAATGGTTGAGAATTAGTAAAATTTCTTCTGTGTTTCTTCAATCTTAATTTTGTTTCCTTTAGTTTTCCAGATCATCTTTCTCTCATTCATTCAATATTGACACAGCTAGTTTTCAAAAATTTCTTGTGGGAACATTCCCCCAGTAGGGACCCCAGAAGTGTTGCAAGATATATGCCTTGCAATGCTTATGCATAATGTGCATAGCTATATAGATGCAGATCTTGTGTAGCCTTATAATAGATAACTGCTGAAAGATATTGTGCATATGGGAGAGTAATTCTTTGACTAACTACTTCTTTACACTGAGCACAATAAAGAGAACACTAAAACTGTAAGACATGACACTGAGAAACCGGTCTATAAGTTTTATATGTAGTAAGTGTAGCTTATATACATATAAACATATTGTACAAAAATTAATGATAGCTACATTATACTGCTATATACTTATGAGTTACTAATCGTGGTGCCAGTGTAATGCCTGTTGGCTCCACTATGTCAGCATGACTGCCATATTAGGGATATATATCATGAGTGTTTAGTGATTATTATTGTAGAGCTCATATATTATGAGCATATAGCACAATGATTCATTTTTATTAATGTAAAAGTTAGAATGCAACCTTTAGTATGCCTGCATGTGACTGTCAGTATTAGAGTAGTTATCTATACCTATGTGAATGACATTCAGGAAGTTGTTCAACATTCTACTTTTAAACAGTATTATAGCCCTGTATAAGGAGGTCCATTCTGTAAGTGATAGTGATCAGTTGCAGCAGGACTTTTATTTCTGGGCAAATAGAAAGGTTTCACAGAGTTGCACTTCTTAGAAACCAACAGAGCCTCACATTTTGATAAGTTAAGACAAAATTGCCAGTGAACAGTCCAATAGGTCCTCCATACTTTAAACTCTAGACTGGTATCTTGGGAGTTTTCATCAACTCTGCATTGTCTAGATCTTGCAAAATATCTGTGGCTAAGGCTACTAACCAGGACACTAAATTATTTAGCACTCACTGTAGGGTGCAACTCGATCTACTAAAGCTGCTGTTTATGCAAGTGTAGTGTGACCTCCACTGAAAAATGCATGCACTATATAGAATCCTTATACAGGTACTTCCAAGGATCAATTACTTCTGGAACAAGTGCAGCAAAGAGCTGCTCGATATAGGTATGTGGTAATCATAGGAACCCTGTGTAGTGTGTACCATTAGAAAAAATTATCTGCTGAGTGTATTACAGAACTATCTTGGCCACTTGCAATGATTATACCTGTTTCTGTGCTTACGTTTTGATTTAATCAATAAACAACGGTTATTATCATCATCAAAATCTACTAATTTGCTAAATCCACTCAATCTGTTTAATTTCACTGAGTCAACCATTAACTAATTGCTACAGGTTTTCATTTTTGGTGAATACTATTTTCCTTTGGATATTCTGTTTTATCTCTCTCCCATGTCCCAGTCTTAAGGTTTCACCAGACATTTTATCATCAGCTACATGTATGTAATTTACGTTGTTGTTCTTTTATCTGTAAGCTTACTGTTTTAGTCTACACTGTTAAAAATAAAGAGTAACCACCATTCTGAGAGTTCCCAGTGTAGGGAGGATTTAACACCCCATAGAGAGTAACCAACACTCTGAAGAGAATAACCATTACTCTGAAGAGTAAGTGACACCACCTTCAGAGCATGTGTTACTCCCCAGTTACTCCTTTGGAGTAATGGTTACTCTCCAGGGGTGTTAAATCCTCCCTACACTGGGAACTCCTTGAGAGTTGTGGTTACTTTTCATTTTAACAGTGTACTTGTTCGCTGAAATGCACAATACTAGCTGTACTATATATTATCCGTAGTTTTGTTTTTTGTACTTCTTTTTGTATCCCAGGAAGCACCCTCTCAAGCTTTTTTGGTGAAACCCAGTTTGAGGTATCAAGACACACGGTTGTGTGTCGTGCGACCCAAGAAGCCGTGCGCGCCACACCGTGAGTATGTTGACAGGAAGAAAAAAAACGTCATTTTCACACTTTTGTATCTCGGTGATCCCTTATCCGATTGGAACCACATTTTCTACAGCGTTGTCCGCCAGCCAGGGGAGTCAACATTCCAAATTGGAAGGAAATCGCTCCAGCCGTTTCCGAGATACGAGCTGCCAAAGTTTCGTTTTTTTTTTCTTCGTTTTTTTTCTTCGTCTTTTCGCACACTTGCAAAAATTGCTATAAAACGCAAACACGTACTCCGATCGCCTTGAAATTTGGCACACAGAAAGGGAGTCCAAAGGCGAATCCTAGCATCAAATTTGGTGCAAATCCGATGGATGGTTCAGGAGTTATGACCGATTATTCGCGTAAAACAAGATAGATTTGTTGTCACGCCTACAGGGTAAACCGCTTCATGGAATGAGTTGAAAATTGCTATGTAGATGGAGTAACCATCGTAGGAGTGCCTTTTGGTGGTTTGAAAGGAATCGAGATAAAGACCATGGAGATATGACACAAAACCCAACCTGTGTCACAATTACGCGATTGATTTTTATGAATTAAAACGTATTAGTTTTCACGCCTACTAGGCAAACCGCTTAGAGCAATGAGCTGAAAATCGGTGTATAGCTGGAATAATCTTCATAGAAAGTCCTTGCAGTAGTACAGAAGAATCGGATTACAAACCACTGAGTTATGATTCGAAAGCCAACTCCGTGTAGCAAATGCGAGATCGAGATACTCTAATAGAACAGTCACCCTAATAGAGCATTCGGTTAATTTATTTACTCCATTATAGAATTCTATTACATTACAAGTTATTCTGTAGGGAGTTCAGCTGCAACAGTTAATCTTATAGACAGTTCAGCAAGAAGCAAGTCACCCTGTGGAGAGTTAAGCTACAAATATATTACTGTAGAGCTTCAGAACATTACAAGTCACACTGAAGAGAGTTCAGCTATAAACAAGTCATACACCCTGTAGAGAATTCAGCTACAATTAAGTCACTCTCTAGAGAATTCAGCTACACACAAGTCACTGTGGAGAGAGTTCAGCTACAAACAAATTACCCTTTAGAGAGATCAGCTACAAACAAAACACTTTGCAGAGAGTTCAGCAACAAACAATTCAATTTGTAGAGAGATCAACTAGAAACAAATCAACCTGCAGAGAGATCAGCTACAAACAAATCAGCTTGTAGAGAGATCAGTTACACACAAATAAACCTGTAGAGAGAAAAGCTAGAAACAAATAGCCCTGTAGAGAGTTCAGCTACAAAGAAACCACCATGTAGAGTGTTTAGCTGCAAAAAATCACCTGTAGAGAGATCAGCTACAAACAAATCACCCTGTAGAGAGATCAGCTAGAAGAGGTCACCTTGTAGAGAGTTCAGCTACAAAGAAACCACCACATAAAGAGTTCAGCTGCAAATAAATCACTTGTAGAGAGTTCAGCTACAAACAAATCCCCCTGTAGAGGGATCAGCTAGAAGAAGTCACCTTGTAGAGAGACCAGCTACAAAGAAACCATCATGTAGAGAGATCAGCTACAAACAAATCATCCTGTAGAGAGATCAGCTAGAAGAAGTTACCTTGTAGATAGTTCAGCTACAAACAATTCACCCTGTAGAAAGATCAGCTAGAAGAAGTCACCTTGTAGAGTGTTCAGTTACAAAGAAACCATCATGTAGAGAGTTCAGCTGCAAACAAAGCACTCTGTAGAGAGTTCAACTACAAAGAAACCACCATGTAGAGAGTTCAGCATCAAACAAACCACCCTGTAGAGAATTCAACTACAACAAATCACCCTGTAGAGAAGAAGTTACCTTGTAGAGAGTTCTGCTACAAAGAAACCATCATGTAGAGAGTTTAGCTGCAAACAAATCACCTGTAGAGAGTTCAGCTAGAAACAAATCACCCTGTAGAGAGATCAGCTGGAAGAAGTCACCTTGTAGAGAGTTCCGCTACAAAGAAACCATCATGTAGAGAGTTCAGCTGCAAACAAATCACCCTGTAGAGAGTTCAGCTACAAAAAAATCACCCTGTAGAGAGTTCAGCTAGACAAAGTCACCTTATAGAGAGTTCAGCTACAAAGAAACCATCATGTAGAGAGTTCAGCTACAAAGAAACCACCATGTAGAGAGTTTAGCTGCAAACAAATCACCTGTAGAGAGTTCAGCTAGAAACAAATCACCCTGTAGAGAGACCAGCTAGAAGAGGTCACCTTGTAGAGAGTTCAGCTACAAAGAAACCATCCTGTATATAGTTCAGCTATATTTTAAGTCACCCAGTAGAGAGATCAGCTGCAAAAAAATATCCTGTGGGGAATAATGGGCATGTAATAAATATATGTATATAATTTGTATAATTACTAATAAAATCAAAAATAATTGAAGTACTAAAATTCTTCTTTAAGTTCTTTTCTTCTTCCTGTGGTAAAGAAAAAACACATGGGTTAAAAAAGCTCCAAAGCCAGCCATAGGCCGGCTTTGCAGTATACAAATACAAAAAGAAGTGATATCTAATCAAAAACAGCCAAGCTGTAAAAAAGGTGCAGCCCCCAAAAAGGCCATGGCGAAAAAAGATGTGAAATCCAAGGTGGCGGCCAAGAAATGGCTGTGATGGTAGGTTAATGGTTAAATTTTAATAATTACAATTCAGGTGAATTTTGTGCCAATTTGTCTTGGCACCAAATTCACCTGAATTGTCGTTATTAAAATTTAACCATTAACCTACCCCCTTCTTGGCCGCCACCTTGGATTTCACATCTTTTTTCACCATGGCCTTTTTGGGGGCCACACCTTTTTTTACAGCTTGGCTGTTTTTGATTATATAAATAAATAAACTATGTATTTTACACACATTGCTTTTGTTTTGTTATTGTTAGCTATTGGTTTGTTTGTTTGTTGCTTTTACTGTCTTGTTGCGTCTCATCGTATGATTTTGTGATATGATGAAGCTCGATTGGAAGACAAGCTCAGATGATAATAAACTTATTGTTGACTCAGTATAGCTAGCTAATGAAGTCAAAAAGACATTAAAACTTTTAAAGTCTCTGCGGGTCTACTGGGATTAATATCAAACCAGGAAAATATGTCAAAAAGATCGAGACTCTCTAATAGAGCAGTCAAACACTCTAATAGAACAGTCATCAAATGCAGCAGAGAGAATGAGAACCATTAAGTGTTTATCCCCATGTAGGAGGCTAATAGAGTAACTCACCTAATATCGGACGAGTTCCAAAATTGGACGCGATTACTCGAGCTACAACAGGAATTTTTAAACAACTTGTATGTCTTTAGATAGCTAGTTCAAGGCTGTGGGACTTTGCACACAGAGTATCAGCTTTCTCGGCTTTTTTGTCTGGTGGCAGTAGATCTGCAGTCATTTCCGATTAATAGAGTAAGCCACCAATGTTCAACCACCATCGGTTCGGACGCGAGTTTTCTTTAAACCTGCAAAGAAAATTTCTGTTCTTGCTATGCCTTTGGAGAGGTCTAGGCCATAAACTCTTGCATGCAAAGTTTCAGACCTGCAGCTTTCTTAGTCTGGCTGCAGGAGCTGCAAAAGTGACCTGTCCGAATGTTCTCAATTCTTGGATAAAAATATGTATTATCGGTCGAGTGGCACTGCTCGTAATGCAAGGGGGTGTCATGTCGGCTCACGCTGTAGGTAGATCTGCGACCGCGGTCAAAGCCTTGACCAGGGAATATTTCACCTTGACCCTTGACTTGCAGCGTTTATCGTCTTTGACCTGTGACTTGAGCGTTTCTTGTCGAACTTTTGACCTACACTTATTTCTCTATTTTCCTATACGCACCTGCGCTTGTAACCTAGCATAATATTTTCTTAGTGCGTGCTACCAGCAGCTGGGAGAGAAAAATCATTATAATTACGGCGAAATGCCTGTTGGAGCTTTAAAACATCTTCTTGGAGATCCTTACTTCTTGTGAGTTACGTATAATCCCGTAAACTTGATAATAGCTACGTATAGTTTTCGATTGTGGGTTTCGGACCTTCCGTATCGTCTTGACCCTTGATTCACTGTAAGAGCTATTTAGTGGCCTTGACCGTTGACTTAGAGTTTGACCGCGGTCGCAGATCTACCTACACCAAGAGCCTGAGTGACACCTCCTTGTAATGCTTGAAGTTCAATGGCGGATCCAGGATGGGGCCACCACATCGAATTTTGAAAACTGCGGTAATAAATGCTGCAGTGTTTAACCAAGCAAATAAGGTATAAGATAGAACAATAAAACCATTGTGTGGGGTGATTCAATTAAACTATTACGTGCCATACGTTAAGTTTACTAACATAATATTGGCTTGTAAGAACCACTCAAGGTCACCATACTGCATTAGTTCTAGTATCATTAATGGAGAGTTTAAAGTTTACACACCAAGACTAAGAATAGAACCCTTCAACTATAGCCTGCCTGTATATACCATTTTCGACGAAACTGACATTTTAGTGCATACCGCCATTTTCAAAAAAATATTGTCAATACAGTAGCTATTGAAGCTGTGCATGAGGTGTGAAACATGCAGCTAGTAGTTTTTGATCACTGACCAAGCCTATATCCAAGTGAATTAATGGTTTTTACTATTGGTAGAACGGCTGTCTAACCCATACTCCAGCGTAAATCAGAGTACAGAGATTAAAATTATAGAACTGAGAAAACTATAGCCAACTGTTCAGTTGGTGTGTCATGGCTGTGATGGACTTCCAGTGAAATTTTGAAGGCATGCCCACTAGCAATGAGTAGGTTACTGGCTAAGGTAATCAATCAGAGTATTTCATCTCATAGTTTTCCTAATCTTTGGAAACATGCTGTTGTCACACCAGTTCAAAAGTCTAAGAGTAGTTCAGCCTTGACCAATTTTCATCCGATTTCAGTTTTACCAGTGTTTTCAAGGGTATTAGAACGTGTCATACACAACCAATTAGTTTTGCATTTTCTGAAGTGTAATCTGTTTTCATCCTACTAATCTGGTTTTCGCCCTCATCACTCAACACAAGATGTGCTTTTGTATTAACTGATTCGTGGCATAAAACTGTTGATGCACATAAGTTCATTGTTACTGGCTTTTTGGACTTGGCAAAAGCAATTGATTGTGTAGATTTGAAGCTAGACAATACAGAAACAGTATCATCTAAATCAATAGTATATATTTGAAATGTGGTATCACAACAATCATGTAAATAAGAAAGTGGAGACACAGAAGTTGATGATACAGAGTGAACAGTATTGTAGGGAACAGACAAAATAATTGGTATCGTCTGCAGTAAAGTTACTATTACTGATTTGGTACCCTTTGTAGACAAGTGACAAAAATGTGACCTTAGAATTTACAACAATTGTCCTGATTGTTTGTGCATTATTATGTTACTACAAGTAAGACATGAATAGCTACACTGTATTACGTACATACATTACGTGAATATAACTTGCATTGTACAGTGCACTTATCTGTTGAGAAAAACAATGCATACAGTATTCATTATTCGCTATTTACATTATTACAGATGTCACAAGAAAAAAAAGCTGTGCTATTAATCACAGAATGAAAACAAGCAGCCAGTACAAGCTCTGAGAGTGGATTAATGGAAACACCAGCCAATTATGACAGGCTAAACCAAATCAAGTACTCCAGAGAATCTTCATCTCACTAAACAAAGTAAAAGTCAAGATGAAAATGAATACAATCAAATTCACACTGTTATGGCTGCTCAGCAAGAAACATATTCCACTAGCAAGTTGACTGCAACACAAATGAAAAATGGAAAAGGTCTTATTAGAAATAAAGACCTTATGGCTATTGTAGATCTTGGTCCAAGCAAGGATGTAATGCATGATTCTGTTGTTACTCCATCAAAGACACATCCATCCTACTATGATATAAACCGCCTAATAGTAATACTGATCAAACGTGATATGCATAGTGTACATATAGCTATAACATACTGTAGCTATATACAGCTGACATAATCTATGGATATTTATTTGCTTACGTACGGGTATACTGTATACTGTAGTTTATGCATTACTATTAACTGTCAAATTTTGAGTGCCATGATAAATACTTAGTAACAAGTAACAGCTATACATATGTTATGTAGTCTAATAATTTGCAGAAACACGTTGCAAAGCTGACATTGAGTGAATTATGACAGTGAAGAATTCTCTACATAATATCTGCTCACAAATGGTAACATTGTGATTTCTCATATTACAATACATAAATATCAATAAATTTTACAGTGAACAGATAAAGGTATGATATATTTCAATCCATGGAAAGCACATAGTGCATGAAATTTGATATTTTTTTGAATTAAACACATTATAACAACCTGCTATTCCACTGGGGATATTGAGAAGGCCAAAGCCTGTATTAAGACACAGAGTAAGGACCTGCATTGTTTAATAGAATACAGATAATTAATATAATATATCTATCTACGTCCTGCTTTCATTGTTGCATTTAATTTATTTGTTGCTGTCACTATGCTTTGAAAGGTAATGATTAATTTAAATTATTGTGTTAATGAAACTGCATACTACGAAATACCACAGATTTTAGTATAAAACCACAACTCTACCAAATAAATTTACCACAAAAACACCAAGTTGGTTAAATTGAATTCACCACAGCTGACAAATACTGTGAAATGTTGCTACTACTTTGTACAGCTTCATAGAAAATGCTGATAAACAAGTACTGTAATTCAGATATGTTTGTGGTACTAAAGAACCCATTACCTTCTGTTGGCATTACTGATTGCTAAATAATGTCATTTTAATTCATGGATGTCATATGATATAGTTGACTGCCCCCTTCACCAAATATTTGGCTATACATACAGTACCATGAATTGCCAGAGTATTAATACCAAACCACAAATCTATTCAATAAGATCACCATATACCTTACAATTATAACATTAGATAAAGGTGATACTACCCATATAATATAATAGCTAATATCTACTAACCATACTGGTAACAGCAAAGCACATCCTAAAATGTTTCTATGAAAAATATTGATGTTTTGCCTTATTATTTTATATATTCTGTAGTGTGGATGTGAAGATTTCTCTAAAATCATACTAAAATATACCATACACATTGTTAATGTCACCATGCATTACACAATGATCTGATGTTAATAACTGGAGCTGCACTGTACTTGACTAAATGTACACATAGCCACAACCAATATAGAGTATGTACATGAATAACTTACACTGTAGCCAAGAAATCTTTCTTTATACTGTAGAACATAGATATGAATGTAGTGTGTGACATTTATAACTACTTACCACAATGATACCAGTGGAAGATTAAGGAGTGTGTATATATATATCTAATCAAAAACAGCCAAGCTGTAAAAAAAGGTGCGGCCCCCAAAAAGGCCATGGTGAAAAAAGATGTGAAATCCAAGGTGGCGGCCAAGAAATGGCTGTGATGGTAGGTTAATGGTTACATTTTAATAACAACAATTCAGGTAAATTTGGTGCCAAGACCAAGCGGCACAAAATTCACCTGAAATGTCGTTATTAAAATGTAACCATTAACCTACCATCACAGCCATTTCTTGGCCGCCACCTTGGATTTCACATCTTTTTTCACCATGGCCTTTTTGGGGGCCGCACCTTTTTTTACAGCTTGGCTGTTTTTGATTAGATATCACTTCTTTTTGTATTTGTATACTGCAAAGCCGGCCTATGGCTGGCTTTGGGGCTTTTTTAACCCATGTGTTTTTTTCTTTACTACAGGAAGAAGAAAAGAACTTAAAGAAGAATTTTAGTACTTCAATTATTTTTGATTTTATTAGTAATTATACAAATTATATACATATATTTATTACATGCCCATTATTCCCCACAGGATATTTTTTTGCAGCTGATCTCTCTACTGGGTGACTTGAAATGTAGCTGAACTATATACAGGATGGTTTCTTTGTAGCTGAACTCTCTACAAGGTAACCTTTTCTAGCTGGTCTCTCTACAGGGTATTTTGTTTCTAGCTGAACTCTCTACAGGTGATTTGTTTGCAGCTAAACTCTCTACATGGTGGTGTCTTTGTAGCCGAACTCTCTATAAGGTGACTTCGTCTAGCTGAACTCTCTACAGGGTGATTTTTTTGTAGCTGAACTCTCTGCAGGGTGATTTGTTTGCAGCTGAACTCTCTACATGATGGTTTCTTTGTAGCTGAACTCTCTACAAGGTGACTTCGTCCAGCTGATCTCTCTATGGGGTGATTTGTTTCTAGCTGAACTCTCTACAGGTGATTTGTTTGCAGCTAAACTCTCTACATGGTGGTTTCTTTGTAGCTGAACTCCCTACATGATGGTTTCTTTGTAGCTGAACTCTATACAAGGTAACTTCTTCTCTACAGGGTGATTTGTTGTAGTTGAATTCTCTACAAGGTGGTTTGTATGAGGCTGAACTCTCTACATGGCGGTTTCTTTGTAGCTGAACTCTCTACAAAGTGATTTGTTTGCAGCTGAACTCTCTACATGATGGTTTCTTTGTAACTGAACGCTCTACAAGGTGACTTCTTCTAGCTGATCTTTCTACAGGGTGAATTGTTGTAGCTGAACTATCTACAAGGTAACTTCTTCTAGCTGATCTCTATACAGGGTAATTTGTTTGTAGTTGAATTCTGTACAGGTGGTTTCTTTGTAGCTGAACTCTGTACATGATGGTTTCTTTGTAGCTGAACTCTTTACAAGGTGACTTCTTCTAGCTGAACTCTCTACGGGGTAATTTCTTTGTAGCTGAACTCTCTATATGATGGTTTCTTTGTAACTGAACTCTCTACAAGGTAACTTCTTCTAGCTGATCTTTGTACTGGGTGATTTTTTTGTAGCTGAACTCACTACATGGTGGTTTCTTTGTTGCTGAACTCTCTACAAGGTGAATTCTTCTACCTGATCTCTCTACAGGGTGATTTGTTTGTAACTGAACTCTGTACAAGTGCGTTTTTGTGGGTGATCTCACTGCAGGTTGATTTGTTTGTAGCTGAACTCACTAAAGGGTGATTTTGCTTGTAGCTGAACTCCTTGCATTGTATCTAGTTTCTAGCTGATCTCTCTACAGGGTGATTTGTTTGTAGCTAATCTCTCTACAAGTTGATTTGTGTGTAGCTGATCTCTCTGCAGGTTGATTAATTTGCAGCCGATCTCTCTACAAGGTAATTTGTTTGTAGCTGAACTGTCTGTAAAGTGATTTATTTGTAGCTGATCTCTCTGCAGGTTGATTTGTTTTAGCTGAACTCTCTACAGGGTGATTTACTTGTAGCTGAACTCCTTACATTGTGTCTAGTTTCTAGCTGATCTTTCTACAGGGTGATTTGTTTGTAGCTGATCTCTCTACAAGTTGATTTGTGTGTAGCTGATCTTTCTACTGGTTGATTTGTTTGTAGCCGATCTCTCTACAGGGTAATTTGTTTGTAGCTGAACTCCTTACATTGTGTCTAGTTTCTAGCTGATGTCTCTACAGGGTGATTTGTTTGTAGCTGAACTCTCTATAAGGTGATTTGTTTGCAGCTGAATTCTCTACATGGTGGTTTCTTTGTTGCGGAACTCTCTACAGGGTGTTTTGCTTGTAGCTACTCTCTACAGGGTGATTTGTTTCTAGCTTATCTTTCTACAGGTTGATTTGTGTGTAACTGATCTCTCTACAAGCTGATTTGTTTGTAGCTGAATTCTCTGCAAAGTGTTTGTTTGTAGCTGACCTCTCTTCAGGGTGATTTGTTTCTAGCTGATCTCTCTACAGGGTGATTTTTTTGTAGCTGACCTCTCTTCAAGGTGATTTGTTTCTAGCTAATATCTCTACAGGGTGATTTGTTTGTAGCTGACCTCTCTTCAGGGTGATTTGTTTCTAGCTGATCTCTCTACAGGGTGATTTTTTTGTAGCTGACCTCTCTTCAGGGTGATTTGTTTCTAGCTGATATCTCTACAGGGTGATTTTTTGTAGCTGACCTCTCTTCAGGGTGATTTGTTTCTAGCTGATTGCTCTACAGGTTGGTTTGTTTGTAGCTGAGCTCTCTACACGGTGATTTGCTTGTAGCTGAACTCCTTACTTTGTGTCTAGTTTCTAGCTGATCTCTCTACAGGGTGATTTGTTTGTAGCTGATCTCTCTACAAGTTGAATTGTGTGTAGCTGATCTCTCTGCAGGTTAATTTGTTTGTAGCCGATCTCTCTACAAGGTAATTTATTTGTAGCTGAACTGTCTAAAAGGTGATTTGTTTGTAGCTGATCTCTCTGCAGGTTGATTTGTTTTAGCTGAACTCTCTACAGGGTGATTTATTTGTAGCTGAACTCCTTACATTGTGTGTAGTTTCTAGCTGATCTCTCTACAGGGTGATTTGTTTGTAGTTGATCTCTCTACAAGTTGATTTGTGTGTAGCTGATCTCTCTGCAGGGTAATTTGTTTGTAGCTGAACTCTCTATAAGGTGATTTGTTAGTAGTTGATCTCTCTGCAGGTTGATTTGTTTTAGCTGAACTCTCTACAGGCTGATTTGTTTGTAGCCGATCTCTCTACAGGGTAATTTGTTTGTAGCTGAACTCTCTACATGGTGGTTTCTTTGTTGCTGAACTCTCTACAGGGTGTTTTGCTTGTAGCTGATCTTTCTACAGGGCAATTTGTTGGTAGCTGATCTCTCTACAGGGTGATTTTTTTGTAGCTGACCTCTCTTCAGGGTGATTTGTTTCTAGCTGATCTCTCTACAGGGTGATTTTTTGTAGCTGACCTCTCTTCAGGGTGATTTGTTTCTAGCTGATTGCTCTACAGGTTGATTTGTTTGTAGATGAACTCTCTACAGGGTAATTTACTTGTAGCTGAACTCCTTACTTTGTGTCTAGTTTGTAGCTGATCTCTCTATAGAGTGATTTGTTTGTAGCTGAACTCCTTACATTGTGTGTAGTTTCTAGCTGATGTCTTTACAGGGTGATTTGTTTGTAGCTGATCTCTCTACAAGTTGATTTGTGTGTAGCTGATCTCTCTGCAGGTTGATTTGTTTTAGCTGAACTCTCTACAGGGTGATTGCTTGTAGCTGAACTCCTTACATTGTGTCTAGTTTCTAGCTGATGTCTCTACAGGGTGATTTTTTGTAGCTGAACTCTCTTCAGGGTGATTTGTTTCTAGCTGATCTCTCTACAGGTAGATTTGTGTTGATTTGTTCATTGCTGATCGCTCTAAAGGTTGATTTGCTGCAGCTGAACACCCTGCAAAGTGTTTTGTTTGTAGTGATCACTCTAAAGGGTAATTTGTTTGTAGCTGAACTCTCTCCACAGTGACTTGTGTGTAGCTGAATTCTGTGTAACTGAATTCTCTAGAGAGTGACTTAATTGTAGCTGAATTCTCTACACAGTGCATGACTTGTTTATAGCTGAACTTTCTTCAGTGTGACTTGTAATGTTCTGAATCTCTATAGTGATATATTTGCTTAACTCTCCACATGGTGACTGTTTTCTTGCTGAACTGTCTATAAGATTAACTGTTTGCAGCTGAACTCCCTACAGAATAACTTGTGATGTAATAAAATTCTGTAATGGAGTAAATAAATTAGTCGAATGTTCTATTAGGGTGACTGTTCTATTAGAGTATCTCGATCTCGCATTTGCTACACGGAGTTGGCTTTCGAATCATAACTCAGTGGTTTGTAATCCGATTCTTCTGTACTACTGCAAGGACTTTCTATGAAGATTATTCCAGCTATACACCGATTTTAAGCTCATTGCTCTAAGCGGTTTGCCTAGTAGGCGTGAAAACTAATACTTTTTTATTCATAAAAATCGATCGCGTAATTGTGATACAGGTTGGGTTTTGTGTCATATCTCCGTGGTCTTTATCTCGATTCCTTTCAAACCACCAAAAGGCACTCCTACGATGGTTACTCCATCTACATAGCAATTTTCAACTCATTCCATGAAGCGGTTTACCCTGTAGGCGTGACAACAAATCTATCTTGTTTTACGCGAATAATCGGTCATAACTCCTGAACCATTCATCGGCTTTGTACCAAATTTGATGCTAGGATTCGCCTTTGGATTCCCTTTCTGTGTGCCAAATTTCAAGGCGATCGGAGTACGCGTTTGCTTGTTATAGCAATTTTTGCAAGTGTGCGAAAAGACGAAGAAGAAGAAGAAAAAAACGAAAAAAAAACAACGAAACTTTGGCAGCTCGTATCTCGGAAATGGCTGGAGCGATTTCCTTCAAATTTGGAATGTAGACTCCCTTGGCTGGCGGGCAACTGTGTAGCAAATTTGGTTCCAATCAGATAAGTGATCACCAAGATACAAAGGTGTGAAAATGACGTTTTCGTTCTTCCTGTCAATATACTCACGGTGTGGCGCGCCGGCTTCTTGGGCCGCACGACACACTATCGTGTGTCTTGATATATATATATCTAATCAAAAACAGCCAAACTGTAAAAAAAGGTGCGGCCCCCAAAAAGGCCATGGTGAAAAAAGATGTGAAATCCAAAGTGGCGGCCAAGAAATGGCTGTGATGGTAGGTTAATGGTTACATTTTAATAACGACAATTCAGGTGAATTTTGTGCCGCTTGGTCTTGGCACCAAATTTACCTGAATTGTTGTTATTAAAATGTAACCATTAACCTACCATCACAGCCATTTCTTGGCCGCCACCTTGGATTTCACATCTTTTTTCACCATGGCCTTTTTGGGGGCTGCACCTTTTTTTACAGCTTGGCTGTTTTTGATTAGATATCATTTCTTTCTGTATTTGTATACTGCAAAGCCGGCCTATGGCTGGCTTTGGGGCTTTTTTAACCCATGTGATTTTTTTCTTTACCACAGGAAGAAGAAAAGAACTTAAAGAAGAATTTTAGTACTTCAATTATTTTTGATTTTATTAGTAATTATACAAATTATATACATATATTTATTACATGTCCATTATTCACCATAGGATATTTTTTTGCAGTTGATCGCTCTACTGGGTGACTTGTGAAATGTAGCTGAACTATATACAGGATGGTTTCTTTGTAGCTGAACTCTCTACAAGGTAACCTCTTCTAGCTGGTCTCTCTACAGGGTATTTTGTTTCTAGCTGAACTCTCTACAGGTGATTTGTTTGCAGCTAAACTCTCTACATGGTGGTGTCTTTGTAGCCAAACTCTCTACATGATGGTTTCTTTGTAGCTGAACTCTCTATAAGGTGACTTCGTCTAGCTGAACTCTCTACAGGGTGATTTTTTTGTAGCTGAACTCTCTGCAGGGTGATTTGTTTGCAGCTGAACTCTCTACATGATGGTTTCTTTGTAGCGGAACTCTCTACAAGGTGACTTCTTCCAGCTGATCTCTCTACAGGGTGATTTGTTTCTAGCTGAACTCTCTACAGGTGATTTGTTTGCAGCTAAACTCTCTACATGGTGGTGTCTTTGTAGCCAAACTCTCTACATGATGGTTTCTTTGTAGCTGAACTCTCTATAAGGTGACTTCGTCTAGCTGAACTCTCTACAGGGTGATTTTTTTGTAGCTGAACTCTCTGCAGGGTGATTTGTTTGCAGCTGAACTCTCTACATGATGGTTTCTTTGTAGCTGAACTCTCTACAAGGTGACTTCGTCCAGCTGAACTCTTTACAGGTGATTTGTTTGCAGCTAAACTCTCTACATGGTGGTTTCTTTGTAGCTGAACTCCCTACATTATGGTTGCTTTGTAGCTGAACTCTATACAAGGTAACTTCTTCTCTACAGGGTGATTTGTTGTAGTTGAATTCTCTACAAGGTGGTTTGTATGAGGCTGAACTCTCTACATGGCAGTTTCTTTGTAGCTGAACTCTCTACAGAGTGATTTGTTTGCAGTTAAACTCTCTACATGATGGTTTCTTTGTAACTGAACACTCTACAAGGTGACCTCTTCTAGCTGATCTTTCTACAGGGTGAATTGTTGTAGCTGAACTATCTACAAGGTAACTTCTTCTAGCTGATCTCTATACAGGGTAATTTGTTTGTAGTTGAATTCTGTAAAGGTGGTTTCTTTGTAGCTGAACTCTGTACATGATGGTTTCTTTGTAGCTGAACTCTTTACAAGGTGACTTCTTCTAGCTGAACTCTCTATGGGGTAATTTCTTTGTAGCTGAACTCTCTATATGATGGTTTCTTTGTAACTGAACTCTCTACAAGGTAACTTCTTCTAGCTGATCTTTCTACTGGGTGATTTGTTTGCAGCTGAACTCACTACATGGTGGTTTCTTTGTTGCTGAACTCTCTACAAGGTGAATTCTTCTACCTGATACAGGGTTATTTGTTTGTAACTGAACTCTGCACAAGTGCGTTTTTGTGGGTGATCTCACTGCAGGTTGATTTGTTTGTAGCTGAACTCACTAAAGGGTGATTTTGCTTGTAGCTGAACTCCTTGCATTGTATCTAGTTTCTAGCTGATCTCTCTACAGGGTGATTTGTTTGTAGCTGATCTCTCTACAAGTTGATTTGTGTGTAGCTGATCTCTCTGCAGGTTGATTAATTTGCAGCCGGTCTCTCTACAAGGTAATTTGTTTGTAGCTGAACTGTCTGTAAAGTGATTTATTTGTAGCTGATCTCTCTGCAGGTTGATTTGTTTTAGCTGAACTCTCTACAGGGTGATTTACTTGTAGCTGAACTCCTTACATTGTGTCTAGTTTCTAGCTGATCTCTCTACAGGGTGATTTGTTTGTAGCTGATCTCTCTACAAGTTGATTTGTGTGTAGCTGATCTTTCTACTGGTTGATTTGTTTGTAGCCGATCTCTCTACAGGATAATTTGTTTGTAGTTGAACTCTGTACAAGGTGCTTTTTTGTAGGTGATCTCACTGCAGGTTGATTTGTTAGTAGCTGAACTCACTAAAGGGTGATTTGCTTGTAGCTGAACTCCTTACATTGTGTCTAGTTTCTAGCTGATCTCTCTACAGGGTGATTTGTTTGTAGCTGAACTCTCTATAAGGTGATTTGTTTGCAGCTGAACTCTCTACATGGTGGTTTCTTTGTTGCTGAACTCTCTACAGGGTGTTTTGCTTGTAGCTACTCTCTACAGGGTGATTTGTTTCTAGCTTATCTCTCTACAGGTTGATTTGTGTGTAACTGATCTCTATACAAGCTGATTTGTTTGTTGCTGAATTCTCTGCAAAGTGTTTTGTTTGTAGCTGACCTCTCTTCAGGGTGATTTGTTTCTAGCTGATCTCTCTACAGGGTGATTTTTTTGTAGCTGACCTCTCTTCAGGGTGATTTGTTTCTAGCTGATATCTCTACAGGGTGATTTTTTGTAGCTGACCTCTCTTCAGGGTGATTTGTTTCTAGCTGATTGCTCTACAGGTTGGTTTGTTTGTAGCTGAACTCTCTACACGGTGATTTGCTTGTAGCTGAACTCCTTACATTGTGTCTAGTTTCTAGCTGATCTCTCTACAGGGTGATTTGTTTGTAGCTGATCTCTCTACAAGTTGAATTGTGTGTAGCTGATCTCTCTGCAGGTTGATTTGTTTGTAGCCAATCTCTCTACAAGGTAATTTATTTGTAGCTGAACTGTCTAAAAGATGATTTGTTTGTAGCTGATCTCTCTGCAGGTTGATTTGTTTTAGCTGAACTCTCTACAGGGTTATTTATTTGTAGCTGAACTCCTTACATTGTGTGTAGTTTCTAGCTGATCTCTCTACAGGGTGATTCGTTTGTAGTTGATCTCTCTACAAGTTGATTTGTGTGTAGCTGATCTCTCTGCAGGTTGATTTGTTTGTAGCCGATCTCTCTATAGGGTAATTTGTTTGTAGCTGAACTCTCTATAAGGTGATTTGTTTGTAGTTGATCTCTCTGCAGGTTGATTTGTTTTAGCTGAACTCTCTACAGGCTGATTTGTTTGTAGCCGATCTCTCTACAGGGTAATTTGTTTGTAGCTGAACTCTCTACAGGGTGTTTTGCTTGTAGCTGATCTCTCTACAGGGCAATTTGTTTGTAGCTGATCTCTCTACAGGGTGATTTTTTTGTACGTAGCTGACCTCTCTTCAGGGTGATTTGTTTCTAGCTGATCTCTCTACACGGTGATTTTTTGTAGCTGACCTCTCTTCAGGGTGATTTGTTTCTAGCTGATTGCTCTACAGGTTGATTTGTTTGTAGATGAACTCTCTACAGGGTAATTTACTTGTAACTGAACTCCTTACTTTGTGTCTAGTTTGTAGCTGATCTCCCTACAGGGTGATTTGTTTGTAGCTGAACTCCTTACATTGTGTGTAGTTTCTAGCTGATCTCTCTACAGGGTGATTTGTTTGTAGCTGATCTCTCTACAAGTTGATTTGTGTGTAGCTGATCTCTCTGCAGGTTGATTTGTTTGTAGCCGATCTCTCTACAGGTAATCTGTTTGTAGCTGAACTCTCTATAAGGTGATTTGTTTGTAGCTGATCTCTCTGCAGGTTGATTTGTTTTAGCTGAACTCTCTACAGGGTGATTGCTTGTAGCTGAACTCCTTACATTGTGTCTAGTTTCTAGTTGATGTCTCTACAGGGTGATTTTTTGTAGCTGAACTCTCTTCAGGGTGATCTGTTTCTAGCTGATCTCTCTACAGGTAGATTTGTGATTTGTTCATTGCTGATCGCTCTAAAGGTTGATTTGTTGCAGCTGAACACCCTGCAAAGTGTTTTGTTTGTAGTGATCACTCTAAACGGTAATTTGTTTGTAGCTGAACTCTCTCCACAGTGACTTGTGTGTAGCTGAATTCTGTGTAACTGAATTCTCTAGAGAGTGACTTAATTGTAGCTGAATTCTCTACACAGTGCATGACTTGTTTATAGCTGAACTTTCTTCAGTGTGACTTGTAATGTTCTGAATCTCTATAGTGATATATTTGCTTAACTCTCCACATGGTGACTGTCTTCTTGCTGAACTGTCTATAAGATTAACTGTTTGCAGCTGAACTCCCTACAGAATAACTTGTGATGTAATAAAATTCTATAATGGAGTAAATAAATTAGTCGAATGTTCTATTAGGGTGACTGTTCTATTAGAGTATCTCGATCTCGCATTTGCTACACGGAGTTGGCTTTCGAATCATAACTCAGTGGTTTGTAATCCGATTCTTCTGTACTACTGCAAGGACTTTCTATGAAGATTATTCCAGCTATACACCGATTTTCAGCTCATTGCTCTAAGCGGTTTGCCTAGTAGGCGTGAAAACTAATACTTTTTTTATTCATAAAAATCGATCGCGTAATTGTGATACAGGTTGGGTTTTGTGTCATATCTCCGTGGTCTTTATCTCGATTCCTTTCAAACCACCAAAAGGCACTCCTACGATGGTTACTCCATCTACATAGCAATTTTCAACTCATTCCATGAAGCGGTGTCACAGTGATATATGTTTCCCCGGGTAACCTGTTTCCCGCACATATATCCCTAGGGATCCGTGTTTCCCCGCACACATATCACTAGGGATCCGTGTTTCCCACCAAAAGCTGTCAGTGATATGCGTTTCCCGTAACTATTTTTTTAATATTTCACCGCACACACATATCCCTAGGGATTCGTGTTTCCCCGCACATATATCACCAGAGATCCGTGTTTCCCACTAAGATATTAGCCATCGTGCAGTAACTCCAAGGTCCTATGGCTAGTTGCAAACAGTACGCGATCCAACCATTCAGTAGATATATAGCTATCTAGTCCATGCATATTACATGTATATAGCTATAGTTAGCTAACTAGCTATATAGCTACTATATAAGCTAATACAATAATTATACTAGCTAGCTATATTGTGGCAGTCAATTTAGAAGAGACACTGTGTACTGCATGTATGAGCCAGTGGAGAATAATAAAATAACTAAAGGTTTATAGCTAAATTAAGTTTGTGCATGCATGCCTGACTGATGCGCATTCATGTGAGAGATGTTAGGCTCTGAAGTGTCAAGCATACATGCGTGCATGTGCTGAGAGATTTCTATGTGGCATAATTATTTAATTAGCTATAGATTTGCTGAAAGAAAAGTGTTGTGAGAGATTTTAGAAGTGTCAAACATGTGTATCTATAGCTATAAATAGGCTGATAAGTTTTCTGCTGAGAGAAAACTGTTAGCTAGCTAAGCACGCTGAGAAGTGTTGCTGAGAGAAAACTGTTAGCCAGTTGAGAAGTGTTGCTGAGAGAAAACTGTTAGCTACAGTATGTGATATATTGAGAGATCTTCAAGTGAGACTGAGAATTTTGTGTGAGACCCTTGAAGCACCTAGCTGCTGTCACTGGGGAATGGAGGATGAACAGTATGCTGCCATCATAGGCTATTTGGATAATCAAAGTTATCCAGCTGGTTATACAAAGTCACAGAAATTTGTTTTACAAAGAAGCTGTAAAACCTACAAAATGCAACAGGAAAAACTCTATTATGTGGATACTGCTAAAGATGGAACAACATTTGACAGGATAGTATTACAAAAGAATGAAATAGATAGAGTTTTTCTTGAGTGTCATTTAACTGCTGGTGGACATAAAGGTAGAGACGCTACCATAGCAAAAATCAAGGAGCGGTGCTATTGGCCCAACTACTATAAGGAGATTGAAGAGAGGGTAATTAGCAATATAGCTACATAATGTTGATATTGTGTTGCATGTTGTCACTGTTGTGCTAAACTGTTATGCAGTTTCGCATGTATGCACCAATACACTGTCTATAACTACTGTAACACATATGTATGCATACATGCGAAACTGAAGCTATATATAGTATATACTGTGTAATATGATGTGTCAGTAGCTAGTATAATTTTAAAATGCACAGATCAAATTGTGTGACCGTTACCAGCGAAATGCTCCGTAGTTGAAGAAAGCTGCAATAGAATTACAGCCTATTGCTGTTGCACCCAAAGTCTGGTATTTAGTTGGAATGGATTTGATTGGCCCATTCAAGCCAACTCCTCAAGGGCACTAATATGTTTTAACCATGACAGATTATTTCAGTAAATTTGTTGAAAAAGTTCCCATAGAAGACAATTAAGTCAGCAATTTCAGTTGCCAGAGGAATATACAAGGTATACTGCCACCAGGGAGCTCCAGTGCACATTATTACTGACCAAGGAAAAGAGTTTGTTAATTAGGTATGCATAATTGTGGTAGCTGCAACTGTAGCTATTCATGCACTAGCTAAATGTAATTGTCATTGTTTTGTTTCAGACTAATGAAGCTTTACAAAAAGCTTTTGATGTCAAGATGTGAATAACAACTGCATATCATCCCCAATCGAATGGTCTTGATGAAAGAACAAACCAGACATTAAAAAGGTATATATATTATGCATGTGACAAAATTTATTTCTAAGTTCTGTTCCTACAACTATATTATGTATACTAATCAACCAGCATATTATTGTTGTTGTTTTTTTATGTGCATATGTTCAGATCTATGTCAAAGCTCATGGAAGACTGTTCAGATAACTGGGGAAAATACTTCGATTCTGCCATTTTTGCGACTAATACCAGTGTGACCAAAATGTGACCAATGCCAATGTTGGACACATGCGCATTGTGCAAACACCACCATTGCTGAAGTAAAGAAGAGCACATTTCTCTGTGTAGAATGCTACCAGACTAAGCATAATATTGAGCAATTTGTACATTGATTAGTTATCATACATAGCTGCAATTACATGATTTACTGTATATAGCTAGAGATAGTATTTTTATTGTATACATGTACTTGTAGCTACTGTTTTATTAAACTGATGTTATAGCTACATAGCCAAATCACAGCACAGTTCTAGTTGAATGCCAGTGAATGGCTTGATTTCCTCCATCAGCATGTGTAATTATAGTATTAGTATAGTATAGGTAAGTGCAATGGCTAGCTATGATTATTAAAAGTGCATGCGCGCCTTTATGCTAACACTACGTACGTTGCTCATGACTTTAAAGGGGAAACATATTACCCGGGGAAACACATATCACTGTGACTTGTAGGTCGCTAGCGAGTAAGTGATATGCGTGCGGGGAAACACGGATCCCTAGGGATATGTGTGCGGGAAACACGTTACCCGGGGAAACATATATCACTGTGACAGCGGTTTACCCTGTAGGCATGACAACAAATCGATCTTGTTTTACGCGAATAATCGGTCATAACTCCTGAACCATTCATCGGATTTGTACCAAATTTGATGCTAGGATTCGCCTTTGGACTCCCTTTCTGTGTGCCAAATTTCAAGGCGATCGGAGTACGCGTTTGTATGTTATAGCAATTTTTGCAAGTGTGCGAAAAGACGAAGAAGAAGAAAAAAAAACGAAAAAAAACGAAACTTTGGCAGCTCGTATCTCGGAAATGGCTGGAGCGATTTCCTTCAAATTTGGAATGTAGACTCCCTTGGCTGGCGGGCAACTGTGTAGCAAATTTGGTTCCAATCAGATTAGTGATCACCGAGATACAAAAGTGTGAAAATGACGTTTTCGTTCTTCCTGTCAATATACTCACGGTGTGGCGCGCCGGCTTCTTGGGCCGCACGACACACTACCGTGTGTCTTGATATCTATGCTTGGGATGCTATATAAAAGCATCTTTTCAACATGTACTAACTAAGTATACAATGTTAGTAGCAACCAGGTAGAAGCTAAAAATGTAATTATATCTTGACCAGAAGATATAGGAAGTGTAAGGTAAACAGATGATGTCTTCTACTATTTTATAGGAAAACAACTTATCAAAGCTGTTGAAAATCATAGTACACAAATAGAACCGTCAACTTTTCTGATTATAAACGTAACCTATTAGCTATTATTCTTAGAGTTGTAGAAATTTTGACATTTTAATTTTAACAAGAACTTATAGGTTTTAGGTTTAAACAATTCAACAGTAATGTTAAGGTTCAACTCAAAGCCAAAAGTTGTTACTGTTTGGACAAGTACTTTTAAAAAGAGTCTGATGCTTGAAGAAGGCTTTATATAGTGGCAAGATGAACAAGTTATAGGTTGAGCAATAACTAAGAACTACCTGATAGTATCAGGTGTCTGCACTTATAATATATGCACTTATAGTACAGCAGTATTATAGTACATACCTCATTATTATGGCAGGATGAACCATTTGACTTTGTATATTTGTTGAATTGCTATCCATCTCTACAGCATGTACATGTAAATTTGTTTATTTGTGGCAAAAGTTATACCATTAGCAGTATATGACCATATAGAATTTTTCACTCATTGCATTTTTGGTGTACACATAATTATTTTCAAAAGTTAGGGAATCACAAACTTGTGGCAGTGTGCTATTCTAAGAAGTTAAAATAAAATCCCACATGACCATGAGTTAGTTCAGGGAATCACCATCTAGCCATGTACTACACTGTACCACCAAACATAACAATGCTCTAGTAAGGAATTGTTTTGTATTATGCTTATTCAGCTACTTCAAGGAACAATATTGATGCTTACTAAATATAGTAACAATACTAACTTACATAAGACCAGCTTGACAAATTGTATCATAGTGGTAGTGCCCTGTTCCGAATAATCAATTCATATACCTACGTAGCATTTGTCTGACAAAATGTCCCTGATGTAACGTCGTGGTTGTAATGGAATCCACACTATATAAATTGGTGGTGTACAATGTGGTTGGGTGTATTTACAGATATGCCACACCCATGTTCTAATCACAGTAAAACTTAATAGCAAATTTTGTCATTGCATCATCCCACATTGCTAGGTTGTCTTAATTATAATGTGGTTAGCAAAGTTTGTCATTGCATCATCCCACATTGCTAGGTTGTCTTAATGTGGTTAGCAAATTTTGTCATTGCATCATCCCACATTGCTAGGTTGTCTTAATGTGGTTAGCAAATTTTGTCATTCCACATTGCTAGGTTGCATCATCCCACATTGCTAGGTTGCATCATCCCACATTGCTAGGTTGTCTTAGTGTGGTTCTTTTGTAAGTGATTACTCTGTACAATATTTATGAGCATTATTTTATTGCAATATACACATACCATAAAGTATATATTGGCATAAAATGGCACTTTCTCAGCTAAATAAAACTAGCAACCTACTTAACAATAGATAGATATAGATCATAGTAACATGAATTAAAAGTACATGCATGTATATAGATAGGAGATTTTGTGGATTCCAAGCTAGGTTTGCCTACATGTACTGCAACTCACCCATGCATGAAATTTCTCATAAATGATATTGAGTGTAGCTATGTGAAGCAAGAGATTGTAAATTCGATGTAAAATCACAAAGTTTCAATTCAGAGGCTGATTGCATTCATGCAAAAGCTAATAATTTATTACGTAAGCTAGTGATCCATCCATGGAATCAAACTAGCTGTAAGATTTAATGCAATCATTTTGCCCTTTGCATACAAAATAATACATAGTTCACAAACTTAGTCTTTCTGCAGGTCCCTATAGTGGGATAGTGAATAATAGTAATCTGTAGAGCAAACAGTGCCATGACTAAGGTACTAACTACCATATGCGTTACATATATGAGACATAGTACCTAATAATATGAGCATAAGTTTACTTCTTATGAGTACTAAAATAATTCTAATTATGCACAATCTTTCCCTTAATTTTCATGCTATCTTAAATTTGTTGTGTGAATAATATAACTTTTTGCCTGTTTAATAAGGTCACTGTTCAACTGGGAGTCTATTGTCAATTTATAAGTCACTGGACATACAGTACTATCTGACTGCATCACTAGGGTTATTGGCGGCTGCTCTACTAGATTTTGGGCATGGTTTTTGACTATGGCATGATCAATCTGCCTATTATGCAATCTTATGGTTGATACTTCAACTTCAAGTGAGTGCCTATAATTGAACAATTCCCTGAGGACAAGGTCCATAAAGGGAGTTGTAATTGTATGAGGAGGTGGAGGATACAAGGTACAGCACTGATTAACATATGGTATTGCCCCTTATAACACTTGCACTACAGCACTTAAAAGCACAAACTCCATAAATAGCATGACATCACTTCCGGTACCAGCCCTTTAGACTTGTGAGCATGCAGGGCAGTACGTGGTGACACTGTCATGTATTATTAACTGCAGGATAGCTATCCTGAATCATATTTGAGACTAGTTACTCATGCAGCACAATTAATTTATGTACATAGAACAGTGATCATCGTGTAATACTACTGCACAAATGTACATGACAATATGGATGCCATCAGTAATAACAAATCAATATAAGTCACTTATACATCATACGTCACTGGCAATGAAGTCTTGTCAAAAAATTACTGGTCTTCACTGCATAAAGAAAGGAGAAACCATAATAGGGAGGGGAAAGGGAGGGAAAGTGCTGTACCTTGTATCCTCCACCTCCTCATACAATTACAACTCCCTTTACGGACCTTGTCCTCAGGGAATTGTTCAATTGTATTTCGGAGGCTCCGGATACAAGGTACAGCACTGATTAACATATGGTACGTTTAAAGCACCTAAATGTATCATTAATACAAGAATGTATAGTACCTTGTTTCTTCAGTTGATTGAAGGATGGCCCTCTGGAATGAATCTGAGCCATTAGGTCGGTAGTAAAACCTCTCAAAGGTTGACTGTGATGACCAATTAGCTGCCTTCAATATGTCACAAACAGGGACTTCCCTTGTTGCAGCATGAGAGGTACTGGCACTCCTTGTTGAATGTGCTGAGAAGGTCTCGGTATCAACTCCAGCCCTACCTAGGGTATCTTTGATCCAATGACCAATAGTTCCTGGCTTTGCCCTGTGTATGGGCTTCCTAGAAGTGACGAACACTGGCCTAGGTGACCTCATTGAAGAAGCTTGCTCTGCTGTTCTATCAAGGTATAATTGCAGAACTGTGACCGGGCAGACTTCTGTATTCTCTAAAAAGTAATGGTAGAGCACTTTTCTAGGAGTGCTTGACTTTCTGGATCTGGTTTTAGTGAGCTGCACGACTGTGAATTCAACTCCTGTAGGAGTCTGTTTTAAATGATCACGATCAAGTGCAGCAAGGTCAGAACACCTGTCGGCATTAGTTATTGCTAGCAAAGTAGCTGCTTTCTTGGCAAGCTGTAAAACAGTCAATGATGCTGATTTGTAGTGATTAGTAAAGAAGTCAATCACTGTTCCAATGTTCCATGATCTTTCATACCTAGGCATTGGAGGTCTGCAATTAAACATTCCCCTCATCAACCATGAAACCAATGGGTGGCTTCCTACTGCTGTCCCTTTAATGCCCGGATGGGTTGTGGAAATTGATGATCGCATAGTGTTAATAGTGCGGTATTGGAGCCCTAAGTCAAACTGATCTGTTAAAAACTCCATGATGCTAGCTACAGTTGCTGAAACGGGATTGATACCCCGTCTACAACACCAGCTATGCCACTTGCGCCAGGCTGAGTTGTAAGCAGCATTGGTGTTTCCTCTCCAGGACTCGATGACCAGCTCAGCAACTCTCTGCGAAAAGCCCTGTGCTTCGTAGATTTGCCTGAGATAGGCCAAGCGGTCAGGTACAACCTCCCTTCCACTTGCAGAGGGTTGGGTTGGTAGTTCGTACTGAGTAATAGGTCGTGGTCCTCCGGAAGCAAAATTGGTAAGTCTGTCAACATTGACAGTACCTGTGGGTACCAATGTTGTGCTGGCCATGCCGGTGCTATCAGGCAAGCAAATTCGACCGAGTCCCGGTGTATCTTCGACAGAGCTCTGCCTACCAGGCAGAATGGGGGGAAGAGATATGGAGTCATTTCGTCCCATGATACTGAGAATGCATCTATTGTGCATGCACCTGGGTCGGGCCTCCAACTGCAGTATGAAGGTAACTGGTGGTTCGTTCTGGAGGCAAATAAATCTATCGAAAATGGACCCAGCATGTGGCTGAGGGTGTCGAAAACTGACGGGCATAACTGCCAGTCGCTGCTGTCCTGGTGGTGACTCGATTCCCAGTCTGCGGTTGTGTTCTCTACGCCTGGTAGGTATTCTGCTCGTAAAACAATTTGGCGAGCTAGACACCAGTCCCAAACCTGAATGGCAAGACGACAGAGGGGAGTCAGAGAAGAACTGCCCATCCTGTTCAGATACGCAATTGCTGTCCGGTTGTCCAGTCTCACTAAGACATTCACTGCTTCCTGTTCCTTCAAAAAGGACTGAATAGCTAAAAAGGCTGCTTTCAGTTCCAACATATTGATGTGTGATTGGGACTCTTCTGCTGTCCATCGACCTCCAGTTCTCACTCCCTGACAGACTGCTCCCCAACCCTGAATAGATGCATCTGATGTTATCACTGTGGACGCCTCCAATCTCAGCAGTGGTGAAGAGCAGTGTGCCGGGAGTTGTGAAATCCACCATCTCAAGTCCTTGCAAGCCTCCTGTGAAAGGACTGTCTGCTCTTGATGAGCAAGAGTGGCGGCGACCTTCAGACTCTGCAGTGCTCGGTAACGTAGTGGAGCTATATAAACTGCTGGTTTGGTTGCCACAAGTTTCCCTACGAACCATTCTAAAGACTTGGTTGGAACTGGACTGTGTTTCAACAATCCTGATGCTTCCTTCTGCAAGTCTGAAATCTTGGCCGGTGGTAAAGCTATGGTCATTGTCTGTGTATTGATTAGGAAACCCAGATACTCCAGCTGTGTACTCGGCATGAGCACAGACTTGGGGAGGTTTATTATGAACCCCAGGGCCACGAGGAGCCACATTGTGGTTGCTAGATCCTGGAGCAACTGGTATTCTGACTGGGCTGTTAGTAACATGTCGTCCAAGTATACGACTATGCGTACTCCCACCTGTCTCAAAAATCTGATTGCTGGTTTTGTGAGTTTCGTGAAGGTAAAGGGAGCGGTGGAGAGCCCGAATGGGAGAGTTTGAAACTGCAGGAGCTTTCCCTGGCCATTTTGAAAGGCCAGCAGAGGGTGGAACTCTTCTGCTACTGGTACTGTTAAGTACGCATCCTTTAGGTCGATCTTGACCATAAAGGAATCCCTCTGTAGGATTGATGGCATCATGTGCAGTCCTTCCATCTTGAAGTGGGGTGGGTTTAAATACTGATTCAGATGCCGCAAATCTATAATTGGACGCCACCCTCCTCCGCTTTTGGGGACGACAAAGAGAGGATTGACTAGGTGTGCCTGACTCTTGTGAGCAGGAGCAACTGCGCCTTTTGAGACCAAGCCTGAAATTTCGATTGCTAGTGCTTCTGCATGAACAGAGTCCAGAGCAAACTGCACCGGAGCCTGTGTGGGACTTGGCCATTGCTGCAGGGGTAACCTGTAACCCTTCACAGTGGTAAGGATCCATGGATCCCTTGTCAGCATTTCCCAGTTGCGAGAAAATTGGGCCAGTCTGCCACCAACTGGTGTCTGTCTGTGTAACGCTACTAATGACATATCTAAGTCCAAGGAGGAGAGGGTTTCGGCGGGTTTGGGAAGTTGATTCAATTTCTCCTCGATTGGGGAGCAGGTGATTGGTACTGATGTCTTGGTTGCGATGGTCCCCGGCCTCTGAGTTGGCTGCGATACTGTGAGGGTTGGCTGCGATACTGTGAGGGGTGGGCTCCGCCCCGCCGGGCCCCTCGATTTCCGGCAGGGCTCTCTCGAAAAAACTGCTGTTTAGTGCGACCGATGGTCGACGAAAATCGTGGTTTATGCGTGTAAGGGTGGAATCGTTAAGAAGGTAGTGAAGATATTATTTTTGAAAGGGCGGTATCAGTTTCCACCTGACTTTTCAATTTGGTCGTAAACCCTGGGCCAAAGAGGAATTCCCCAGCTTGTGGCTGTGGCTCCTGGCCATATTTCGCTAAAGAACTGTTTGCGACCTGTAGTAAGTTTGTTCTCCTCGCCTGGGACAACAACTCGTTCGCGTTGCCTAGCAGAACGAGTGTACGCTGCATTATATCCATCACGTCTAGGACGTTTATTGAAGCATCAGGGTCTTCCAACAGGCCATTCTCGATTAGCTCAGACCAGAGGCATGCGATTGGTCCGCACGTCTTAAGTAGCGCGGACTGTACCTTCGAAAACTCGCCGTCTTCCCTCGCAGGGAAACGCGCCCCTAAGTGGTCCTTAATAAACTTATCCACCTGAGGTGGTCTCATCGCTGGCGTCTTAGGGACCGGGTGCTGTTTGTGCATCAGGGTCCGGTTTTCTTTGTCTAGCGTACACCTCATATGTTTCTCCAAGTATTCATTGATACTTGTATG
Organism: Dysidea avara; assembly: GCF_963678975.1. Lineage (NCBI taxonomy): Eukaryota > Metazoa > Porifera > Demospongiae > Dictyoceratida > Dysideidae > Dysidea > Dysidea avara. The sequence goes on from NC_089272.1 coordinate 33,351,956, forward strand.
AGCTTCGAACGTGAACTCGTCCTCAGTGGGCATGGACTGAGGGTCAAAGTTCACAACCGATCCCACAATCGAACGCGGAGTGGTCGGTTCATTATTATTAGTCTCACATACATTTAATTGATGCCCACCTTGGTCTACTCTTCCATTTGGATCACAGACACCTACTTGGGTTGTGTCACCAGAAGTGTTTGCCTCTACCAAAGACGGCATACTGGCTTCGAATACATTTCCACTTCCTGGCTGGCCCGTAGATGTCGTCCACAGATTTGCACTTCCCGTCTGGCACATTTGCGTGACCAGGGGGGTTACACTTCTCGACTGGCACGTTTGCGTGACCAGCGAGGCACTGGCACTTCCCAATTGGCACATTTTCGTGACCAATGGGGTTACCCTTCCCGGTTGACACATTTGCGTGACTGCCGGGGAATTCAGTCCTGATTGGCACATTTGCGTACCAAAAGCAGGGAAACAAGGTAGTGACTGAGATGTAGTCCTTGGCGGGTGGTCGGCACGGCTCACGTGCTGAGAGGAAAAACTGCCGTCTTCATTCGCTCCAGACATCAGACGACCCAGAAGAGCTTCTCGTAAGGAGTTGTCAGCGGATACCGCCTCCAAGATGTTGTCCAACGTAGATCTACGGGCCATAACTTTATCACACTTTTAGACCGTACACGTGCTGCTGCGAGCAAGTAAAAGGGCTGGTACCGGAAGTGATGTCATGCTATTTATGGAGTTTGTGCTTTTAAGTGCTGTAGTGCAAGTGTTATAAGGGGCAATACCATATGTTAATCAGTGCTGTACCTTGTATCCGGAGCCTCCGAAATACAATTGCTAAACTAATTGCAATTGCTGGGTACTTAATAAGGTGTTACGTATGGTGTTCAGTTGCATAATTTTACCTATACAGTAAGTCAGGGAAAATATTTTACCTTTTGCAAATAATTCCACAGCATCACTCCAAGATGATAGCACACTTGTAGCAGCACAAATGTATATATACACCAGCACTCCCCAGTGTCACATTAACTAGAGTCAGTGTCATAATAGTCTCATTTACAGACACTACGCCACCACCACTTAAATCTTGACCACGTTAATAAATGCTGGTGGTATCCCTTTATCAGAGATATTACAACTCAGTGTAACATTTGATCCAGCTGTTGACAATTTATATATGTAGATATGGTTGTTGATAGCACAGGTGGAGCTATGAATTAATGAAAAGTACATACCCGGGTAACATGAAACATTTAGTAATGTACAGTAGGTAGGTGTAGTATATATGCACAAATGTACTTTAGTGTACTATAAAATGAAAAGGATATGTACAATGTTACTGCTATACATGAGTAAATTGGTATATACTTTGAAATGAATAACAGTGTTGATATAGTCAGTGTACGCATGGCTACACAGCACACATCCTACGCTTGAGCGCATCATAAAATTTCAAGTGGAACCACGGTACTTGATGGTAGTGTTGCTCTATTATACAGTGTACCCATAAAAATGAAGCATGCATATCCATGTATAGCTATATAATAATTATATATGATCAAATAAAAAGTATGATGTTAGTCAATAAACTAGCAAACCACTGTAGCTATGTACGTAGCACTATTAGTCACTCTTTTTACACTATTATCAGTTGCCATCATGAATTGTTGGGTGATGAGAAGATTAAACCTTGTGTAACACAAGAGATCCTGTTGTTGTAGTCCAGGCAGTGTTTGGGGGTTTACGTATGTAGGTCCCTATTTGGTGATTATTAGTTTCTTATCCAGCCTTTGAAATTATTATGATGCAGACAGGAAAGGTATTACCATTTAATAGGCCATTATTTTGTAATATTAACCGACACTGATGTACAGACTTTGTCAAAATTGTCTTTCTTTCTTACTAGCTAGCTACAAACAGTAATAAATTAGAGTTCATGTCAAAATCTGTTCAACCAACTGTCTATACTCCCACTACAAGCATGGAGTCCTCCTGACTCCCTGCTTCTGCAAACTCTAATACAGTAATTTTAGAACTATCTATTGCAAATTTATGTAGTGTTGTGAACAAATAAGTCCAGCTTGAGACCTTTTTAATCAACAATGACATTGACATTATTATAGGAACAGAGTCGCACCTTACTAAAACTATTCAAAATTCAGAAATATTTCCAAAAAACTTTCATACTTACAGGAAAGGCAGAAACAACTATGGTCGTGGTGGTGTATTTGTTTCAGTCAAGAACACTGTTCACTCCTCACAAATAGACACTAACTCACCTATTGAAATTGTGCGGACGTATGTCCATGTTGGCAAGAACAATGATATAATCGTTGGTTCTTTTATTGTCCCCCACTCAACTGACACAGTACTTGAGGACTTGCAATCCTTTGTAGATGCTATCAAGCAGAAACACCCTCGTATCCGAGCCATTCTTGGTGGTGACTTCAACTGCCCAGGCATTGACTGGGAACACGGTACTTTAACAGAATCATATGTGCCATATCACTTCAGTGAAAAACTCATTGCTTTAGCTGAAGACACCCAGATGTCTCAACTAGTCACTTTTCCAACTAGAGGTAATAATACATTAGATTTATGCTTCACCACTCACCCAGATTCTGTGTTGTCTTGCGAGCCAGTTTCTGGTTTTAGTGATCATGCTGCAGTCATATTATCTGTCCAAACTCCGACACGTATGATTAAATGGCATCCCCGAACCATCTACTGTACCTCTACAAGTCAGCTGACTGGGATACAAACAGAGAAAAACTGTCAGAACTATCACATATTTACTTTGAGTTAAATAACTCTACACCTCAAAACCTAGATGAAAACTGGATGTTCTTTACACAAAACCAAATTGCTAAGGATCATTCTCCTACCAAAGTATATTAAGCACAAGGACTCATTTACCATGGATGTCTACTACTTTAAAGTGATTAATACAAAAAAAGCAAAGAGTATACAACCGAGCACGGCGCCACCATTGTGAAAATGATTGGTTAGAATATAAATCATTACAGAAGGAGGTGGATCATAAACTTAAACATCAACACAAATCTTATGTAACAAACCTGATTTCAGCATCCAACAATAAAAAGCCATTGTGGCACTACTTGAAAACTTGAAAACAAGGAAACTGTGGCATTAGCACTTTAAAAGATCCACAAAGTGGCCATACCATGACAGATCCATTTGATAAAGCCAACATCTTAAACCAACATTTCAAATCTGTATTTACAACCAAGGATACCTCCACCATCTCTGATATAGGTCCATCCCTATTTGATATTTGCAAATGTTTGAGATTACTGAGCGAGGAGTCTACAACATATTATCCAACTGTGATTTATCCAAATTTCCCGGACCAAATTCGATTCATCCATACATACTGAAAACTACAGCAACCGAAATCTCTCCTATGTTAACTCACATCTTTAAAGGTCAACTGCAGTGAAAACTTTTCTTACTATTACATTGTAGTATATTGTTGCTAAAAACATGTGGTACTATTAGTTTTTAAGTTTCTGACATGGTTTGGCTAATAATCACAGTCCTAGTTTAGCTAAGTCACTTGTGGCTACACTTGTGGTTTCATTTCGGAAGCCGCATCATACACTGTCATCATCAGATCCGGTGTACACCCGTACAAGCTGAAACACACAAGAGAGAGTGCAGGAGTAGCTACATTGCTACAAGTATAAGTACACAACTACAGCTGACAGTATTGTACTTGTAGAAGTGGTTTGCAGCTGTTTAATTAATTGTTCAACGAAGACTGAATATGCCCACCCGTTGTATAGTAGCTGGTTGTAATGATGCTGCTAGCGGATTCGAGAGTGGGAAAGGCTGCAGTTTTCATGCGTTTCCAAAAGATGAAGGATTACGAAGAAAATGGACCAGTGCAGTGAGGAAGCGAAGGAGTGACTGGGAAGGCCAAACTTCAACTTCAGTATTAAGCTCTAAGCACTTTGAAGCCAGCTGCTTTGATACTGAAGGTAGTCGCTACAGAGATCAAATGGGATTGCCAACAGCCAAGCGCCTGAAGCCAGATGCTATTCCCACTATATTTCCAAGGTCAATTGATAGGTTTGAGCCACCAGGAAGTACAAGCAAGGCACCAAGACCAGCTTTTGAAAAGCGTCAACAGAAGTCTGTAACATTACCAGAAATTTAGTACATTTTTGGTCGTGTGCATTAGTGTAGACAACCTGTGTAAAATATTCATATAATACAATCACTTTTGAATGCGATGTTTTTAAAGCTATGCATATGTTGGAATAAATGTCTAATGATTGAAACCAACACATTCCAAAGGGTTTGAAGCTATTTAGTCCCTAACCACAATATTATCTTGCACTAACCTCAAAATTTGCTTCCGCTTAGTACACTTCAAAGCCATACTGTGTATGTAGTGTGTGTCTGTGTCTGCATGGTTTAATCATGGCACATTTATACCTCATAAATTAGAGTGTTAACCACATCAGGGATACTCGAAATAACTGTTTGAGTGCTTTAACTTTTTCAGTTAAGGAACATTGTGTGAGATATAAACTGTTTGTTTCTTATTTTTTCAATTTCTGTTGTAATTTACAAGTACATGTTCCTTTATAGCCTGCAGCTCGTCTATACAAAACCATTCATCCGGAAGCCACAAGTCACCGACTAAACTGATGATTGTTTCTAATGTGCATGCATGTGTGCATGTTATTGCATTTTTAAATCAATTGAGTTGATTGACTATAATGTAGTCTGTATCACAACGCGTACGCCATAAGTGTCTTGTCCTGGAGGAAGCTGGTCTATCACATCATACTTCAGTCGTTTTGCTTTGTTATTATCACTAGCATAACTAGTCGAGCAATTTTTGGTCCAAATTTACACCAGATTTAACCTTAGATGGGTAAATTCTCAAAAAATCTTCTGTGGGGGCATGCCTCCAGACCCCCCTAGACGAGAGCATAATGCTTTCTTTGAGAGCATTTTTGCGTCGTAATCTTCACCAATGCCGTGTTTCTGTTAAGAACAATTGTTACAAGATGATGGTCCGCCCCATTGTTGAATATGCATCCTCTGTCTGGGCCCCCCACACCCACACCAATATAAACCAACTCGAATCCATCCAAAAGAGAGCAGCCAGATTTTGCTACAATAATTTTTCTAGATTTAGTAGTGTAACAAGAATGATGTCATCATTAAATTTACCTACCCTCGAAGAAAGAAGAAACAATTCTAAGATGACTACAATGTATAAGATAATTAATGGCAATTTAAGTATACCTATAAATGATCTAATACCTAATCATCGTCCATCAAGGGAAGGATATTATAAACAGCTTGTCACTATGATTGACTCTTATAAATTTTCCTTTTTCCCTTCTACAATCAGACTCTGGAACACACTCCCCCCCTTTGTAATTCACTCCCCTACCTTAGATGAGTTTTGTACCAACCTGAACATACATTATGATCACACCTGTGCACAACAATTTTTTTGATTTCTGCACAGTAACAAATATAATAATAATAATAAAGAGAGAAAACCATCAATTATGAAGTGATGAAAGTACATAAATTACAGAGTGTGATAGTCCTCAGTCACATGCGACCACGTGTATGGTCCTATGGAAGAACCTGCATGGGCAAGGCAAGGGTGTGAATATAAAAATAAAATAAAAAGAAGCTATATAAATTAACTAATACTAGTCACATCCAGCCACTCTTTATTATTCCTAGCCAAAAATATCCTCTCAGAGGCTAGAATACTTTGGTAGGCAGCATCATCTAAACATTTCCTTACAGTAGATTTGGGGATAGTTATGGTAGGGTTGGAAAATTTGATGAAGTTCAGGTAGTTTCTAATGGAGGCTGGTTGGTAATGGCCAAGTGCTGAAATTTCGATAGTTTCATAATAACTGGAGATACTTAATCTGTCAAATTCTACCAATAATTGTAAATATTCAACTTTCGATTGCTTTCTATTCCGTGCTGATTCCAGATGATGGGCAGAGTTTAGTGGACAGGTCAATTCCAACATAGCAACAGAATGGACTTGCGAATTGTACACAACAATATCAGGGCGATATGGAGTTATCAGAACCCAAGTTGGAATGGTAGCTTGAGGAGCTTCACAGGCTCGATGGTTATTCAAGTCAGCAAACACTTGAATAGATGGACAGTTAGCAAAAGCATTAGTAAGCATAGTGGCTAGAGCAGAAAGCACCTGGTTATGACGATAGGTGTAACGCTGCTGATTTAATGCAACAGGGCAACCATTCAAGATATGAACTGTTGTGGGTCGGGAGGAATCGCATAATAAACACTTTGAATCACATTGTACTGACCACCTCCGCAGATTTATAGCAGTGGGGAGTGTATCAGAAGCAGCTCGTAAGAGAAATGATAGTTGGCCAGGATGAAACCCAGCCAGTAGCCTATTCCAAGTCTTGCAGGAGCTTTCCAATTCAGCAGAGCAACCAAACTTGGATTGGACAGGAGTGTCTGCAAGTGATTTTCACATTGAGATTTATTGTACTGTGTAAGCTGAGTTTTAGCTTTTAAATACAGGGAACGAGCAGATGGTAAAACAGATAGCTGCTTCCGTGCGTTGACCAAGATGGAGTATTCATTGTCATTAATCTGCAAAGCAACATTTCCAAGGTGTAACTGTAGGCCTAACTCCTGGAGCCGAGGATCAGAAGTAGCACTGACACAGGACAGCAGACTGAGCTTTGCCTCCCTGGATACATGAGTAACACTGGGACAACAAACTCCTGGATAGTATAGTATAACTCTAGAAGCACTACGGGGTAACCTTAGCCATTTCTTGAGGAAACGAGTGGCAATGGACTCTAACCTTGAAATAGTCCAGCTAATAAGTAAACTCGTGCCCCAATGGCATGCGTACATTTTTTGCCCCGCGGAAGTGATTATGTAACGACTGTGACGTCAGGTGTTACCGCTCTATATCCATTACTAGATTAATAAAAAGTACACAAACTAGATGAATAAAAAATTGGAAATTTTAAAATGGGAATATGGATAGCTGAAAAAAGCCACGAAACAAGAAGGCATCGCTGGGGTGGTGATGTAAACCACAAATCCCTATTTTGACTAGTTTCAAAATGACAGAACATGCAACTAAAAATTTATGACAGAGAGTCAAAATTGGGATTTTCGGTTTACATTACCACCCCAGCGATCCCTTCTTGTTTCGTGGATTTTTTTCAGTGGTCCCTGTTTCCATTTTAAAATTTCCAATTTTTTGTTCATCTAGTAAATAAACAAAACGCACAGAGAATGTATATTAAGCAATTGTCCTACCCATAGATCCTCCTTTTCATGCATTTCGAGAAAGACAAACACCCCAGCGATAACACTAGTGATTCTTTAATTATAGTGGATGGTCAGTGATAATCTAGCTACTGTGTGTAACTTGACTGAGTTGCGTCTCTTGCTTTTGAGTTGTGTATCAATACATCATCAATATATTTCTGCATGTGGCGGCACACTTTCAATGAATGCTAGCTAATAAACAATACTCTACACATTATGATAAATACATCTAGCTACAGTATTCTACTTAGTAACAGTACAGATCTAAAGCTGTGGTGCAAATGTTAATAACATACAGGTTGTTACTATATCGTCTTCTTTACCAGATATATGTGTGCCAGTCAGGCCTCCTACAAAGAAAATTTTATTTTCCTCCAAATGTACAGAATATCCAATAAGGTATCCAAGGGGACTTTCTCCAATGCTGTCCCAGGACTTGGTATCAGGATTGTAGATGTAGATCAGTGGAACCAAACTCCATGCTGGCTTGTCTTCATCTGTATGTTCAACCAAACGGTCTCCAGTAAAGGTGATAAGTTGACCTTGATAGTGGTTGATGGATAATGAGGAGTAAGGCATGTCAGGTAGCTTCTTCCAGACTTGACCACAGTTAATGTTGCTGTCATTACTCCGTAGTAGTTGTGATAGAGATGCAGTCACTACATTACATGTACTCTCATGATCTTCATCAAACCCTCCAGCAATGTACAAGTTATCATTAACAATTATAGGGATTGCTTCTTGTGTAACATGTGGTAATTGTTCAACTATACTCCAGTGTGAGTCAGTTTCACTGATATGAAGAATTTCTACTGATCTTGTCCTAGCCAGAGGATTCCAACCTGTTAATCCACCAGCTACTATTACTGATGATCCATGGGAAATGCAAGAGGAATAACATCGTGCAGTTGGCATGTCAGGATATGGAGTGAGCCACTCTTTATAGTTCTCATCCCATAAGAATACTTTATTGGTTACCTTACCATTGTCATCAACTCCTCCAATACTCAATAGATGTTTCCTGTTAGGAGCAGCTGCAAGACTAAATCGTATAACAGGCAGTTCTGGTAGAGAGAACCAGCAGTCTTCATGGTGGTTATATCCAAATGGATCACAATATGCGCCTTCAGAACTTCTCGCTGTAATATACACTTTCCCATTGAGTTCAGCAGCAGATGTAGCCCATAGTTTCCCAGGGACGTCAGTGCATTTCTGCCATGTTAATTTGAGGTTGTTTTTAGTATTGACCTGGACATTACACATATACTAGATAAAATTATACTTTATGGCTATAATAACATACCTGTTTCTGCATGTATGGTGGAGATGTTTTGCTTATTTTCGTTTTACTCCACTCAATAAGCCGCTTAAGGAAGCCTTGTCCCATTTTCCTACCGGAGGAACCTGCTGGTGTAACTGGCTGTAGCTGTGTGGGCAGTTTAGGTAAGGATGAAAACCGCAACTTGGACATTCCAGAGACTGGTGTGGCCTCTTCGTTTTCGGTTTCGTTTAGCTGAAATATTTGTTGCTGCAAATCTGAGGTGTTTTCCTTGCCAACCATACCTTTCAACTGTTCAGATAGTGTCACTATTGATGTCCTGTTCTTGGGAAGGTTACTGAGGCAGTTTTCAATCAAGGGGATCAACACAGGCAACCTACTTCTGTCTATTCCATCAAAGTAGCTTCTGCGCCTTTCAATCTCAGATCGAGCTTTCATTTCAAACGTGACAGGATCAGTGACTACAGGTTCTGAAGGTGTAGGCCACTGATTGGATAACGTGTGGAGCATCACACAACCAAATGAGAACACATCTAGCTCCCTTCCGTACCGAACACCTTGTGGATTAGCGATTAATGCCTCAGGAGGCATGAAATGTATTGTACCAGGTGCCATGGTCAATTTTGACTGTTTTATTGGGTCTACCAGACGAATCGTGCCGAGATCACCAATTTTCGCTTCTAGTGCTTTTGAAAGCAAAACATTATTACTCGACAAATCGCGGTGAATGATAGGTGGAGTGCGAGAGTGAAGATACCTAACACCTAACGACACATCATAAAGGATTTTCAACTTTTTTTCTATCGGAATGACTGCAGTTTGTTCTAATAGATGAGTTAGACTACAGTGAAGTCGCTCCATGACCAAACTATGTACTCTGGCGCCAGGAGGAAGGTAAATACCAAAAATACGAACTATATTGGGATGATGCAGTCGACTACATTGCTCACATTCTCTTAGGAAGCTTTGCTTGAATATCTGAAACTCTGGCTCGCTTACTTCGTTAATAAAAATGGAGTGAATTTGTTTAACGGCCACTTCAGTTCCTTCCCATTTGGCTTCTAGGATCCTGCCATTTGCTCCTTTTCCGATTTGTTTGCCAAGTTGAACATTATCAATAACCCAGCGTTGTAAAGAAGACGGCACACCAAGCACTGTATCACGGGCAGCCATTGTCGTTAAACGCGGACCGATGCATACAAGTTTAGTTTCTTTCCAGCTACCATTAAGACATGGAACAAATTACCTAATGAAATAGTTAACGCTACTTCAATTGACACCTTGTTGACCTATTTAGTGATTTTAATTTTGATTAACTTTTTGCACTCATAATTGCATTTTATACTCTCTTGAGAGTTTTGCAATAATAATAATAATAATAAATAATTATACAACCAAGTACTAAGAATAATAAGAAATGCGGTTGAGATTACGCCATGAATAATAATGAATTTAATGAATGAATAAATAAATAAATAATGCTTGAGAAAACTACGAGGTCTAGAGACATGAACTAACCGGGATAGATTCGCTTGTGAACGAAGGCACAACCGTATAATCGTTGCGCCCGTTTGTACTGATGACCTGACCATACGTGTAATTCTATATAACACCCAGTACCACACCCTTGATTATTATGATTATTATTATTATTACTGAGCAGTCAGCCCTGCTGGCGTGCTCAGATTTGCCCGAATACATGTAACACAATTACAATAATGATTGTAGTCCAGTTCTAAAAATGTCAGCATCTGCAACTTCAACAAGATCTACTGGTAAGGAGTTCCAATCATTAATTGTTCTTGAAAAATAACTATTTTGGTGTGCTGTGGTAGATACATGTGGTAAGATGTAGTGCAGTGGATGGTACTGTCTCGTGGATCGTGATGTTGGTAGGTAGTATGGAGGAATTGTAAGTGATATTTGTTGTTAATAAATTTGTGTAAAGTTTGTAGTCGAGATAATTTGCGGCGAGTCTGGAGAGTTGGCCATGAAAGCTGATTTAACATTGAGGTGACAGAACTAAGTCTACCATAATCATTCATTACCCAGCGTGCTGCTCTTCGTTGTATTTTTTCTAGCTCTACAATATCTCCAGTTTGGTGAGGGTCCCAGACGTCAGATGCATATTCTAGTTGTGGCCTGACCATTGTTAGATAAGCAGATTCTTTAACTTGTTCTGAACATTTGTTTAAGTTATGTTTCAGGAAATTAAGTGTTTTAGATGCTTTAGTAACAATACTAGAAATGTGTGGTGACCAAGATAGTGATGTATTAAGGATTACTCCCAAGTAAGTATGTTGATCAGATAGATTTAAGATGTGATTATTGAGGGTATAGACGTGATTGAATGGTGTCAAGGATCTTGTACAACGTATGACAGTACATTTACTAACATTGAATCTAAGTTGCCAGGTGTTTGCCCATTCTGATAACCTATTCAGGTCTTCTTGAAGCATGTTGGCGTCTTCTGCACTGTTAATAACTCTGTAAAGTAGACAATCATCAGCAAACAAGCGGAGTGGTGAGTTGATATCTTTAGTAATGTCATTAATGTACAACAGAAACATTAATGGTCCGAGCACTGTGCCTTGTGGTACTCCAGAAAGCACCTGTACTGGACTTGAGGATTCGCTATCTAACACAACACACTGGGAGCGGTGAGTAAGCCAAGTTTGGATCCAATTGCAACTATTACCATTAATTCCATAGAATCTTAATTTGGTTAGTAGTCGCTGGTGTGGTACTGTGTCAAATGCTTTGGAAAAGTCTAATAGGATGATGTCTATTTGTTTTTGGTGGTCTAAAGCAAAGGAGATATCTTCAGATAGCACAGGAGATGAGCGACGGAAATTCGGAATTAAAGAAATACGAAAAACTCACCATGATCGGATGAATATTCGCCAAACGCTCGGATTATCACATAATCACTCCCTGTATACGCACGATTCCTCGAGAATAACTTTTCATCAATGAATGGGATGAATAATCGGAAGGCGTTTCCGCATTACCTCTGTTTTCGATTATGGTTTACAATAATTTAATGAATATAAAGGGCGCGGTTATACAGTAGGGTGGCCGCAAGAGTGCCAGCAAGTCGCGAGGCCAGTCGTGATAGTGGAAATCTCCCTCCTCCTTATTGTCCTCATTGCAGTGGGTACGTTTCAAGGGCTACGCTATATCGCCACCGATTGAAGTAGAGTAAGCCACCGATGTTCGGTCACCAGGAATTTTCGGACACTCGTACGCAGAAACTATGCAACGTATTCCCTTGCATTTTGCATTGCTATTACCTTAGACCATCACCATTTAGTTCACCAAGTTTCGTAGGATTTCTTCAAGGACTGTGTGTTTGGCGAGCCAATAAGCATGTGTCCGAATCGCATGACGTTTTGGCCAAAAGTATGGATTTTCGGACTGTAGCTCGCAAAGCACAATAAATGTACAGATTTGAATGAAATTTGGCATGCAGCTAGGGTAATCACTCAAGGTTCAGCCCACCAAGTTTCAGCTTATAAATCGATTTTATGCCTCAGTAATTATTAAATCTGTAAGCGCATGTCGGCGTATCAAATATCGGACATTTATTGCGGCGAAAACTACAAATTCTGATCAAATTTTTGAGCAAATTCAGATGATTTCAGCTTTTACACACTATAAAGAGCAAACAAATCACAACTGATTGTTATTTGAGAGCTCACATGTCTTGTGACAGTCTGCAACTGCTCAGCTGACAAACTAGCTATGCACAGAGAGCCACAAACACCTGCTGCATAGCCATAACAAACTGTAAAACCTTTATTGTGAATATTCTCACATGAGAAATGATACAGCATGCAAGAATTGTGAAGAGATTTTTACTGTATCAAAGTGACTGTTCTATTAGGGTAGTTCATTTTGTCTGACTGCTTTAGGGTATATCTTGTCTTTATACTTACAATATGATGTAAGAAGCCATACATTGTTTAACCGCCAATACATAGCTAGCTATACCAAGAGTTCATAATAATCCCTCCCTATATATATATATATGAACTCTTGGCTATACCTACACTGTTAAAACTGAAGTGCTATGATAGCACCTAAAAATGCTATGGTAGCACCTAAAAGTGCTAAATTTTGATTGCTCTGGTCAAAAAATAGCACCTAGAGGTGCTACTATAGCACTTCATTTTTAACAGTGTATAGTGCAAAGAAGTTTCCTGAAAATGTAACCCTTGAAACTAAGTATAAGAAGTTCACACTCTGAATTAGCTCTTCTCTTTTCTAAGTAAAATGGAATTGCTTGTAATCTTATAAGTTTTGTTAGATATCAAGGCAAAATAATTTGATACCATCTCCCAGTCCTGAATCCTACTGATATGAAGGAACCATTTCATGCCCTTTATACTATAACTTTCATGAAGCCATGTGCAACCTTTATTTTAAAGTGATTGAATGATTTTAAGCATTTTTACCCTGTTAAAGATCTAATTATGCATCGCTATACATATAGCCAATATTGTGCAAATTTTTGCATTGAATTGCTATTGTGTAAATCGTTTGTAAGTGCACGTGTATATTTGTGCCTCCCTGAAGATAAAATCATTATTGGAAAGTGAGAATCATTTGTCATTCAAGTAACCAATAAAGCTGCTTTCATCATGCCATAATATACGCATGATGTAATTATAACAAAGCTACACTGTAAGGCTTTACTTGTGTAATAAGCGTGACAAGCATAAATGACTGCACAATTTGTTTAATGGACACATGGTGGAGGAAAAAGATAAATATTATATAAATTGATTATCTCATGAAAGCTTGGAAACTGAACCATCCCTAGCATGTTGCCATTTTCAATCTTCCATTGCGTATATCCTGCAAAGATTAATTGTGTAGGACAGTGGCTGCAATCAGGTGCTTACTTTTGATGAAGATTTGTATACATATAGCTATCAATAATCTCTGCGATGATCCAAGAGCTGGAAACTCATGACAATACATTATAGTAAATGAATCAATTTAAAGTCTATGTAATTGTTTTCCTAAAATCGTATGCATCATCCATGCAATTTTACATGCCTGTACATGTATTTTCCCTTATTAAAAGTATACTGTTATGATATGAAACACTATTACTATGCTATGCAATTACTCAAGGTTTACTTGCTGCCATCATACAGAGTTCCAGTATGTTGATCACTCTTCAATCCTTACAATGGTAAAGCCATCCATGGTCTAACTGAACTCCTTCCAATAATAACTTAATCAATGACCTCGAGTGCATGGTCATGCATATCAAACACATACATCATCCCCAGAGCTATCGTGGAACTACTTACTGCGGGATGTAGTTCAATACTAGCAACAATCCGGGCTACATTGCATGCTCTTCAAACTATACACTTCACATTACATCTCAATCAAATTTTGTAGCTAAATAGTTGGTGTGAATATATTCATTGCATTTCTGCACTAGTATACATATGCAAACTTATCCTATTTAAAATGAATGGATAAGGAAAACCAAAATCAGAATAGTTGAATACATGTTAGTGGCAATAAAGCTATATCTATGTTATGGCAATGCATCTTTTCACTGTGTTATTGTCAAGCTATATTAATTTTATGAGATCTAATCCTGCAATTGTAAAGTGTCTATACATAAATCTGGAAAATGCCACAGATTTTATAGGTGTTGGACTGAAGAAAGGCATATACCAAATTATTTAGATGTACATCTATTGTAGTTGCCTGATTTTATAAGGAAGAGTGGCATGTTTAAATTCATCAGTCAGGGCATGCTATACCCACGCAGTTTTAAGTGGCTTCAGTACCCCTTTTAAGTTTATTTTAAGTTATTATAGCTACTTTTAAGGAGCAAGACAATATCAAGACTTCTGGTTTCAAAATCAAGGATCTAACATAAACAGAACACACTACAAATTTTATTTTAGTTGTATAAGCAATGGTTTCTCACATGATATAGTATCAGTTTTATTTAGTGGCTTCCCATAATTTGAATAAAACACAAGATACTCTAATAAGTCAGTCAGGCAAAATGAACTACTCTAATAGAACAGTCACTTAGATACAGTAAAAATCTCTTCACAATTCTTGCATGCTGTATCATTTCTCATGAGAATATTCCAATAAAGATTTTACAGTTTGCTGTGGCTATGCAGCAGGTGTTTGTGGCTCTCTGTGCATAGCTAGTTTGTCAGCTGAGCAGTTGCAGACTGTCACAAGATATATGAGCTCTCAAATAACAATCAGTTGTGATTTGTTTGCTCTTTATAGTGTGTAAAAGCTGAAATCATCTGAATTTGCTCAAAAATTTGATCAGAAGTTGTAGTTTTTCGCGGCAATAAATGTCCGATATTTGATACGCCGACATGCGCTTATAGATTTAATAATTACTGAGGCATAAAATCGATTTATAAGCTGAAACTTGGTGGGCTGAACCTTGAGTGATTACCCTAGCTGCATGCCAAATTTCATTCAAATCTGTACATTTATTGTGCTTTGCGAGCTACAGTCCGAAAATCCATACTTTTGGCCAAAACGTCATGCGATTCGGACACATGCTTATTGGCTCGCCAAACACACAGTCCTTGAAGAAATCCTACGAAACTTGGTGGGCTAAATGGTGATGGTCTAAGGTAATAGCAATGCAAAATGCAAGGGAATACACTGCATAGTTTCTGCGTACGAGTGTCCGAAAATTCCTGGTGGCCGAACATCGGTGGCTTACTCTACTACGACCACGTACCTTACCAACAAGTGAACAATACGTGGCAGACCTGTACAGGTGGTGTTTCCACCAAGGCTTTGTCTGATGGACATGCACCCGTTGTGGACAGTAGTAGTGGGATCAGAGTACGTACGTAAGTATAATTAATATTTTATTTAGGTTCTGTCCGCATGATTGCTGCACTCAGTCTTGCTTCGCCTCCTTTGTATGCAGAGATGCTAACCTCTCAACAATTTTAGGAGTGAAACCTCAAATACTACCAGCAATGTGGACTAGACTCGAGTGCAGCTCGAGTATTTTTGGTTGTCATTTTTATTGTTATTAGCGCTTTACAGTGACCAGCACTGAAGGTCTGACAGCAACATGTTGCACAGTAAAAACAAAGTAGTGAACGTCACTACTAATTAGTAGTGAAACCTCTGCCACAATACTCACTATTTTTGTGTAGTGACGTTCACTACTTTTTTGTAGTGAACGTCACTACAAAAAAGTAGTGAACGTCACTACCAACTGTAGTGAACGTCACTACTTGCAGTGCCATTAGTAGTGAACTTCACTACTGTTTTACAGTGAACGTCACTACTTATTTGCGGTGATTTCACTACATCGCATTTGCATCCAGTTTATATATGCATTCATGCACCATAGAATTCCATTAAAAATAATACTGCATACAAGTAAAAATACATGTATACAAAATGTCAGTTTTTTTGTATAGGTGCATACATGTTAGTCCAGAAATTTCTTGTGAGAAGATTCTGCAGCAGCAAAGATGCATCAGATACTGTGCAGTGTATATTGCTAGTTTTCTCATTGAACTGCAAGATATAACAATATAATACAAACTATGGTAGCTAAATAAAACTTACCAGCATAGCTACAATAGAGCAGATGTACATGATTTATGCTGTGATAAAATAATTGTTGATATGTAATATGAGATAAACATATATGCACTTACCAACTATTGCACAACTGTGTGTAAGGGATGGGTGCATGGTATAACCATCTGATATGTTAGATCGGTTCCTATTAGTAACCACAGTATAGTGGTAGCAAATTGTTTCATTTGCTAGTCTTGCAGTATTCGCTATATCAAGAAACAAAGATCGTAAACAATCTCCAATGTAATAAGCTAAAGCATTTACCTGTTTAAAACTGCTACCAAGGGAAAGTCATTATTACCTAAACTGCCAAACAACATTTTAACTGCAGAATGGTTGTTTAAAGCTACAAACCTTAAACACTTGCAGACACACAGCAGTACCCCACAGGTATACACCACTGCAATGAATATCAATCGGCTACTGCATGGAGAGAGAACCATCATTATTATAAATGAGAAAACACAATAAGTAGAGTTAACTTACAGTATGTGCGACCTAGCTCGGCCTCGTGCAACCACAATCAGATCGTAGTAAAAGATCTGCGTGGGCACGGCAAGGTAAATACAAGAACAAAACTGACAAACATGCATACATACAGAAAACAAAAAAAAGTGATTAGCTAGTAGTGGTAAAAATGTGAAGCTCAGATATGTCAGAAAGCTAAAATACATCAGTGTACACAATCCAGTTTGTAAGCAACCGCCAGTCACACCATAAGTGTCAGTACTCCATCACTCAATTCAGTTACTATGTGCTATACCTTATGGTATATTAAAATGAAAGCCCCAAACTTCATCACCTCTCGGCTCTGTTACTCAGTACAGTGCCGGCGCCGGGAAATTGGCGGGCAGCCAACTTTGCTGGCTGGGGTAGTCTACGTGTGCAAAAGTGTAAAACAAATAATTACAATTTAAGACTTACTTTTCTGAATTGTTAACCACTTGCTAAATGCAACAGCTACTAGGTACGCCGAGAGGTACGCAGTGCTAAGCTGCCTAGCCTACTCAGTTGACTCGGGAGACCACTCTGCGGCCACCTGACCGCACGTCACAGTTACGAAACAGTCTCTAGTCAATAGAAAACAGAAGTAAAAGAACAATTATTAGTCTTCCACTTACACGACTTCTACAGCACGTAACTAAGTGAGCAACGATGTTACCAAGACAACCAAGTAGATAACGTCATCAATTATATGTGGCATTATTTAGAGTTTCCTTGACATGATGCTACTCGAGGTGCTACCTCTGGTGCTACTGCTTAGTGCTATGCACTCTGTATCTGAAGATCCATAGTGTTTATCGTCTGTAATCAACCGTTCC
Organism: Dysidea avara; assembly: GCF_963678975.1. Taxonomy (NCBI): domain Eukaryota; kingdom Metazoa; phylum Porifera; class Demospongiae; order Dictyoceratida; family Dysideidae; genus Dysidea; species Dysidea avara. The sequence continues at coordinate 33,369,512 of NC_089272.1, forward strand.
TGATTAGTCTGTTTAAAATCGTAAGTAAACAAGCTGTAACTGTAAACACACATTTGAATTAATCGGCGTTAGCTAGCCCATAGATAGTATATTCTACGTACAATATACTGTCTATGGCCAGCCTTTCATAATTACGAAGGTTTTAAGATGTTATTACCAGGGCTAATAGCACTTTAAGCTGACAAATTACCGGTGCTTTGACTGATTACCAGGGCTCTAACCCTGGTCATCGCCATCCCTGGTATGGCTATAGACCCTTCGCAGGTGAGCTGCTGCCATAGCAGCATCCGCCATCTTGGAGTACAACCAGTTTTGCAAACCTGATAGCATTGCTTTTCATAAGAGTAAAACAATACCTAGGGCTGCTTCACCTGCATTCCACAGCAAAGGTTGACCATGTAGGTTAAACGTACACTCTCCCCTATGCTATCAGGGTTGCAAATCAGGTTGTACTTCAAAATGGTAAATGTTGCTATGGCAGCAGCTCACCTGCAAAGGGTCTATATGCTACTGACATTATTTATTGATGGCCCGGGGTCAATAGTCTCTCACTATTATTATTATTATATATATATACTTGCATGGCCAGACTACTGACCTGGAAAATGAATTTATGGCGTTCTTTTCTTTTCTGAACCCAATGACGCATTGCAACTGTGCCAAAGTTTGTGGATGTGCAGGCATTAATTAGGATACTAGCTGCCAGTCCACTGTGCGACCTGCAACTGTGGTCAATGTCAGCCAGACCTCAATTAATGGAAAGGTTTGTCCTCACTATTGACTGATTTCATGTACTATTTATTCATGTGCTATTTTGGACATTTTGGGACCCAGAATTTTTATCCATTTTTTGCAGGTTTTCCTCTTTCAGAGGTAAAAAATGTATTAACCATAACTGTTGAGACCAAAATTTTTGTTCTTCCCTTGTTATCTAAGAGTTCTTTAAAGGGTCAGAAATACTACTGAGATCATTTTGTGATAACTTTTTTAATGGAGCTCACTCCAAAGACATCCTAAAGAGCTCACTGGTCTTGTAATGCCATTCCCAGAATATGAAGCCTCGACTTTGCAAGTGCTAGAAGATTTTCATTTCTGGTCGAGTTATTTTAATTCAGTTACTGTATAATGTGCCGGTGCCCATCCTGGTCCGGTTACTCTAGCATTCAAATCAGTAGCATGTTACAGAAAACAGGCTGTGCCAATCAGATTATGTTGTTGGTAATCACAATTTTTTTTAAGTTACCATGCATTGATACTATAGAATTATCAAGAGTTAATAATAGTTCTTGGAATTATGTAATATGTTTTGTGAAGATGTAATGGCTGCTTGTAGTCAACAATAGGGTGTTCTTTAAAAGAACGAAAGATGGAGGTAGAGGGCCATGTAGTTGGAGCTGATGTACTCGTGATGCCTAATCAATATAAAAACTATTTTTTTTGGTTGTGCTTTTTGGTTGAGTTTGTTTAACCTATAACTATGCTTACTTCGTATGGTTGTTATACATGCCATTCTTGCTGCCATTGTGATCTCATTGTTTAATTATCTTCCATAGTTGCAACTCTGTAATGCTATAGTGAGAGTGACCAGACCCTTCCTCTTTTTGTGAAGGAGTGGGTGCTGCCAGGGTAGTACTCTTTCTAGTAGGGTATGGGTGGAATCCTTACATTGTGCGGCCTCCAGAAGTAAATTCTGAAGTCGTTCTGTTTAAACAATTACTATATTCTCCATATGCTGCTGATGGGACCAATGCAAAAGGGGAACCAAACATCTATTCATCGCTTGACTACGGAGACCAGCCATTGTTCTTGTAGTATTGGTATGCTCTATTAGAGTATCTTGCACCTTCATTGTTTACTGTGAGACTGTCAACCATAGTCATATCACTAGGGTGCTTTTCAAGAGAGAATTTATAGAGAGCCATTTGGAGCATTTTGGCTTCTTGGAATGGAACCAAGGCAATGGCGGATTTAGCATGGGGAATTTCCAGAATGAGGTTCCATGGAACCCTTTGAACTCCCTGGATCTGCCCCTGTGTTTATACTTGACCAGCCGTATTTCCAGTCTGTATTGTATCACTTCCAGTAAATGCAAGTGCTGAGCAAATATTTAACATTTCAATACTGCAAGAAACAGGATGATGCTAAACCTGTTATATGCCATCGGCTTTTATTCAATTCAATTCCATGATCGCTTCTGTATGATAGCGATAACCATTCACAAATAATTGAATTATGCATATAATATGTGATTGCCTGCTGCCATGAATACTCTCACCACCAGCCCTACATGAAACACTGCCAAATGACAGTGTCACTGAGGCATGTACCAGCTTTCTCAGAAGCTTTGAGGGTAAACTTGGAGGTATCAAGAGTTACTTAATACTGTAGCTAATGGATCTCTAGTAATCAGATATAGCAGTGTCGATTATCCACAGTTATAATAGTGAGCAAAAACCAGCTGTTTTTGTATGGTTCTATTTTGTAGTAAAAAAGTATTGAGTATAAAAATATGCATGCTACATAAAAAATTATGCATGTTTTAGTTTTTATGTACTGAAACAAAGCACGAATCAATAAAACCTATATAAACCATCAGATTTGCCTTTTCATGGGGAGTAAGACAATCTTTATTTCATGTATATACATCAGAAGCCATGTGAGTTATGGGTGATGCGGTAAAAATTAAGTTTACCATGGTCACTTCATTGTTGGAATGGTCTTCTTCTTTGTCCACTCCTTTTGTTACTATAGATAACGGAGAAGCAATAAAATAGAATCCAAGGAATGGACGAAAATAACCGGTCTTTGCTCAGCCAATCACATACGCAAAGTCACAAAATATGTGCAATTATTTCATTATATCTTTTCAGTTTAAAGTATTGTTTTCTATTGCAGATCTGTAATGGCCACTGCGTGATGAAAGATAAAAAAGAAGTTGGAACTTGGAAAGAAGCTGGCAAAGGATGTGTCTTCAGGGTGGCTACGTTGCATTTAAAAACATTCAGTATTATTATCTTAGATGTTAAGGTACTATAATTTTAGACTATATGTGGTTTATTTACGTAGTATATACTATGTAGCGTAAAATACTGTATATTCCTTAAAATACGTTAGTATGAAGTTTACATGAGTACTGTACATTATTACTAATATGAATACACTATGAAAGTACATATCAAAAGTACGTGTAAATGAATACGCTATGAGAGTGCATATAAGTATGCTATAAGTACATACACACACTATGAGCATTGCCATGAGTACAGAGTACTGCATGTTTGTTTATAGAGTTTAGTATCATTCTTCATTGGAGTAGCCAAGTCTCCCCAGAAAAGCAGCCAAACGAGTCTTTCTACTTGGCTTATTGCAGCCAAGGAGAATGGATTCAAGGGCTGCGTAGAAGTTGCTGCAGCCCTCTGTGTAGTGCATATAAAATATATAAAATGCACCCAATAGATGGATGGCAGCCAGCTCTGGTGGCACCACACAAAGAATTGATCTCTCAACCACAAGAGCAGATTGTAGTTTGTTCTCCTCGTCCCTCTTTACAACAATACATGGTTGTGCCATGGGCAACTGTTTTACCACATCTTCTGTGCTTCCATCCTTTCAAATGCAACAAAAAAATAATGTCAATAAGCTGGCCTAGCATACTTATGCACACACAAAATACTGAGGGAATGCATTCCAATGTATTTGTTGTCTGCAGTACAAAGACATGTGCTCTAAGTATTAATTAAAATTCCAAAATTATGATTGCATGAAATCTTGATTGTATGTCATCACATGCAGTATTATTGCTTGTGTGTATAATTTGACTTACATCAACAAAGGTAACAACTTTTGACAGGTCTACCCTTATCCTTGGATCAGGTACTAAGCGGTAAATACAGCATATGGCAACGATGGTTTGCACTCCCAAATCTTCTTCTACAATGCACAAAATATTCTGTAATACAATTGTTAAAATTATGGCGCAGTACTTACCCATTAGCTCAATGCCAAAGTCTTCAAACAATTGGTCAATGACAGGGTCACCTTCGGTTTCGTCTCTGGAAACTTCAATGATTTTTGAGACCATTTTTACCCACTCATCCTTAACTGATGACAAAATTTCTCTGCCGATTACTCGGCTGAACTCCCGAATAAGCTGTGTATTGTAAAGTTCTTAAGTGATCTATTCACAGTACTTAATTATACTTGCATACACACCTCATCAGGGTCCCTTAAGCCTGGATATTCCTTTAGTATTTGAAGTACGGGTATCGTGTTAGGTGTGTTCCTTCATAGATAATTAATGGTTACTCGGTATGTGACTGGATTTATGAAAAGGGGTCTTCCACACACATCCAATTCTCTGAACTCAGAAGTCCATAACTCACTGCTCAAGGAACGTATTAACTTGAAAATTTGTCCATCCGCTAAACTATGTTAGTGCTCACTACTGTCCAATTTTTAAATCAATAGCCTTTTCAGTCTAAAGTTATGACAGACCTCTCAACCTGGAAGCAGATCTGGTTGTGAGAAAGCCAGCCACCCATCCCCATGCAGTTGTGAAGCCTACCATCTTTGTGCTGGGGCTCATGCACATAGTTACATGTGTTTTAACAAAAAAAAATGTTTTAAAAGGCACAACTAGCTAGCTATGTGAGTGCAGTACTGCTGTTTACTGCAGCTTATAATATCTCTATACTATAGTGTAGCCTACTATATGACAAGAACCTACTATTTTGCTCCATCGTTGAATCACGTGATATCAATCTTTCAACTCAGCTGATGTACTGGTTCACCAGTGATTCATTGTTGAAATCACCTCCCATTTCTTGAGTAATCAGTATCCAGCTGTGGATTTAGTGTTCAGCACAGATTTTCCGCACAAGTACATCTCACAACAACCGAAATTAAGCAATAAACATTTGTAATAACACAACTGGTAGGATTTCACCTAATTCTTCAGTGTACTGAGTCTTTTCTCAAAGGATTTCACCTTTAAATAGGGGTCAGTTCATTGAGTTTGGCAGCAAAGTGACTTGATTGTGACACATTCAAAAGTATGGGAAACTGCCAAAATTTTCAGCTCAAAATACAGAGGCACCCCACTATTCTAATTAACTGATCACATGACACATGCTACAAGACGTTTTGGGGCTTAAATCAAGGAGATTTAGCGTGCCTTAGAAAATTTTATTGGAAATCGTGAGATCAACAAGTGGTCGTGATATGAAGGCTGAAATTGTGCGTCTCATGACCAAATTGTGATAGTTAAGAGGTCTGGTTATGAGTCATTAAATTTGGTAAATTAGATGTATGGAAGACCCCCCTTTCGCAAATCTGGTCACATATATGTTGTTTGCAGGCACTTGTTCTATAGTCTAAAACTGGACAGAAAATACTCTACACACATGCACCTCCACCCAACATAGTTTCACATGCCCAGACTATCTATCTGTGTCAGCTACATATTCTCAACCAGGGAAATATCAACCCACCTTCACAAGTGAACTATTTCACACAGCCTGTTTGCCTCCACCTCATCCCGTATCAGTGGTGTAGTCGGGGATTACACTGATAGGTACATAACTCAAGGCAATACAGTATTTGTATTATAAATTAAAGCATAACAGTTAGACTCTGAAACATTGCATAATGCAAAGGTTCTGGGTTACCATTTGCATGGCTTGCCTTTCAAGCCAAAATCAGGACTTGCAATTAGAGAAGCTTTACATTCTTATTGCCTGGCCAAGGTGGGGATTTGCATCACTGAAAATTATAGTTTCCCACCTACCGGGTAAGCACTGACAATGTAAACCCTGACCATGTCTCGACCTGCAAACCCCAGGAATACTCAGGCTAGAAGCACTGCTTGAAGTATCTTAGTTTACTACAGTGGTATATCCCCAGTATATGGAACAGTTAATTGTTTGTTATTTTAGTAGTTTTTCAGTAAACCCGCATTCACTGATGTTTTACTGAGAGTTTAAAACTTAGTAAAATAATTATGTTCCATATACTTAAGTTTACTGACACTTTACTATCAGTATAACTACAGTAAGACATCTTAACAAATTAGTAAACTAAGAACCTTCAAGCAGTGAAGGGGATTTGTATGGTCATGTGACATAATGAGCTAGTCTGAGTGGATTCTAGTATGAATGTAGTAGCTAGCTACTGAAAGCACACATGCACCTTTGCTGTCTGAGTGAATTTCCTTAGCAAGTAATTTTTTCATCCTTAATAAATACAGAACAAGGCACATTTCACAAAATGTCTATGTTTCCAGATACATGTACATGATATATTGTTTTTTTACAGACTCGTTCTGCCCGCTGCTGGATGAAAGATGAAAAGAAAAGCAGAAGCTGGTCAAAGATGTGTTTTTATTACGTATGTACATTATACATATACATATATTCCATTGTTAAACTTACATGCAGTACGTATAGTTGATGTTATATAATATTTTACATTTACCATTTTGATTACATGAATGTGAAAGTTTAGTGGTTTCATAAATGCAGGTATTTATAGCATTTACATACTAAAATTTATGAGTACAGTTTGACATCAGATTTGCCTAGTTTCCCCATGTCCAGAAAAGTAGTCAAAACTTTTTTTTACTTGGCTTACTACAGCCTAGTAGAATGTCTGCAAAGACTTCATTGACATTCCTGCAGAAGTGCATATTAAACCTAATCAATGAATGAAAGTCCTTTGTGAAGTAAATCCTAGCTCCTTAGCATTGACAGCAGCATCCCGTACCATATTCCCTGCAAGTTTCTAAAGGTTGTCATGTGATCTTTCATGTGCAAACTCGTATCTTCTTATAAGCATCCTTTTCACATCAATAAATGGCTTCAGGTGGGAATCTTAATCTTCAAATCAGAAATTTATCAAATGTACTGTATAGTCCCTACCAATAGAAAATCTGAAGCTACAATACATGACTGCTGATTTCCAGTGTTATCACATACACACACACACCCACACTCACATATGTACAATCGGATATTTTGTTTGGTTTTGCTACATTTACCCTATACTACTGTGAATACACAGCAAGTTTACATAATTGTGGTGAAATATGTAGATGATACTTCTAGCGGACACTTTGTGACCATACTGTTATAAAGAGGTTGTCATTTTTCAGAGGTATAACATTTTATTTAAAGAAGTCTATCAACCTGCAATTTTGGTTTATAGTCTGTTATGATACCTCAGAAACTGTCCTTTATATACCAATGTTAAATGTTACTGACAGTAATAGTGTTCTTGACATGTTGTTATATTGAAGTATAGTAAAAAATTTATAATGTAGTGAAGGTCACTACTTTTTGTAGTGACCGTCACTACATTATGATTTCACTACAATGTAGTGAATTAAAATGTAGTGAAGGTCACTACTTTTTGTAGTGAACGTCACTACATTATGATTTCACTACAACGTAGTGAATTAAAATGTAGTGAACGTCACTACTTTTTGTAGTGAACGTCACTACATTATGATTTCACTACAACGTAGTGAATTAAAATGTAGTGAACGTCACTACATTGGTAGTGACCTTCACTACTTTGATAATTCACTACGTTGTAGTGAATCTAAAAGTAGTGAACGTCACTACATAAAGTAGTGACGTTCACTACTTTGTTTTTACTGTGTGGTATTGAAGACCAAAAAAAAAGTACATTAAGCACAGGGCTAATTATTAAGCAGATCAGGTTATTATATTATTCTTATTATCCTCTTTACCAGTTAGGCACTGGAGGGTGTACACAGAAGGCAGAGTCTGTACGAGGTGTTTACCTATAGCCAAGGAGCCTAAACAAAAATCTTTGAACTAAATATCCTAAAGTGAAGCAGGACAGATATCTAGAGGGATTGAAAAAGCCAACCCCATCGTGACTTGATCCGCAGGTGTGATAACTAAGCTGAAAGAGTGAGAAACAGAGGGTTAGGCGTGAGAGTGTGAGATTACTAGCCAGAGAGTGAGACTCACGCCTAATGCGTAAAAGCTGGCATGTCTGTTATATGCTTGAAACAGAGCTACATCTGTTGCTATATCCATGCAGACCCCCAAAAGAATGAAACTTAATTACAACATTGTAGATAAATAAGGCAAGCCAACAACATCTTCCCCTTCCCTGGCCCCTTCCAACATACACTTATCTCATAAACCGGTGCACAAAATATTTAGTCTGGAGTGGCCACCCCTTAGCTAGGTATTATTGTAAATGTTCTGAGTGATTCACCATGCCTTAGCACGTATCTGCTCTACCAATCTGCATAGCTCAGATCAGCTAGCAGGTGATTATCTTAATATGGTATGTACTAGCGGACAAGTCCTGGAAATATCACTAAAATTCTTCATCATCACCACGAGCATTCGATTGTTGCTTGTAGCCAAAACCTGCCAATAACAAAATAATGATGACCATCTACAATGTCAAAATATTACGGTGAAGTTGAACTACACTTGTTTAATTAGTTGTATGTATACAGGCTACTAATAATTTGTGCAGCATGTGTTAATCACGAGTCTTAGTGTATATGGCTGCAAGGTACGCCAATAAATCATTTAAAGCGTTACCTCGCTCTCACTTCTCTTCAGTGGTGATATAGTACTAGGCTTCAGTTCATGCTATATTCTATATCCATCTCAGCCGAGTGCCACCTGCTTTATTTTCCACAGCAATGCTTTAATAGTAATAATATTATATTTATTGTACAGTGTGAGCTACTGTGTGTTACTCCATTTTCCCACTGGTCCCAAACTCAAATGTGTGTTACTCCCTTTTCCCACTGGCCCCTTCAATTACATATGTACTTTGTTTACTGGGGTTTGTTTATGTACCTCTTCAAAAATGCTGACAAGCATACCATGGGTGACACTGCAGCACCTGTGATTTTGCAATGTGAGTTTCACTTATTGTGACAGTACAGATGTAAATGCTTTACTTACTTGTTACAAAAGTAAAATATTTTCGTTTACTTATCAGGAAATGGGCATGTCTGCGAATGACAGTACACCGATGATTTTACAGTGTAAGTACTATATACTGTAGTACCTTTTGAGGTAGTAGCTACTTGCACGCAGAGGGAGACACTATAAACTTTACCTACGCTAGTGTTTGTTGTACCTTTTATAGCATTATGCAAATTTCTTTCTGCTTGTACCATTTTTTTACACTTGGGTGACTGCCCTCAAGGACTTGCCATTTCCTAGCTATCCACACTGAGATAATGTGCTATATTTCCTTATAAAAGCTAAGCTTTATTTACTAGCATTTTGTTCCTGGCCTATAGCAAACAGGACCTTTTTAGAAACCACACTAGGGTGATAAGATGCTGGGTGTTTATTATCATAGTATAACATGGTGTGTTGCCTAGCTAAACAAGTGTAGTCCTAAACCTAGAACAGTTCTCTACATGTATGCAAACTTGCATGGACTACTCACATGATTGCTCACAGACCTTCATTCCTTAGCTGGCTCTACACTACTAGCGTAAGTGACCAATTATCGAACAAAGTGTATACTTTACTTCATAAATATCTCCAGGAAAGTAGTATCAACCTCGACTTTTCACCAGGAGGTAGTGCCTTTCTTGCAGAATACCTCATGTAAGTTTGAGTAATAGTATGCAATTAGTGTCCGTGTTATGAGAGGATTTCTGCATTCCGTAAAATATGAATTATCGAACACCGATACCTATTATCGAACGCCCTTTAAAATGCGTTAATCAATTATTATCGAATGTTTTGCAACTTTTCTACTGTGGTGACTTCAGTGCACCCTACACACTCTTAATTATTATATCAACGTGTTATCTGAAGTACCATGATACTGTAACTGAAGTATAGTTTTGATACAAGCATGCACTTGTGAGTTACAACAGTGAATCATTTAGTGTAAAATGCGTACAGTGAAAATCAGCACATTACGACCAATAACACAGTCTTATTATCCTTGTTTACAACAACCCCTTCTGTACAGTCTTCATGGATACATCTTTTACTCAGGTAAATGACAAACGCACGGGGGGGAGTCAGCCGAATTCCGCCAAAGTCACACTCGAGTTGTACTTCTTTCACGGCAATTCCTGTGTTCTTTTTCTTCATTTCTTCATCAGTGGTGAAGAGTATCAAGACTGCTGTGATGTCCACACATAAACTCTAAAGGATGGAAAGCCCATTAAGAATAGGCTACACTATTGGAATTCTCCATATAAACACCTTACGAGTATGCGGAATAAAATTGTAAACTTCCGAATACGTTACATGATTTTTATGTTCGATAATAGGTACCGTTCGATAATAGGTCACTTATGCTACCAATAATAAATTCTGTCAGTTACTTCATATAAGGAAGTGTAACGAAAACCTTGATAGTATATTGTAGTAAAGGGGATCTAATCCAAAACAGCCAAGCTGTAAAAAAAGTGTGCGGCCCTCAGAAAGGCTATGGTGAAAAAAGATGTGAAATCCAAGGTGGCGGCCAAGAAATGGCTGTGATGGTAGGTTAGTGGTAAAAATTTTAATAATGACAATTCAGGTGAATTTTTGTGCCGCTTCACAAAAATTCACCTGAATTGTCGTTATTAAAATTTTTACCACTAACCTACCATCACAGCCATTTCTTGGCCGCCACCTTGGATTTCACATCTTTTTTCACCATAGCCTTTCTGAGGGCCGCACACTTTTTTTACAGCTTGGCTGTTTTGGATTAGATTTCATTTCTTTTTGTATTTGTATACCCCAAAGCCGGCCTATGGCCAGCTTTGGGACTTTTTTAACCTATGTTTTTTTCTTTACTACAGGAAGAAGAAAAGATGAAGTAGATGTACTTTAAATATTTTATCAGTAAATGTACAAATTATATATACTGTATAATACATATGTGACCGGATTTGCGAAAAGGGGTCCAATTTGCCAACTTTGACAATTGATAACTTCAGATTGGAAAGAGCTATTGCCTTGATATTTGGGCAGTGGTGAGCACCACTATAGCTGAATACATGGTGAAATGTTCAGGTTAATAATTATGTTACTTGAACACTGAGTTATGGTCTCCAACATTTACGGAATTGGATGTGTGTGGAAGACCCCTTTTCGCAAATCCGGTCACATATATTGATTACAGAAATCTCCATGGTGGTTTCTTTGTAACTGAACACTCTACAAGGTGACTTCTTCTAATTGCTCTCTCTACAGGGTGAATTGTTTGTAGCTGAACGATCTACAAGGTAACTTCTTCTAGCTGATCTCTCTACAGGTGATGTGTTTGTAGCTGAATTTTGTATAGGTGATTTGTTTGCAGCTGAGCTCTTTACAGAATGGTTTCTTTGTAGCTGAACTCTCTAAAAGGTAACTTCTTCTAACTGATCTTTCTACAGGGCAATTTGTTTCTGGCAGAATTTTCTACAGGGTGATTTCTTTGCAGCTGAACTCTCTACATGGTGGTTTCTTTGTAGCTGAACTCTCTACAAGGTAATTTCTTCTAGCTGATCTCTCTACAGGGAGATTTGTTTGTAGCTGAACTATCTACAAGGTAACTTCTTATAGCTGATCTCTACAGGGTGATTTGTTCGTAGTTGAATTCTGTACAGGTGATTTGTTTGCAGCTGAGCTCTTTACAAAATGGTTTCTTTGTAGCTGAACTTTCTCCAAGGGAAGTTCTTCTAACTGATCTTTCTACAGGGTGATTTGTTTGTAGCTGAACTATCTACAAGGTAATTTCTTCTAGCTGATCTCTCTACAGGGCGATTTGTTTGTAGCTGAATTCTGTACAAGTGATTTGTTTGCAGCTGAGCTCTTTACAGAATAGTTTCTTTGTAGCTGAACTCTCTACAGGGTGATTTGTTTGTAGCTGAACTATCTACAAGGTAATTTCTTCTAGCTGATCTCTCTACAGGGCGATTTGTTTGTAGCTGAATTCTGTACAAGTGATTTGTTTGCAGCTGAGCTCTTTACAGAATAGTTTCTTTGTAGCTGAACTCTCTACAGGGTGATTTGTTTGTAGCTGAAATCCCTACAAGGTAACTTCTTCTAGCTGATCTCTCTACAGGGTGATTTGTTTGTAGCTGAACTCTCTACAGGTGATTTGTTTGTAGCTGAACTCTACAAGGCGATACTTCTAGGTGATTTCTCTACAGGATTCCTTGTTTCTAACTGAACTCTCAACAGGGTGATCTGTTCATAGCTGAACTTTCTACTGGGTGATTTGTTTGCAGCTGAACTCTCTAAATGGTGGTTTCTTTGTAGCTGAACTCTCTACAATGTGACTTCTTCTAGCTGAACTCTCTACAAGGTGACTTGTTTCTAGCTGATCTCTCTACAGGGTGACTTGTTTCTAGCTGAACTCTCTACAGGTGATTTGTTTGTAGCTGAACTCTCTACATGGTGGTTTCGTTGTAGCTGAACTCTCTACAAGGTAACTTCTTCTAGCTTATCTTTTTCACTGCATATTTGTTTGTAGCTGAGTTCTCTACAGGGTGATTTGTTTGCAGCTGAACTCTCTACATGGGAGTTTCATTGTAGCTGAACTCTCTACAATGTGACTTCTTCTAGCTGAACTCTCTACAGGGTGACTTGTTTCTAGCTGAACTCTCTACAGGTGATTTGTTTGCAGCTGAACTCTCTACATGGTGGTTTCTTTGTAGCTGAACTCTCTACAAGGTAACTTCTTCTAGCCGATCTTTGTACAAGGTGATTGAGTTTTTTGCAGCTGAACTCTTTACATGGTGGTTGCTTTGTAGCTGAACTCTCTAAAAGGTGACTTCTTCTAGCTGAACTCTCTACAGGATGATTTGTTTGCAGCTGGATTCTCTACGTGGTAGTTTCTTTGTAGCTGAACTCTCTACAATGTGACTTCTTCTAGCTGAACTCTCTACAGGGTGACTTGTTTCTAGCTGATCTCTCTACAGGGTGACTTGTTTCTAGCTGAATTCTCTACAGGTGATTTGTTTGCAGCTGAACTCTCTACATGGTGGTTTCTTTGTAGCTGAACTCTCTACAAGGTAACTTCTTCTAGCTGATCTTTCTACAGGGTGATTTGTTTGTAGCTGAATTCTCTACAGGGTGATTTATTTGCAGCTTAACTCTCTACAAGGTGACTTCTTCTAGCTGAACTCTCTACAGAGTGATTGATTTTTTTTGCAGCTGAACTCTCTACATGGTGGTTTCTTTGTAACTTAACTCTCTACAGGGTGATTTGTTTGTAGCTGAACTTTCTACAGGGTGATCTGTTCATAGCTGAACTCCCTATAAAGTAACTTCTTCTAGCTAATCTTTCTACAGGGCGATTTGTTTGTAGCTGAGTTCTCTACAGGGTGATTTGTTTGCAGCTGAACTCTACATGGTAGCTTCTTTGTAGCTCTACAATGTTACTTCTTCTAGCTGAACTCTCTACAAGGTGACTTGTTTCTAGCTGATCTCTCTACAGGGTGACTTGTTTCTAGCTGAACTCTCTACAGGTGATTTGTTTGCAGCTGAACTCTCTACATGATTGTTTCTTTGTAGCTGAACTCTCTACAAGGTAATTTCTTCTAGCTGATCTCTCTACAGGCCGATTTGTTTGTAGCTGAACTCTCTACATGATGGTTTCTTTGTAGCTGAACTCTCTACAAGGTGATTTCTTCTATAGCTGATCTTTCTACAGGGTGATTTGTTTGTAGTTAAACTCTCTACACGATAGATTCTTTGTAGCTGAACTCTCTACAAGGTGATTTCTTCTATAGCTGATCTTTCTACAGGGTGATTTGTTTGTACCTGAACTATCTACATGATGGTTTCTTTGTAGCTGAACTCTCTACAAGGTAACTTCTTCTAGCTGATCTCTCTACAGGACAATTTGTTTGTACCTGAACTCTCACATGATTGTTTCTTTGAAGCTGAACTCTCTACGAGGTGATTTCTTCTAGCTGATCTTTCTACAGGGTGATTTGTTTGTAGCAGAACTCTCTACAAGGAAACTTCTTCTAGCTGATCTCTCTACAGGGAGATTTGTTTGTAGCTGAACTCTCTATACATGATTTGTTTGCGGCTGAATTCTCTACATGATGGTTTCTTTGTAGCTGAACTCTCTACAAGGTAACTTCTTCTAGCTGATCTCTTTACAGGGTGAATTGTTTGTAGCAGAACGATCTACAAGGTAACTTCTTCTTACTTATCTCTCTACAGGGTGATTTGTTTGTAGCTGAACTTTTTACAAGGAAACCTCTTTTAACTGAGCTCTGTACAGGGTGAATTGTTTGTAGCTGAACTATCTACAAGGTAACTTCTTCTAGCTGATCTCTCTACAGGATGATTTGTTTGTAGCTGAACTATCTACAAGGTAACTTCTTCTAGCTGATCTCTCTACAGGGTGATTTGTTTGTAGCTGAATTCTGTATAGGTGATTTGTTTGCAGCTGAGCTCTTTACAGAATGGTTTCTTTGTAGCTGAACTCTCTACAAGGTAACTTCTTCTAGCTGATGTATCTACAGGGTCACTAGTTTGTAGCTGAATTCTCTACATGGTGGTTTCTTTGTAACTGAACTATCTACAAGGTGACATCTTCTAGCTGATCTTTCAACAGGGTGATTTGTTTGTATTTGAACTCTCTACAAGAAATCTTCTTCTAACTGATGTTTTAACAGGGTGAATTGTTTGTAGCTGAACTCTCTACAGGGTGATTTGTTTGTAGCTGATCTCTATACAGGTTACTTATTTCTAACTGATCTCTTTAATTCTGTTCAGGGTGACTGCTCTATTAGGATGACTGCTCTATTAGAGTATCTCGATCTCGCACTTGCTACACCAAGTTGGATTTCGTGTTATAACTCCGTGGATTTAAGTCTGATTCTTCTACACCATTGAAGAGCCTTTCTAAGATGATAACTCCATCTGTACAGCGATTTTGAAAGCATTACCCCAAGCGGTTTACCTGATAGGCGTGGCAAGCATAATAATAATAATAATAATAAAATAAAAATATTAAAAATTAGCTAATCTCGATTGCGTAATTGTTACACACTGTTGATTTTTTCGCTGTATCTTCCTGGTTTTTAGCTCGATTTCTTTCAAACCACAAAAGGTTTGAGGTTCAATAGTTAACCTATTCACCCACCGATTTTCAGCTTCTTCCCATACGCGGTTTACCCTGTAGGCGTGACAACATATTGGTGTTATTTTTCGTGCATAATCGCTCATAACTCTTTGTCTGTTTATGGTATTCCAGCCAAAGTTGGTACCAAGATGCGCCTTTATACCCCCCTTCTGTGTGCCAAATTTCAAGGCAATCGGATAACGCGTTCGAGTTTTATAGCAGTTTTTGTAAGTGTGCGACAAGAAAAAGAAAAATAAGAAGAAGAAGAAGAAGAAAAAAAAAACGAAGAAACTCAGCCAATTTTTGAAGTCGCATATCTCGGGAACGCGCGAAGCGATTTCGCTCAAATTTGGAATGTAGAGTGCTGCAGTTGGGGGGCATGTCCACAGCAAAAATCGTCTTGTTTCATCAAGGAAGCACAGAGCTACGGAGGTGCGAAAATTGCGTTTTCTTTCTTCCTGTCAATATACTCACGGGTGTTACGCGCCGGCTTCTTGGGCCGCACGACACACTACCGTGTGTCTTGATATAAAGTTTAGCTTAGTTGTGAATAGTTTATGTACATTGTATGTGACTGAAGTTTGGAGAATCGCCGATATGGGAGCATTTGACACCTAAACTATTTTAATGATCAAATAACAATTTTATAGTGCACATCTACTTGTTAATGGTTTTAAGTCATTATTAATACCTTTAATTACAAGAAAATTCTCTGTGCTCTACTCTTATTTGCAACCCACTAAACATGAAAATTCTAATTATTTCACGTACGCCCAAATTGGTGATTTTCCAACATTCAGTCACTGGATCTGATATAATGGCACATTTTTCAAATTCTTTATAATTGAATATTTATAATCTACTTAGCCAAGTGTATGCTCTAGCAAAGGTTTAGCCTTGTATGCAAACAACTTTTGTAGTTACAACCCTATAAAGTAGCAACAACAGAAGGATTGATTTGTACAGCAAGTATTGGAAAAAATAAATTACAGGCACTTACAAGAACGGCTGTAACTTACATACACAATGCAGTACAGAGTTACAACTTACACCATTGTCTTCGCCATGAATAGGGGAGTCCATTACTTTAGACGTTTACCCTTCTATCACCTTTCTTCACTACATACAGAGACAAAATCGGTGAAGAAAGATCAATCATGTATGATCACTTCAATGTGACGTAAACAATTGCCCACATCTCATGTATCCTTTGATCTACTGTGACAAAACAAAAGATTTTTGAACTTCTTTTGAATAGGCAAATAAGATAATATCTCCATCATTGGACCTTTCTTCACAAAGAACACAGTATTTTTAAAAATTATGATTCTTTTCAATTGCACAAATATTTTACCCATGGTTTATACTGAATATTTAGGCTTGCACCATTATGTTGGGTTTCACAGATATTTGAAGATCAACCCAAGTATTGCTCTTCTGTTGTTTCACTGTCCGGGTTTTAATGCATCCCACAACAGTAAGTGCTTTCTGTGTATGCAAGTTTCTTATTGTCACCTGTCCACACATGTTGTAATGGATAAAACTTCTAACAACTAACTTAACACTCTGTGTCAGGTCTAAATTGTGTGTAGGATTCTTCAGTGGATACAATGTCAAACGTATCACTTAGGTGCAGCTGAGGTGAGATTATTAGCTCCAGCTTTCATTCTTTTGAGGTTATTTATGTACTGAAAAACCATAGCACTGTATGGCATTACTTGTTGGTGAAAGTGAATAATTTTTGTGCTGATGTTTAGAAATGGACGTGTCACAGACTATTTGGACAGTGGAACACCGATGACCTTACAAATGTGAGTATTACTTTTGTAAAAATAGTTTGTGTGTTATTGTTTCTTCATCTTCAGCAATTGGATGGAATAGTCAGTGTATCCGTGCAGAGTGCAAGCACTACTTGTGTCAAAGAATATGGGAGCATGATTACAATGTAAGTGGTATTACTTGTTAGAGATGATTACCAGTATCTTTTATCCCCTCAGATGTATCATGGGTGAATGGAGTGATGATACAAGATAAAGAACTTGGATTATTTACAAAAAATATTACAATGTCAATTTTTTTTTATTTGAATAATAATTATAATTATTGCAGTAATAATAATAATAAATAAATCCGAATATGCAAACTTTAAAACTGGTTGTATGGGCAACTAAAAGTGGGTCGCACAGTAAGCAATTGCTACGTATATAGTTTGGTATTTATTTAGCTCTACCTACCTGCAAAAACTGCTGTTGCTATACCAGGCCATTATTTTGTATATAGTTGATTACCTCTGTTGACTCTAGTTGCCAGTATGTTGTTGCAATTAGCACTATCGCAGTTGATGTCTAGTTACCTTTGTTGAATTGACTGTAGCCAGTTACCATAATTATAGTTGCCAAGTGTTACATCATCAGTGCATAGCTAGGCTCAGTGTAGTTGACTGTGTTGTAATTACCTCCGCTGACTCAACTTGACTAATTACACATGTACAGTATAATACATGTAATCACTGCCTCTACTGTACAGTGTATACCTGGTACTGTAGTCATCCTCTAGATTGCAGTTACCCTCTATACAGTAACCTTAATTATAGTTGACTGTATAGTCAGCTGTTGACTGTATACATAGCGGTTATATAGTATACCCTCTACTGTAGTTGAATATAGTTACCCTCTCTACTGTACATTATAGTTACCTTGATCTGTTGACTGTAGTTACCTTCTTATTCTTAAGTAACAAAACATGCACATATCATATATAGCTAGCGGCTCATACTAATCAGTCACCTTGCCATGTAAGTGCATTGTGTAGCCAGTATTCCCCAGTTTCTTACCAAAAAGCTGTTGAGCCTTAAAAAGTAGGTAGCTACCTGCTATATATATATATATATATATATATATATGAGACTGCATGACAATAAAAAGAGATTAACACACTGTAAATTGAATGTCATACAAAATTGCTACTTGTATAATTTTGTTATTTCTGAATTTATTTTACAGTGTAACTAAAAAAAAAAAAAGTCTGCAAAAGTATGTCAAAAGGTGACTTCATAAGCACACACCTTACTCCCTCGCATACTGCAAGCAGTATATAGGCGTTAAAGTAGTAGGCCACACCACGTGCGTAATGCTGTTAGGGTAAGGGAGGAAACTGGCCGTTCCTAGCCAGGGTTCGAACCCTGCCAGCACCATCCACAGACTCTCGTCATGCGGTCCCCTCAGCCACTGTGCACTAGTGACAGTCACCAACTGTGAGAGAATTTTACAGCTATTTATATGCTAACACAAAAGGTGCACAGAAAAGATTCAGGTGGCGAAAAAAAAAGCAACAGGCTGTCAACCAAACCCCGACCCGTGTCACCACCTTTTCACCACCTTTCATAACCCTTATGTAATATTAAGCTCAAAAGCATCCAGACTTCCTACTGTAGTTGTTGCTCTCTCTCTTCGACTTTAGGGCACGCATCTAGTAGTTGCCGCGAGTAGTCGACTTTAGGGGATGCGTCCAGTAGTTGCCGAGAGTAGTCGACTTTAGGGGAAGCGTCCAGTAGTTGCCACGAGTAGTAGACTTTAGGGAAAGCGTCTAGTAGTGTTAGCGTTAGGGTTAGAGTTAGGGACCCGCCGATTATGCTGGCATAATTTTGAGCATAATAGGTACCTAAAAGCATTGAGCATAATGCCAGCATAATAGGTTAAATATTTGTACGATAGTATAAATTCTTGCTGGAAAATGACAATTGCAAGATAAGATCGATATACTCTAATAGAGCAGTCAGTAACTCTAATAGTACAATCATACAACTGACTGTTCTATTAGAGTATATCGATCTTTTCTCTTACATGCAGCAAGAATTCATTATTTGTGTTCCAGCCACTCATTTTTTTCTTTCTATACAGTGTTAAACTAGTAGCGTAGCATATGAACTAAGGCATGAACATTGAGCATAATCGAGCATAATAGGTAAATATTGAGCATTAATTTAAGCATAATAGGTGAATTTTTGAGCAGTGCAGCATAGCATAATAGGTAAAATTATGAGCATAATCGGCGGGTCCCTAGTTAGAGTTCAGCTTTGGTTTCTTCTTCACCTTTAGGGTTAGGTTCTTCTTACTATATACAGCTTATTTCGTTAGTCACATTTATAAGATACAAAAGAAGGGAATCAAGAGAGCTAGCAGCGGTAGCATAATCGGTAGCACACTGGACCATCACACTGGGATCCTGGGTTCAATCCCTCTTCAATACCGCACTTTTTTTTCGCCTTTTTGGTTCACCGTTATTTTTCTAAGTTTTGTAGGGTTATGAAATAGGGTGAAAAGAGTGATACCCGTGTACTGAAGTACCGTAGCCGCGGCACGTAACCACTGCGCCTTCTGTACTTCACAGTAACAAATTCGATTTAATTGCTATATAGTTGACATTTTCGACGAACTGGTTGACATGCTACATGATATGATTATACGCGACGTGCAGCACTGCTACTTTTTATGTGAGGTCTTTGCAGGGTCAGTTCATTCTAGGATTTTTCCTTTGGGGGGATCAGGAATTTTGGGGTGACCAGGTGAAAGTCTGTTATATACTTGTCTAAGTTCACCACTATACAACAGTCGAAATAGTCACCACTGAAACTGGTTAGTTAGCTATTTAAAAGTTAATTGATCTGATACTGAATCTGAGAACACCTCAGTTATTAATAAAAACCTGGCTCTAACCAAGAGCGTAGGTACAAAGGCAAACAAAAAGCTAGCTACATTACAACAATTAAACAAGTACAACAAAAAGTCAAATACTCATAAATCGCCTGATTATTGAGGTGGTGCTATACAAAACTGTCTTTTGAAATGTTTGTATTAGATGAGATGGTAAATCAAGTTTCTGTAAACTGGCTGACAAGTCAGTGGGAATAGATCCCAATGCCCCAACAATTATAGGAATGGTTGATACTCACTTAGCCTTCAAAGTAGTAATGGCTTTAAGATTTAAGATTAGGTACTGGGCAGTCAGCTCAGCTGGTTTGCCCAGGGGGTGAAAACCCCAAATGGTACAATCAAATACATACATACATACATGCAATTTGATAATTAATTACAGTAGTGAAGGTTAAGTACGTAAATAAATTCATCCAAATTTCTTGATTCTATTATATTAATTGACAACTCATTCCAGTCTTTAACAGTTCTAGGGATAATAACTATATTTATAGGTGTTGAGGGTTGCTTGTGGCAGAATGAAATGATTGGGGTGATGTTTCCTGGTACAAAATTGAGTTCTTTGATAATGTGAGGGGATGGAGATCGGTAGTGTATTATTAATTATTTTATAGAATAGTGTTAATCTTGATGACTGACGGCGTTGTTGTAATGTAGGTATACTAAGAGAGGACAATAATGATGTAACACTATTTCTGGAGTAGTCTGATAAAATCCATCGAGCAGCTCTTCTTTGCACCTTTTCTAACTTATAAATGTCAGTGTTATAATACGGATCCCAAACTGGGGCGGCATATTCCATAATTGGTCGAACCAATGTTAAATACTCTGTTCTTTTAGTATCAGATGGGCAGTTGTTTAGGTTTCGTTTAATAAAATTTAGCACTTTAGTTGCTCTGTTACTTACTGTTTGTATATGTGATGACCATGACATAGTGTTATCAATCGCTACACCTAAGTATGTATGGCACTTCTTTATATTGACATTATGACCTGATAAGGTATACGTATATTGTATGGGGTTCAGGGAACGAGTACACCTCAGCACAGCACATTTCTCAACAGTTATTTTCATTTGCCATTTGTGAGTCCATTCACATATTTTATGTAAGTCTTCCTGTAACTGCTTTGAATCTTGCGGTGTTGTAACAGTCTTGTAAATAACACAGTCATCAGCAAACAATCGAACTGAAGATGTAATGTTTTCATTTATGTCATTAATATATACAAGAAATGTAAGGGGGCCTACCTAGTACAGTACCCTGCACTGTAAAAATTTAGTAGTGAATTGCTCTGCCACAATACTCACTACTTTTAAGTAGTGACGTTCACTACTTTTTGTAGTGAACGTCACTACTTTTTGCAGTGAACGTCACTACTTGGTGGTCAATGTAGTGACGTTCACTACAAAATTAGTAGTGAACGTCACTACACAAAAATAGTGAGTATTGTGGCAGACATTAGTAGTGACGTTCACTAGTTTGTTTTTACTGTGTGTGGTACCCCAGACTTAACAGTTGTTGCGCTAGATGATTCTCCATCAACAATTACCCTTTGATATCGTTTGGTTAGCCAGGAAAAGATCCATTGAAGAAGAGGCCCTCGTATACCATAGAATTTTAATTTGTTTAATAGTCTTATGTGAGGAACTGTGTCAAAAGCCTTAGAAAAGTTTATAAACAATAAATCAGTCTGTTGCTGGCTATTCATAGATTGTTGGATCTCATCTATAAAATCAACTAGTTGTGTTTGGCAGGAGTGGTTGGGCCTGAATCCATGTTGTAGAGGATTTAAAGTGTTTAGTGATGTAAAAAAGGACATTATATATGGTGAAAAATAACATGTTCCATTACTTTACAAAGGACTGATGTTAGTGAGATTGGTCTATAATTTGCAGGAGAACTTTGATTTCCCTTCTTGAAGACAGGGGTGATGTTAGCTGACAACCAATCCTGAGGGAGAGTAGCATGTTCTAAAGATTGGGAATAGATGGTCTGCAATACAGGAGCGATTTGTGGTGCACAAAGCTTAATTACTTTAGTGGGAAGATGGTCAGGTCCAGGAGCCTTGGTAGGATCGAGCCTCTCCAGTAGTAGTTGGATGCCATGGATTGAGAAACTGAGGTCTTGAATTGAAGGATGAACGGAGTGATCTAGCTGTGGTGCATTTGATAAATGCTTTGTTGACCTTACGTTTGGAACACTTCTTCTAGTGTTCTCTGGTGGCTTTCACCTTCAGTAGTGAGTGTGTTTCACCTCACTTTACCGATAGCGTTGATTATTGAAAAATGCAGCTGGCTGTGAGTCGCCTTTTCTTTGTGGTGTGGCTTATTTGGAATGTGTAATCACGTGATCGCGAAAGTAGCTTTGTTGACCTTACGCTTGGAACACTTCTTCTAGTGTTCTCTGGTGGCTTTCACCTTCAGTAGTGAGTGTGTTTCACCTCACTTTACCGATAGCGTTGATTATTGACAAATTAATGCAGCTGGCTGTGAGTCGCCTTTTCTTTGTGGTGTGGCTTATTTGGAATATGATGGCATCCTCTACTGAATCCCGGCCTGGGAGGCATTATTGGACAAGAGCTGAGAACGAAGAACTGATTATTTGTTACTATGCTGCTCGCCCAGCATTTATTGGTTCTGCTAGTCTCGCGGCGCCCGACCCTAAAAAGAGGGTCTGGTGAAACTGTGTACAAAAAGTTTGGCGCTGCCGGAATGTTGGAAGCTCCAATCAGATCGCTCCATTTCAAAATTGATTATGTAATGCGTACTTTTCAAAAGATTCGCGGCTTACGGTTAATTACATCCGCTTAAACTCATTGAGAAAACAGCCATATGCATACAATTTTGTTGGGTTCGTTTAATGTTGAATAAATAAAGTAGCGCTATTAGTTTGGTGATGCTGTAAGCGGATCTGGTTGAATGGATGTTGTGACGTAAACAGTGCACTTACGTAACACGTAAAACGTCATCCAATAAACATTCCAGAGCTCAAACTTTTTGTACACAGTTTCACCAGACCCTCTTTTTAGGGTCGGGCGCCGCGAGACTAGGGTTCCGCAGGCGTCTTCACGACTTGTGGCAAGAGAGAAATGGTGATAACATTGTCTACTCAACCTTTAATGAACAGAGGCTCTGTGGTCAAGCTCGTTCCTTACTTCAACGTAAGTATTTTACTGATGCTGAGCTAGGGCGGTTAGAATTACGGGCTCAAGGAGCCCTAAATATCAGTGTAGTGTCAGAACCTACCAAACAGTTAGCTGACATTCAGGTGGTGGAGGATGTTGTTCTTAATCAGTCTGATAACAATCTATCACCAGCTCCAGATTCCCCTCCTCTACCGACTCATGAACCACGTCAACATGTTGTTCTTACGGAGTTTCAGTGTGAGTTGTTTGATAGAGTTAGTATGTGCATGAATAATTTGAGCAATTGTGAAAGAGTTTATTTACCACCATTAAAGGGCAAACCATTTCCTAATTTGAAATCTATCATGGACAGCATGAATGTTGTTCTCAGTAGAGTATCTGTTTCCTCCCTTACTGAGTTGTGCAATCTTTGTTAATGCACTGCTCGAGTTGTTACTGAAGTTTGTGGAGTGTCTTTGTCAACTTCCAGAGCACAGAAGTCTGCTCCTTCATGGGAAGTTAGAGTATTGTCTAGATTACAGAAATACAAATAAGATCTTAGTCAGTTACATGAACTACGCAATGGTAGGCTTTTGTCACAGCACTAAGTGAATGCCTTGACAGAAAAGTTTAGTTTAAATTCTAGATCAGTGGAAGAAGTATTTGAGGAGGTCCGACAGACTGTCAAGGCTCTGTCTCACAGATTGACATGCTACAGGCACAAACGATCTTGTCGCCAACAGAATTCTATGTTCACATCTAATCAGCACAAGTTCTATCAGCAGATAGGCAGTCAGCCAGTCTCACTTGACCCACCTCCAGTTGAGGAGACGCTAAACTTTTGGAGTGACTTATGGAGTATCCCTAGACATTTCAACACAAATGCTAATTGGCAGGATACTTTGGGTCAAGGTTATGCACCAATGTGTTACTCTCATTTCGAGAAGAAGGACTTTAACAGAGCTCTTAAAAGGATTGCTAACTGGAAAAGCCCTTGACCTGACTTGATTCATGGCTTTTGGATTTAAAAATCTACTTCACTACATGGTGCATTTTTTGTTTACTTTAACGAGTTAGTATCAGGTTCATCTACTTTGGATCCTAGTTTAGTAGCTGGAAGAACTGTGCTTATTGTTAAGAACCCATCAAAGGGTAATATTCCAGCAAATTATAGAACAATCACTTGCCTGTCAACTATATGGAAGTTTCTGTCCAACTGTTTGAAGATTGTGCTGTATAGGCATTTATCTACTGTTGGTGCAATTCCTTTTCAACAAAAGGGATGTACACTTGATTCGAAGGGAAGCAAGGATCATCTACGTATTGATAAGTTTATTATGGATGATGCAAAGAGGAGACACCGAAATCTTTTCATGGCCTGGCTTGATGTTAAGAAAGCTTATGACTCAGTTCCCCATGATTGGATTTTACATTGTTTAAGGAAGTTTGGTGTTCATGAGAAAATTGTTACATTTTTGAACTCTGCAATGTGTCATTGGTCTACTGCGTTAATTGTAAATGGTATGTTCCTTGGTAAGATAGCTATTAGATGTGGGATTTTTCAGGGTGATAGCCTTTCTCCTTTATTGTTCATTTTGTCTTTAGTACCACTGTCATTGATTCTGGACCAATCACCTAAAGGCTATCAAATTTCTAGTTCATCTACACGTATCAATCATTTAGTTTATATGGATGATGTTAAACTGTATGGTTGTTCACAGCAAGAAATAGAGTCTTTAGTTCACACAGTTAATATATTTTTTGATGACATTTGTATGGAGCTTGGTGCTAGTAAATGTAACATTGTGGTCATTTCTAGGGGACGTCTTGTCCAGTCTGATGGCATTGTTTTGTCTTCTGGTGAACTAATTCATTACTTGTCCTCAGCTGGAGTTTACAAATATTTGGGAGTTATTGAAGCAGACTCTATCAAGCACCAGCAAATGAAGTGTATGTTATCAAAAGAATACAAGCGTCGTGTACGAAAACTTCTTTGTACAAAGTTATACAGCAGAAACCTGATCTCTGCAATTAACACATGTGCTGTATCGCTGTTAAGGTATTCTGGAGGAATAATAAAATGGTCCCAGGCTGAAATACAGAAGTTGGACGTTGCCACCAGAAAGTTGCTTACTATGCATGGTGGATTTTGTATGAACAGTGATGTTGATCATCTTTACGTTCCAAGAAAGAATGGTGGTAGGGGTCTTATATCTGTTACATTTGCTATTGAAAGTGAGAAAAGAAACTTATCACATTATGTACACCATTTAGAAGATGCCTGCACGGCAGGTATGGTTGGGATTGTTTGACTTGAACGAGCCTGCAGGGCAGTAATGACCAGCTGTACATAGTTCATTTGGTTGAGTTAGACTCTAAGTGTAAAATTGGCTGCAGAAACTTCTCAGCTTTTTGGGTTAGTTGGCAAAGATTATTATTATTATTATTATTATTATTATTACTAGGACCGCGTCACATACAACCAAGTACATACACCAACGTGACAGCCCCCCGGTGAGGCTATTAGGTGGCGAATGCATTATCCCAAAATCAACTCAATATGTCACAGTAGTGACAGATATAACACAATAGTGTAACTAAAGGCCACCAGTAGCTAAGTGCCAGTACATCATTGGTGTGGCATAAATGGCACAGTGATGTGTACAAAGTATATGTATACAAAACATACAGGAGAGAACTATACATTATTGCAGTATTGTATGCAGCAATACATTATAGGCAACATCACCATGCAGATAAAAATTATTAGCCAATATACAGCAATGCATATCAACATCAACTAGAGCTAAGTAAGGTTCATCAGTGATGTAGCAATGGCACAGTGATGGGTGACACACTATAGTTATGCATACACAACTTTCAGGAGATAGCTACACAATGCTGTAGACGTATGCAAGCCAGATGAACCAGATAAAGGAAGACAGCCAAGCCACTAGAGCCTAGTAGCTACGCCAGGTGAAGGCAAAAAAGATTAATCACGTATTGAATTGCCTGACACCAACACAAAGAAAGTTCGCCATGCCAGCTGCACAAGACAAAATTGTTTACTTGTATTTTATATGTAACTGTAAGCTTATTGTAAAGAGCGTGGAATAGCTATGTCAGTTTAATGTTTTCTTGTATTGTTTATTTACGTGAATGAATCCACTGGCAGCTGGCATGGAGACTTGAGATGTTACAAACATAAAAAACTTACTTGCAATCTTCTTGTTTACACAAGTGGCTTCTGGCTCTCCTGCACGGGCATCACCAATCTTCTTCGCGCAATATGTAACTAATTAAGCAAGGGTGTGGTACTGGGCGTTATATAGAATTACACGTATGGTCAAGTCATCAGCACAAACAGGAGCGACGATTATACGTTTGTGCCTTCATTCACAGGCGAATCTATCCCCCGTTAGTTCATGTCTCTAGGCCTCGTAGTTTTCTCAAACATTAATTATTAATTATTTATTTATTTAATTATTTATTTATTTATTTATTTATGACGTAATTTTAACCGCGTTTCGTATTATTCTTAGTACTTGGTTGTATAATTAATATCATTATTAATGTTAATTAGCAAAGCCCACTAGGGCAACACGCTAATGAGTATTACAATCATATATTATATTACTTACAGCATTCTTAAATGTTTCTAGATCTATTGTGTCAATGTCAGGAATTTGAAGGGAGTTCCATTGAATAATTTTTCGAGGGAGGAAGGAGTATTTGTACACATCAACTCTTGTTTCCAATTGAGTTAGCTTGAGAGGATGTTGAGCACGGGTGGAGGACACTAGGGTTGGGGACGGTAAGCAATGATGAGGTATTACTAATAAGTTCTTGACAATCTTGAAAAACAAAGTGAGTCTAGCAATTGTTCTTCTGTTTTGAAGTGTAGGCCATTGAAGACTGGTTAACATGTCTGTGATGCTATCATGGTTTTGGTTAGATCTGTGCCAGGGTTTATTCAAAACAAAGCGAGCGGCTCGGTGTTGAATCATTTCTAGTTTACTAATACTAGTGTGATGATAGGGGTCCCAGATGGCTGAGCAGTATTCTATTGATGGTAAGAGCAATTGTTTGTAGACGTGTTCTTTAATTGTGACTGGATTTGCGAAAAGGTACCTTTTTCACACACAAAATTTGACCCATTCTTTTAACTTTGAAGCTTTGTAACATTTTATCATTGCATATAGTTGCCTGAAATTTTCCATGAGTACAGCTAAAGTATCTAGCTGCATTTTGAAACTAAGAGCAAGTTAATCAGTGTATGGAGTAAAGTGTTACATCATTTTGTTTGCTGGCATGTAAAATGTGTGGAAAAGGTACCTTTTCACAAATCCAGTCACAATTTCTGATGGCGCATTATGGAGATTTCTTTTTAAGAATCCGAGGAGTCAATTTGCCTTGTTACAGATGTTGAGGATCCCATGATAATTTGTGGTGGAGACGGATTCCAAGGTAATTATGTTCTAATAGAGAGAGCATGCATGTTAGTTACGCTAGAATATCTATAATAATCATTAAAAACAAATCTAGCAGCCTTACGTTGTACCATTTCAATCTTGTCTATATTAGATTGTGTGAATGGTGACCAAACAACAGAGGCATACGTACTCTAAGATCGGTCTAACATACGTAAAAATTAATAAGCTAAAGATTTGACCAGAAGTGAACACTGGCTAAGGTTTCTTTGTAAAAAAAAGCTAGAATAGAATTTGCTTTACAAGTGATAATGTCAATATGTTTACACCAAGAAATATGTTAACTCCTAAATATTTTGCTGAGGTAACTTCATGAATGGGGTAGTCCCTGATCTTGTACGTAGTTGATAAAGGTTTTTTTTGTTAGTTATAACTAGGTGTTCGCATTTTTTAAGGTTGAGAGACATAAGCCAAGTTGCAGTCCAATTGACTAGTTTATTTAAGTCTTCATGTAATATTGAAACATCTTCACTTGAAAGGATAGCTCTGTAAATTATTACATCATCAACATACTGTACAAACAAATCTTGGAGGATATAGAGATTGATAGGCCATTAGAGTATATTATGAACAGGAGAGGAACCAGGACAGAGCCTTGGGGCACACCAGATAGCACAATGCAAGATGAGCTGTGCACATTTCCAAGAACGACTTGCTGTTTCCTGTCAATCAAAAAATCTTTAACAGGGCTGGCTCTGGCCAAATTGGGTTGGGTGGGCCATCCATAATTGATGGTATAGGCAGTGTGTGTCATGCTCCTGCTAGGGGGGTCTGGAGGCATGCGCACCCAGGAAAAATATTAAAATTATCACCTAGGAAATGCCATCTAGAAGCATATTTAGCCTAATTTCAGTTGGGCATAGTTATCCGATATTACAATCAATAACTACACTGAATTTCAACAGCTGCATGTATAAGCATTCAATCTAAAAGCTTATTGGCCAGTTGCTAGATGAATAATGACCACAGTACTGTTACTGTAATAGTGGTGTGGCCTAAATTGCACCACATAGGCAATAAGGCACCCACAAATATTTTGATGCATTCTCCCTGCCAAGACTTTTCCGTAATACTCTGTGTTTGAGAAAGTGGTAGACTTGTAGCACAGTATCTAAGTCCTCTAACCTATTTCAGTGGCTGATCTAGGAATTTTGAGAGGGGTTTCAGGTTCAGGAAGTTTTCAATAACTGTGCTATAGTCCAGCTGGGATTGTTAACTCAGGTTATAGCTCAGTGGCCTATAGCTACATAGATCTATAGTGAATCACAAAAATCACTCCAAAGCATTGTTCAGTTGATCCAGGCCTTCGCAGAAAGTTTTGAAGCAAAATACCGTATAGCTAGCCTAAATATTTCGAGGGGTAACTATGTCAAGGTCGAGCAATGTTGCTAAAAATAAAAATTTCTTGGATTTGCAAACACTCCTAACAGCCCGTTTACACTACAGTTCGATTCATGTGAGATCGATCCAGCTCGATCCGGGATCGGTTGTTGAGCTGCGTTTGCATTAAATTTTAAATGATTCGTAACCCCAGTTTTAAACCACAATCGATTTTTCGTTATTAAGTCCATATGTCGGATCTTGCTGAAACGCTACTGCTCGCTTCGCGATGCATTGTACAACCTAAACAGGGGCGTAGTTATTCTAGGAAACTAATTGCAAAGAAAACTCGACAAAAGAGGTGGAAACTGCTAGCTGCAATGCTGTCTAGTGCTCACTATATACTGTGATTACACTATCTGGAACCCCAAGCAACTTTGGATGTTTCCTCGATCGTCTAACTGGTGGGAAGACATTGTTTTGAATAATTTTAGCCCGCATGACTGGATGCAGAACTTCAGAATGAGTCGACAGTCATTTCATTACTTGTGTGACCAGCTCAGGGATTTGTTGGAGAAAGAAACAACAAGGCTGAGAAAGCCACTGTCTGTAGAACAATGTGTGGCCATAACATTGTGGATTCTAGCAACAGCATGTGAATATCGTACAGTTGCCCATCTGTCTGGAGTAGCAAGATGTACGGTATGCGTGGTAGTCCACGAGACATGTGAAACAATAATTACAAAATTAATGGTTTTGTACATTTCATTCCCTACTGGTGAACAACTGAAAGAGGTTGTCCAAGGCTTTAAAGACAAATGGGGTTTTCCGCAATGTGGAGGCTCTATTGATGGCTCACATATTCCGGTGACCCCTCCTGTGATGAATCACACAGATTATTATAACAGAAAAGGCTTTTATTCTGTTATAGTACAAGCTGTGGTTAACCATAATAACTTGTTTAGAAATATCTGTGTGGGTTGGCCCGGAAGCGTGCATGATGCTAGGGTGTTCGCTAATTCCTTGTTATATCTTAAATGAGAAACAAAGAACTTCTTCAAGGTGACAGTTTATGGTTTGGTAGCCATGAAATACCTACACTATTAGTGGGGGATAGTGCTTACCCTATAAAATCATGGCTAATGAAACCTTTTACCCATTCCCCCACATTAACCCAAGAACAGAAGCAGTTCAACTACAAGTTGTCAAGAGCTAGGGTTGTAGTAGAGATAGCATTTGGGAGGCTGAAGGCATGATGGCGTCGACTATCGAAACAGATGGATATACACATTGATAATGTGCCACACGTTGTTACAGCTTGTTGTGTGTTACATAACTTCTGCGAAATACATGGAGACTCCTTCAATGAAGAATGGTTACAAGACAACAATCTTGTGGATAGTGTTGAATCAGACATCCCTCGTGATGACCATCACAACAACAGTAGTAGCAGCAGTCGTGAAGGAGTGGCTACTCGGAACACACTGGTAGAATATTTGTCACCATAAAGTAAAACTGATTATGATTATATAGCACACAACAACAGTAGCTAATTTAAATACACGATGTGTGTACTATGTACTATTAAATGATTTAAGGACAATCATGTATCATGTAGGAATAACATGGTTCAAAGTACCTACAATGGACTACTAGGATTAAAATATCCTGGTTGTGTCGGTGGCGGTTGGTACATGGAGTATCCAGTTGGATTTTGTGGTGGCAAACGTTCAACAAACATCTTCATCACTTCCATATGGAACTCACGATCCTTCTGCCTCATTCTTTCTTCGAACAGCATTTGTTTTTCTTCTAATTCCACTAACATCTTTTCTGACTCCTTAATTCCTTCAGTGACAGTCTTCATCGCTTTAGTGACCACTTCTTCCATGATTTCAGCCTTCGCACGTTTCCTCTCCTTACCCTTGATAGTCACACATTTCTTCTCCGGCTTCTCAACAGCATTACTAGCATATTTAGATTTTACAGCAACCTCATCTCCTAAATCGTTCTCTTCCTTTTCATTATCGGTAATCTCTCTACTCTCTTCTTCATCTGATGTGATTTTTTTTGTGCTTGACGTAGAGGTTGAGCTTTCTAGTGTGTCCAACACTACTGGCAGCTTGACAGAGGGCCTGTTACCCATTATTTCATTCAACTTTTCATAGTATTTCCACTTTTTCCTCTCATTCCAGGCCCGTAGCCAGGGATTTTGAAAGGGGGGTTCTTTTTGACCAAAAGTGGACCTTTAGTAAAGGTCCAAATATTGTGACTGTTCTATTAGAGTGGTTGACTGCTCTATTAGAGTATCTCGATCTTGCATTGCATTTAATCCACGCAATGAATGAGTTACTCGAAGCGCTTAATTTAGTTTCTTATTAGTGGTATCTAGTAAACTGTAGCTAATGGACTTTTGCTCCTGAAAATTTGGACTTGTATACCAAAAATTGTGGACCTTTTTCCAAGAGGGCGGTTCTTCCGAACCCCCCGAACCCCCCCTGGCTACGGGCCTGCATGATTCCCCGTTTCCTTATGTCCATCTCTTATCTTTTTATACTCTTGACGCAACTTTTTCACTTTGCTACGCACCTGCTCTCCACTCTTGTCAATTCCGTTTGTGTGAAGTCATTCTGCCATATACATGTTTGTTTCTTTTAGCGGTTTCTAGTTGTTCTTGGATGTCTTCCTCTCCCCATATCTGTATCAGTTTTACAATCTGATTGTCAGTCCAATTAACACTCGCCATTTTAGCAACCGCTACTTTAGTAATCTCATACCCATATTCCGTTTATTAACAGGTGAGTGCGAAACCAGTAAGTGGATCGAACCAGACCCACATCCCTAGCAGGTCCATCTCAGATTGATTCGGTACGGTTCGGTTCGATTCGTTACGCGTTTACGTTAAGCTAGAAATCGCTCTGATTCGAAACAGTTCGAAACAGAGGGCTACTGTAAACGGGTTGTAAGATGTATTAGACTATATGGAGGTCTAAATATTTCAAGGCTAAAATTTTCGCTGATGACCCCCAAAACCGCGAAATCATCGAAAAATTTTCCACCTGTAAATGTTTAGGCTATCCGGTAACTGGGCTCGACGGTACCACTAAAATGATAATTATTTTAGAGGCGCTTATCACGCTTCAACGCCTTTAGTGATTTCAGAGGCAGAAGTATGAAGTTTGGCAGCTCCCAATGTAATACACTATGCATCACTGTTGGTGATTTTATCACTCACACGAAAAGTAAATAATTTAGGGGCGCGTGCATTTTTCAGAAGGGGTTTCGGCTGAAACCATTGCAACCCCCTGTATCTGCCACTGTATTTCATGCAATACAGACCATAGTTTACAAGAAGTTTTCAAGTTGTAAGTTCGAGTCAGTGTAAGTTTTACTTTAAAAAGCAGCAGTTGCACGCGTAATTGTATGGCTTCTCATACTGTTAGTCTACAATATACTAGTCAAGTTAACTGTAGTTGCGAAAATGTTGGGTGGGCCATGGCCTACTCGCCCCCCCTCCAGAGCCGGCTTTGTTTAATCCAATTAAATATGTGACCATTGATACCATAGTGGGATATATTGGATAGTAAACGTTTATGAGATACTGTATCAAATACTTTTGAGAAATCGGGCAAGAGGAGATCTGTTTGAATATTAGCATTAAGTAGGAATGTCAAGCCGACTTTGAAACTTGCTTAAAATTCATATTTAATAACAGTATCGTGTAGAACTTTGCAAGAGCTGAGCATCAAAATGATATAGAGTAAACCACCAATGTTCGACCACCATCGGTTTGGACACGATTTTTCTTTAAACCCGCAAAAAAATTCTGCTCTTGCTATGCCTTTAGAGAGGTCTAGGCCATAAACTCTTGCATGTAAAATTTCAGACCTGCAACTTTCTTCGTATGGCTACAGGAGCTGCAAAAGTGACTTGTCCGAACGTTCTCAATTCTCGGACAAAAATATGCATAATCGATCTAGTGGCACTGCTCGTAATGCTTGAAGCTGGTCTTTCTGTGCTTGATATGAAAGAGCATCTCTTATACTCTCCAGATGTATGCAGATATTTGGGTCAGTCCTTATTGGCTGTGAATTACAAAGCTCCAAAAATCAGCTCTGTTGTGCAATCTTAAATTCGGCCACATGTGAAGCTAGTGCAAATCAAATAGTTACCTATATCGAATTCAAAGCTATATTTGTGAACATTGAGAGCATCAGCTATCGTTCAATAGTAAATAGATACATGCATGATGACCGCACCTTCCGTATAGCTATCGTGCATTTAGGCGTCTCTGACAGTAGCAGCCTAGCTACTGCGCCCAGCACACATATACACAATCCAAATCCGCTTAAATGGAATTTTGACTATCACCTATCTTAAAAATGTCAAAAGTTTCTCTTCAAAATGTCCAGGACATTAGCCAGATTGAAATACTCTAATAGAGCAGTCAATTACTCTAATACAACGATCAGCCAATGTATTATCACATGTAGTCTGTATTTACGCATTTTATCAACAAAAATTACATATTAATGGTCTTATTGAAGTAAATATGCCTGGGCGTGGCCCTCAGATTTTCTGACTACTCCAATTGTATAATAGGTGACTGTTCTATTAGAGTGTTTTGATCTGGCTAATGTCCTGGACATTTTGGAGAGAAACTTAGACATTTTTAAGACAGGGGATAGTTAAAACTCCATTTAAGTGGGTTTGAATTGTGTATATGTGTGCTGGGTGTAGTAGCTAGGCTGCTACTGTCAGAGTAGCCTAAATGCAATGTAGCTATTTGGACAAAATCAAGGTGCGGGCATTGTAAATGTATCTATTACTATTGAATGGTAGCTGATGCTCTCAATGTTCACAAAAATAGCTTTGGATTCTTTTTTTTTTAATTTTTATTTAATTTTGCTGTGAAAACTTTACAAACAGAAGAATAGACACAGATATAATATAATAAATAATGTAAGCTATTGATTGCAAAATAATAGTTACGTAGCAGAGATTTGAATATGTCAGTGTTTTCGATATAGGTAACTATTTGATTTGCACAAGCTTCACATGTGGCCAAATTTAAGATTGTACGACAGAGGTGACTCTAAAGCTTTGTAATTCACAGCCAATAAGGACTAAGCCAAATACCTGTATACATTTGGAGAGTATAAAAGTTGCTCTTTCATATCAAGCACAGAAAGACTTAATCAACTTCAGGGGCGGATCCAGGACCTGGCAAGGGGAGAGGCACAAACAGGCAAGTTGTAAGTAGTTTGGGATAGCCAGATCCTTTTGTTAGTTGCTGCATTTTTGAAACAGCAAATAATACACCTCTTAGTAGTATCTCACTGTTGATTTTACCATTTTGGCCTTTGCAGATAGTTGTGAAGTCTTTAAAGCTGTTTTAAATGCTCTGAATGTCTTAAACAACAGCAACACGACAATTATTTTAGAGGCGCTTAGTGCACACGAAGGTGCTGGGTGACAATTTCATAGTTAGTTTGACTTTGGTTTGCTTTACTTTCAGGTGAATTCATAATAAATGCTAGTAAGTGTGCATATTTTTGTGAGTTTTATAAGCTGATCTTGGCCTGGCATATAGTTTAGTATTTTAATCAGAAGTATGGCTCAGTCCTCCACAAGGTGAGGGGGGGGGCATTTGCCCCAAATGCCCCATCCTGGATCCGCCATTGAACTTCAAGCATTACGAGCAGTGCCACTCGACCGATAATACATATTTTTGTCCTAGAATTGAGAACATTCGGACTGGTCACTTTTGCAGCTCTGCAGCTAGACAAAGAAAGCTGCAGGTCTGAAATTTTGCATGCAAGAGTTTATGGCCTAGACTTCTCCAAAGACATAGCAAGAGTAGAAATTTTCTTCGCGGGTTTAAAGAAAAATCACATCCGAACCGATGGTGGTCAAACATTATTATTATTACTATTGTTATTGGTAATACTGTGCAGACCTCTATTAGAGTATAGTGCACAGGTCACAACATACACTGTACATACAAGTATACAAATTAAATAATTGCTAGTTTTTGTTTGAACTGATCAATATCATTAGAGTCAATCACATTTTGGGATAGATTTTGATTACTGAAGGGAAAAAGGAGTACATATAAGAATCAATCTGTGTCATTGGTTGCATAAATCTCATATTATGACCTCTGGTACTATGTATAGTGGATATGGGTGTCAGAAACTGATTTGCTGGGATATCAACAAGGTGGTTAATTATTTTAAACATAGATAATATATACCTTATCTATGTTTTAAACATCATTATGATTTTCAGTTCATCTCTGCATCGTGCAAGTGTAGGCCAATTAAGATCTGTAAGCATTTGCATGACACTGGCATAACGGGAGTAGTTGTTGGTCACAAATCTAGCTGCTTGTCATTGTGTTCTCTCAATCATATCAATATCCCTCTTAGTATGAGGTGCCCAGACAACAGCTGCATACTCTATAATTGGCTTAAATATTGCTTTGTGCAACCTATATTTAATTGTTGGTGTACAATTGTGGAGGTTACACTGAAGAAAACCTTTAGTTCTGTTAGCCTTGGAAGTTGTTTGTTTTATGTGTTCTGACCAGGATAGGTTTTGGCTTATTGTTACACCCAAGTATTTAGCATGGTTGACTTCCTTGATTGGTTTATTTTAAATATTATACTGTGCTAGTATTGTGTGTTTCTTGTTAGTCATCCTAAGAAATTCGCATTTTTGTGGGTTAAACACCATTTTCCATTCATCTGCCCATTTTCCTAGTGAGTCTAAATCCTTCTGCAACTGATTGCAGTCCTGTTCTGTGCGAATGGTGGCATAAAGTAACACATCATCAGCATATAACTTGATTTTGGATGATATGTTATTTGGTAAATCATTTATGAAACAAAGAAACAAAAGTGGAGTAAGGACAGTACCTTGAGGTACACCAGATTTAACGCTGTTAAGCAGCTCTGTTGACCTTCAACCACCACACACTGAGATCTGTTAGAGTTTATACACTAGCAACAACACTAGCAACAACAGTTTTAATCCAAAGAATACACAACTAATGCACTGGGTACAGTAACAATAGAACAATACAAAAAGAACAGTTAAATTAATACTTTACACCAGAAGACTTACAATATAAATTACCTAATGCATGAAAACCTATAAAAACAACCACAAGTGCATATAATTACAACCAATGAAATAAAGATTTCTACAAACACTAAATATGTGTTCCTATAAAATGTCACACTTCATGCATATATTTATAAACATATATACTTAAAAGTGCATTCTTTAACACTCCTCACTTTTAAGAATAATGTTCTGGTATTTGTTTAACTCCCATCATTTTACGTAATTTGCAGAACCGTTCACGACTAAGTGCTTTTGTAAAAATATCAGCAGTCATTTCTTCCGTAGCACAATATTTTAGAGTTACAGTTCACTTATTTACTTGTTCACGAATAAAATGGTATTTGATGTCTATGCTTGGCTCTACCATGTGACTGAGGATTTTTTGTCATTGCGATGGCAGATTGATTATCTTCAAACATAGTGGTTGGTATAATGGGTGTATTCCCCAATTCAGACATTAACTGTCTAAGCCAAACTGCTTCTTGTTCCGCACTGGCTAAGGCAACATACTTGGCTTCAGCAGTTGACAAGGCAACACAAGGCTGCTTCTTGCTGCTCCAGGTAATTGCTCCTTCACTCATTTTGAAAATGTACCCTGATGTTGACTTTCTGTCATCAAGATCTCCGGCCCAGTCTGCATCACAGCAACCGACACATTGTTTGGTGCCTTTCTTAGAGTAAACAATGCCATGGTTGGCTGTTCCCTTTAAATATCGCATAACGCGCTTCAGAGATGTCCAATGTTGTTTGGTGGGATTTGAAGAGAACTTAGCCAAAGTACTAACAGTGTAAGTTATATCTGGCCTAGTGCTTACCGATAGGTAAAGCAAAGCTCCAATTGCAGATTGATAACGTTGTTGATCAAGGCAATCTTCACTGTTGGAAGATTTTGTAAGCTTTGCCCCAGGATCAACAGGTGTGCTAACTGGCTTGCAATCTTGCATGCCAAACTTTTGGAAAATCTTACTAATGTAAGCTGGTTGTCCAATCCAAATTCTTTCAGAGCTGTCATCTTGGAGGATTTTCATTCCCAGGAAATATATCAAACTTCTGTGAAAGAGCATACTTTATTTCTTCTATTCTCTTTTCATCCTTTCCAACAAGGATGATGTCAAGAAACCATTGATGTACTATTTATGAATCAACACATATGTAGTAGTGTAGATGGGACACAAAGGACGACAAATCATACATGCACTGTAGCTGCTGTGGTAGGTAATATCAACATAAACACCAATAAAGAACATATCTCCTCCTGCATTTGTGTATATGCAAGGATCACTTTCGGATTAACAGAAGCCCATTTGCTTAAGCTGGTAATCTAAGGCCACGTTCCAGCAACGAGGAGACTGTTTAAGGCCATAAATGCTCTTCTTAAGTTTACAAACAAGATGTTCTTTTCCTTTAGCAGCAAAACCTTCTGGTTGCTTCATGTAAACCTCCTCCTCAAGCTCGCCATTCAAGAAAGTTGTGGTCACATCAACTTGATGTAGCTTAAGACTACACTGGACAGCTAATGCTATCAAAACATGGACTAATTCAAGCCAAACAACCAGACAAAATGTCTCATCATAATCAGCACCGTATTTTTGTGAAAACCCCTGGGCAACTAACCTCGCTTTGTATTGCTCGATCATTTCATCTGCACCAGTTTTGATCTTGTACACCCATTTGCTTCCTACAGCTTTTCTACCTTTGGGTAGCTCAACTAGGTTCCACACTCTGTTATGGTCCAATGAGTTCATTTCAGCATCCATAGCTTCCATCCAGCGTGAGCTTTCAGGGCTGGATAAAGCTTCCTGAAGAGTACTGGGTTTCTTTCCACTTTGAGTACATGCATTTGCTCTCTCTCCATAAAAATCTGGAGGTCGCCTTTGTCGTTCTGACCTTCTAAGAACAGGTTCAGCAACTGACTGGCTAGTTGGTTGCTCCTGGCTAAGTACCTCACACTCCGAGAAGTCTACAACAAAGTTATAATCAGTCTCACTATTTGCTTCTGGTTCAAGCACTCGTTCATTTTCACAAAACTTCACATCACGGCTATAAAACACTTTGAGGCAATTTGTATCATAAAGCCGATAGCCTTTGGTTCCTTGACCATACCCAAGAAAAATACATTTTCTTGCTTTGGAATCAAGCTTTTGCCTCTCGTCTTTCGGAATATGTGCAAATGCACCACAGCCAAAAACTCGCAAATGTTTCACCATTGGCTTTTTATTTGTCCAAGCTTCATAAGGTGTCATCCCTTCAAGCACTTTAGTTGGGCTCAAATTTCTCAGATAAGCTGCTGTAGATAGTGCTTCACCCCAGAATCTGTGAGGAAGTTGGGAATCAATAAGCATTGAGCGAATCTTTTCTATCAGAGTTCTATTAAGCCTCTCTGCAACACCATATTGCTCAGGTGTTTTGGGTACTGGGTGTTCATGAAGTACCCCTCTCTGTTTTCAGAAACTCCTCAAATTTGTTTGAGGTATATTCCCCGCCGTTATCTGTGCGAAGCACTTTCAATTTTTGCCCACTCTGTTTCTCAACCAAGGCCTTCCATTCGACAAAACGATCAAACACTTCAGCTTTGTGTTTTAAGGTATACACCCAAACATAACGTGTTTTGTCGTCAATAAAGGTAAGAAAATATTCAGCACCGCCAATTGATTCTGTGCTAATTTTTCCACAAACGTCACTGTGCACCAAGCCAAGCAACTCTTTCGAACGAGTGCCACTTGAGGTAGGCATTGGACTTTTATGATGCTTACCACAAAGTGCAGGTTTCACAAAAACTTATCCACTTTGATGCATTATAATTAAAACTATCAACAAGCCCCTTTTTAGCCAATTTTCTTAGGCCGTTTTCTCCAAGGTGCCCATAACGGCGATGCCAAAGAGTTTCTTTACTCTCCCTTTTGTCAATGCTTACATTCATTAGCTGGTTTTGACTTTGCTTGCAATTTAAATAGTAAAGACTACCCAACTTTGTAGCTATAGCTAAAGCCTTTCCCTTTTTGTTTAATATTGTGCAAACATTCTTGTTAAAGCAAACTGTTTTACCAGCTTCTGATGCTTTGGTAACACTTAGCAAATTATAAGCAAGTTTAGGTACACACAAAACATTATTTAAGTTGCACCTTTTGATTTTTCCACTTGGTAGTCTTGCTTCTAGTGTGACAATTCCCTAACCAACAGCTTCCAGAGTGTGTCCATCACCTAAGGTCACTTCTTGTGGCTTCTTCAAACTAACAAATTGTTTAAATAGCTGTTGATCATTGCACATATGGCAAGCGGCTCCTGAATCAACAATCCAATTGTTTTTGGACTCTGAAGAAGTTAACAGAGCATGAGTAACTACCAGTGCATCATCTTCACTACTTCCTTGCTCCAAAGTTACTTTGTTTGCCTTGTGTTTCTCTTCTTTTTTGGCATCAAGCCTTCCTTTCTTCTCCTTATCAAGGGTTAGTTTACGACAGTTACGCTTGAAATGTCCTAGCTTTCCACAGTAATGACAATTAAATGGCTTTTGACTAAACTGAGTCTGAGATGCCAGTGCCTTGGTATGCCCACCTTCCTTCTCTCTTTTGTCTTTCAGTTTGCGCTCTTCATGTAGTAGGCACTCTGTGACAGTTTCCATCTTAGGTACTGTTTCATTTGTCTCTAAAGCAGTGACCAACATGTCAAAGGAATCAGGTAAGCTTGCGAGTAAGTGCACTACACGGTCTTCTTCAGACACAGGATCGCCAACAACAGCTAGGGCATCAAACATCTCAGTCATAGCTTTAATATGCCCTTGTACAGACCCTCCCTCCTTTAGGCGAAGTGCATAGAGCTTGCATCGAAGTTCCAGTTTATTGGCCCAAGTCTTCTTCTGAAACTGTTCAGACAATTTCTTCCACACAACAACTGGATCTTCTGGCTCTCCAATAAGATATAGCAAAGAAGGTTCAAGTGTCAAAACAATCATTGCTAGAGCACGGTCCCTTCTTGCCACAAACTTGGCATACTTTTCAGCATCATCTTCTCCTGGGGGAATTTCTGTTCCATTAACAATGCCCCATAGGCTGTCCTTCATGAGTGCCATTCTACATTGAACTTTCCATGTGGGATAGTTTACCCCATTCAATGGAACAATAGACACAGATTTTAGTTCTGCCATGATGCTTCAAAACAATCACAAGTATACAGTACAAGTTCAATAGTTTCTTACAGAGACTGGGGAGCCTGGGCCCATAACCTGTTAGAGTTTATACACTAGCAACAACAGTTTTAATCAAAAGAATACACAACTAATGCACTGGGTACAGTAACAATAGAACAATACAAAAAGAACAGTTAAATTAATACTTTACACCAGAAGACTTACAATATAAATTACCTAATGAGCGAAAACCTATAAAAACAACCACAGGTGCATATAATTACAACCAATGAAATAAAGATTTCTACAAACACTAAATATGTGTTCCTATAAAATGTCACACTTCATGCATATATTCATAAACATATATACTTAAAAGTGCATTCTTTAACAGATCTCTGCAGTGCAAAGTCTTTAATCAGGGGCGGAGGAAGCAACTTTTTTTAGGAGGGGGGGCTGCACACTCAGAGTATAACTATGATGCAATACCAAGGCTTTTATTAAATCTTTATGTACAACTGTATGCCTAATTGTTTTGAGGTGGGAAATACTAATTAGTGTGCGAAGCATGCCAACTCAGGGGGTCTGGGGGCATGTCCCCCAGGAAATTTTAGAAAATTTTATGCTCTGAGATTGAATCTGGTGGCCTTTCCAAAGAATAATAATAGTTTTAAAAGTGTGAAGTTGCAATGTGAACTGACTATAAACTTTTATTTAAAAATGGCTACCACTTGAAGTACAAAGTTGCAAGACAAGAATATAGCAGTTTTAAAAATTACCAAAGTAGTTCCTTCTAGTGTCATTCTTAGAAACAAAGTGTTTTGCAATATGTTCTATACTTATTTCATCTAGTAGATCCTTGCGAGTATTCAGCAGTATCAAATGATTTAACCTTTCTTGTGTCATAGTTGATCGCAAATAAGACTTAACTCTTCATAGAGCTGAAAATGTTCTTTCTGCTGTAGCAGATGACACTGGAATACAGAGGTAGAGTTTCGACAAATTATGCACTTCCTCAAGCATGATCTTTGGAAATTTGCAGGTTTCAAATAATTGATACACGGTGCTAATACTTGTCACTGTTTTAATTCTCATTTTGTGTTCAATATTTCCTGTTTTGAGGACTTCAGTTAGCAAAGGCAATTGAACTTTAAGCTTAGGAATATCTAAGGAGTTAGCATATAAGCAATTAAAATTTGTGGATATAATGGGTGTTTTACCATTGCATGAATCTATCAATAGTTTTTCCATTTCCTGTACGGTCAAAAAAGTTGGTTGGCTGAATCTCTGTGTGATTTCATTCAAGAGAAAATCAAATGCTTCAAAGTATTGCTGCCGAAAGTCATCTTCAGCAGATGAAAAGTGATGGTTAGGGGCACCATTATTGACTTGTTGTGGAATATGTCTTTGTCTGGGTAGAGTTGGCTCACCGGTAAGTTCACAAGCTTCCTCTACAACTAAATCATAAAATTTTTAAAATACAGTGGGTTCTCTTTGTCTTTGTAGGAATCGTTTTGCTGCATCCACTGCTGTAGCCATTACTTACACACTGATATCTTTATATTGCAGTGTTTTTGATAATTGTTCCATAGCTGCAAAGATGAGATAACATAATTTCAAGCCAAAGTATGTTGCAAACTTTTCCATTACTGCTATTATCCCAATGGCTTTTCGACTTCCTTCTGAACTAACTTTAGTTCAATTTTCTCCAGTTCCAAAAATATAATTGAATAATTACTTATCACTGTATGTATAGTTCCAGTACACACTGTACACCTTGTTGGACATAAAGGTTTCAATCCAGGCAATCCTTTTGAAAACTCTTCTTGTAAGCACTTGAATTGTGCTAGACGCTTTGGTGAACCGTGAATAATTGTGGCCAGTTCAGTAGCCACTGTTAAAGCATCTCGTATAACTGCACAGTTCCTCCCACAATCGTGCAGACAAAGATTCAAACAGTGGGCAGTACAGTGAACGTAATGAGCCTTCTTTTCAACTGCCTGTATTCTTGCAGCAACTCCATTTAGGTGGCCAGACATATTTGAGAGGCCCCATCATATGCCTGACCGCAACAATTTGAAATCAACAGCCCATTTTTACTGAGGACTTTCTTCAACTCAGCAGTCAGAGTTGCACTATCAGTTTTGTCTACGTCAACTAAAGCAATGATATCTTCATTAGTTGTGTAATCATCCTCAACAAACAGCAAACTGTTCTTTACCACTGATATCTCTTGTCTCATCTCCTATTATGGAAAAGTATTGTGCTTTGTGTATCTTTACCAATATCTTGTCCAACAAATAGACTGCCATAATTTTAATCTGTTCATCTATAATATCATGTGATAAGTACTGCTTTTTTGAAATCCATGATTTGAGACCTTTTATATCTGCAGAACGGCACTCCGATAGTTGTCTTAGATTGCCACTTTCATCATCGTGGCCTCTAATTGCCAAACCCTGCCTCACCAAGTATTTCAATGAGTTCAATACAATGCAAAGCATTTCCCTGTTGTTCTTCTGTTTATTTGCTTTTGGCTTGATAATTGCACAGCAACTGAAGTTTGCTTAACTGCATGAAGTTTCATTTGTGACTCCCTATGCATTTGACTTGATTCATGTTCCCTAAACTTTTCTAATGCTTTTTTTCCAATTATCAAATCCTACTGAGACAAATGCTTCACTGTTTTTCTTGCTAAATTTTACCAATTGCTGCTTAGTAGTGGTATAGCAATAGAAACAGAAAATCTTATTGCATGTCAAACTATAGTTCAGCCATTTGAAGGAAGATGGTCGAAAACTACGACAAAGATTTCCTTGCTTTTTCTTAGACAGACTTGAATAATCAAGCTGTGGCCGGTGAGGTTTATCTCTTTCTGCACAGCAAACTGCTTCTCAATGATCATCATTTGATTCTTCTGAGCTAGCACAGTTGTCATTACCAGTATCCATCAACTCAGTATCACTAAATAATATTTAGCTAAGTTTACAATTACAAAACAAACAATTTCAAACCTTTCTGCCCTAATTTCTGGTTGATGATCATCAATTTCAGTAAGCACTGCAGGCAGTGTTTGGTCCGTGGTGTCCAGTTCTCTACTTCCTGTTGCTATGGTTGTTTCGACACCACCTTGACAAGATTGACTGTTTCCCACTCTAGGCCTTTTTGGTAGAAAGACATTTAAATCTGTTTACTTTTTAGCTGCCATTCAATTCCTGTACAGTCAACACGTGGTACGAATCACGTTTTACTATTGATTGTGGGTTCCAGTTAATTAAGATGAACAGTGTCTGAACCACTGAAGTCCAGAGTGAGACTGCCCGTATATTGCTGGTAAGCATCTGTGTAGTTAAAGGCTCGAGTCTAGCCTTATTGTTAATATCAGGTAGGGCAGCTAGATGCCACAATACTCCAAACTGGGTCAAACCCAATCCTGGCTACGTTCCTGCTGGCGTAACGTACAGTAGTCTATAGTATAACGCCTAGAGATAGACTACATAACTTCTTAACGATGTCATTCATTTACTGGCATATAACTCAACTCCGAGCTCAACTCACCTTTCACGTTTATTCCTGTACAAACTGATCCAGGTGGAATTTGCCCTCTCCTCGACTGTTGCAAACGAATGTGAAGTTTGGCCATGCTTTCTAACTCATACAGTGAACCAAGGATTGAGCCAACGATACACTATAGGTCAAACACCAAAGTGTGATCGATGTACGGAAGCGCCTGCCGCTCTCCAAATTTTTTTTTATGCCAAGGGGCGGGCACTATCAGACAAAGTGTCTTCCGCTTATTTTGTGATCTTCCGTAGCTTGAGAGATCGGCTAGTTTAGTCCCACATGATGGCGAAAAATGCCAAAGGTTACTGTCAATAGGCATTCCAGCCCGATTTTTAAATTTTGGAAAAATGGGCTTTTTATATGCTCAATAGATAGAGTATTGATTGCCGATCTCAGAAATATATAGTTTGTTGGGTTGGAATTAGCTACTTTGGCATGCACAGTGCTTAAAAACTGAAAAAAGGTACATTTTTTCTCCGGGGCTCCCCATACATTTTAAAGGGAAAAATGGCACAATTGAATCAGGAAGCCATCTAGCAATCTGGACTATCTTGAAACTGCAGTTGCTTCTATCTGCAAGTGTGTACATGTAATGAGAGTAACTTCAGATTGTATCAGATCTCAGCTATCTTTGTATACTTTGTGGTGAGCAAATATGTTTCACCTATTGCACACTTCTCAATACAATGGTGTATACCTATAGGCAAGAGGCTATGTCAAGTAAGTGAAAACATCAAGTTAACAACTTATAAAGGTAAACAACTAAAGTGGAGGTGCCGCAATGATGCAACAATACCTAAGGTGGAGTTGTGGTTTCAATTATGGTATTGTTATGCCGACTTTGAAGTGGTTTATACTTTTGAGCTGATGACACAGCCATCAGAAGATTGCTCTGGAGCTGAAAATCGCTAACCCGAGCGAAGTAACTACGCACTTTAAAGTAAGCACCAGTGACTACCTTCCACCCGACAGTACGTTTTTTAAAGTTTTAAAGCATTCTACATACATTATAAGGCTTGAAAAGATTACAAAACAACACAAAACTTACTTATATGTAACGTGCACGATAAAACTAAGATTTTCATGATGATCAACGTGTGG
The DNA here is from genome assembly GCF_963678975.1 of Dysidea avara. Classification (NCBI taxonomy): domain Eukaryota; kingdom Metazoa; phylum Porifera; class Demospongiae; order Dictyoceratida; family Dysideidae; genus Dysidea; species Dysidea avara. The sequence goes on from NC_089272.1 coordinate 33,414,163, forward strand.
ACAAACCCCACAGTGATTTTCGTCCTCATTGGAGCTTGGACGACGGAGCAATCCCAAGTTAAATACGAGTTGTTATTTTGTGCCAAGGTTCTATTGGGGAATATACGGAGAATTTTTTTATTAAAAAATCTCAGATACTGGAATGCCTACTGTCAACTGTTAGCACTTACACTGTGAAAAAGGTGGGGTATAAGATGGTATTTCCAGTGGCTTATTGAATACAAATAAGCCTTAATATAAATCCTGCATTATACTCATCTTATACTTTAGTATAATCCATACTATACTATTGCATATATGGTTTCAGTTTATTTACCACATTACCTCAAATAGCTTATATCTAATATAATGCCCACACTATACCATCACATATATGGTTTCAGTATGTTAACACATTAACTAAAGCCTTATGTGAGATTGTTAGTATAATACAGGTTATATCAAGCTTTTTTTGTATTCAATAAGCCACTGGAAATACCATCTTATATCCCTCTTTTTTCACAGTGTTAGATTTGGCAAAATTAATCATGATGCAGCCTAATCTTTAAAATATATTATACTGGCAGTGCAGTTCTGCCAGAGGCGCATGCACCCACACACACTGGCACACCAATAGCTACAGACAAAATAAAACAATGATTCACACATCAAAATGGGCAATCATGCATACAAAAGTGAGTTGTAAAACCAATTGCAAAGGCAGCTTCAACTCCTGTGATGACTTTCTGGTGCTTGTGATCACTTGTGTTGTCATGTGTTGGCTGCTACAATGTACGGTAGAATGACTACAACAACAACAACAACAACAACAACAACACTTTTAATAAATCAATGTTCTAATCGAAGATTAATAGTCTCTGAAACATTTGCAAGGCTGTCAGGTCTTGTACATTAACCCCAAGCATGATTGGTGGGATGCAGTGCTGATGATGCGAGTCCACAACTCAAAAAAATCCTGTACAAGATTTCAAGTCTTCAGTACTTCAAAGATTTTTTGGCAAGGTTTCAAAACAGAATATATATGTGTGGGGGATAATAATATTGTTGAACATAAAACTGTTACAGTACTCTTGTACTGTATGCAACACACGTTCAATGAAGTAGTTCTTGTTCTCTCTCTCTATGCAAATAAGACCGTGTATCAAAATATAAGTATCTGAGATGGTTGCTGCAACAGGAATTTATCCAGTTCCACTGTGTGTGTTCTATGTAGCTGTACCCAGTACTATATCACCACCAAGGGGTCTGCATTCTTTTGAAATCTCGTACAGCCTGTAGAGATTTTGAGATCTGAAACCTTATCTCGTTTCTGGGAGCTTTACATCATGTGAGTCATTGACAGGCATGCCCCCAGACTGGGTTTCATGTCTGTTGTATGCTTCAAATTTACATAGCTCCACCTCTTTTTACTCTTTAATTTAGCCTGCTTCTGATACTACCAAGCAAGCATCAAACTAGCAGCTTAAAGATGTTTTTTTTGTTGAAAATTGTTACGGTAATTTTAATCTCAAAATACACCTTGGAAAGATTTCAGCACTCACTCTGAGATATGATTTTAGACAATTTTTACCATGTAAACTAAGTAACTTTGATAGAATACAAAAAATGTAACTGTTCTATTAGGGTAGTTGACTGCTCATTATAGTGTTTCGATATGAGCCTTTGATACCTTTACAAATCAATGCCAAGATCGATTCTAATTGCCTGAATATACTTGACCAGTTTCTGGAAACTCCACAATAAAACCCTGGATCCACCCCTGAAAGCTATTATACAAAGGGGTGTTATCTGCACACTGAATCAAAGCTGCATGCATGCAGGCCATTGGTAAATTGAGATGAAAATTCAGTAAATTTTATCAACAATAGGAGGGTTGGCTCAAGCTGTTCCATCATTTGCCAACAATTAAGATCAACAACAACAACAAAAAAAAGCAGCAGTATAATTATGCATTGGTTACCAGCTCTTACATACATGAGTTTGCAAACTTAGCTTATTCTGTACCACAGATTGTTTCTCCATACTCCCTTACTTATATCATGAACTCTTACATGCACTACTCAATCACCTCAGTCAGCATTGATCAAATCATATAGGATATTAACTCAGCTACTAATAAGATCATTACACAATACCATGTCAAACCATCAGAAAAATTGTAATGCCCACTTTCTCCAGATTTCTTCAAATTTGGCACAGAGATGGTGATAATACAAAATCATTGTTGCAGCAGTCTTAGAAATTTTCTGCATTAATTATATTTATCCAATAATTTGACAATTCAACTTTCAGTAGTAATTAATTACAATGTATACGTAATCACATGGAAATTGGTGGTTGTTGAACTGATCAAGTCTTACTCAACTGGCTTTGAACTATTATAAACAACTGATTATTGTCAATCATGACCTTCATCTAAAGCTAATACTAGCTGTCTACTGGCTGGTGTGTATAGTAGTTGTATCTTCTCATCTATGTTCCATTGCCTACACTTCTTAAGGATAACTAGTATGGAGACAAACAAATAAATGTGATTATTGAAAATTTCAAATTTCATGTACAGTACATGTAATTATATGCATATTTCACTGCTTTTGTTGTTTATTTTAAAATATAATTTCTAACTGCATGTATGGCTGGTGTAAAATTGTATAGTTGATATGCAACTACTTAAACATCTGTTGCTATCGAAAACTATAATGTTTAATGCTGACACTTGCATACCACAGGCACAGGGCAATCTAAAAACTGCAATAAAGAAACTTATAGACTGCATTGCAATCTTCGCCTTGCTGTCATCTCAAGGACTATAAGTACCTACACAATTCACTGGCTAAGACAACTATCCCCAGTCAAAAGACCGGGGGCATTGTTCAAGTGTTATAGTGAAGTTAGGGGTTGCGTTAGTGAAGGAGACATGCTGAAGGGAGTTCTCAGCATAGCATGCTACAACTACCTAGGAGATATGCCATTTACGTATAAGAGCTGGGAAACCTGAGCAAGTACACAGACCACGCATGCAGATGCTAAAATGGTTACTTATAGGTGATGTTCTTTGTGATAAATAATCTGTATGGTGCAAAATCGATTGAACTCTTGACAATATGTGCTATTTACAAAAGAAAGTTACAGAAGGTGAACAATACTGTATGTAATTTACATTGCATATGTTAACATCAGTGCTTGTAGTATACATGTACAGTGTGCAGAGGTAATTAGGCCTGAGCCTATTATGCTCAAAATTTTACCTATTATTCTTTCCAGAATTTCCCAAAAAATTCTCCTATTATTCTTTTTGTTATTCTTGTATCCAGCCTAATATTCTATAATTATTCTCATTCAGTATATATCTGTGGCTAGTCGCTTAGTTTTCAAGATTCTGCTATAAGTAGTTTTGTCCGAATTATTAAGCCATATAATGAAGCATTCCACCTTACACATCATTATTCTATCCATAATAGTTACAGCAGACTTAGAATAGCTATCTACAGTAATAATTCAAGTGTATTTAATTATTAGTGTATTATAATAATAATTATGCTGTAACTACTATATAGCTACTAAGTTAGGTAGATAATAATGCTCAAAGACTTGAAGAAGATACACTGGTATACACAGCAAAAAATACCACATTTCCGGCGGTTATATCGGTACAGGAAATGTCAAGGAAATTTTCTGTTTGAATTTCTGACACATTTCCTGTACTTGTACATATCACCTTTCCAAGTGATTTCCAGTTTTGCAGGAAATGCCACTTTCAAAAATGTCAAGGAATATTTTGTTCATATTTCTGGCACATTTCCTGCTCTAATACATGCCACCTTTCCAGGCAATTTCCACTCATGCAGGAAATGTCACATTTCCTGGAACTGGAAATGTCAAGGATTTTTTTTGGTTAACATTTCTGACACATTTCCTGTACTTCTACATATCACTCTTCCATCTAATTTCCAGTTGTGCAGGAAATTCCACAACCATATTTTGTCAAGGAGTTCTTTGTTCACATTTCTGGAACATTTCCTGTACTAGTACATACCACCTGTCCAGGTGATTTCCAGTTACGCGGAAATTTCAAGGTAATTTGTTTACATTTCTGGTGCATTTTTATTAGTACATATCACCTGTTACAGTAGTTTGCAGTTAGGCATGACATATAAGTTTGACACGTGCCACTTTTACTGTCATTGATTTGAAGTTACTATGGAATTTTAAATTGATATGGTTACACTTCAGCTCAAATTACTGTAGAATTTTGCAATACTTTTATTTTCAGTTTGTACTATGCAGTTTAACTGGTAGCTAAAGGTAGAATTATTACATGAATATATCTGCATCCACTGAAAATTCTATCGCACACTTCACAGTTTTTGTTGTCTTGCAGAATATAGAAATTAACCCATGCACCAAACTTTAATCTCGTGATCAATATACCTATATGTAATAACAAATTGTTACAGCTCAAAAAATGCTACATGCTGTTTGATATAATAGGTTTGCCACAATTTGTAAGTGCTAGTAATGGTTAAACAAACAAATGGGTGGCTTTCCAGACACTCTCTATTGAGCCCCATTGGTAACCATGGCACAAAACAGAAAACAAGCAACCTTTGCATAATTACGTCACTTTGTATTATGAATTACACAGGATCACCATAAAATTAAATAATATTATAGGCTGTTATGTGTCATCTCACAATAAGCAAAAAATCATTTTATCGATGAGCTGGAACAATTTTCTATACACAGCGAACTGGGAAACTCATCTCCCATACATTTTCTACAGTACCTGTTGGAACTTCAGCACACACCTTTCTACTCTTACCAGAGGAGTACCACTATAACCAGGTCAACACATAATTATGTATACGAAACCAATGAAGCTACCATCCAGTAGCCACTACTGCTACTGGATCATAGCAGTAGTGGCTAGGATCCATTGTGCCACTATATACAACTACAATAAAATTTCTGGGATAAATTTATAAAATTCTCACCAGCATACGTATATGTAGCTAACTCAACTCAGATATTTTACTATCAGCAGCCACAAACTATAGGGTGGTCCGTTGAGAGACTATTGACAATGAGTCAATGAAGGGGACTGAACACCATTAGGAGCTATATTGGCTACAAGAAGTATATGTCTATTTAAGGTAGTATTCCCACACACTTTATCGTAGAAAAACGACTCTACATAATGTATGAGTTTGACAAATGGGGTCGACATTGTGATGTGTGCTTTTGCTTTACATCTGATGCATAATTACTTACATAGAATGCACTTAAAAGATTTTGGTGTAGCTATTTGTCAATTTCCAGTTTGGCTCAGTGGGAATTGCACATGCTGTGTAGCCAAAGCTGATCATACATGCAAAATTCTGTATCAAATTCAGGGGCAGATCCAGGGGGAGTTCAAAGGGTTCCATGGAACCCCCCTTTTGAAAGAAGAGCCTCTCTTACTCGAGATACTCTAATAGAGAAGTCACAGTAGTCTTTTGAGGAGCAGTCGGTGTAGCAAGCTATATGTAGTTGGTGAGGGCATCTATGGTGAGGGGCAGCTATTGTCAGCAGGTAATGACCTTTTTTTTTTTGATCTTCAACTTACAGCTAGACTGAAGTTGCAATTTAAAGTGGAACCCCCCTTTTTAAAAGTCTGGATCCTCCCCTGTAATTATATAATCAACTCCTTCATGTATTACAGTAGCTACTACGTGTTTCAGCATGTCTCAGGCACTGAACCAGATTGCCAGTTGCTCACAGCACTAATCACCTGTGGGCACTGAAACCATCTCTGCCTCTGGATCCAGATTGCACTACTTGTCCTGAACAATTAAATTGATCAAATCTGATAAGTGTGAACCAAAGTGTAACCGAACAAGACTACCAAGCAGGGCTGGCAAAACAGGGGAGGGTGGGCCACCACAGTTGAGGGCATAGCAATTGTAGCATATTTTCAAGGGGGTCTGGGGGCAGGCCCCCCCTCCACCAGGAAAATTTTTAAAATCATCACTCAAGCCTGAGATGCAGCAATCTGAAAGCATTTTTAACGTAATTTAGTTGGGTGCTGACAGTTGCATGCAGCTCAACAGAATCTTTGAAGTAAGTCTGAGTGTACTGAAGGGCTGAAATAATATCAAGTAGCAAACTCTTACGTGCAATTGTATGGCTTCTCGTACGTTAGTCTGTGCACTAGAGTTTAAAACCATAGATTATAGCCCTCTATATAATCTATGGTATAGCTACGTATAATATTTACCTAGCTGTACATAATATGAGGGAAGATACTCTCTTTCTCTTCTAGAGTAAAAGGTTGGGTGGGTCGCAAAGAGCAAGAATAACCGATCGATTTTAACCTAAGCGCGCAACTTAATAGTTTTTTTCTGACAAAAGTTGAGGCGTTTGTTATGCTGCGCGGGAACATTAAAAATGGCGACGTTGGCAGGTGCTGGCAGAAAGTTGGAGAGTCGAAGTGTTCTTCTGTGACATAGAGAAAGAGAAGACTCCGCAAGCAAGTAGTGAAATAAAAGAATGCCAGTAAAGCGGCCGTCTCGACTCGAGGGGTTCTGGACTCAAGTCACTACTCGCACATCACCCGCCTACCTTAACAGCTATAATTCCATATCGGTATGTGAAAAGGAATGGTATTATTGCCACTGCTTCTAATGTGAGGAAACAAACAAGCTCTTCTTACTACAACTCGGTGCAGGAAAACAAGGTAGGCATCATTTAGAGTCGCCTAGTCCAGTACACAAATATTTATTATATCCAGGTTATCAAAATCGCACTCATCAATAGAGTAGTATGTCTGGAGATAAATATAGTGTTACTCGTCAGCAGAATGTATCACCAGATATATTAAGAGAATGGTAGCTTTGCCAAGATGGTGAACATCATTAAGACTATAGCACCTGTTGAAAAAGTCCATCGGACCTCAGGATGCCAACCTACAATTGAGTTTGAGCTGTTACTGAATGCCGTTGATGTGTCACCTGGTCTGTAGGTGAGGTTCTCTTTTGTGATTACAAGTCTTGTTTGTAATTATGTATTTGTTTGTAGTATGTGTTTATTCTGTGGTGTATCATTAAACAAGGCCACAAACAGGCATCCTGTTCAAAATATGTGTAACCTTATATCCTACATTGCTCATATCTTGCCTACAGTAATTGTGCTAAGTAGTACCTTGAGTAGTATGTATGCATTCCCAGGTGCATTTGGATTGAACATAATACCACACAGTACTTTATCATTATTTGTAACTTGATTTTAGAAAGCGGATCCAAATTATACACCAGAGGAAATTGAACGACCACCTCTAGTGGGTAGCTACACTATCAAACTATCCGGCGATTTTGATGCTCAAAACTGGTTTCTTGAGGTTATGTTTTCTGGGTGCCCTACCAGGCTCTAGTCACATTTTCTGGCTTTGACACGAGGACCTCGCTTCATGAGAATCAGTGGTGGATGGCCTTCAACAGCCAGCCAAAGATTTTGGTATTGATTCTGCTGTATTTCAGCCACTTAAGGAGCTAGTTTTCAAGAATAGCTGCCAACCTGCTACTAATAGGCCTAATGTATTTTGTGGAGTGGACTCACAAACAGCTTCTTAACAATTATCCAGAAATTTCCTAGTTCTTGTACCACTGTAGACACTAATGTCAAGCTAAAACTACTGAAGCTGCTCTTCCTACAAAGTCACAAATATCGCATGTGCACTAATTTATTAGAATATTTACAAGACGTTATAATAGTGCATAAATAGTTAGATATAGGCTACACATAGCCTTTTCTACACAGTCTATATAGTGACAACATATTTTTAGATGTAAACTAGCTTAGCGGGCAGCATTAAGCGGATAGCGTAATACTAACAACATCGCTAAGTATTTACTTCTGGTCATTCACAGTAGCCTATCCACTAGTATTAAGCAGTAAAGCAGCAAAGGAATTAATCCTATGCAACTACAATAGCCTCCACCACTGCTAGTATGCACAAGTACACATGTTTTGTAAACATTCTATTAAATTAGTGCATTCGCGAACTCTGTAACTTTGTAGGAAGAGCAGCTTCAACAGTTTTAGCTTGATTATTGTGTTTCCAGTGGTACAGGAGCTAGATAATACCTGGATAACTGTTAAGAAGCTGTTTAGTTCAGTGCATGAGTCCAGTCTGCGAGTCCAGTCTGCGAAATACATTAGGTCCTACTATTAATGTGTTTTCTATGCATAGTATTAATGTATTCAGTTTTTCATATTTGTTGGCCCTGACCACAAACATTTTTCGTATGGTTACACTGGATCTGTTTTCAGTAATCTTGCATTGTTCAACTTTCTTAAATGTCCAAGAAAAATAGTTATATTGTAGTGTAGGTTGCATTTTTTTGTTAATGTGTACTATACCGTGCATTCATTTACATTATACAATTTGCAGAAACTTCAATAAAGTGGAGCAGCTGTAATATGCCGAACGTAAGGGCAAGGTGGAAATAGCTATCAATCAAGAAGATATTAAGTGACATCGATACACCAAGAGAGCAGAGAGACATCTAGCAAGGAGTGACACGATGAGCTAATGAAAGTTAAAACTCAAGCTTAAGGAGTAAACATGCTGATATGATGATAAAGATGGTAGTCAATTAAACAGGTTCAGCCCAGGTGATCACCCTTTGTCCCAAGCAAAAGAAATTTCGTGATGGGTCACAAAATCTGATATATGGTACTGTACTATGTGACTAACTTGTAGCTATACTATACCCTTGTAACTGTGTACTTGTATATAATGTAATACCATGTAGATATTATTGTTTACAGTTTTTACCACATGTATAAGTTTCATTGATACTGTACAAGAAATGTATTTGAAATTTCATTAATACTGTATAGAAGAAATCTGTTGGAAATGTCATAGATATTGTATAAGGGAAATTTCATAGATATTGTATAGGGGAAATCTATAGGAAATTTCATAGATATTGTATAGGGGAAATCTATAGGAAATTTCATAGATATTGTATAGAGGAAATCTATAGGAAATTCCATAGATATTGTATAGAGGAAATGTATTGGAAATTTCATAAATACCTTATAGAAGAAATCTGTAGGAAATTTCATATGTCCAGTGCAGGAAATCTGCAGGAAATTGTGCCCTATCATGTAGTAGGAAATGTACAGGAAATTTGCAAATTTCCTGTACATTTCCATCTCCCGGATATGTGCTGGAAATGTCACCTGTCCTGTAAATTTCCTGCACATATCCTGCTACAGGAAATGCCACTTTTTTTCCTGTGATAAGATGTACAGGTTTCAGAATTGGAGATAATCATGCAGTTAAATCCCTGATGCTGGCTGCAGATTGTTAACATGAAACGATCTGACTGCTCTATTAGAGTATTTGAACGTTCTATTAGAGTAAATCGATCTTTTAGAGGCTTTTCAGCTCCTTTCAGCCAGCACTCCTGTAATATCATTTATAGTAGCTTAACTCTTTTTTCTAGGTAATCAAGAGACACACCCCCTAATTTCACCAATTATTCCCGTGGTCGTCCGATTATTCTAAAATTATGCCTGTAACCATCCTATTATTCCGGAATTATTCTCACGAAATTGGTGACCTATTATTCTCAAGATTATGCCGGCATAATAGGTGCAGGCCTAGTCAGGTAATTCATCTTCAATAACATGGTTGGGCTAGTTGAGAAATCATGGTCTTGCAAATCCTGCATTACAAAAAATATATTATGCTTATAATACATCTGTCCATTTTACATCTCTTTGTATAGGTAAGACATGCAGTGCTAGAATTCTTCAGTGGATAAACAAGCCTGAAGAAATGATGTAATAATAATCACCAAGGCAGAGCCAAGGTGATTATTACATCGTTCCTGAGGAGGCCACTGAAAAATCCTACATGTCTTACCCAGTAAGACACCTGTGTACAGGTCTCTAATTACTAGAATAAACCTTGCATACTTTGCAAATATCAAAAGCATTCTTTGAATGCCATTGTCTAACTGCTCTTCAAAATCTTTCTCTTTAATGGTCCACTATTTGATTAAAATTTGCTTTATAGTACAACCTATATACATACGTAGCTATTTTTATTATTTTATTGACAGTTCACTATTAAATATACAACTGCCTTAAAATCCAACTAACAAAACAATGGTTGAGAATTGCCTTCTGTGTTTCTTCAATCTTAATTTTGTTTCCTTTAGTTTATTATTATTATTAAATACAGAGATAAAGGCATTATGCCTGTGAGTCCTGCTCATTACAATAAACAATTACATTAAGAATAAAAGTTATCAATCAAAATTTTAAAATTGTCAGTGGAATTAGACGACACTACATAATTGGGTAAATTATTCCATGAATTGATAGTTCTTACTGAGAATTTGCTTTGAACATTCTTTTGGGCATGAGGTTTAAAAAGTTTGAAGTCATGTCCCCTTGTGGCACTTGACAAATTCAGGTGGAAAAATAATTCAGGTTGAAGATTAGCATTCCTTTGTAAGATATTATATACCATAATCATGTCAGCACGATGCTTTCGATATGACAATGTAGGAAGCTTGAGGGTAACCAGATGTTCATCGTACTCTAAACTTGACAGATCCTGAACACATTTAGTGGCTCTTCTTTGCACTCTCTCCATCTTGTCACAATCTCCAATATAATTGGGTCCCCATACAACATTAGCATATTCAAGGTGAGGTCTTACCAGAGCCTTGTAGAGCATTGGAAGGGTCTTTCTATTTAGAGTGTTAAATGATTTTTTGATTAATCCCAATACACAATTGGCTTTGTTTATAGCAGAGGTTGCTTGGCTACGGAACTTTAAGCTAGAATCCACTATTATTCCTAGGTCTTTATGTTCTGATACTACCTGTAGGGGTTGTCCATCCATATAATATGTATGACACGGGTTAGAGTTACCCAGATGCATAACAAATGTCTTAACAATGTTGAAATTCAGCAACCACTTCATTGACCATTCTTTTAGTAATAAGAGATCTTGTTCCAATTGAAAGTTACTCTGCTGGTTTACAATTGGGCAAAACAACTTAACATCATCAGCAAACAACAACACTTGGGATGATACTACGCTAGGAAGATCATTGACATAAATTGAAAACAAAAGAGGGCCAATCACAGATCCTTGAGGCACACCACTGAGTACATTACTTGTAGCTGATTTAACACCATTAATCACAACAGCCTGCTTCCTTTGAGAGAGAAAGAATCTAATGCACTGCAGAACTTTGCCCTGTATGCCATAAGCTTCAAGTTTTAAAAGTAATCTTTCATGCGGGACAGAGTCAAAGGCCTTACTGAAGTCCAAATACAGTACATCAACAGGCACACCTTTCTCAAGAGATTCAGTCCAGTAATGTAATGCAGTTAAAAGTTGTGTAACACAGGAGCGTCTTGGCATAAAATCATGCTGTTCATTAGGTAGTAGATTATTCCTAAATAGATAGTCAAACATTTTATCTCTGATCGTTGATTCCAATACCTTGCAAATCAGTGGAGTCAAACTAATTGGTCTGTAATTAGATGGGAGTTTACAGTCACCCTTCTTAAACACTGGAGCCACGTCTGCTAGTTTCCAATCATTAGGAACTATACCTGTGTCCAAGGATTTCTGAAACAATACTGCTAAAGGTTTGACAAGTCAAGAGCTGCTTCTTTGAAAAAACGGGGATGCCAACCATCTGGACCAGGTGATTTATTAGCATCTAAGTGACATAACTTGTCATAAATATTAGGCCTGTGCGATAATGAAAAAACCTATATCTCGATAAATTTCGATAATAAAAGCCTATTTATCTCGATAAATGATATTATCTCGATAATGATCATACAATATAACACTGAACACTAAAGAACTTTCAAGTAAGTGATGGTTGTTAAAACAAAAGATTTAGTCTCACAATAAACAATATTGTTATACCGTTAGTCATACTGTTACTTTTAAATTTATCTTTTCTTCTTGTTAACTTCTAGGTTTGCACCAAGGAAGACCAACATGTTAGCATTCTCTGGTAGTAGACAGGCTCTTTTTTCATTTACTACATGTCCAGCCACACTAAACACGCGCTCTGATGGCACTGAGGTTGCTGGAATACATAAAAATTCCCTGGCTAACCGTGCTAACCGTGGATAGTGTCTCTCCACCATACTAGAGGGTTACCCACTGTACTAGGATCAATTTCAATGGCAATGTAATTGCTCATTTCCCTTTCTACTTCAGCTTTGATTCTTTCACTGTCTGATAGTGGTGCACCTTCATCTTGAGATTTGGAATTAACAACATCATCCAACAAAGACATCAAGCCTTTCTTGGCCTTTTTAGATGGTGGAGGAGCATCATCATCATCAGTCAGATTAATAGTGCTTGTACTAGTATCAAGGCTGTTGTTATCATCATCATTCAACTCTTGTGCTTCTTCTTCCACAGAAGCAATTGTAAAGCTCTTGTCACTGTCAGTCATGAAAGCAAGGGCTTTAAATCTAGGGTCAAGGAAGCATGCCTTGTTAATCAAGCTCATCACATCATCGTAACGATCTTTGAGATCACCCATCACAATCTTTTTCATTGTTTTAGCCAGTGAGGAATCTGAAGAATTTTCAACCAAATGTATTGACAAAAGCTTGTATAATAGTGGTCTTACGGCTGAAATAGTTACTAGTTTTTCACCACCCAGTGTCTCAGTGATCTCCACAATGGGTTGTAAAACTACCAAAAATGTTTCCATTATTGAAATCTCAGCATCACTAGGCATAAAATCTGTTGTTTTTTTAAAATTTCAATTAAGGTAGCACACAGTGGCTGACACTGTTGAAGCAAACGTTTCAGCATGTAATACGATGAGTTCCACCGTGTAGTGACATCTTGAACCAAACTTAGTTCCTCAACATGCAAGTCTGTTTGTTTCTGCTTTAATATATATGAAGACTTAGAAGAGTGATGAAAATGGGTCACTACACGGCAGGCACGAGCAAGAGCTCTTGATATTTGTGGAATTTCTATAGCTTTCTTAACTCCAATTTGAAGAGTGTGGGCTAGACAACCAAAGCGAGGCCATGATAGTATTTCAGTTGCACAAACAATGTTTCGTGCATTATCAGTGGTTATAGACACAAGATCATCATCTTTAAGATCCCACCTTGCAAGGCTATCCTTCAACTCATCAGCTAAATTGACACCTGTGTGTTCCAATGGCATTTCAGCAGTGTCCAAAAGGTGAGCTTGTAGATTCCATAATTCATCAATATAATGCACGGTATGCGAAATATAACTATGGTTAGGGTAGTTGGAAAAGGCGGATACGGTCGGACACGGACGCGGACACGGACATTTTCAAAAAGCACTTTTACGTTTATGCAGTATATGCTTTTACATTTATGTAAGTTATTTTTCATTACCTAATGCTGTTTTTACAGCAGTCTTCGCTTCGAGACCCAGGCGTCGATCCTTTCATAGCGCTTATCCATTTATAAACGTACGTGCGAAGGACTAGACCAGCACTCCACAGCATGCCAAAGACCATAATGGTGTTGTACACATGTTCTAAAGTCTAATACAGAGTTAGGGATTAGCTTGTATGCCCCATGCAACTTAGCTTAGCAGGCCAAATCCACAATCTTACGCCTTTTAGTATAAGGCGCAGGCGCTTATACCAAGTGTTGAGGATTTCAAGGACCTGGCCTACGAGATTAAGTTGGGACATGCTAGATTAATCTCTGTGACTCTGAATTAGATTTCTAGAGCACGTATACAACACTATAATGGTCTTTAGAGTGCTAGTCTATCCTTCGCACGTGCGCTTATAAATGGATAAGCGCTATGAAAAGATCGACGCCTGGGTCTGGAGGCGAAGACTACTGTGAAAACAGCGTTAGGTATGAAAAATAACTGTTATATAAATGTAAAAGTCCTTTTTGAAAATGTCTGTGTCCGTGTCCGCGTCCGTGTCCGACCGTATCCGCCTTTTCCAACTACCCAATTCTTAGACCACATGCCATAGCAGCAGCAATTCTTGCTTTCTCACTCTGATAAATTTCTGGAATGTAATTCTGTGAGAAGGTCTTCCTATCAGGAACCACGTATCTTGGCTCAAAAGTACGCAACATAGCCCGAAATCCCACATTGTTGACTATGCTAATGGGCAACATATCCTTCGCTATACAATGGCTTACTGATTGGTTAAGAGTTTTCCACCTTTTCGAGTTTGACGTTGACAGTGGCTCTAACTGACAGAAAGTTTCACTAATGGTAGGCATTCCAGTATCCGAGATTTTTAAATAAAAAAAATTCTCCGTATATTCCCCAATAGAACCCTGGCACAAAATGACAACTCGTGTTTAACTTGGGATTGCTCCGTCGTCCGAGCTCCAATGAAGATGAAAATCGTTGTGGGGTTTGTCTACACGCTGATCATCATGAAAATCGTAGTTTTATCGTGTGCGTTACATATAAGTAAGTTTTGTGTTGTTTTGTAATCTTTTCAAGCCTTGTAGTGTATGTAGAATACTTTAAAAAACATACTGTCGGGTGGAAGGTAGTCACTGGTGCTTACTTTAAAGTGCGTAGTTACTTCACTTGGGTTAGCGATTTTCAGCTCCAGAGCAATTTCCTGATGGCTGTGTCATCAGCTCAAAAGTATAAACCACTTCAAAGTTGGCATAACAATGCCATAATTGAAACCACAACTCCACCTTAGGTATTGTTGCATCATTGTGGCACCTCCACTTTAGTTGTTTACCTTTATAAGTTGCTAACTTGATGTTTTTACCAACTTGAGATAGCCACTTGCCTATGGGTATACACCATTGTATTGAGAAGTGTGCAGTAGGTGAAACATATTTGCTCACCACGAAGCATGCAAAGATCGCTGAGATCCAAGAAGACCTGAAGTTACTCTCATTACATGTACAAACTTGCAGCTAGAAGCAACTGCAATTTCAAGATAGTCCAGATTGCTAGATGGCTTCCTGATTCAATAGTGCCATTTTTCCCTGTAAAATGTTTGGGGAGCCCTGGAGAAAAAATGTACCTTTTTTCAGTTTTTAAGCACTGTGCATGCCAAAGTAGCTAATTCCAACCCAACAAACTATATATTTCTGAGATCGGCAACCAATACTCTATCTATTGAGCATATAAAAAGCCCACTTTTCCAAAATTTAAAAATCGGTCTGGAATGCCTACTAATGGGTGGTTGGTTGGCAGACATGGCACTACACTTTTGACCAGTTGCCGCTTTGGCTTTTACTTTCAAATATTCCGAGCGGTGGTTGTATTCCAAATGAGAGATCATATTGGTGGTGTTTCCAAGATAGTTCATCTTCTTTGGGCAGAGCGTACAGTAGACTTCAGTCCGCTTCTTTTTATCTTTCTCCAAGTACTGCCCATTTTTCGCTGGGAAGCCAAAGTATTCCCAAACAGGACTCTTTGCTTTTTCAAGCTTTAACAGTTCACGAGGACTATCGCGACACTCACTGCTTGAGTCACTGCTAGAATCACTACTCGCACCACTATAAGTGCTCATTTCACTAACGCATATAAAACAAAACAACACGAGGTGAATCACGAGATACATGATTACGTAAGCAATTGCATCATAATTAATTAATTATCGTATAATAATCGATTACAAAGAATATAATATCGCTATCTCGATAACCCTTCATCCTATCGTGATAATCGTATTATCGTTATTATCGCACAGCCGTAATAAATATCTTTATTGGAAATCTGAATATCAGCTATTAGTGCATCATTAAGTACATCAGGTAAAGGAGGCATATTTCTTAAATCTTCCTGGGTAAAAACACTTGCAAAATACTCATTAAGAACATTAGATTTTAAACAGCTTCTCCATTATCACTAGTCCTTAAAGTATCCACAGTCTTCATTTCAGAATTGACATATTTCCAAAATACTTTGGATTTGTTTTGATGTTTGAAACAAGGCTTTCTTCATAATCAGACTTCAATCTTCAAGTCAAACTACGAAGATCATTACGTACTTTAGCAAATCTATAAGTGTTGAGAGTACTACAATACTCATTCCAAAGTGACCTTTTCTTTTTACTTAATCATATAACATATTTATTTGTGTAAACATTCTTAAATTTAGGCTTAGAACTAGTTAGTGGAACAGAACGTTTAATAGCCACATCAAATTAGTACTGCCAAGCTACATCCATTGTCATGTTCATCATATCTTCACAATTAATATTTGTTACTTCAGACCGAAGCATGTCGTAATCACCAGCATTAAGATTAAATTTAATATAATCCAAGTCCGTATCAGGTGTTACTAAATTAAAACTAAACTGTAAACATAAATGATCACTTTTGCCTAAAGGGGGTAAATAGTCCAAATTGGAAATCATACCTTCTTCATTAGTTATTACCAAGTCCAACAATGATAGTGACACTCCATGTTTGAAACGAGTGGGCTCAGAGACATGTTGACATAATGCACAAGTAGATAACACTTCTAGAAACTCCTCAGAAGACTGGGAAGCAGAGCTTGAATCATTAACAGTTAATGTCTCCCAATTGAAATCGCTATAATTAAAGTCTCCCACTAATAACAGATGCGATGGCTGTCTATCACACATGCACTTTCTGAATAAAGTCACTAAACAACTCGGTACTTTCAGCTTTACTAGCATTAGGACTTCTGTATATACCCCCAAGAGTAAGGGAAATGTTATTGGGTAAAATAAGCTCTGCCAAAAGGTATTCCTCAAATAAACTGTTCGAAAATATAATTTGTTTAGTACTAAAAGCAATAGAAAAATACACTATGATACCTCTTTTACCTGATTTACCTAAATCAGTTGCATTATAGTCAAAATTTACATAACAATTATATCCAGGAATTGCCAACTGAGACAAGGGTATAGAATTACATTGCGCTTTTGGAATCACCTCAGTAAGAATTATAATATCAGGTTTCTCAACACTTATCATCACTAAAGGGTCATCTTTATTATTTAATACTTGGTCAGCATTTGTATAAAACACAGTTAACTTCTTACCAGTACCTGTCTTGAGAGAGTCTAGTCAATCAGATGTGGAATTTGGTGGTGGATTATTGGTGTTTGAAGCTGGTGGTGGATTACGGATGTTTGTGATAATTTTGCCTCGTCGAATCACAAGGTTACGTTCTCCCTGAGATCTAAGTCTTTGCAATTCTGCTCTCAATTGTTTAGCCTCCTCACGTTCTTTAACAGTCATATCTGGTGAAATGTAAACATTTTTAAAATTCTCAGATTTGCGAATAGAACTAGCATTCCTTAAAATAGCACTTCTAGCATTGACACTGGGAACTGTAATCAACACAGGTCTAACTCTGGTCTGGCTTAATTTGCCTAATCTAATACACTTAGTTACCTCAACATCCCCAATGTGAAATTCAGATTGAAATAGGTGAGCAAGCTTTTCGGAGTCTAACTTAGATCTCTCAGAAACTGACTGCACTGTTGGTTCTACAAGATTATACACGATGAGATTAACTCTCCTCCTTTCACGGTCAAGATATTCGTCAACAATTGCACTGGGGTTCATTGCCATTGCAGGTGGTGAATTAGCCATGTTAGGAGTTGCTGGAGCTCGGTTAATTGATTCTGCAGTTGCCTTGATCTCACTTCCAAGGTTTTGATTCATAGAGCAAAGATCATTCACATTAGATGACAGCTGAGATAGAGCACTGCGAATTTCGTCTTGTTCTTTCACTAAGGATTGCAAAGTATCTCCATTACTTCCAGAGGCAAGGATCGACGTTATTAAAAATGAACTGTTTTGAGCGAGTGACACAGTTATTTAGCCGGCAATAAAACATTACATTCTCTATTGACTTGGTCAGCTGGTTAATTGATCCATACTGCTGTTTAGTAAAACCTTCACAATTGGCATGTATCCATACAGAACACAAATCACATTAGTGTAGCTAACGCTTCGCTAGAAGGCGAGCATTTTTTGCGGCAGTGTCCACAAATATCTACATCCTTACTCAACAACTGGTCTTTAGGATCAGGAGAATCGTTTGGACGACCTCTTTTAAGACGCGGTGGTAAATCTCCTTCCATACTCGCCTGAAGTGAGTTTTCTTCAGCCATGGTTTGAAATAGTGCACACTCAGACCCAAAACAGCCCAAAAATACTCTCCCGAGAGGTACAGCAGGAAGAAAACTGCGATTTAATGATCACCTAAACAAAGAAGCTAGGTTTAAAAGCCAAAAAGCTAAATTATAAGTGCTGAAATACGGGTGGGGACTATTATACGGAACGGAACGGAACGGAATCATGGACTAATTTGCGGAACGGAACATTTTCGAATACACTACTACGTGACCGCAGCGTCTGTAGATCAAGAAGGCGCTATACAATCTTCATGGTAACAGGTTGAAACTGCCATCAATAGGTGAATGGAATGGATCGAGGCTCCACACAGTTTTATGATAAGAAGCTGTCTAGATAGGCAATTCGTTGTGGGATTTGTGGTGCCCTAAGCTAGTCTCGCGTACCCAGACCACTATTTTGTGACCTTTGGCCACATAAAAAAGAAAAAACTGAGTATTGGTCTGCCTACGCCTAGTGGTGCCAGTCCAGTTTCGGAGGCTATGATTGCAGCATAGATAGCTCTATGCATAGCTAATACACGAACATTTCATGTTCATGTATTACCTATGATTGCAGTAGTGCAAGTCTTGGATTGGAGGCTCGTATTTATTTTTACGGAAGTGCTCAGTGAAGGTGTTAGCTAACTATTTGAATCATAAATGACGGCACTTCACAGGTTATCAATCTCACGTACAAATAACTTAAAGCATAGATAACATACGCCGGCACTGGGTATAATCAACCATGCATATGCTTAAAAGGTCGATTGTGGATTCATATATTGTCATAGTAACGAAGTTTTAATTGTGGGATTAGCCATTGCTGTTACAAATTTTGTCAGATTTTAGCACTTTCCTGATTTAGAGACCATTGTGCTTTATGAAACGATACCTCTCTCCCATGAAAGGTCAGGTTATAAGGGTACTTTAATCGCTGTATGGTCAGTTCTTATGGTCACTTTGGTTATAGCTATTTCTTCCAGATTAACAGTATGTCAAACTTTGTCTATATGTTCACCATTGACTAAGAATTAATTACACGGTCAGTGTAAATAGCTATGCAGCAGTCCCCCAGTGGTGTATGAAAATGTGCTTATATTTCGAGCCATTTATAATTATTGATGATTATATAAAGATACAAGATTAAAATGAATGATCACAATTCATGAGAGGACATGTAACAAGTATGTCAGTTATCAGCCACAGGTCGACAATCAGTGCACAGCCAAGCCATCTTATGCTGCCATGCTTCTTTGGGTACTTGAATGCATATATTTGCATGGTACCACTCCTGGCACTTGGAACATTCGACCATTGACGCCTCACTGATTTCTGGCATTCAGCAAAAACAGTAAACTTTAATTGATTGTGTATTTGTAACCTTTGTTGCTTTTAATCTTCGAGTGTGTGCTATTGGAAACTCCTCAATTCTTCCTACCTCAAAGCATTTTATCAAGTGTTGTCTCATTAATGGTTGGTTATAAAAGATCAACTCTGGTTGCTTGCCAAAGCATAATGAGGTAGCAAATGCAATAGAAAATAAACCGCAATCACTTGTTCCACTTTTCCGTTGAATATCCGCAAAGTGGACATTAATCTGTCTGAATTGGGTCTTCATAATGCATGCTATTTGATGCTGGACATTTTCTGACAATTGCCGATATAGACTGTCATAAACAAAAACGTTTGGTTCCTTTGTTTCAATTGTTGAAATTGTAAGCCAGTGATTTTTCACACTGTCATGAAGTATCTGGATAAATTTGTCATGAACCGCAAAAGACATTGTATAGCTGCATCCTACACTTTGGAACCCATCCAAGTACTGAAATTGTTCAGCCAATAATCTCTGTGAAACATCTATGATAGAGGAGTTAAGCCAGTGAGTGGGGGATTGCAATACCTCCTTATCTGATGTGAGAAGGTTAAACTTTTCAATCCAAGTTGTAACATTAGCGGTTATTTCATTTGGAAGATCATCAACAGCAATAGGAGGGTGGATAGAGTTTTCGTTTGGCACAATCTTCTTTTTCATAGCATTGAGGCTCTTAACCAGATGAAAAGCAGCTTCATTTCTTTGATCAAAAGAGCATCTAGGAACTTTAGCAGCTGTTCTGTCATTGCCTGTGACACAATATTACAATTCTCACATACCATGAAGGAAACTTGATTAACCAACTAACACAAACTGCTTGTACATTGTGAATGGGATGTGCATACTATTTAATGATAGCCTATAAAAGTGTTTTGCCATAAAATAAAGAAAAAATACTCACATAATGAAGTTCGTTGTCATCTTTTATATTTTTGCCTCTACTTAATGTCACTTGTGTACAGAATTGATAATTTTTAATTGACAACATATCCATATAGATTACAGGTAGAATGTATCTATTGTGTTTAACTATGTAAATGCACTGTTATAATATACCTTCTTGAGTGCCCCCTGTACTGTTTGAATCAAAAGCATAGCTTTCTGTAACAACAATTACATCATACTGTAAACATTTTTACTTGTCGTAAGAACATATAAACTTTCATACAATTATTATCATGCCGTATAGCTTGATAGTTGCGGACATTTCAGTCTCTTAAAATATATCAAAAAGAGGGCAGCATATTTTAGGCACGGACGTGACTATTCTGCATAACAGACTGGAAAGACTCACAGTTTATCGTTGGCAATTTCCTGCTATTCTTTAGGAACTTGCTGCATGAACCTTGTTTAAAGGTTACTGTAATAGTCATTCATCAGAACAGTTTGGTTTGATTAAACTGCTAGTATAAACACTGTGAAGGTATTGTAGGGCTTGTTTCTGGTCAATTTTTTTGTGAATTGTGCTTTTCATATGCAGTATTAAGGATGTGTACACAGTACTAGGCTGTGGTTGGGACTCAAATAAATTAGCTACCACTATCACACCCTCTGCACTGATTCCTTAAAGGTATATCCATAAGCCCAAAAATGCATGGCTGTAAACCTTCAAAGCATACTTTCTATGTCTATTTGTGATGTAATAAAGTTTATAATGATACCTAGGGATTTACCCTCACGCTAAAGCAAACTCGCCATGTAAACAATATTTCAATGAACAAAATACTTTACATTAGATGATTTATAACTCAATGATGGTGCTCCTATCAATTTGAGATAAGTTTCATTCAATTAGCCATGAAATTCAGATCGAGCTGTATAGAACTCATGTGATTAAACCCACAACCTATAGTAAATTGTACACATAGTGAAAACATTGAATAATAGAAAACATAATCATCGTCGTTCATCGCTTCATAATAAGTAAGCCTCTGTAGTTAAAATGTTCATTAAAGCTCCCCAAGCAACCCAGTGAATAGACTTTCGATTGATATGTAGATTTTTTAGGTTGATCGGGTTATTCTATCTGTGCTTAATGTTGCCGTGTATGACTGTATTGTGCAAACATGCATTTCCCATGTGCCTTTAAGGGTTAACTTTGTTTCTTGTAGTTACCACTATTCTACACCTGGGCACATCACTGAGTGTTACTGTAACATATGATGTAGTTACAAAATCTGTTATAAACACGATTCAGCTTCTTTTGTAATTTGTAAAGGTGCTTTGGAGGTCTTTTATTAATGGAGAAGCCTGATATAACTACAAGACCTATAACAATGCAATAATAAGTCCCTTTTAAATGGTTATTATCAAATGCATCAATAAAAGGCTTGCATCAGGATGTATTCAGTAAAATTTATTTGGCACAAAATGTAAAACCTTTGGGATTTAGCATTTCTGATACACACATCATAATGTTGGTGATTTGTTTATGTGTACTCAGTTACTACAAAAATTATGTATTAATTATGTACCAAAATTGAAGCGGTGTCCAAAGTGGTCCATCAGTAGTTTTTTAATCACAGAATCTCCATTGGCAATAGTTTCATAAGGGTATACAAGTATGCTTGGCTGTGGCTGCTTGTGATCAGATAACACTTTTTGGAGCTTGGCAGCATCCTCATGTGAGTTGACGACATATGAACTAGCAAACGACTGTGGTATTACCTGACTAAACCCATCGGGAATGTGTGCACCAATAGGCCTAATTGGTTTGGCAGAAAATGATTCGCTGGCAATAATGTCCTCTACCTCTTGTGATATGATTACTGGCTTTTCTTCACTCCACATATCTTCTAAATACTGGTCAAAACCCTCCCAGTCTGGTAATTCTAAAACACAATGATGATAAACTCAGTACTTAATAGGGTTTTATAATTATGTAAGCACATGTTTTAGTTTTACTATACCATTACGTTATTCCTTAACAACGTACCATCTTTAACATTATCATCACATCTATACTGTTTACCAGCTAATAAATGTAAATCTGTAATGTTTTTTTCCAAGTAAATTTTGTTATACATACCTTTATTCTTGCATTTCATGCCATTGTGACAATGATCTGTACATGGTAAACCATACTTCAAGCATCGACATTTTTTGTTAGTGCAATCAGATTTACAATTGCAAATACGTGTTGAACTGGTCTCCTTTGTATCATCTTGTTGATGGCCTGCTTTAGAGCATTAGATGTTATACAGATAATTTAATCACTTACCATAATTCTCCTCATCTGAACAGGTAGATTCCACACTTTCATCAGCTTCACCTATTAATACAATCCATGTTACTTCTATACAAACTTTATAAACATTTTTAACAACCTTTATCATGACATTGTGACATGCATTGGTCACCAGGAATTGATTGCTTTGCATCACAGGAGTGCTCTTCTGTAGCATCTGAAAAAGTAAAATGCATTCTAAGTGAAATGTGTTCCCAGATCATATGCACAAATCATGTTCGCATTCTAAGATAAAGAAGTTGATGCTGTGCTACATGTATTTCTAAAACTAGTCGTCCGGTGGTTGCTGTGTATTGATAGCTCAAATGAGTTATTTATAAATGCACAGGGAAACTTACTGCAATTCCAATTCATAAAATATTTTATAATTCATTATCCCCCCTTCATTTAACAGTTTTCTGTAATATAGTATTTCTTTACAAAATTTTTGCATTCAGAAACCAGTTTTGTCCTCATTTGCATGAAATAAAAAACCGGCTGAGTGAACACCCACCACTTAGCACATTCCTCGAAATCTTTTTATTGCTTCTCTGTTATCTATGGTAAGAAAGGAGTGGAATACCAAAGTTTCAGTCCCTTATGATGGATAACCTTATAGTTACAGCGGTAGACAGCTGGAATAGCAATTAAGAATCTTAATAAAATTATGTACAGTAACAATACAGCAAATATATTACAGGCGCCTAAATAATCAATCATATCTTACAACTAAAAGCTACAAAGATGGGACTTAGCTCAATGTAAACTGCCACATCCATCAGGGTAAGAAATTGCAATACCCACTATTTTTGCCACATCATAAATAAACACCTGTAACTCATGTTTAATTTACTGTACAAGCATGAAACAAAAATCTACTTACTCGTTATAGCCCAGTGGTGCATAGGTTTTGCTGATAATTATGAGCATTACTTCACTCCAAATCAAAGCAATTAAAATGTGTGTAAAATTTTCATGTGGCACACATCTTTTTAATAAATTTTATGACAAATCAGAATTTTGCGAAAACAGTGGGTTTTTGCCCAGCGGGTCACATATAAGTGTCAGAGTATGGCTGTATTCCTTAGCATGTTAACTGACCTGGAAAATCAGTACACCTTAATAATCACTGCTGGTTGGTCCATGATATGATGTACAGGTTTCAGTGTATTTGAGTAATTATTTTTTAACCAGGCATGCACCCATAAATTATGTTTGTCTGCACCGTCTGGGAAATAGTACTTGTCCTACAGTACAGAACTTGCTATGTTGTTTACAACTTCTACTAGTGACAAGAAATGAGTTAAGTCCTACACAACAATGAAAACTAAGAAATGCTAGTTGTTAGTCATAATACGATTTTAAAAATGTATATGCATTTTCCCAATACAACAGTCCACTGAGTGCAATGCCAACACACCAGTGCTACTAATGGGTATTCATAGTATAGGGCATGCTCACAGAGGTCCCAACACACCACAAATATGTTAATTACTACTAACCCACCCATGAAAAACATTTTCTGCATGGAATTAAGAATTCTTGACAATATTAAAACATTCATGTTTGTGCCTGTAACTCACTTCCTGAAGCATCTGGTGCAGGACAAACTTCATAGTCTCCTGGTCTAGGCCTCTTCCTTCCAGACTTTTTCTCTTTGGAGCTACGGGAGTTTTTTCTCAGCTGTGTTAAGCTCAGTTTCGTCTTGGGAACAGCTTCACAGGTCACGCCAATACTTAATTTTGCAGCCAAAATGTGGTAACATGAAGTAGATGAAGCACATGAACATGATTCTTTAGGATGCAATGTTACAACATGAGGCTTGTTAGTCCCCATGACAGTGAATGTTCGCAAATTAGAATCTAAACTGATTTTACGTTGTTCAACTACACATCTTGCGCGTTCTTTCTGGGTTAATTGCTCTAAGCATCTATCCTCTTTCTTATCACTCATTGATTCACTTACACCAACATTAGCCATGGTACATTTTCCCTTAATACGCTGAACAATTTCTTTAGGGTGGTAAATTTGATGATCTGAATTGAAAGGTAGCTCTGCTTCCATAGCAGCAATTGATGAAAATCTTGAATGAAGATTGTAATTCCCTAAATTCCGTTTGCCACGTGAAATTTCTATGTTGTAGTACCCTTGAAGATTGTAAAGGGCTAAAGCCATGCAATCAATAGGAGCTTCACGCCATTCCACAAGTTGCTTTAAGACATAATTCAAACCCTCAGCCTGGTTGTTTGTTACACCACTAAATGGGCTATATACTACAAGTGGCTCGATTGCCCACCGTGCAATAGATGTGATGTCTGGGGCAATGTGGTTACAGTAGTATTGATAAAATGCTGCACTCCATTTTTGGGCCATGTGTAAAAGCTCAGCTTGATACTCTATTGTGATGGTAGGTGAAAAAGGTACTTGACATCTGACAAATAGATACCCACATCCTTTGAAGGAGCACCATGCTCTCGAAGCCAGCGCATTGCATCACGAAAAACATGATTCCAACACCGCAGATTTGTAGAGGATTGTAGGTGTGAAGCTATGGTATTAACAATACCCTGCTCTTCATCAGTCACGATTGGGTTTGTAGTACTCTTCAAGCCAGGTGCTAACTTACAGCACACATCAAAAAACTGATCATGAACAGACTGATACTTTCGTTCATGTAAGACAAACCCTACTGGTATGGCGGGACACTCTTTAAAAAGAACATGGCCAAATGACAAGACAGACACATAGAAATCACCGAGTTGAAAAGTTGTGTCATAGGAAAGTAATTGGGCACTTGGAGAATCAACCAATAGAACACAGTCCAACTCATTAAACAAAACCTTGTGCCCACAAATGCAGATCAAATCGGGATGAGTATGAATGGAATGAATAAAATCAGGCAAATCAATCGCTAATTCATGAAGGTTAACGATACCATCATGTGACAGACGAAAGTCTTCCAAAATATGACAGCGGATATTTTTCACTTGTTTGATGTTGCGAGGTTGTTTCACCGACAAATGTGTTGATGGAGGAACTTTTGTGATTTCATCTCTGTAAGCTTTTATTGGGTAGCCACCTTACATTCTTCTTCTAAAGTTTTCAGTACAGATGGACAAGTTCTTACATAGCTCCTTTGGGAATTCGTAGTGGCATTACCATGTGGAAAAGGTACAGCAGCCTTTTCATCTCCCAAATAATGTATCACAGTGGTCATGTTATCACTTGGAGGTAACAGATTATAAGCATGCTTAATAAACACATTTGATGGACCATCAGGCAGACTGATCCAGAAGTATGATTTCTTGACTTGTGGGTCTGTCTTTGGCAGATTATGGACACCTTGATTTACCCATCTGTACTGATCACATCGCCAGTCACCTGTTAGGACAGTCAAATTATCAATGAAATATATGATGATACTTGAGTAGAGCAGCATAGTGCAAAAGTTGTATACTTTTTGATACTATTAAGTTGTACTCTTTGTGATATATAATTTTGATATAGTGCCATTACAACTTTGACCTTTGGTGACCTTTACAGACATTTTTGTATTCAAATTTTAATTCATCATTTTTTGTCTTTATCTAACTGAGGCATCATCTTGCACTATGGTGCAGTTAAATCACAGTTTCACATTACAGGTGCTGCTTGGCTTTCATTTGAAGTTAATAGGTGATTACAAATAAATTACCTACTGATTAATTTACACCCAAATATTAAAATTATAAAAATGATTATAACTTTTGTAGTGGAATGAGCTGTACATCAAACAAATTAGTTTTACATAAACACCTTTAATGTGATTCCATACGCGCAGGTTTAAATGGTGGAGAATAATACCTCTTGGGATTTTAAATACTAGTTAAAGCACTGCCAAGCACACAATATGGAAATAAAAGCACGAGGATGTGGGTGAGAGACTAATATTATAATAGCATGAGGCAAAGATGAGTGCTATATTAGGCTTGAGACCGTGCCCAAGTACTTTTATTTCATATAGTACAAGCGTAGCGGTGCTTTAACTGGTTTAAAGTGCTATCTTGTCGTCATTGTTTGGAGCAGCATTCATTTTGTGAACTTGAACCACGTTGGTTTTCAGCCATCAGACAATTGGTAAGTGTATATGTAGTACAGGTGCAGTAGTAAAACAAACAAATAGTATCTTTTGGCTACTTTTGGCGATTAGAAATGTTGCGCATGTGATCTTGTTTTTGGGAAATAATGGTTTTATTATTCTCCAATCAATGCATAACTGTACTTTATTGTGACACAAATGGAAAATGTAGCATGCTTGAATACGTTATGGAAAATAAAGCTCTTTTCGCTTTGATCTCACCCACTTTTTAAAATGTTACTGCAAAAGGGCTATTAAGGTATTATAATATAACAGTACTATTATTTATGTGGAAAGTTTCCTCATTGTATCACAAAGTACACAAAATACCTACTTTTTGCATTGTACCATTCTACTAACTACAAAAGGTCCTTTATAAATTCATAACTTAATATGTAATTCTATATGAATTGCAATAACCACTTAATTTCATTACTATAACTCAAACTAACTACCACCATGCAAAACATTTGAAATACATAGGTGTATAACTGATGTATTATTATGATATACACCAAGGATACACATGTGTGGCACATCTGTTATACACCATGGTTGTACCTGTGTATAGATACCATTTACACTACTATGTATAATATATGAGTATAATTGACTTATACACTACTGGTTAACCACGTGTATAACCTCTGTTTACATAAGTATAATATGTGCATATGTAAGAAATACATATTTGATATACTCACCAATGTATAATTGTGGTGTAACTCAATGTAGTATATCTGATGTGAATATCTTTACTATTATAAGATTAGAGGTTTCATATTAAAAAATTTAAAATTGTACAACATTGAGTAAACAACATGAAATGTGTCCAGTAGTGTTCACTTTGATAAAAGTAGCAGGTACATCATTCTTCTTCTATATAGGTCTCATCATCAAACGACGTCTACAGACAAAAGAAATCACTTAACAATGATTCAAATGCTCTTTTGTGGCCTTACCAATGAAACGAAGCTGATAAATTCACCAGATGTACATGTGTGGACATAATTCTTCTTCCTAGTTCACATCTCCTAAACTCCACACACTGTTCTACAATAGAAAAGGTGTATTCTCCAATAGACAACTATGAAAAGCTATTATACCTGTTCACTGCATAAACACAGTTAACTCAATCATGATCATGTGCCTGGCATCTACACAATGAAGTATCAGTAGCATGTGATTCTACAATTCAGCCCTACAAAATGAATACTTTAAAATAGTTAGTCAGTAATACGACAACAGACATACCTGTAACTATTGAAATGCTGTGCAATCATAATAAGCAGCAGCAGTTCCATTGCCACTATCATTGAAAAGAAAAATTAAAGCTGGCAAGAAAGAAGCACTACTGCTTACCAAGCTATTATTATGTCAGTGCATGATGCAGCAAACTATGCCGCCAAAGCAACTTCCATACAATACCTGCATTGAATCATCAGCCCGTAAAACAGTATAGACAACAAGTAAACTAACAAACCTTTTAAATGTGCTTTTGTACCTAAAGACAAAACTACATAAACAGAAACTTTAATGAACCACACGCACAATTCATGTACGCTTACCGTGATACTAGTGGAGCACGACGCCTTGACCTAGTCTTGAGAGCGATACAACTACGCGCGTCTAGCTAACACCTAAAAGATTAATATTTAGTACACCACGGCAATAAGAAGTGAACATTAATAGCTACACTGACTCACCTCTGGAGGCGGTGCTCACATAAAAGTGCCTCCGACCCGACAGAACAGTGCGCAATGAAACAAAGTATCATCGATAAAAACTCGGATGAAAAGAACTGCGCTAGACTTCACACACTGCTAGTCTGAGCTCTCGGCAAAAGAGGTCTAACCGCATCCGGTTGTAAAACTAGTGTTGCTTATAAATTCGAACACTTACGAATCACGTGATTTGATACTCTGGAAGAGCTCATCGTCCTAGACCACCGCGCAAATTCCTACAGTTATGTGGCAAACTGGACAGACAGTAACTAGTTAGTTATTAGGCCAATGAAAGTTGATTAGCAGTTTCGCGTCATCGCCCGCATGCTTTTGTTACACCCGCATGGAATTTCATTATTGGTATTTCAGATCGAAATACTCTAATAGAACAGTCAATTTTACTCTAATAGAGCAATCAGCTATACTCTAATGGAAAAATCACTTGTTATAGATTAGTAACGTACTTTAGCTATTTAATGCAAGAATAATCAGTGTAGATCTCACTGTTTTTTGACAGAAATTGTCATGTTTGGATGTGTGTTGTGCTTTTGGAAAAATAATGAATAATGAATAATAACCACCCGCCCGCATCAAATTTTCAAAAATCTGAGCGAGAAACTGGTAATCAAATTTCATTGGCCTTAGTGTTGATTCCGCTGTGAATACTACCTTCACTACTACATTCCTCTTGGTGAGTGGATATGTTCATAGATCCTTAGAGTGTAAAGGATCTATGATATGTTTGTATTGTCCTTTACAGATTACTTAAGCATGTTATACTTTATGTACTAGTCTCACCTGGCTAGACCACTTTATCTTTGTAGGGAGAAAAATGGGTGTGGTCCAGTTTGAATAGTCGCACTCATTCTGGACACACCTCTAAGCATGACATCACTGCTTTTGCACGTGTTAGTCCCACTGTGTCATATTATGTGTCTCACTGTGTCATAATATTGTATGTCTCGCTGTGTCATTTTGTATCTCCCACTGTGTCATATTGTATAGCCGGTCACCATCATTGGTACGACGCTTTGATAGACCACCACCATCCGAAGTGTAGGTTAAGAGTGATGTATCAAGTATTATGTACAGATGATTTAGTTTGTATGTATGTTCAGGAGTCCAACAAATCTCGCATAGCCAGACTGACTAAGCCTTTTGCTATTGAGCAACATGCTTGTTTTGTATCCTGTTGTGTTCAAGCAAACACTGTGCCACATTTTAAAGTATAATAGTCTCAGAACCTAAACAGTAAGAAGATAATGGCTTTGCCAATTTGCACCAAGCAGTGGAACTTCCCCTGAAAAAGTTGGTCTAGCTATGTGAGATAGGAGGGTGTCCTGATATTCAAAATGAAATATAAATTCATTACAGTGGAACCTGTGTATTAAAGACACCTTGGGATCAACCAAAAATGTCCTGATTATTAAGATGTCCTGATTTTCCAGGTCAGTTTACATGTAAAAGCTGGTACTTTGGGGCCTCAACTAAGTGTCCAGGTTATGCAGGTGTCCTCTGTAAAACAGTAATTGTATATTCAGTCGAACCTCTCTAATCCAACACCTGCATAATCCAGAATCCGACTGAAATGTCATTTACCAACATTTTTGTATAGAAAACAACCTCTGTAATCTGACAACTCTGTACCCCATAATCCGACACAAACTGTGATTCTCTAGACTTGGAAATGCATTGTTTTTGACCTTTGTAATCTGACAGAGAATAATAGCGGCATTAGAATAATCACAGAAAATAATTTTTAAGCAACCAAAGTATTTAATTGGTTGACAGTAATAGAAAAAAGCTGTAATACTTACAAATTCTAAAATTAATTCATGTTTAAAACATTGTGTGATCTGTTTTACCTGTTATTTACTGCATAATCTGACATATTGTATAATGTCGGATTACAGAGGTGACTTGATAATCCAACAACCTCCTTTATTCAGCAAAATCTATGGCTCCCATTGAGCGTCGCATTAGAGAGGTTTGACTGTATACTGTAAAACAATCATTGTACAAACTGTTTGCTCATGGCTAAAATGACAGCTAAGAAGTATGTGCAATATGTTTCTGTAAAATTAATTATTGTGTACAGCCTACTTTGTGTCTGGTAACTTTTCAGGTGTGATATGTGTAGAGCAACCCTCTATGAGCACAATGATCTAATTCATGGAAATTGTGGCACCACAATGACCCAACCAACCTGGTGTAACAAATTTTGTATTGCAAAATGCAATAAAAGACATATCTCATGACACATAATAGATACCTCAGATTTTGTTGGAAAAGTAGTGCATGGCAAATAGATACCTCAGATTTTGTTGGAAAAGTAGTGCATGGCAATTTAAATGAGCTATAGAAGAAGGAAATTGGAGAAAATTTTAGTGCATCGATTTTTTTAAATTTCACGTAGGGCTACTACAGTAACTGAGTGTCATATGTTTGTACAGGTATGTGTGAAGGTCATCCTAGTTGATTACAGTGTTTATAGGGATTAGTGTACTGCAAGGATTCCATGTATATATGTATTCCTATTCATAGTGTGGGTGGCTACTGAAAGTTTTATGGTGTGTACTCCTGTTTCTACAGTACCTACACGATGTGATGGAGAAGGCTACACTGCAGGAGAAAACTGTGGTCTCCCCTGGAACTTACATCAGTGATCAAGCTTATCCTTTTTATGAACGAGATAAGTGAGCCTACATGTGTGTATAGGTAGGCTACAGTACATTACACATGCACACACACATATGCATAATAAATAGGGACCTGCCGATTATGCTGATAATTTTACCTATTATGCTATGCTGCACTGCTCAAAAAATTCACCTATTATGCTTAAATTAATGCTCAATATTTACCTATTATGCTCGATTATGCTCAATGTTCATGCCTTAGTTCATATGCTTTGCTACTAGTTTAACACTATATAGAAAGAAAAAAATGAGTGGCTGGAACACAAATAATAAATTCTTGCTGCATGCCTGCATGTAAGAGACAAGATCGATATACTCTAATAGAACAGTCAGTTTGATGATTGTTCTATTAGAGTTACTGACTGCTCTATTAGAGTATATCCATCTTATTTTGCAATTGTCATTTTCCCAGCAAGAGTTTACACTATCGTACAAATATTTAACCTATTATGCTGGCATTATGCTCAATGCTTTTAGGTACCTATTATGCTCAAAATTATGCTAACATAATCGGCAGGTCCCTAATAATAAATATTAATGCTACACAGTACACACATGCAAATGCACACACACATATGCATAATAAATATTAATGCTACACAGTACACACATGCAAATGCACACACACATATGCATAATAAATATTAATGCTACACAGTACACACATGCAAATGCACACACACACACACACACACACACACACACACACACACACACACACACACACACACACACACACACACACACACACACACACACACACACACACACACACACACACACACACACACACACACACACACACACACACACACACACACACACACACACACACACACTGTTTTTACACTATGATGACTAAAATACTTGAATTGGCATTTTCTGGTTATACTCTGGTGGCTAAATGAAACCAGACCAGTGAGTGATATGAGATCAGCCATAATTTGAGACAATTATGATAAATTACTGAAATTCCTCTATAATCCATCCTCACAGGATCTACGAAATTTTCTTGGAGGAAGCAACAGCAGCCTGTATGTACCTCATAGATTGTCAAGTTTCACTTTGTCATGCTTCACGTTCCAGTGGTGGTCTGGTAAAATGGCAATCATTGCTGTAAACTGGCATTACAATGGATGTTCATGACTGTACACAAACAAAGAATGTTGGGTGTAATCACATACATATAGTTAAAGAATCTGTGAATAATTCTACACTGTGCGTAGTAAGTGACCAATCTACAATGAATCATTTTTATTATAGACTAAAGTCTCCATCACACTATACGAAAGTATGCAGCTTACTTTTTGGTCTCTTGTATGACTTAACTGAAATCATACCCATAGTGCTAAACATAGTTATGAAGGCGTCAGCAGAAAATTTGGCTAAATAGAAAATTCCATAGTAACGAGTTTGGTCTGGGATGTGCAGACATGTGGTCGCGCCTACCCAGTGAATCAGCATTTGAGACAATTATGATAAATTACTGAAATTTCTCTATAATTCATCCTCAGAGGATCTATATATGAAATTTTCTTGGAGGAAGCAACAGCAGCCTGTATGTACCTCATAGATTGTCAAGTTTCACTTTGTCATGCTTCATGTTCCAGTGGTGGTCTGGTAAATTGGCAATCATTGCTGTAAACTGGCATTACAATGGATGTTCATGACTGTACACAAACAAAGAATGTTGGGTGTAATCACATACATATAGTTAAAGAATCTGTGAATAATTCTACACTGTGTGTAGTAAGTGACCAATCTACAATGAATCATTTTTATTATAGACTAAAGTCTCTATCACACTATACGAAAGTATGCAGCTTACTTTTTGGTCTCTTGTATGACTTAACTGAAATCATACCCATAGTGCTAAACATAGTTATGAAGGCGTCAGCAGAAAATTTGGCTAAATAGAAAATTCCATACAAACGAGTTTGGTCTGGGATGTGCAGACATGTGGTCGCGCCTACCCAGTGAATCAGCACTGCGGTACACCATTACTCATGGAAAACAACAGCACTTGCATGTGTCCAGCTCATTAAAATTTTCATTAGAGATAGGTACTATAACCAATCATATCAAAGAGGTGAGCATATGCTCGCTTCCAGTGGTTTTACACGTTTCTCTACGCCTGAATAGTCCGTACTAAATATATATTATGTAAGGCCTACTTGTTCTTTCAGTGTGTGCTATCAAACGTTTGGGTAGCTGGCCTTTGTAACAAAATTTATTAAGGAAGAACAAGTAGCCAGGTGACTATAGTGTTACTACAGGTGACTATATTAATATCACAGTCTTGGCCAAATGTATGTATGCATGTTGCTAGTTACCACTGTGGCTTACATACTGTTCTTAAAAGTTAAATTGACTACCTACCTTATATAGGACTTAATAATAATTTTCAAGTATACAGATCCTCCTAATACTTTGTGTATGATATGACGATGAAGCCAATGTTCCCGGTACTGCAGCGGTATAAATGTGGTGTACGACATTACCCAAAAGCATAGATGTTATGTACGCCAACAGTCATGTTCCACCAGCAACTGTTAAGTATGCCTAAATACTGTATAATTAAAAAAGCATCGATGAAATGACAACAAATGCTAGAAATTTTTGAGGGATGAAATTCTTGCAAATTTGTGAATATTGACAGTTTTCTATATAATTTTATATTGATGAAATCATTGAGTGATTACCTTAGTGAAGTAATGTATAATGATGCTCTCTAGATTTTGTGAATTTAAAGTCATGTTTTACACAGTTTTGCACAGTTTTGTCCCTCATAACCTATAGCCTGTGTGCACTTACTACTGATATTCTTGGTATGATAGATTCAACCAGTAAAGTGTGCCAGATTCACTCAGTAGGGAGTACTCAAGTTGTACGATGACCTTTGTGCACTAACAACCGATATCCTTGGCAGATTCGGTCAGCAAAGAGTACTGAAGTTATAATGACAGACAATCGGTAAGTATGATCATGGCCTTTGCATACTAATAACAGCTTATATTCTTGACAGATTCAGTCAGCAAAGTATACTCAAGTTATTCAATGGACAATAATGACCATGGTCTTTGTATGATGGACAACTTGCAATAGCCTTTTGTGCACTAACAATCAATATCATTCGGCCATCAAGGAGTACCCAAGTTTACGGCAGACAACTGCTAAGTATGACCACGGCCTTTGTATAATAATGACCGATATCCTTGGCAGATTCACTCAACAGAGAGTACCCATGTGTACGATGGACAGCTGGTAAGTTTTCACTAGCATTTGTTCACTAACAACTGATATCCTTTGCAGATTCAGTCAGCGAAGAGAACTGAAGCTGTATGACATACAACTGGTAAGTACTGTATGTCTGAGCATTCACAACTTTACAACTGTTCTGAGCATTTACAACTTTACAACTGTTCTTTTGCAGTTTCTTTCAGTCAGTTATAAAGTTGTACCATAAATTTTATACTGGTAATTGTAGCTTATGTGCTCTTTAAAATAACTATGTCTTGGCAGATGCAGCCTGGTGAAAATAGTACTACATGTATGGCTTGAATTGATGTACAGCAACCACCAACTGGGTCAGGCCTGGTGTAGATGAAGAAAAGCCACCATGACAGAGAACATCTTAATGTTTTTTTTCTATACAAATGTAATTCTACATAAAGGCAAGCTTAGATTAATGCCACTTGGGATGACAATGGAGCTGTTGTTGTGTGTGTTACAGTTTATTGAATTACATTTTTATACATAAATTCTTTAAAAATAGCACAGAATACATAAGAATTTAATAATAAGTTAACTGTATGTACTGTGCCCACGTAGCCATGCCAACAAGCTGTGGTAAGCTATACTACATTGTGTATATCTATTACATATGTACACATGATGTATACACACCAGTGTATAGCAGCCAATTTGTAATACACAGGATATACAATTATAGTATATCATATTCATACATACCTGTGTAAATTGAATGTATAATTGAGTTATGCCTACTAGTGTGCACCTGAGTATATCAAACTTTTTGCACAGTGTACCTAAATACATAGAAGCACTTTCTCAACTGCTTTAATTGATTGTCTATATATGCAGAGTTATCATGCTTTCTAAGTTATATTAGAACAAGCTGAGGTTTCTACACAATTTAGTAACCCGATGATGATGTGGCGAGCACTAACTACAAATTAATTACCAAGGCTGCAGGCCAAGGTAATTAATTCTGGGTAGCCAAGCCAACATCGTTAGAGGGCGCTAAATCACACAGAAACCTTGTTGGCACACTCTAAGTAGTTTAGAAACTTAAACTAGCTATGGCACTTCCAAATGATGTAAGGAAGCTTTATCACTCCTTCAGTGGCCAGAACTGTGAATGGCGAAGACAAAATCCAGTTGGAAAGTTTATTTCAGCCCTCAAGTGGAGTTGGAAGTGACGTAGTGAAGCCAAAAAAGGGTAGAAAAGTTTCTCTGCTGTGTGGATGAAGACTTTATCATTGACAAATAAGTGAGTAAAGTACTTGACGAAATCGAATATCTAGAGGGAAGCCAGTGAATACAGTATTGGTCAAGGTGTTGGTGATCTTTGTACACACCTAGAACCAACCAAGCGGTTAGTGGCAACAGTGAAAGGCAACGTGTGTATGGTTCACCCAAATCACAAGCAGCTATTGAAGCAGTGGAATTTGGAATACCAGAAAAGACTTGTCTTTCAAAAAAAAGAAAAGGGCAGTAGGCAGTGGGAAGATTGGGCAAGTAATAGGAATCAGAGACTGTTAGCTGGTGAGAAACCATTTAGCTGCAAATATGAAATGTTAAGTGACCAAGAGATGAACTTTTGACTCTAGTCAGTTTGTTCTAGAAATTCAATGTCATGATGGGAAGCCTGCTGTTGATCAATCTGTATACAGCCAGTTCTTCAGATAACAGGAGGTACTAATATTACTAGTAACTTTGGATCAATGCCAAAACTTCAGTGAAACTGAATTAATTTTTTAGTTTGTAGTGTGACTTGTACTGTTTACTGATTTTAGCAATGTACCAACTATTGCATGTCTATAGGAACATGTAATTGGTGTTTGTTTGATCAATTGACTATATACTAGACCACAGGTTACCAACTAGTTGGTAACCCCACCTTAGGATTTAGTAACCTTATTAAGCCTCCAGACATCAAAGTGCTTGAAAATTGTTGCTTTTGGTCCTTAAAAGTGTTAACTTCTCCCCATTGTATTTAAATGACAAGGAATATATAAGTAGTGGTTGGGAGAATGGGATGACATACTGTAGACTTTAAAATTCTATAATTA
This sequence comes from Dysidea avara, assembly GCF_963678975.1. Classification (NCBI taxonomy): domain Eukaryota; kingdom Metazoa; phylum Porifera; class Demospongiae; order Dictyoceratida; family Dysideidae; genus Dysidea; species Dysidea avara. The sequence goes on from NC_089272.1 coordinate 33,450,750, forward strand.
CAACAGAGCCTTTGGTAATCTGGTGATGACATGATATCATGTGACTAAGGTAATGCATGGTTTAATCACGAAGTAATGGTCAGGATTTTACTGATTTAGTGGGGATCTGAACCAAACCCTTTAACTCCCTCTTCCATGCTATGGTACCACCCATTTCACATTCATGATTCCTCAACTGTTAGTAGATGAAAGGTTGAGGGGATTGGAATAGGTAGACACAATAAAGTTGGTTTCCATGGCTTCTGCTGCTGTGTAGTGTAGTTGTGTGACCAGTTTGACTGGTTTACCTACTTAGTTGTTAACACTATTTTGTTGTTTGTCTCCACCTTCCCATGGGCCTAATGCATAGTGTGAATATTTTCATTCTTATAGCATCACTCATTCAGTCAAGAGAATGTTCTGGAATGAACTGGTTGACATAGGAAAAAAACCCTAAAACCACTGTAGATTCAATGCAGAAAGGGGAATTTAAAACCACAGAATGTATAACACACACATACACACACTATACTCTAGAGAATGTGCTGGCTGTATGCATGGCAACAGATTTATATTTTATTTTAATGACTAATAAATTTGAAACAATAAATTTGTAACTTGCAAGAATTTCTCTCATACAACCTGACAATATAGCTTGTATAACCATGGCTGAAGCAGACTATTATAGCCAGAAGTGTAGGGCACACCCCTTGTTATTTTTTCTATTACCCATTTTTACATTCTAAATGACTAAACTATAGTGTATAACACATCAAAGGAAAGGATGATGAAGACAAATTTTTAAAACTAATTGTACACGCTCTCAAATGACTATTATAAAGCACCCTTATGCATGTCACCATGGGACTTAACACTGCCATCCTCTTGACTATCAATTCAATTACTGAAAAGCAAAGTGGCCATTCTACTAGTTATACAGCATTACAAATCCATGCTAGACACCCATAGAAACCGTATCTGCACGTACGCGTGCACATGCACATAATGGTATAGCTACATACATATAAATTGGCATCAACTGAATGAACATTGATGCATGGTTTAAGGTATACCAAGTAGACTATTTTTTCCTAAGCTAGCTTAGTAGCCGATTAGCTATATAAAAACATGCTTTTGCGTCCCAGCGACTGAGCTGTTAATAGCCGCTGGATAGCTTAGAGCTACACAAATTATAGCACACAAATAAAAGCTACTTACCTCTTTGCCTTTCAGAGTCACTTTGATAAATTAACATAAATTTCGCCACCTTTGGGGTTATTGGGAGGAAGCGTAGTTATGTAATCCACTGGAGGATTTAAAAGTAAAGATACAACCTCAGATATTTCCGGAGGAGAACAACGAATATCATAGACGGGAACGGTCATCCCTTCACTCTGAGTCAGATAACACCGAATCGTAGTGCAGGTGGAGCTCACGTGGGTGTACCACTTGTCTCGTGCGCCGGGCCCGCGTGTTGGCCCATTCTCTGTTAAAATTATACCCTTAGCTAATCATTAGTATTAGTATTAGTATTAGTGATTTAGGATACATAGGCAATGCCTGTATATGATCCTATTCTATAGCTAGCAAAATAAAATCAAACATAATTTAAATTAGCTACCAGTCATGATCGATAGTAAACATTTGTGAGGAGAAGTGTTGATCCAGTAGGTTTTTAAAACTGTTGATAGATTGGGCTGCAATCACATTCTCTGGTAAATTGTTCCATACATTAATGCTCCTCACTGCAAAAAAGTTTGATCTTGGCCGGGTGACAGCACGTGGTTTAAAAAATTTGTTTGCGTGGCCCCTGGTAGAACTGCATGTATTGGTAGAAAAGAAGTCAGATAGCTCGAGTCCAATGTCATTATAAATCATTCGATAAATAAGAATCATGTCACCAAATAAGAATCATTCGATAAATAAGAATCATGAAAGCTTATATTAACAACTCGGGCAACAAAGTAAATGTATGGCAAAAGGCTACACCTACAAACTAGAGGGCGTGTGAACATAAGCATGTATAGCTCCGAGTGATATTGCATCTCATTATAAAAATCCGCCCAGCAGCCGCGTTAGACTACAACACTACACAGAATTCCGTTCCGCAAATTAGTCCATCGTTCCGTTCCGTTCCGTAGAATAGACCCCACCCGAAATACGCGGGTCCTGGATGTTGACAACCAGGTCCCTCGCCAAATTTTTATTATTTTATTTTTATTTTTTATGATTCTTTCCAGATCATCTTTCTCTCATTCATTCAATATTGACACAGCTAATTTTCAAAAATTTCTTGTGGGAACGTTATTTCCCGAGTAGTCGACCCCAGAAGTGTTGCAAGATGCCTTGCAATGTTTATGGAGCCCTGATGCATAATGTACATAGCTATATAGATGTAGATCTAGTGTAGCCTTGAACTGGCGAAAGATGATGTGTGCATGGGAAAGTAATTCTTTGACTAACTATTTCTTTACACTAAGCACAATAAAGAGAACACTAAAACTGTAAGACAATTAAGACATTGAGAAACTGGTCTATAAGTTTTATACGTAATAAGTGTATAAATATATACATATTATGCAACTTGATCTACTAAAGCTGCTGCTTATGCAAGTGTAGTGTGACCTCCACTGGAATATGCATGCACTATTATGGAATCCTTATACTTCCAAGCAGGGGCGAAGGAAGTAGTTGATATGAGGGGGGGCTGGGCTGACCCAGACTTGTGGAAATGATTTACATTGTCTCTGTGAGACCAAAAAAAAAGGTCACTGCCAGCTGACAATAGCTGTTCACCTCACCAGCTACGCATTTATAGCTGATAAACTGCATAAAATCCTTACATAGTTCGCTACACACTGCTCTAAGACTGTGACTGCTTTATTAGAGTGATTGCTCTATTAGAGTATCTCGATCTTTATCGCGGTTTTCAGCCCCACTCCAAGAAGGATAATTTCGGCGTGATATCATTCTGAGGGGAGGCTATAAGCCCCCTCTCAGCAGACCGAGGGGGGGTTAAGCTTCAGTTCCCTAGCCCTCCCCTTTCCGCCACCTATGCTTCCAAGTATCAATTACTTCTGGAGCGATATACAGTAGGTATGTGGTAGTCATAGGAACCCTTATTAAATATTGATTATTATTATTACTGAGCAGTCAGCCCTGCTGGTGTGCTCAAATTTGCCCAAATATATGCAACACAATTACAATAATGATTGCAGTCCGGTCGGTTCTAAAAATGTCAGCATCTGCAACTTCTATAAGATCTATTGGTAAAGAGTTCCAATCATTAATTGTTTTCGAAAAATAGCTATTTTGGTGTGCTGTGGTAGATACATGTGGTAAGATGTAGTGCAGTGGATGGTACTGTCTCGTGGAATCCTGTGTACCATCAGAAAAAAATTATCTGCTGAGTGTATTACAGAACTACGTATCTTGGCTACTTACAACAATTATACCTGTCTCTGTGCTTAATTTTCGATTTAATCAATAAACAAGCACTGAGTCAACCATTACTGCTAATCAGGTTTTCATTTTTGGTGAATACTATTTTTCTTTGGAACTACATCCTGTATTCTGTTTTATCTCTCTCCCATGTTCCAGTCTTAAGGTTTCACCGGACTTTTTATCATCACCTACATGTATATAATTTATGTTGTTGTCTTTTTATCTGTAAGCTTACTGGTCTACTACTTGTTAACTGAAATGCAGAATACTAACTGTACTAGATATTATTCGTAGTTTTGTTTTTGTACTTCTTTTTGTATCCCAGGAAGCACCCTCTCAAGCTTTTTGGTGAAACTCAGTTTGAAATCAGATAGATATAAATAAATAAACTATAAATTTTACAAATAATATTATTGCTTTTGTTTTTTAATTTGTTGTTAGCTATTATATTTATTATATTATTATATTTTATAATTGTAAGACTCATATGCATGAGCATAGTACAATGATTAGTTATTGTTTGTTTGTTAAATTTACTGTGATTTCTCTCCTTGCCACGCCCACCTTATAGTCTTCCATGTTGTATGTGGTCAGTGTTGGGAGTAACGCGATACTTATGTAACGCGTTACGTAATATCAAGAGTAAATAATGGAAGAGAGAGTATCTAACTGCCGCATGGACCATCAAAAATGAGCGCGTAAAGTCCTGATTCTGATGGCATCGGTAGGCTTCTTTAACCACGCCTTGATAGGTGACGATTAACCAGCATGCATAAGGCGCCCCAAACGTAATTTATACGCAAAGCGCGTGTGATTAATTTTATAAATCACGTCACACGTGATTTGTCTGACAATGAAGCCAGCAACGAGAAGGAAGTGCAGTGCTAAGAAAAACCCTTGCCAACAAGCGAAACGGACCAGCAGTGGAAGAGGAAGGAGTGACCAGATAGTTTCATCAACAGGAACAGATAAAGCGAAGAAGCCAGCGGCACCGAGATCCACCAAAGGAAAGAAACGACCCGCTACCATCGAGGCTACCACCAACTCGGAAGCAACACACCACAACGAAGAAGACCACGCGCCAGTAGCCAAAAGAACACGCAAGATTTTGAATAAAAAGGAGAGGGAAAGTTTATTGCGCCATTTAAATAGCGTTGACGATGTCACTCTAGCAGACGCTGTTAACGTGAGACTGAGTGAAGTTCAGTTGTTGAGCACAAAATTGAAGAATTTTGCAGATACATTGTGTAAAAATGAGCAGCTCCTCCAGGATATTGCAACTCACCACCACTGCCGTTTTTCTGAGTTATATGTGGAGTGTAAGAAAGAGTCTGATCCATTTGTGCAGTTGCAATTTCAGTGGCATCGATACTGCAGTGCTTTCTTGTTGCCTAGAATGTACACATTGGATTGTATTAATTTTGACGAAACCAGTGAAAGCTCACTGGTATCATTGCGAAATAAGTGGTTGAGTTTTTGTGAGGTAAATGATGTACCAGTTGAGAGTAACCCTGTGATGATATCTATGTCATCGGCTATTTATGCAGTCCTACTAGAGCAAGCAAGGGAGTACCAAACCAGTCTGATCTCTGAGCCTGGATCATCAAAGACTGTGGTCAGAATTGAGGGTGATGATGTTTACTTTAGATTTGGTGGTGCAGCACTATGTGACATGCTTCACCTTCACTATAAACAGATTAAGGGCTGCAGTGATGCTCAGAGAGATAAGTTGTCACAAGAGATAACAATATTGCAATCTATTAATACAAAAGATAAATCCAAAATACCCGAATATCTGAAGTATCGTGACCGAGGTTACATGTACTTCCCTGACATCAGCTTCATACCTTTTATCAGACAAGTAGATGAAGTAGTGAAAGGGGTTGTTAGTGAGGAAAAAATGGAAGGGGATGGAGGACAAATAATCAAGGTACATATGTCCAAATGTAAAAATGGAATTTACACCTGGTACGGCCACATATGTAAAACTGTGTTTGTTAAACTAGAATGTCTTTTTTAGGCGGCACACGAAAAGATTAAATCGTGCTCAAGTCTTGAGGGATGCTTTCTGTCTACTCTGTCAAAGCGACTGCCAAACATGGATACATTCAGCACAGAGGCACTGGACAATGTTTTCACTGTTTTCACTCGCAAATTATGCAACACAAGGATCCAAGAATTCATTTCAAGTACTAAACAGCAAATGGCATCCAAAAAAGGACTAGCGTCTACTGTAGATACTAATTTAAGGCCAATGTTACTAGCTCAACATACAAAATTAGAAAGTAAATTTGTCAATAACAAAGGAAAATGATACACAGTGTACGTATGTAAATTTGTGCAATCATGTTGTGTTAATCATTGTGTGAATCTTTCTTATTATATTTCTTCCTTGATAGGGGTATTTCAATTGTACTCAATGTGTCGTCCCTGTATCCCTTTCCACTGTGATGGTCCGTAACACATTGTTTTACAAGATGTGCAGCTCTGGCAGTGGAAAAGTTAGCTGAATCTAATTTGCCTCCAGCGTTATGCTTATATTGGCTGAATAAGCTCTCGACTGCTGACCCGGAGAGACGTAGTTGAGATATAAAATATGTAGGATATGTCTCTCTGAACCATTGACACAGAGCTCTGAAGCTGTATACATCAATCCAAAGGAGGTCCCAAGCTATAAAGAATGTAAACATGACATCAAGAATTGTTACACAAATCATGCACAATAAAGATGAACTAGGGCTCAATTTATAGTATCAAGGGTTAGTAAAGGAAGAGCGTGTATGTATGTGCAATGGTGTGAGACTTACTTTGCCATGACAGAAAAGACTTCTGCGTGGTCGAAGTGTGGGAAAAGTTTGGATCTGTCCAAGAAACATTTGGTAAACAACATTCAAGTACACTGTGGAACCTCTCTTTGATCATTAATTTTTGGAAACCTACTTTCTGAGGTAAAAATGTATACCTTTTGGGTCCTATTTTGATATACAGGAAGGCCTGATGCTTACTCCTGCCTTTAGTCAAGACTAAATGATGGAATTTAGTCTTGCTTCAATGAAGTGTCTAAGAGAGGTTTCAGTGTAAACATGTATACATACCTATTTTCAAAATGGAATCTAGCCAATCGGTAAAATAACTGAAGCCCTTGTCAATATTCTTCAGAACTTTTGCATCAGCACTTCTAACTCAGTCGTGGCTCAGAAATCCTTGTTCAAATAGTAAATTGCAGGCCTCTAAATACGACAACGTCTCCTTAGCGGTTAACACATCTTCGGGTAATGGGTCCTGGTGGGTGTACCAATAAAGTTCCCCCAACACTTGTTCTTGCTACGATACAAAAAAGGGTATTTCATAAACAAAAATGAAATTAAAGCTCACCTGCATGATCTTGGCCGGATGGACATTCAGCTTTGTCCACGCATCGCGTAAGCAGTGAGCTTCCTTCAGACGAGGGACCATCCTGGTGCAACCTTGACTAACTCTGGCCAATTCTCGTTGGTATAAATCCATAATTGTTTGCCATCCAAACATTAGATTGTCGCCACGTCTAAATTGTTTCGTACCATTTGATTTGGACGAAAACAATGCGTTTACCATGTTCTTCAGCTGTAAAATAAAATTAAAATTGAATTCAACACTAGCATATTAATTACCTGATGTGATGGACAAATTAGCCAAAAGATCTTCTGGGGTGGATTATAAGGATTGATCATCCAAGGTGTCACCTTGAATTTATCTTCACTATCTTCTGTCACCGAGTAGGCACCATGGCAGCCATGACTAGCCTTTATTGCTGCGACATTAGCAGATCCACCATCGCAAACTAAAACACTTGTCTTAAGACCATACAGCTGGAGCAGTTCAATGGTCTCAAATACACATGCTACAACAAACTGACAATCCACAGTAGATGGTGATGTAAAATATGGACCCACAATGTCAAATTCACTAGTTAGATCTCTCCAAATAAACTGTAAAATGTAGGAAGTCTGCTTGTTGGCTTCAGGACTTTTCAGTAAAGCGTATACATCATTCAGAGATGCCAAGTCCTTCGGCGTCATTGCCAATCCTACCAGCTGATGGCTGCGAGAATTCCATACCAGTTGACATGCAACTTTCACTTCATCAAAGATGACAGCTCCATCAGCTTTAGGTTCCTGTTTTCCAAGTTGTCTGCACTTTTCTTTGTAAACTAAATATCGAGTAACTTGCTCGGCAATGCAAGTAGTGCTAGCACCAGGGTCGTGTATAAATGTCCCGGTATAAGACTGTAGTGTGGGCTTTGCAGGAAGCTTGAGAATGCTGAACTGTTTTAAAGCCTCATAAGCAGATGGGCTTCTTATGTAGATGGCTAACGCTGAAGTAAAAAATATATATAAACACACAATGAAATTAAACACACAACTTACCCATGCGTATGGTTATCATACTCCAGCGGTTTCCTCGTCCACCACTGCCTACATAACACAGTTATTTGCATATGAGTTTAAGTTTCATTATACAACGTACTATTTGTAGCTTGGTCGCTAGCAAACTCATTCCTTTGACGTTCCTTATCTGTGATCCAGATGTCTTGCATAACTTTTCTGACACCATGCTCATCCCCTTCTTTGTAAAGCATCTCTAGATCATTTTTCCCTATATTCTCCATAATCTGACACATTTCACTGTGCTGTTCATCATCAAGGGTCACTTCACTTTCCTCATACTTCTGCAACTTTCGTATGTTATTCGTTCGCTCGTATTGTGCAAGTGTCCTGCATTTGGCTTGACTAGCTGGGCTCATGTATGATAGCCGTGCTCTGGATGAAGGCTTCTGCCTTTTGATTTTCCGTGTTGGAGTCTCTTTCTTTGTTCTCTCTTTCTGATGCTCCAAATCTGTGATAAGCCTTTTACATGCAGAACACTTCACTTCTATTGCATCTTTTTCCATTTCTCTGGCATTGTGTGCCAGCTTAAATAACATCTTGCAATTTACAGAATCAACCCGATGGAAGGGGAAATCATGAAGTCGCACAGATTTGACATGGAAGCGAATAACATCATAGTATTCCTTGTTGTAGTGATCCAGCTCAATACCTGGGCAGAATTTGAAATTTGACTTGTCTTCAATAATTTGGCACAACTCCCTGATCTCTGCCACACTTTCAAAACTAGAACGTTTCCACTCCTTCATCAGCACATGCACCGTATAGGATTTATAGTGTACAGCTATCTGAACACGAGACACAGCTCCAAATGGAGGATGCTTGAAAAGCCGACGCTGGGTGATTAGTAACACAGGAACCAACTTATCGGCATCGTGTACCTGGCTAACAGTGAATACAAGGTCAGGAAAGCATCCACTGAGTTCATCAAAAATCTTAGTCAAAAATAATTCTTGATCTTCCACTGAGACAGAAGGAATTTCAACATGATGGCCACTACTCACTATGTGCTCACTCCTCGCATCATCATTAGCTTCATTCGCCAGTGTAACCACGTGCCCGCTGGTTGGGGTTGTAAACAGTTGTCCATCTGTTTCACATTCACTCTCTTGCTGCTGAACAGCAATAAAACTGGCTTCAATCGAGCCAGAGTCGTCCCTCACAATGTCTCTTCGTGCGGGTAAATAGAGAGCGCCACAACCTGTCTGAATGAACCTCACAATGTCTCTTCGTGCGGGTAAATAGAGAGCGCCACAACCTGTCTGAATGAACATATTTTCTTACTAAATAAAGCTTTTTTTAAGTAGTAACAAGCTCACCTCTTTGTCTCTCTGGTGGTTCTCGCCATGGTCTGTAAGGCTGATGGTTCCAACAACACTCGTAGTGGGCGTAGACTGCGAGGTAGCCTGCGTAGATGCGGCAACATTACCGTTGGAAATCGCTTCTCCTGAAACTTCACCGCTCCGTCCTTCACTCTCAGGCATTAGTGAGCCTCTGTAACTAGATTCAGGTTGACAATTCTAAGGTTACGTCTGAGGCGTAGACCGAAACATAGAATATGTAGAGGAGCCATTGGGAATCACTTCGTCTGCAATTTCACCGCTCCGACCTTCACTCTCTGCCAGCACACGTAGGCCCCATAGCACCACGCACTGCTGTGCGGCTCGTATCGGCGCGGCTGTCTTCTGTACCAGACGTGTTGATAAGCCTCTAATCAATACTTCCATAATTTGCGAGATTTTACTAACAAATCCGATTAACTCTACGCGCTCATTTTTGATGGTCTATGCGGCAGTTAGATACTCTCTCTTCCATTATTTACTCTTGGTAATATCATAGATAGTATATACTATCTATGGTAATATTATTACTTTTGTGTATAATTATAACGAAATACGCTATAAAAACAGGTAATATAATATTACGTAATATTATAATAGTCTCGCGTGGCCAGACCACTATTTTCTTCGGGGTGGCGCTTATCGATTAGAGATTATAAGCGCTCCCTCGAAAAAGGGAGCGCTTATAATCTCTAATCGATAAGCGCCACCCCGAAGAAAATAGTGGTCTGGCCACGCGAGACTAATATTATAATTACTACAAGTAACAAAGTTACTAATCTCGTTAGTTATCCTCTGAGTAACGCCTAGCCACAACGAAGTAACAAGGCCTACTGAATGAAGCTTATTCACCTGCTTCTTACTTACAACCATGATTTGCATATTGTCCTACAACGCAATCATGTCACGTGACAAGGTGGTAGTTTCACACGTGACAGCTTAAGGCTGTGGACACAAAGTAATATAATATATAATATTATTACAGCTACTTTATTTTATGGGTAATATGTAACTGTAACTAAATAGTTCAGTTGCAAGTAATATGTAACTAGTTACTTTTACAAAGTAACTTGCCCAACACTGCATGTGGTCAGGTGTGCCCGAGGACACACCACAATTGTTTTTATTTTCTCTATATAGTCTCGTCCTCGCAGACCCATTCTCCCGGGTGGCGCTTGCCGATTAGAGATTATAAGCGCCCTCTCTTTCGGAGGGGGCGCTTATAATCTCTAATCGATAAGCGCCACCCCAGAGAATGGGTCTGCGAGGACGAGACTAAGACACTATTTTCATCATCAATGATGTTTCTCTCTTTAAAAGACCACGTGATGAAAGTATGGAGATGATAGACTGCGCCTGGCCTAAGAATCTAGCTGCAGTACTTTAGCTCACGTGACTGATCGATTCATTAATTACCCGTAATTAGCGGAAGTAGTGAAGCCGGTTACTCTGACCAAACAGCTATATTATTCCGATTTGTAGTACTGTAGGCAGAAACTGGCGTGTTCGAGTTAGTAGCTAGCTACAGGAATAACTATAGCTTCGTGAGCAAATCACTGAGTCCGAGTGGAATTGCTTTTATGTTGCTGCACTTGTAGTTATTCTGTACATGTAGCAGCTACGTACAGTAGCTATACCTATTGCTCGCCGTTGCCCGTTGGAGATTTAGTGCTACTTTCTCTTTTCAGAAAGGTTAGTCAGGCACCACAATTAGAAAGTGCTCATTTGAATAGTGACTTTGTATGGTGCATAGCTATGTGCTTAACTGAATCTTAATATGGTGTAGGTATTCCAGCCCGGTTTTTAAATTTTGGAAAAACGGACTTTTTATATGCTCAATAGACTGAGTATTGATTGCTGATCTCAGAAATATATAGTTTGTTGGGTTGGAATTAGCTAATTTTACATGCACAGTGCTTAAAAACTGAAAAAAGGTACATTCAGTTTCTCCAGTTCTTCCCATACATTTTAACGGGAAAAATGGCACAATTGAATTAGGAAGCCATCTAGCAACCTGGACTGTCTTGAAACCACAGTTGCTTCTAGCTTTAAGTTTGTACATATAATGAGAGTAATCTGAGGTATTGTCGGATCTCAGCAATCTTTGTATGCTTTGTGGTGAGCAAACATGTTTCACCTAGTGACGTACTGCACACTTCTCAATACAATGGTATTATACCCATAGACAAGAGGCTATCTCAAGTAAATAAAAACATCAAGTTAACAACTTGTTAAGATAAACAACTAAAGTGAAGGTGTCACAATGATGCAACAATGCCAAAGGTGGAGTTGTACGTGTGGTTTCAATTATGGCATTGTTATACCGATTTTGATGTGGTTCATACTTTGAGTTGATGACACAGCCATCAGAAAATTGCTGTGGAGCTGAAAATCACTAACCCGAACAAAGTAACTACGCTCTTTACAGTAAGCACCAGTGACTACTTTCCACCCAACAGTACCTTTTAAAAAAGTTTCAAAGTATTCTACATACATTACATGACTTGAAAAGATTACAAAACAACACAAAATTAAAGCTTACTTGTATGTAACGCACACAATAAAACTAAGATTTCCATGATGATCAGTGTGTGGACAAACCACATAGTGATTTTCATCCTCATTGGAGCTCGGATGACGGAGCAATCCCAGGTTAAACGCGAGTTGTTATTTTGTGCCAGGGTCCTACTGGAGAATATAGGGAGAATTTTTTAAATTTAGAAATCTTGGATACCGGAATGCCTACTGTATGTTTTTTATAATGTCTGTTGCCTATAACAACTGTGTATAATTATACACTTAACGAAAGTTGCACATTCTGTGGTTTAGCTATGTTGTGAATGAGGAATTGAGTTTAAAACTACGTAACCAGCTGCTACATAATAATCTTATAACTACTGTAGCTACACTTATAGCTTTCTTTCATGGCCATGATTAGTGTTGGCTACATTACATTTAGCTATATTGCTATTACTGTATGCTAGTACGCTGGTAGCTAGTTATCCCTGGTAAAATTAATAAGTACGTATATTCAACTACTTGCTTTACTATAAGAATAAAAACTGTAGCAAGCAATTCATTTAATCTGACATCGATATCATTATAATGTACATACCTCTTTTAAAATATAGGTGCTCACAAGATAAGCAGACATCCTTGAAGAGTAAACTGCCTTGGTTTGGTTTTAGATAACACAGTTACACATATCTTGCTTCAGTTGACCAGAACAAGCATTAAAAGGCCACAATCTGTATTATCAAAAACCAAACCAGTGTACTTTACTCTTTACTTTTCATTCTGGCCCCATCATTCAGTGACCATTAACAGTGATACAGTACGTATATATTAGTCCTGTATATCCATCTTCTTTAATTCCACACTAACATATTTGATCCTGTGTTTACGTTGATATAGCATTTATGCCATGGGAAAAATCCAAAAAATTAATTTTAAAAAACTTTATCTAGGGTGATTTGTGGCTGCCACAAATCACTCCCTAGAATACTGCCTACACATTTTATTCATTTAAAATCTGCAACTGACTGTAAGAAATATTTGTGGGATTTCTTACATGTTTACAATTCAGTAGAGACTGATGCTTGATGAACATTCAGAGATTACTAATATGCAATCCCACACTATACGTATAGTTGTTAATTTATGATATTAGCTGCCTTTTCCAATGAACTTGAATGGAAGTTTGTGGGTGACAATTTCAACTCTTATGGTTTGACACACTAAATTATGTACTTATTGTTTCTTTTGCTGTTTTAGTGATCTTTGTTTTAGAAATATTGTTACCCTTATGAGCACATCCACCAACTGATAACATAACGTCTGAGAATGGACATACTGTATATATTGCCAGTGCAAGGGAAGTTTCTTCATACATAAAGTTCATGAGAAATATTGTTGTTCTCTACAACTGCCTACTTGACTTTTGTGATCACTTATTGATCAGAACTGCATATGTAATGAGGTATATGCCATCTTGTTGTATTGGCATAGAATTTCTTAAGTGTCTACCATAAATGATTTTATAGAAGTATTACTACAGTCAGCTCATAGAAACTTGAATTAATTGGAGAAACATTAATGTCTAATTTAGATAACTTTTGAATTGCATGGTTTCTCACAAATACAGTTAATATACTAAATGGCTAATTGAAGAAATCCATAGAATGATATCATTGCAATACACACTCAGACAGATGAACAGACAGACAGACAGACAGACACACTCATTCAGCAGCAAAGCAAATTAAGCAAAGCCCTCGGCTGTTGTGCTGGCACCTACCCAGTGAATCGGCATTGGGACACCTGTGCACTACTTAGGCACTACAAGTCAGCAGAGGCAAATCCTCCAGGGGCAGGAATAGTAAACTACAGGAGGCTGTGCCATGTCTCACAAGTGAAGGTATGGATGGGCACCCATGTCTACACACACATACACACTTGCGTGTACACACACACACATACACACACACATACACGCACACACACAAGCACACACACAAGCACACACACACACTGCATACTGTACACCGCACACTCACCTTCTAAATAGGTCATGAACATGGTATGTACTGTACTATGGATGGCTATGAAGTTTTCATCTCTGAAATATGTGACGAGATTTCTTTTAGACTTATAATAAGTAAATGCCCATTTCAAATCTTAAAAAGTTGCTTTTTTATTGCTACCTTTTCACTTCTACTCACAATGCATCTTGCAAAGTATGTAATCTTTAAGGCTTCTGACAACAGTATCGTAAATGTCACTGTGTATGGGGAATTTGTAGCTACAGTAATCTGAAGCTTTTCACTTAACAAAATTAATTAACTAAAGGAAACATGTTGTATTACTGAGAATAGTCAATGGATTCCTTGTACACAATTACATGTAATTAAATAATGTGCTTAATGCTCCCATATCACACCTGTTTGAACAATAATAATAATATTTATTAAATGTGAAATATGCAGTGCTGTGGCTGTTATCTCTGTGAATATATTATGTATATAACATGACAGCTGGTTATTGTGGGTGCATATAGTCACCAGTAATGTAATAATATCATAACTGTAATAAAGCATGCATGTTCGTAGCTATGTATCAGTTACTTGTTGTATTCCACTTTTTATTTCTTTTGCTGCATGTGAATTGTTAGAGAGCACAAGTAAAACTCAAGCTGCTGCAGCAATATGGTTGATAGTGTTACCACAGTTAACTTCAGAACCTTTTCTCTTCTCATTTAAAACAGCAGCTGCCATAGACCAAAGTTAATGTTTGGAATGCGTCTAGAGTGAGTATACAGTTTGACAGTTACATCTGGTTATATCAGTATTTTAGATAACAAAATCTTTGCCATAGCTAGCTTGGTGTGACAAAACGTTTGGGAATTTGGCAAATACACCCAACTTTTTCTCCAACTTGCTTTACATGCTGATTTCCCATACGACACCAAAATGTTTTATATCAGGAAGGCATTTCAGTTTTCACAAAGTTGAACTATTTTGTGTTAATAAGTTAAATTTAAGACAGCCATATTTGCATAGTATATAATACTGTTGCGATTTTCCAAGTTCTTGAAAATGCAAAGTGCCATGTGTGTACAAACATGTACATGCACGGTTGTTTGATGACAGATGTGCTGTATACATGCATAAGAGCTTGAACATGTCCATGTAGGCATATACATACAACTTGACATCCACAGAACAACAGTTACACATTCAAAATCTTTGTTTTTACTTAACTCGCATGAATGGATTTCAAGTTTACAGGTGCAATCAGAAAATCTTTCAAAATGTGTTAAAATAACCTGTTTTTAAACACTTCTAATGAAGCCAATATTTCAGTGTTAAAAGTACAGGCACAATCCAGTAGAAATAATATATTACACATATATGGCTCCATATACAATGACCCTACATGCTCCTTAACATTCCTAGCTAATGACCTGGATGGATGCCTCCCTTGATCGGCTCTTAGTCATGTGACCACACACACCAAATTTGCAAACTTTGATGACACAATTATGCTACTTGAGCACTAAGTTATGCTCTTCTGAGTGCATAGGATTGTATGTATGTGGAAGACCCCTTTTCACATATCCGGTCCCATATGACTATCCTTTGCTCATCTACTCAGATGCGTAATTTTAATGACACCATATCTAATATGAAATAGTGTGAATTAAACAAATGTACCAAGTTTGGCACTTTTTATTAAAAAGTGAACGATTTTTTTTTGCTTAGCTGCTCCACTACTAAGTACTAGTTTTTTTTGTTTTTTTTTAAGTCTTTACAAGATCTGTAGGACACCTGGTCCTATAGCCTGTTAAAGTTGTTACATAAAGTGTGTTTGAAAAGGTGAAGAAAGAAGAAAAAAATTCATGACTGGACCTGGGCAGCCTTGAACTTGCAGCCATTCGATTAATGCTTGAACACTTACAGACGTCTTCCAGGCAGTCAGGATGTTTTCTCCTTGTCAATTTCAAGAATATATCCATAGGAACTCTGGAGAGTGACTTATTAACTCAAAGTACCCCTTGTGGAACCAAATGGACATTAGCTTATTTATTAAGGCTTTACAGCACAAGTGCTGAAGGTCTGTAGGACACCTTAAATTCACAGAGCCGGATGAGTAGCCACAATGCTATAATACATATTTCACATTATAATTTTATTTAATATATATCAAAATACATAGGTGTCAGAGCATAGGTGTGATACCAGAACATTGAGTTTACAGTGTTTTACCTACAAGGAATCCAATGGCTTTTCTCAGTAACACACTGTGTTTCTCTTACATAGCTTATAGCTTAATCTGTTAAGTGTATATCTTTCAGATTACTGTAGGAATTTGATTGCTGTCATGATCTGCAAAAACAGGATGATTATTGGCTATTTTACTGTGACTAGCACCTTCTGACTAGAGAAGAAAAGTTGACTAGTTTTTATTTTATTTTACTACCGAGTTTTACACTCTTCTTAGCTATGACCACAGCTGCAGGGAAAGTTTTCACTGAACTATCCAATAGCATAAGTTATGTCTATTGTACCTGTATGTCTTGCCACAAATTGTTTTCCTGCTAAGGGGCAATTCAACTATTTCTCAGGAAACATTGCTACCTATAATTAAGAGGAAACAGTTAGAAAATTATCAGCCAATAGCCTGTAACTAAGGCAGTGATTAATAAATAGATAGTTATTGTACACGCAATTTTGGCTCATCATCTGTCTGAATAATATGTACATTTATACATGACACTCACGTTAATTTCACATGACCTGTGTGGAAAGAGACACACTAGTGCTCTACTACACATCAATACTTGTTAAATTCATTGGAATTTTTGAAGATTAGACTTTGATGTACTTCAATTGGTTACATACAGTAAGAGATATGTATACTGTATTTAGCCATATATTATCTTGAAACTATAACAAAATTTCATCCATTCATGTAAATACTGTATGTGTTTTTGTCTGATGATATAAAATCAATAGCTATTAGCACAACAGATCAAATATTAGTGGTAGGTAGATGTTCTGTATCATGTACGCATGTGTACGTATATTAGAGGGTACAGTGCAAAACTGGGGATTTACGGTATATAGCTGCTTGTCACTGCAACAAAATTTGTAAAGGTTGTGTATCACTTTTCATTAGTTAGTACATAGCACATGAAAGCATACTGTTATAATATTATTCAGGCCTCTTTTGACTCTTTGTTCTAGTGATTTTATGTACACTGCAATTTCAGGATGAATGATGAACAGAAAATAATTTCTTGTGAGGTCATCAGTGGAAACAGAAACAGGAAGACTTGTTATAACAGATCCAGCAATCATTCTCTTGACCTCAACTGTTTACAAGTCTTTGATGTGATTACTAGGAATCCTGGTATGATAGCAAATATTAATCTATTAATTGTAGAATTATTATCTTTAACAGAGTTTTCATTTTTGATCAGATACTACAACTTGTTGTATCAGAGTTTGATACCTAACTGTAAACTGACCATCAAAATTCTTAAACAACATCTAGAAATTTCTAATGATGTGGAAAATTTCATTGTCAATGGAGAAAGCTTGAGAATCAGGTGCCAGAGAATTATCAACCTTCTATTGCTTCAGTTAAATAAAATAAAAGATTATGAGCAACTACGGTCCTTGCTTAACAGTATATCAGTGGCAGAAACTCTTCCAGATAAGTTGAATTCAGGTACAATTATTATCATAAGTCATACTAATACAGTATGCAATAAAAATGTTTGCACGTTTGCATGTAGCTATTTATAATAATATATTTTTTTCCTATTTGATCCACCACAGCAAACGTCCATAAAACTCAACTGCAGAATAAGAGACAACAGCTAACAAAACATGTTACTTCCAGCCGTGCAATCCAATCAGAGTGTTATGCAGATGATGATAAAATTGATCAAATATTTTCTGCTGAGATATCAGATTGCAAAGCAGACAAATGTTGCCATCCCAGGAGGAGACGTTTGAATGTAACTGCAGCTACTAGTAAGTGTAAACAAGAGTTTACAGTAAATAATAGGGTCTGTTAGACACGATGCAAACATATAGCTGTCTCACATATTTTATACACTTTTCCCAGCTTTGTATGTAACAGGGAGATAATAGAAGGTTGAAATTTGTGTAATTCATTGTGCAGAATAAACACTTGTTGTACCACTACGAAATAATTCAATGGTGCATGCTCAATGCAAGATGAACTAAACTGTTCTTATGGTGCTGTAAGTAAATTAGTTGTTTGTAGCAAGCTTATTATCTCCTGAATTGACTTATTTTCCTTAAACCAGTAGGGATCATGGAGATTTGCTCTTTTCACAAAAATATTGACCAGAAACCAGCCTTACAGTATCTTCATTGTACCTTGGCAGTATTGGTTTGGTAAAGTCAAGCCCGAAAATAATGCAATGTCTTTAGAGCAGCCAAAAGTGTTTTGTCTGAAGGCACCAGGCGGGCGGGTGACAGTTAGTCAGTCAGTCAGTCAGTAGATTGTCCTGTTTAACATGTTGTAAAATTCTGTAGCAATTTATTCATCATAAACTCAACAATGGCTAAGGCTACAGGCTTGATTTTTTCACTGTTAGATGTCACTTCAAACAGTTCAAGGTGTCAATTCATGGTGCATGTGGCTTCCCTATGAATATTATCTATTTTTTCCATAGTGACATCTTCATTTCTGACACTGTGTAAAAAGCTGAACATAGCTGAAAATGAAGTGTAATGGTCACAGTATTCATTGATAGTTGGTCGGGTGTGTAATTAGTTGAAAGCATTAAGAATTGCACCATTTTTGCTTCTGATGTAGTATGTACTGGTTCACCAGTCATAATTATTGTGTTACAAAAATAATATTAAACAAACAAGCAGAAGGAAAATAAGTTCAATTACGGATTATAGATGTGAAACAAGGGAGGTCACCTACACCTGCAGATATACTAGTAGACATCTAATCCCTATGGGTATAGACTGAATTAGGGATTAAATGTCCACTAGTATAGTCTTCAGGTGTTAGCGACCTCCTTTGTTTCACTACTTCTTATATCTATGATCCCTAATTGCACTTAAAATTCCCAAATTTTCTCTGTACTTGTGCATATAAAGTGCATTGATTAACATGTGTACTGTATAACAGATTCCAAATTATTATCTAGATTTACATAGTTTTGTGGTAATTAAGTTCATAGATATGCTGACAAACATATTTATCAATATGTCACTCTCACTGAGTTCTGATGTGCAGCAAAATCAGCACATAGCTACACTGGTATTTCAAGGTGGTATTGCTAGTCATACTTAAATAAGACATTCAAGCATACACTAATAGAAATACAACTATGAATAGAATAGGCTGTTGCTTATTCAGCTCTTTTTATTCTTCAGGTCAAGAAAACTTCAATCCAGGTGCTAACCTTGCAGCAGAAACCACTGGTAAGTTTGCTAACTTTTATGTAAATAAACAATTTACACACCATTGTAAAAAAACACACCCAACTCTGTAAAATTGCATCTTTTATGATTTGTATGTCACAGTAGATGACAAAAAAGTATGTAACTTGCTTGAATACAGGGTACAGAGTTCACCATACTAAAATTAGTATGCCTTTCATCACTGCAGCTGGTTACTTAACATTAAACTTACAATCAAGAGTATTATAGTGTAGCTTTACATATCTCTTATTAGCTAATGCTGTGTTGTGTATAATTATACACACATATACTTAATGTATGTATGTTGAATGTGGGGCTATGTCATACTGTTGCAATTATGCATACACTATTGATTACTGTATATATAGCTAGCGGGTTATTTTTGAAGCAGAAAATTTTGCAGAAAATACAAAATCTGAATATCAAAGAGTGCATATATCAAAGTACGTATCACTGTACAGGTGGATTTCAAATAAACAAAAATTCATGTCATAAAATTAATTATGAAAGATACGCATACATGTGTTCCAGCAAGCTGATGGAATAATCCCCACACTAGAGAGAATCCTTAGTGGAGTGGAGCAGCTCAATCATGCCTATGCTAGAATTGCATCAAAGAGCGTCAATTCCCAACAATGGCGGTTCTGGATCAGTGGCTATTGATGCAGTAATGAATGTGTTTAGCCATTACAATCACTAATAGTGAACTAAAATACGAGCGTCCATGCCAAAACATTTGATCATGTGAAAGCAAGCTACTTTTAATTGTGGGAATTTATTTTCGAAGAAGAACAGTTCTTGGGAATTTATTTTTGAAGAGAAGAGCCTTCTGAAAATTTGAAAATTACTTAATATACGGTAGGCAGTCATTTCTTTTATTTGTCAAAGTACAGTATGGTAGTCATGGGTTCTTTACTTCATGATCTACACATTCATCATAGCAAAACGTCTTGTGCCAAATTAAAAAGGTGTTTGCATTTTCACATAATAATACTATAATTTCTGCCCTAGTCTGTTTCTTGCATAGCAAATCATTCATCTGGAATAGAAACTCAGTCTCACTTATAAGATGTCTATTATCTATGGTCTCACTAACTACAAGTTAAAAATTTTGAGTATTATAATGGTAAAATTTAATGTGGAAAAATATACAAACTTCAGAAACAATTTTTCATGTGCCACTTATATTTTACAGGTTATCTAGAGAAAATGATTAGAGTGCAACTAAAGGTTATGCCACCAAATTTAGACTTGTCATTTTTCATGGAAACATCAGGTAATATGGAATAACAATTTCAGTTATTAGCCATACAGCATACTAGGCTTGAGCCAATGATACTTTGAAAATACTGTAGTCCATTATGAATGTCAGCAATGCTCTAAATCATGCAAACTTATATTTATGCTCAACATTATGTTTATAAAACAAACATTATGCTCAAGAGCTGACTGTTTTATTGGAGTGTGTCAGTGCTTTCTGACTGTTGTATTAGAGTATAGTAACTGCTCTAGTAGAACATTGTTTTGTGAAATGCAAGTAATCAGCCAAGAAACAATGAATTACATTAAGACAGTGGTAATGTCTATTGTGTTCATTATTTGCTCCAATTTGGCATGCACATTTCAATTACAATTTTACAATTGTCTATATGATTATGCTGGCGTGGTGCTCAATGCTTTTGCTAGCCTATTAATGCTTGAAATTATACTGGCATACATAAATGGTGCAAACCTGCATCATAATGTGCACTCCAGATATAATATACACAAGTACACAGAAAAATTTGAAATTTTCAACTAGAGCAGGGACAATAGCACATCAATAAAAGTACTGAAACAAGCTGGAGTAGCGCACGATATTAAATCACAATAAAACAATAAGAAGTGTTATATCCCTACTGTGCTCAAGATACAATAATGAAATTTGTAGTAGGGATATAGTACTTCTTACTGTTTCACTGTGATTTAATATCGTGCGCTTGTTTTAGTATTTTTATTGATGATGTGCTATTGTTGAAAAATCCAAGTTGAAAAATCCAATTTTTTCTGTGTACTTGTTTGTAAACTTTTTTTGTAAATATTATTATTATTACTGGTGAACCTGTGCATACCGCATCTGAAATGGTGCCGTGTGCCCCAGCTAAATCAATTATTGTCCGAAAAGTGAAGTATCCATTATGCTTTGTTATCAGCTATGTTCCACTCGTTACACAGCATTTCGGATCTAGAACTGCCATGCATACCAAAAGAAATGGTGCTGCGCACTCCAGTTATATCCATTATCATCTGAAAAGTGAAGTATCCATTACGCTTTGTTGTCGGCTGTGTTCAACCGGTTATACAGCAGTACAAATTGAGAACTGTCCAAAAAGCACCTCTGCAATCAAAACAGCCACTATGAAAAATACGGACGATTTCCGTTACGAAGGGAAGCCATCATGTGCTATCTCCAAATTGACACTTTTCGCTGTCAGCATAGATTAATGGGACACAAAGGAGGACACTGGTAAGTCCATGAAGAATGCATTGTATGTACTGCGGTATGCCAAAAGGCACCTCTTGGGCAGAAGCGACGTTGAACAGTGAAAAAATTGAGCCTGTAGCTTTAGCTATTATCCAGTTACGCTTATCTAAGGCATCTCTCAGTCAGGCAGTCAGGCAGTCAGTAGAAAATTCCATTAAATAATTGTTTTAAAAATTCCGTAGCAACTTGTTGAAAGCGTTTCGGGTCGAAAAAGCTTGTTTGGGCTTAGTTTTATGTAACCAATACTGCCTCATCATTGTTAGGGAAATTGAGGCTGGTTTTTTTTATTATGTGGGCCACGCCTACTCCTTTGTGGTCCCTACTATACAGTACTATTGTACTGTATGATATGTACTGTATGAAGCCATGGGTTTGCTTAAACCGTATCAGTTAGTCTAACTATAATCTTTGTAGACCAAGAGTTGCTGGAAAATACATTTCCTCTGCTTTGCAATATTTTACCTGATGATTATCAGACTACAATGGTCAAGCTGAAAAGCTTACCTCAGTTATCTACTGAGGATTACCAACAACTGGGTACCATAATATCATCACCATCATGTGAAGTTCAACTGGTTAATGAGAAGATTGTAACATTCCTTGTAATACAATTATGTTACAATGGAAATGGTGGTAGTCTAGTTGAATTGTGCAACATGATGGATAGTTTGGTTGAGCCTGAACTGGCTGGCTGTGTGCGAGAAGTATTGTTTGGTAAGCTGGACACAATATATACAGTATTATGTTCACTAAAAAAAACCACCGGATTATGTACAGCAGCATTAGACTAGTGGCTAAAGAAATCCAGCCCACTGTTACTATAACAGCAATAGTTGCTCCAACTGTTAGATGAGTAAATATAACTTAGATGTGTATGATAATTATTACAGGTGTAAGGAAAACAGTTAGAAATTTTAAATTTGAGTAGGGATCACAGAAATGAAAAGCAATGAAACAAGGGAGTCATCTATATCTGCAGCTACTGTATCATACAGTACTGTAAGTCTTAATATAATACTTAAAGCACTGCCCATGGCTCATCTTTTATGTGATAAAATTATACTAAAGCGTGTAACTGCGTATCTTCTGCTGGACAAAAAATTGGGAAATTTTAATGGCGTAGCTCCTACCAGAAGGCTACAACTTGGCTTCTAGTGGTTCATTCCCCATGAAACTTAATTACACAGGACATAGAACAGAAATTGGGACAAATGTTATTTAGTTACAAGGATGTTTTGGGCTAAACTCAGTTAAGCCAAGCAACACTTTAGTAAGAAATGATGAACTGTTGCATACTGATTTGTTGATACAAACATTGTGGTATTCCTCTGTTGTACTTATCAAAGTTTCAAAATCTTTGTGCCCATGAAAGTGTTTACTAATTATCACTCACAACTCACCTAGTACAGATTTGCACTACTTAAATATCTCTTATATTACTATCTTCCTTGCTCCTGATACTGTAGAGGTGGTGCATGTTATTGTGTTTGGATTTCAAGATAAATCATCAACATCCCAGCATTACAGTGAAACATCTCTTAATAAACTCTCAGAATAAAGGAAATAATGTCAAACCTTTCATAATAAGTATAAAAATTCAGGTATTACACCATACATTTTTACGTACCTCTGAAAAAGGAATGGCTCACCATTGCAGGAAAAAACTCCCGATCCCAATGTCAATTACAATGAAGTTCTACTGCTTGCTTTCATAGGATCAGCTGGGTAACAAATGATTTCAAACTATTTACAAGGTGTATATACAAGCTGATAGCCAATTTGTCAGGATGTGCATGAGCAAGATCTTCATACAGTGTAGCATGTACTATATTATGTAGTGTAGTATTGCCCAAACATATTTTTTCATGGTACTCCTTCAATGATCAGCGTATATTTCAAGCACCCAGCCAGGCCTTTACCCTTTTAATGTATTGTCAAGCGCATTAACCCTAGCTAGACAGCAGCATACTGCGATGAGAGAGCTATGGCTATTCCTTTGCCAGTATAAACAGTGCGTAAACACTATAGTTTATTTATCCTTGTATGACTTAACAGGCCAACAGCTTTACAGTCAGTCAAGGTGTTAATAATATTGCAGCATGGCTTACTGTTACAGTATTATCATCTTCATAATGGAAGATCACAAACTATGTCACATAGCCTTCATGTTTTAAAAAAGGTGAAATAAATTTGTGTGACCTTAAGGATTAGAACTACCAACATTGGTGAGCAATTTTTACAGAAAAGAATTTAGCAACGTTACAGAGCTAATCCACCAGATTTGATCATCTCCACATTGACTAGTGCTCTATCAAGGTCTCAGTCTACTTGTAATCTCTACATGGTCTGGGAAAGGATATTTGTGACTGAGCCTGCAAAAATAGGACATGTAGGCACATGAGTTTTGCCTACTTTTTCAAACGTTCATCACTCATACCTTTTTGTATCATTATGCTATGGCAATGTAATTTTCAGCTCTTAGTAAACATGTAATTGTCTTTATGATGCAAGTTACAGAATGCAAATATTCTGTTCCAGTACTGAAATATTACCTGTAGAGTGACGGGCTGTAGTTTGTGCCCACATGCTCTCTTTTTGCAGGCCCGGTCACATTTGTAAAAGCAAAAATCTTAAAATTTGTAGTTGAACTTTTTGTTGTTGTATTGCATGGTAGGAGTTCAGGAAAGTACTCAATTGTCATCCCATACTGCCAGTCTTGTTGAGTTACCATCATCAAGTGACAAGCAAGATGAGTCACCATTGCACAGTAAGTGAAATGCACATTATTCTTGATCGCACATTATAGAAAAAGGCAAATCTTTCACAGTAATGCTATATGTATTTGGAGTTCATTTTGTAACTTTAAATTCAAGATCTGGCTGATGCCATGAAATAGTCAATTTTAAATAGTTTAACTTATGCTTGTGGTATACATTGCACTATAGGAGTTCAGGCAAATGGTCAGTTGTCACTGAATACTGCTAGTGTTGTCAAGTTACCATTATCAAGTAAACAGGATGATGACTCAACATTACACAGTAAGTGAATTGTATTATTTATTGACTGCACAGTATTTATCAGCAAAAGACACATCTTTCTCACTAGATGACAATATAATAGTTGAAGTTCATTCTGCATTTTTAAAATCTCAATATCTTGACATCTGGCTGATGCCATGAAATTAAGTACAATTTTAGGAATTTTAGTGGTCTCTGTGACTACTGCAGACATATCATCACCTTTTATGGTGTTGATTTTTCCTCAAGGTTGTAATGTTTAGTGCTATTGTGTAGTGATTAGTTAATAGGAATTGTAGAGTTAGTGAGAGGTTAGCAGCCACTATGGTACTGTACACTGTAGAAGATATATACTTGGTAGCTGCCTGCCTGTGCTGTACATAGTCTTAGGATTAACAGTTGGTTTAACAACCTACAGAAAGGTTTCTAAATTTCTAGAATGGTGCACAATATTCTTATTAGCCAGTGCTGCAGACCACTTGTGCAGTTCTCCATGGAGTCTGGCAAAGGAAGTTTGTTAAGCTAAAATCTTAACTTTAGTATAATAGTTGAACTATATTAATATACTGGTGGCATTGCACTGTAGGAGTTCAGGAGAAAGTTCAGTCTTCATCTCATACTGCTAGTGTTGTTGAGTTACCATTATCAAGTGACCAGCAAGATGACTCAGCATTACACAGTAAGTGAATTAATAAATAACAAATGGCATGCATCTTATTCAACCTTTCAGATCAGTGCAATCCATTCTACCACATGATTTTCTCCAATGCTTCTTTGGATCCAAACTCAAAAGGTACATACTGTAGCTTAAAAGAATCACAATTGTGTTTTGTTAATTGTACAGTTAAGGTTGATCACGTGTCATTGCCATATTATGTACTACTACGTGTGGTTGTGTAGCAATACATGGGACTTGGAATTGATATCATTATTATGTCTCATTCTCAAGAGGTAGTTTCTTATAGCTAGGAAAGCTACAAAATGTGTTAGGTAGCTGAAAGAAGGGCTCTTGATACCAAAATGTGTCAATGTCAATTCATGCATCGGAATACTTTATATCAATACTGAGTTGTTCAGGTTGAATGGTTTGAAGTATAATTCTTTGAGATCACAAGATGTTTGACGATGGGTGATCAACCCCCTCTGGTTAGTACTGTATATAGTAGTAGAAACAAAATGTCACACCCCAAAAAAGCTGAACCATCACATCACTTTTGCATGGTCATATAGTTTTTTGTCATAAAATGTCACCTATTACCATATTATTGGGAATGATTTGCAGAAGAAAACATTTGTGAATAGCCTTATTCACGAGAAGCGATATAATATCATGTAAAGTGATTTTAGTAATCGGGCACTCACCTACAATCAGGTGTAGACTTGATTGTTAAATTATTACTGTACATGTTGACTGACTAAATAACTGTGACATATTGCATGGATGGACGATTTGTGGCAGAGAAGCGAGTAAGTTTCACAAAACTGAGGGTAAGAAAAAGGCACAAACAACAACAATTGATGTGATACCTGATCTGGGGGTGAGACGAAGGCACACCATAGTGAATAGGCTAAAGTAGACTATTTACCCCATTTTGCTTGAGTGATGCTAGTTTCCTTCCACTGTCACCTACTACTTTGCATCTTATGGTACAGCAATGCGATTATGCTCATGCCTCACATGATCATTGTGTGATACGAACACTAAAACAAACCTCAGTATAATTGTTCCCACTTGCCGTATGAACTAAAGCTAGTTAAAGCACGAAATTGTGATAATGCAAGGAGGGTTGGACAGCTACTGTATAGGCCTGCTAAATGAATGAGAAGGTTAAAAACTTTTCAGTGAACATTTCAAAAGATTTAATTTTTTTTACAATAACATAATTATGATGGGAAAAAAGCAACAAATATTTACAAATGTATATTCATAGTTCCCAATACACAGTATGCATAGCTTATAAAAGCAATAAATTACTAATTGAAAGAGGAGTGTGTTTTAGTGCTTGAGCAAAGCATACGTAGAAGCTGCTACTCATCCTGGAGGTTTTTAAATTAATATGCACCCCAACTATCAATTACTAGAAATAGCAAAGTGGCTACTATATGCTTCATTTTCAGCTATGTTCAGCCCATTACATAGCATTACAAACAAGGACAAGGTCCTCTACAATCAATCAGTCACAATGGAAAACTCGGACGATTCCTGTCAAAAGTAGGGAAGCCATCACATGGCACTATGGTGCATTGACACCTTGTACTGTCAGCAAAGATAAATGGGACACAAAGGAGGACACAGGTAAGTCCATTAAGCATGCATTGTACGTAATGCGGTATGCCAAAAAGCACCAAAGTGACAATGAACAGTGAAAAATCAAGCACGTAACCTTAGCCGTTATCAAGTTACGTTTGTCTGAAGGCATCAGTCAGGCAGTTGGTCAGTAGAAAATCCCACTAAATGTAGCAACTTTTTGGAAGTGTTTCAGGTTGTACTGAAGGAAATTTTGGGCTTGGTTATAACTTACCAACCAATACTGCTAATGCATCATGAAGGTATTGTGAGGCTGGCTTTAGGGTGGTATTTTTGGTCAGAGAAGCCCAAACCTTCATGATCCCTAATGTACAGTACTTTCATACTGTATGATGAGCTGCAGATGGTCCCTGTTAACTGAATGCCAAAAATGAGTATTTCATTAGAGTATCTGTCTACTCATTGTTTGCCTCAGTGTTAAAAACATTGTTTTAAAATGATTTGCACAAAGCTTCAGAGTCATGGATTTTTCTTATACGTACTTTCTCTAGCAGTCTCCTGAACTGAAATGCATAGAATTATATCTCTGCAATTAACACGATATTTCTAATCCCCAGAAGTTCAAATATAAGTAATAAACTTCAGACCACATGGATCTATGTACTCTAGTAACTTGAAGGCCGTTTGTCATCATTGCCATGGTGCCTGAACGAAACGAAGGCACTACTACAGAGTTTAAGGATTACTAAAATAATTACATAGATACCAAGTGGTCCAACATCTAACTTCCTGTATTTGGATCCTACATGCTTGCAGTTGTTATACCTTGAAACCGTTGACAATAGAAACAAGCCCCCTTGACTGTTGCCACAGGTTTAAAATTAAATTAAATCTCAGGTGGTGACATGTTGCCAGTGCTGCCAGTGTTAGTATACTTCTGCCCTCTTAAACATGAAAAAGGTCTAAGCATAACTTGGACCCCTCCAAAATTCACCACAAAAGGGTCTAACAGAGGTTCCACTGTAATTGGAACCTGATTTACTGTAATTGTACATTATTATGACCTATGTTATATATGCAGAAGTTTCACCTGTGCTAAAGAGGAACTACATAAAATTATCTCAATGCCTACCACAAGACACAAGAAAAACTATTTACAAATTGATGCAAATGGACAGTCAGCAAATATTGAAGCTACCTGATGGTGTTCTCAATCATGTGGGAGCATTCTCATCTACTAAAAAGATCAATGAAACAATCATATGCATACTGATGGCAAGAACTAGAGTGGATACCACTGGATTGGATTTTTGTGACATCTTGGAGTGTTTAGTTGAGAGTGAAAACTCTAGGAAAGCCATTCAAAGCATACGAAATGGTATTACACAACACAGTGATGTTAACTTCATGCTTGTACAGTTGAAACTCAGATATATACTGTATTTGGGCACCAGTTACAAGGGTGGATCCAGGAGCTGGCAAAGAGTGGGGGCACAAGCAAGCTCAGATCCACACCATTAAAATGGGGAGGCCACTCTGAGCAGCTACATAGTATAATAGCTACAGGTACTGTAGTTATGGTTGATGGTAACAAACACTCAGCTTTCAGTAGCATTCACTGTTGAATTTTACCATTTATGCCATTGTACAGTTTTTAAAGCAGTTACAAAAGCTGTTGATGGCTTAAACATCTGCCAAACAACAATTATTTTTAGAAGTGCTTACTGTGCATGAAGGTGCTGGGTGTCAGTTTGAGTGTTGTTTTGCAGTAAAGGGAGGAGATATGTCTGCCTTTCAAACTAAAAGTATATGTTAATTTTTGAACAATAAACTGATTTGGCATATCAAATGATATAGCCCTTCTAAAAGGAAATAGGGGGAGGGGGGGACATTTGCCTAGAATACCTCATGCTGGATCCACCATTGAGTTATCTGGAATTTCATTCAACCAAGCCAAATGATTGTTCTCTTATGGTAGTTGTAACTTCTGTAACAATGATTGGATGCTCTATTAAAACTTATAGAGTTGTGGATTTTATGGGTGCTGGGGGTCCCTATAAGTGCGGTTCACTGCAAACACTGTACTGTATCTGTGCATAATTTATAATGTTTATAAAACCAGTCTTATAGCCTTTCCAAATATCCAAGTTTGATAACCCATAACTTCCATACATTGATTGAATCTACTTGAAACATTTACACATGTTAGTGCTATGCAACAGCTTGAAGCTGGCTAAGTTCAACGTTGCTGCCTTATTTTTACACCACAAGTTATGATACAGTATATCGAATTGTGCCAATTGGACGGACTATAAGACTAGCTCTGTCAGACCGGTGTGTGTGTGTGTGTGTGTGTGTGTGTGTGTGTGTGTGTGTGTGTGTGTGTGTGTGTGTGTGTGTGTGTGTGTGTGTGTGTGTGTGAGTGTGTGTGTGTGTGTGTGAGTGTGTATATATGTACAGTGTATGTATGTCTGTACTGTAACAGTATGTATGTTTGTACAGTATGTACAGAATACATTGGTGCATTATTGATGCAGCATAAATTTACTTTGTATATATTTCTTTTATCAGATTTGCTAGAAGCTGCTAGTTCAATAACTCCAGATCCTCAACCAGCTCCTGTACCATCACTGCCTAACCATACCAGTAATGCTGTTCACACCACAGGTTTTCAACAATCACCTAATGTTCATGGTCTTGAAAGTTCTCCTGTTACTAACCCAGTTTCTGGGACATTGACTAAGGCTTCTGCATCAGAAGACAGAGCTGTTAGCAGTACTCATGTACTTACTGCAGCAAATCAGCCATCAGGTGTGTGCGCGTGTGTGTATGTAGTACATGTATATTGATTCGCAATCACATGTCACAGTAGTGTTGTGTTCAAATTAAGTTGTATGCAAACTGAAAATTATATTTGAAGTTTGTGCTCTAGTACACAGCTAATAGGCAAGGCACACACAAGCACAAATGACTACTTTACTGCAAGAATAATAATATAAGAATAAGAATAGCATGATTGCTTTATTAGACTGTTCTGTAGTATTCTTAAAAAATGTAATTTCCTTAATGCTTAGTGCCTCACAGGTATCACTCTATACATGGCCTACCTGTGATGCAAAGCTAAAATGTAGACATATACTTAACATATAGACGGGTTGCCTATTTAGGGCGTGTCCCTTGTGTAAACGAGCAAACACGACTTTCTGTTTTACACATGATTACAATGTTGGTCAAGAAGTCAACAAAAAACCCATTTTTAAAAATACTTTGACAAACGTTTTTGATTCTTCAAAGGTACAAGGTGAGTTAAACTCATCCAGTCTATCATTCTAAGTAGTAGCAAAGTCTTACAAAGAATGTTTTCAGCGAGTTTTATCGCTTTCCAAAAACCCGAGATTGAGAGAAAATCATCTTCTCATTCAGCCTTCACCTTACACGCTGGATAAGTTATAGCTCGAGCCTTTCTCTATAACATACTTTCTGTTCTGAAGGCTGGCTAACTCTTGCTTGCTAAAGTTAACCGAAACGTTCATTTTCTCCATTAGCCGTAATACATTTTTGACTTAGCGAACTCGGAAAGTATGTGGAAAATTTATGGTAAAATGACCACGCCTTAAATATACATTAATCAGGCATGCATGCACTCCACAGCTGGCAGAAGGCTAACTGCAGGGAGAATGCCTGGTTATTGTAATCGTATTAGTAAAAATATGTGTGCATGTGTGTGTGTGTGTGCTTGATGTATGCCTGTCCACACCCAATGATATGAGCAAAAAAAATGTTAAAAGCAGCCGGTGGCTTTGTCTGGTGAACTTTCATAAGAAAATGTGGTAGAAAAGTATAAAATAATTGAGTAGATGCTTCACTACATTGTTGCATGGAAATAATATTAGTTTTAATGAATTATGACATACACAGAATTACAAATTGTTGTGTGGATTACATGACTGTATTACAAAGCAAATTAATTAAATTACATAATGCCATAGTATATTAAATGTTACTAGCTACAGGTGCATAATACCTGTATATGGTTGATTAAACAAAGGTTAATGTTGACTGGGTGCCAGCTGCAGGTTTTTAGAAGTAACACAACATCAAAATGTTCCCAATATTGCTTCTCGTAATGTGATTAGGACTCCAAGCTCGAGGGCTGCAGGTGAGTGGTTATCTTGTGTTACTTGAAAAGTGGACGTGGTCCATATTCTAAAATGCAGCTAACCACTTTTGAATATGCTATAGTATTAGGTCTCACCTTAAAACACCTCCATCTGAGTGCTGTAGGATGTAAAATTGAATGCATGGCTTTCATATCATGACTATTAATAAATTTCCACAATCGATTTGGGCCTGAGCTTTTATATAAAAAATTGGCAGTGCTGCTCCCACATTAAAAACCATGGTATGTTTAAAATGTGCCATAGTCAGTCATTTAAATGCACTATAGCCAGCCAGTGTTTATAAGATATGTACCCTGAAACTTGCTTTTGAGTTAGGTGGCTTCATAGTGCATTTAGTGTAATTTGTCTGTGAGACTCATTTCTTAAACCTGGAAATGCCTTTTGTATTAACTGTTTCCTACTTTCTGTCATGCTCTAATTTTAACAACTTGGACCTGTATTTCAAATTGCTCCCATAGGACTTCTTTACCTGTAGTGTAAACTGCATGGGTCTCCTGGGTGAAATAATTATATTTCATGTGAACTCTTCACTGCAAAGTGACGTCGACCCAAGATAACTTTTGTTCATTGATCAATCTGTTAAGTGTAGATACACATTCAAATTGGCTCACTCAGGTGTCAAAGTTGTCATTACCATCATAGTAATCTGGAAGCACAATTAGACTATCTGTTCTGCCACTACATTCAGTTTGATGATCCCTAATTAGATTGAACTATCTGTGATTGCTGAAAGTGAAAGGACAGCAACAATGGGATGTGCTAATGCCACTCTTAACTTTACTTTAACATTATTTTGTGGTACCACAGTTTTGTGGGTATGCCTAGTAGGTTGTTTCCTCTTCGACCAGATATCAGTGCTGTGGCATATCCTGTTGACTACACCAGTAAGATCAAACTCATTTACAACTCAGAACGGGAGCAATATAGCAACTCTGATTCTTTGGCTTGAGTACATTATGCTTTTTAAATTACTTATTATTCTCTCTGGAAATTCTTTTTTATTCACCTAGTATTCTCAAAATTATTCTCAAATATTTCCTGAAGTACTTCCTGGAATAGTAGAAGTCACATGGATTTTCTTCTGCAGCTGAAACTAAAATCATTTGCATGCATAAAAGCAATGCATAAAGATCGCCATACCCTGATAGAGCAGTCACATAAAATCTGGGTGACTGTTTTATTAGGGTAAGTGACTACTCTATTAGAGTATCTTGATTTTTTTTTACGATTTTGATCTAGCAATGTTTTATGATGTGCCTTTATGAAATTTTCTGAAATACTATAACAAGAAAAATATGTGAATTCTAATTAATTATTCGTAAAGATCATCCTGTTGTTCTGGAACAATTTCTGATTCTTTTTGCCCTGAAATTATTCTGGAATAATGTACGTATGCCTACTGATTCCCTTACTGACATAAACAAATTTTGCAGGTGGGTAACTCAAAATTTTGAATAATAAGAAGTGCTCTTCCTTGAGAGAGTTTCTACAGCCAAATTGTTAAATTTTCATTGAGCCACTGTCTAGCTGCAGATATGTGAAAGCGACACTTTCTTTTGTTCCTCCTATCCTCCAAAATACGCACTTGCCTGTCAAGCAATCACACTGGCTGTACTTGGCTGCATGACGCACTATCATAATCATAGTGTGTGTGTGTGTGTGTGTGTGTGTGTGTGTGTGTGTGTGTGTGTGTGTGTGTGTGTGTGTGTGTGTGTGTGTGTGTGTGTGTGTGTGTGTGTGTGTGTGTGTGTGTGTGAGAGTGATTTGCAACATGGGGCATTGATAATCCAGATGATGCCTTATTACTACCGTGTACTATTATGTATTGTAAAAAATTACAAACAATTGCAACACAAATACAATGATGTTCACAAACTATAACAGTACAGCTAGTAGTATAGGACATACTATTACAGTAATATGCAGAATGTTTTGTACAGAAAATTTCACTAAACATAAGCTTTCTTACTAATTGGAATTTTTTTATTTTTTTAAACATTATATTCTATTTTGTTTACGAAGCTATCATTTGAATACAGATAAGGATACATCTCTATACGTATATGCCCACTGTGATAGTTGTACTGTATACTGTAGTTTCACTACGCAGAAATATACCTATTCACAGTACCATAACAAATTATTGGTCTGTGGCAGGCTTCAGTTAGCTATGTAGCTACATATCAAGACACACAATAGTGCGTCATGCAGCCAAGTACAGCCAGTGAAAGTGCTTGACAGGCAGGCATGTATTGTGCAGGACAGGAGGAACCAGAAAATATTGTTTTCACGCATCTGTAACTTGATAGTGCCTTCTTGAAAATTAATTATTTTGGTTGTAGTAACTCCCTCAGAGTAGCCTAGGGCACCTCATATTATTCCGAATTTGAGTAGAAGCTACCCAGCCATCATTGAGATATCCACCTTCAAAATTTGTCTGATGTTCATTGTGCTTTTCATGTCTTCTTATTTTCTTCTTGTTTTTGTACCACTTGGAAAAATTAGTATAACTCGTGCATGCTTGGGTCAACTTGATTCACATTTGGGGACAGTAGAAACATATTACAGTGCATTTGTGCATTTATAGTCAAATTACTGTATAGATTGGATAAAGAATAAAGGAGTTATGTGCGATTTTGAAAAATCACAATGTGATTAGTTGTTATCCCTACATGGCAAACCATTTGAAAGAATCACTTCAAAATTGGTCTGTACATGTCGTAGCTGAACAATCTAATAGGGTGATTGCACTATTGGAGTATCTTGATCAGTGTGATGGTATTATTGAATACGCATGCGCCTAGGACGAGCTGGGCGTTATTAAGAGTTGAACACGTTGTACCGTAACAAACTTGGGGGCTTGTCCGGGAGCCGACATGCCGAGAACCGATCTTCTAATCAACATAGACGACAAAAGAAGTCATTGCATCAGCTGTCTTTGTGTGCAGGACAGTCATTCACCTTTGCTTTAAGAGTGGACTTCACCAAGGCGTCTGCCATTATTTCTAACCAATCACTTAAAGTCCTTGGTACCGGGTTAACGGTACCCGCAAAGGTATTCCATCGTATTGTTGTCGCTCTTTGTTGTTCTTTTGTTTCTTACTGACAGGTTTTCGGTGAAGTCGAGCTATTTTATTGTATTCTAATATTTCGTACAAGATGTCGGCAGAGTTTAACTTGGACACTTTTGTTAATGAACCTTCGTTACAAGTTGTTCGAACTTTGAAGAAGGGACAGTTGCAACAAATCGCCACGCACTTTAAACTATCAACGACCACCATGACTAGAAAGGACGAACTTTGTAAGATGGTTATGGAATATCTAGTCGACGAAGAATTAGTTCCTGAAGAAACCATTGATGACGTGCCAACGAAAACTGTGGATAACAACCTACTCGAGCTTAAACGCCTAGAATTGCAGGATCGCGAGCGGGAAAGAGAAAGCCAGCTGAAACTACGCGAACTTGAGGTTAGAGAGAAGGAATTGTCTGTGCAGTTGAAGATAAAAGAATTAGAGAAAGCTGTTGTTACACCAGTTAAATCCCCTGAAGCCACAACATTTGATGTAAGTAAACATATACGGTTTGTGCCACAGTTCCAAGAAAAAGAAGTAGACAAGTACTTCCTCCATTTTGAGAAAGTGGCAACAAGTTTAGCATGGCCAAAGGAAGTGTGGATGGTGTTACTACAAAGTGTACTAACTGGCAAAGCCAGAGAAGTATATTCTGCTTTAAGTGTTGAGCAAAGTTCACAGTACGATCATGTTAAGCAGGTTGTTTTGAAGGCATATGAACTTGTACCGGAAGCTTACAGACAAAATTTCAGGAAGTGTAGAAAGGATGAGAAGCAGACATACACAGAATTTGCCCGCACAAAAGAAGCTTTATTTGATCGCTGGTGCACATCAAAGGAAGTAGCAAAAGAGTATGAGAAACTTCGTCAGATGGTTGAAGAATTTAAGAGTTGTTTACCTGATAATGTCAAGACTTACATTGAAGAGCAGAAAGCAGACAATCTCCAACAAGCTTCTACCCTTGCTGATGACTACTCATTAACCCACCGAAGCTCTTTCGTAGCTCCTAGTAGTGTTCATGGTAGTGTACCACAAGATGACCCATCCAGCCGCAATAGCCATAGTGGTATTCCCACAAAACCCAAGTCAGCTGGTAATGCAGCAGACGGTCATAGACCACGTCAGTCTAGAGGTAGCTCTGGAGGGCCCATATGTAACTTCTGTAAGCGTCGCGGTCATGTGATTTCAGAGTGCTGGACTTTGGAACGGAAGAGAAATAACCCCTCTGGTGATCTTTTGGTCAGTACAGTTAATTCTCCTGTCACTCATAATGTCCCTCCAGTCAAGAATAGTGATGAATCACTTTCCTCGACTGATTATCACCCGTTTGTATCTGAAGGTTATGTGTCCCTCTCAGAGGATGGAGAAACTGTTGCAGTCAGAATTTTACGTGATACTGGAGCCACTCAGTCCCTGTTGGTAGATAACACACTGCCACTCTCTGAGAAAACCTCTATTGGATCTGGTGTACTGATACAAGGCATAGGGCTGGATGTGATCAATGTCCCACTTCACCAGATATTCCTCCAATCAGAATTAGTGTCAGGACTGGTTATAGTAGGAATAAGGCCTACTTTGCCAGTCGAAGGTATCTCCCTGATACTTGGAAACGACCTAGCAGGTGGTAGAGTTCAACCTGATCCACATGTTATTAGTGACGTTAGCAATGTGCTGTGTTTAACCTCTGCCGATGATGGACTTGGCAAGACATTCCCAGCGTGTGTGGTTACACGAGCAGCTGCACGTCGCGCTCAATCACAAGCTGACCGACACTTAGGTGATGAGATGTCCAGTACTGCTCCCAGTACCGCAGCAGAAACTGAGCACAGTCAGCAGTTAGAGAGCAGCTCCAGACAACCAGCAAAGCATGTTTCTACCCCAGTAGAAGAAATTAGTAATGTTCCTGCCTCCCGAGGTCAACTGATAGCTGATCAGGAAAGTGATGGTGAAGTTGCTCAATTAGCGCAGTATGCAATAGTGAAGATGAAGCCAGCAAACATGGACAGTGTTTTTACTGGAAGTCAGGAGTACTGATGCGAAAATGGCGACCACGAGATGTTCCAGCTGACGAAGAGTGGACAGTTGCTCACCAGATTGTGATGCCAAAGAAGTATAGGGGAGAGATTTTGAGTCTAGCACATGAGTCAGCAATGGCCGGCCACCTAGGTGTTAACAAAACTTATGCGAAAATCCTGAATCATTTTTATTGGCCACATCTGAGAAAAGATGTTTCTGAATATTGCAAGTCCTGCCATGTGTGCCAGATGGTTGGCAAACCTAATGAAACAATCCCTGTGGCACCTCTCAAACCGATCCCAATTTGCAGTGAACCGTTTAGTGAGATTATTATAGACTGTGTCGGCCCTCTGCCCAAGACTAAATCTGGAAATCAATACTTACTTACAATCGTGTGCAGGTTTACACGTTTTCCAGAGGCTATCCCTCTTCGCAACATTAAAGCACACCAAATCGTAGAATCCCTTGTCAAGTTTTTCTCATTGGTTGGTCTTCCTACCTTGGTTCAATCAGACCAAGGCTCTAATTTTATGTCGAATGTCATGCAGCAGGCCACTTATCAGTTGGGGATTAAGCAGTGTAAATCAGCCGCATATCATCCACAATCACAAGGAGCACTTGCACGTTTTCACCAAACATTAAAAAACATGATTCGTGCTTATTGTTTTCAATATGAGAAGCAATGGGATCAAGGAATCCACTTGCTACTTTTTGCAGTACGTGAAGCAGTTCAGGAATCACTGGGCTTCAGCCCATTTGAATTAGTTTTTGGACGTACTGTTCGTGGGCCTCTTAAGGTGTTGAAGGAAAGCTGGCTGAAAGAAGAACCCCTCAATTTGTTAGACCAAGTGTCTAATCTTCGCAATAGACTAACAGTAGCCTGTGAGCTCGCTCAAGAGAACATGAAATCATCCCAGACCAAGATGAAGCTGTGGTATGATAAGAATGCCAAGCAACGTCATTTCAGTGTTGGAGACAAAGTGCTTGTATTGTTACCCCTTCAGAACCACCCTCTTCAAGCAAGGTATTTTGGTCCATATTCGGTAGCTAAGAAAGTCAATGAGGTGGACTATGTTATCAACACTCCTGACAGGCGAAAGTCACAGCGTTTATGTCATGTGAATATGATGAAGCCATATATTGAGAGATCTGAGAGTGGTGTTCGACCAGTTAACCATCCTGCTCCAGTCCTAGTCGCCAAGAAAGGAGTTACAGAAGTTGGTGAGAGCCCATCCATATGTGACAACATCACAAATAACAGCATGAAGTTGAAGAATTCTGAAGTGCTAGCTAACCTTGAGAGCAAGCTACACCACCTATCCTGCTCACAACAAGAACAACTTTCTTCAATGATCATGGAGTTCACAGATGTATTTCCTGATGTACCAAAACAGACACCTATTGTATCACACGATGTGGATGTGGGGGATTCTCGCCCAATTAAGCAGCATCCATATCGTGTGAACCCAGTGAAACTTGAGGCAATGAGGAAGGAAATAGATTATATGCTGGCACATAACATCATTGAGCCGAGTCAGAGTGAATGGAGCTCCCCTTGTTTACTGGTTGCTAAGGGTAATGGAGGTTACAGGTTCTGCACAGATTTTCGTAAAGTAAATCTGGTAACTAAAGCTGACTCTTATCCTATCCCACGAGTAGAAGACTGCATTGATAAGGTTGGTAGTTCAAACTATGTTAGTAAATTTGACTTACTAAAAGGATACTGGCAGGTACCTTTGACTCCACGGGCTAGAGAGATATCAGCTTTTGTTACCCCAGCAGGTTTTTATCAATACAAGGTAATGCCTTTTGGGATGAAGAACGCTCCTGCTACTTTTCAGCGTATGATTCACCGAGTTATAGCTGATTTAGAGGGGGTTGAGGGATATATTGATGACATTATTATCTTTAGCAGTACATGGGAACAACACCTACAACGAGTGAAGGCTTTTCTGATCCGCCTCAGGCAAGCTCAACTTACAGTGAATTTAGCCAAAAGTGAATTTGGCCAGGCGTGCGTCACTTATTTGGGACATGTTGTTGGTCAGGGGAAGATCCAACCCATTCAGGCCAAGGTGAAAGCCATTGTTAGTTTCCCTGTACCCACCAACA
This sequence comes from Dysidea avara, assembly GCF_963678975.1. Classification (NCBI taxonomy): domain Eukaryota; kingdom Metazoa; phylum Porifera; class Demospongiae; order Dictyoceratida; family Dysideidae; genus Dysidea; species Dysidea avara. The sequence continues at coordinate 33,489,084 of NC_089272.1, forward strand.
AGAGTCAGTTGATGAGATTTCTGGGAATGGTTGGATATTATCGCAAGTTTTGTAAAAACTTTGCAGTTGTTGCCGAGCCTTTGATACAACTCTTACAGAAGAAACAGATGTTTAACTGGAAGGAAGATCAGCAAGCAGCATTTGACAAGGTTAAAAGGTTACTCACCACTGCACCTGTACTAGCCATGCCGGACTTTGAGAAACCGTTTCTTATACATGTTGACGCTAGTGATTTGGGACTAGGAGCTGTTCTGATGCAAGATAGTGTTGAGAAACTTGAACACCCAATCGGTTACTTTTCCCAGAAATTTAACAGTTCTCAGAGAAATTACTCTACTAGTGAAAAGGAAGCTCTGGCCTTGATACTAGCATTGCAGCATTTTGAGTTTTATGTTATGCCAGCTAAGTTTCCAATAGACATTTATACTGATCATAACCCTCTGGTTTTCCTCAATCGTGTCAAGAATAATAATCAACGTTTGTTACGATGGAGCCTGATCCTACAAGAGTACAACCTTAATATTACCCACATTCCTGGAAAACAAAATGTTGTGGCGGACGCTCTGTCCAGAGGACTTTGACTCACATGGTGTACCTTTTGTAAACTGCATGCTAGTGTTTTTGGCTGTATTAGGCCCATGAGTTTATGTATTATATTCTTCTTTTAATCACTTGTACCTAGGCCTCACATTTTTGTTGTTGTATCCCTCTCCTTTATGGGGGGGTGTGTGATGGTATTATTGAATACGCATGCGCCTAGGACGAGCTGGGCGTTATTAAGAGTTGAACACGTTGTACCGTAACAATCAGGTACTGGCTATATGTACTGTATGGTAGTTGATTTTTGCATTATAACTTATAACTCAATGGCTTTTCTTCTATACCATTATAAAGCTCTCCTACAGTGATGAATCTACTTACATTCAATTTTCAGCTCATTATTTTCAGTGGATTGTCTGGTAGGCATGGCAACAAACTGCTTTTATGTACACACATTCTGCTTTCTTCACATTTTATGTACATGTTTCTGACTCCCTGTATCACAGGCTTTAAGCCTTCATACAGGACTCTAGTGGGATAGCACTCACAGAAGAATAAGAATTAAAAATAGTTGTAATAGTTACACACTTGCAGTATAATTAGTACATGTGTGCATGGAAAATTTTAGATTGAACACGTACTATGGACTAGTCGTATTGATTGTGAATGCTATTAAGATCATTACATTGGTACCAGAGGTTGATTTTAATGACAGGGAAACAATATTCTGAAGCCATTCTCTACTGGAGGTGTTACCAAGTGGTTTGAGAGATTTAAAATCTGTAGTGCCTGGAGTGATGAAGTTAAAGCCATTAAACTACCTACTGTCCTAGAAGGTGAAGCACTGGAGAAGATACAAAAGCAAAGGAGCACTTGTGTAAGAGTATGATTCCGATGGAATTTATTTCTCTTGATGAATTCCACTAATGAAAACTTTGACCTAGGATGACTCATTTTATCATCTGTTTTCTTAGGAAACTGCTTAGTGGAGCAATGCCAGGACTACCTGTAAACAACTGTTCCTACACCAGCTGTTAGTGGGCTTACCCAATTCACTTAGCATGCAAATTTGTACTTCAGGTGAAACTTCTGCTTTATGTAGATAAGTAAAGTAAAGAGCATGTTTACTTCTTACAATGGAGAATTGCCAGTTTCTGCAAACAGCTGCCCTGATAGTATTGGAGAGCAAGAAAATGAGCTCTCAACTTTACCTGAACAGATGGCCCTACTCACTGATCAAGTAGCTGCACTTAATGTTACCCAGATATCACTGTTTTTACTGTAATATGCCCAGCCACATACAGCATCAATATCCTGTGTACCAGCACTGTAGTCTGAATAGAATGAGATAATTAGCAAAATTATAAGTGACAAAATAATTGACAAAGTTCTTTGTCGTATATGTACCTACAATAAAGAAAAATGCAAGCAAAAATAAGCACCAAGCCTGCCATAAGCTGGCTTTCAGGGCTTGCAATTACAATAAGAAGTGATATCTACACCACAAAACAACCAAGCTGTGAAAAGAGGCTGTGAGCCCCATGAAAACCCGGGGTGAAAAGTTGTGACATCAAACTGGCAGCTAAGATGATGTTAATGCCAATCCATTTTTAATAAACATGCATCATTAAAAATGATTATTAGCATCAATGCAGCCATTAATTTTCTTGGCTGCCACCTTTGATTTCACAATTTTTCACCATGTTTTTGGGAAGGGAGAGAAGGGACCCTTTTTCATAACTTGGGTGTTTTGGTATCTATTTACAGACTTACATTGTAACTATTTGTGCAATTGAATTGTTTTGTTTGATACAATTGCAAGAGTTCATATTATGAACATTTGCTTTTACTTGTGAGGTAGTTACTGCTTCATGAATCACAATTGCATTAGTGAAGTTAGTGAGTTTTTTATTATACTGTACATGTAATGTTAAATTATAGTTGTAACAAAATAGTATTCATGTAATCTTGTTCCTGGAATAAAGACATCATCTCAATAAACAATGATATACATTTACATAGTTACATAGTACATTCCTGAATAGTAAATCAAATTCTTACACACATCTGAATTAATGTAATTCATTTGTTGGTTCATTTTAATGTTTACAATGTTCATAGGAGCCGAGTTATCTAAAGATGAGCTTAAAAAGAAACTTGAATATGAACTACTTCAGATGAAAGAAAGTAAGTTGCTGGTGTACATCTCACATTATGTATTTTGCTAACTGTAATGGTATCCACTTATACTGTATACCCCTGCACACTCAACCTTCTACATTTTTACATTCTCAAATTGTGCTGGCACACTTGATACAATCTTTTGGGAATATTTTCACTTGCTATTATGCAGGCCAAGTACAATGAACTTTAATTTTATTAGCCATGGATATGTAACCATGGCTACAAGGGAGTTTGCTGATATACTTACTGTATGCACCCAAAGCTCAAAGGCTGAGGATGTATACATCAGCAAATCCTGACACGCCTAAAATGATCTATATCACTTTAGGCATGCTCATCTAATAGGTAAAAGAACTAATGAGAACTCACCTCCTTATAGTTCTTTTAATAGTCATGTATAGCTGTCAGAACATTATTCTGTCATTATCAAACAGTTTGGTAGTACAGACTCCCCCTAAAATGATGCACCCATCCAGGCTAAATTTGCAATCAAAGGAGGTATATATGACACGAAATAAGTGCTGCTCTTGTCTCTAATATATATACGAAGTTGCTATTGTTACGGCAGCTGGAAATATTTTACCAGGGCTATTATATGTTCCGGCAGTCCACTAGATTTCTCTCATTATCAGACACATGTATGAACTAGGGGTTGACACAAGTCTAGTAGTACGCCCTGAGTATTTGACTTTAGGACACACAACCAGCAGTTTGCCTCGAGTCTTGTACTTTAGGGGCACGCAACAAGTAGTTCACAGGCAAACCTTAGGTTAGGTGGGTTCAGCTTTGGTTGCTTCTTCACCTTTGTCTTCAATATAGTATACAAGTTACTCTACTCGGACACATATAAGGTAGAAACTAAGGAAGGTGGGTAGCTGGGAGCCATGTGGCACAGTGGCTATGACTCTGGGTTCAGGTCCCAGGTTTGATTCCCGGTCAAGGATATTTTGCATGTGTGTTTTTTTTTGTTTGAGGACCCTTTTTTTGTCTAAATTTCATTTTATTCACGTGACTGCCAGAACAATAGCAACTGTTACAGCCTTATTTATATTATATAAAATATGGTACTCTCACATACTTCCCAGGATAGAAATACCATGGGAAAGCAGTTTGCTCATGGCTTTGATGTACAGGCAGTTCAATAATATTAAGAAATCCTTTGACTCATTACATTGAGAAACACAGAGCTTCTAGTTACCGGCATTGTGGGCTTTAGTTTAAGGATCTACAGTTGCTACTAATCTCAGTAATATTATGCAGCAAACAATTTACAGCAATCAAAGCAGCTAATAGCAGTTCCATACACTGTATAACTGACTAAGCTCAATGTAGTTGCTAAGTTTCAACTAGTTGATTGTCACTAAACTGTATTCTATGATGAAAAGTAATCATGTGAGTGATGTGTGAATGTGTGTTTTTACCCACCACATTTCAGCCATTGAGTAGACCATGGAATGACATGTCTAAGACTACTATATTAGTAACTAATAGTCCTACCTACTTTACTTAGTACAGAATAATTGATAGCCTAACACAGAAATAGTTACTTATTATAGTGAGCTCATACAGCTACTATAAAATTAATATCTTGTATGCAGTGATGTACTAGCACCATGCAGTAGTGATTATAAATCACATTTACTGTTACTTTACTTTTGCACATTCTCATGCCCAGTGTAACTCAAGTTTTTACACAATTAATAACTGTTGAACATATGCTTAAGCAATAAGCATGTATAATGTTACTGTCTGGCAAAACTGTAACACCTTTCCACTCTAGATGTAAAACGTCCACCACCACCAACTCTACCCAGCAACTATGTGTGTCGCCAAGATTTATTGAATGAAATGGTCAAGATGTTATGTCAATCCACCATTGTCCCTAATAGCTATGAAACTAGTCTAACAGTTACCGGAGCACCAGGATTCGGCAAGACTTCTATAGTCACTGCATTGTGCCACCATCCTGTAATAAAGGAACACTTTACAGATGGCTTTGTGTTTATAGAGCTTGGACCACAAGCTAATGACCCCAGTACAAAACTAAAAGGATTATACTATCTTTTAACTGATAAAGAATGTGATGCTAATGTTGCAGAGCAGAAAATTAATCAGCTTACAAATTGCCTGTGCAAGAACCTTCTTGTCATTGTTGACGATGTGTGGCATGTTGAAGATGCTGAGCCAATAGTGAAGGCATTTAGTAGCTGTAAAATAGTCCTCACTACCAGGATGAACAATATTGAACAATACTTACCTACCAAACATGTAGTTACCGTAGGTCCAATGGAGCAAAGTGAAGCTATTTCTTTACTGACCAGTCAAACAATTGATATTAGTCAGCTGTCACAAGAGGATGTAAGCTTACTCAATGAATTGGCTCAAGATGTCCACCTGTGGCCACTGCTTCTCTCCCTTATAAGAGGACAACTGCGTCACAATCTAAGGGATTACAATTATCATGAATCTATTCAACATGTCCAGACTGATTTACGTAATAGAGGTCTGACTGCTTTTGATAGTAACAACATTACTAAAAGCCACAACATTACTATTAAAAGTCGTAAGTATGCAGTACAAGTTTGCATGCAAGCTACATTGAATTTGCTGTCAAAAAAATCATCAGATAAATTGAAGACATTGATATTATATACAGGGATTGGTACCTCACTATCAAGGGCAGTCTTACACGCGTTGTGGAAAGTTGCTGAACACGAGGCAAGAACTGCTGTTAAAGATTTGTGGATTTATGGCCTTTTGCGGTTTAGTGACAACATAATTCCTCCTCATGGTTATAAACAAAAGTGTGTGGAGGTTCATGCTGTTATCAGTCACTATATCATACAAAATATGGAAGGCATGGAAGTTTATGCTCTCTCACCTGTGATGGGCTTAAATACCTATCAAGCAGTTGAGGTTGAACTAACTGAATCATTTTATAAACTCTGCAATTTACGTAGATCATTATCAGCACCTCCAAGAGAATTTTTGAAAGAGAGAGCAACTGAACTTGAAAGCTGTTACTTGCCTATGGACTTCAGAATGATTAACATGCAAGCAATAATTTTTCCCCATTTTGCTGCACTAACCCTACAGTTCATTGAAATGGGTATCTTACACTCACAAGATACATCTATTACAATGTTATTTCCCTCATTACTTACACAAATCAGCTCTCTTGTTAATGAATGTCGTTCTATATTAAGGAATTCCCACAATATAAGTAGAGAAATTAGCCACAAAATTCAGGAGTCGCTCCATGAAAAGAACTATGATCACATCATCAAAATTGTAGAAGATTTCTGCAGAAATTATCCACTTCACTTGTTAGCTAAAAAAGCAGTTGAATTAATCCAGGCTGTTATTCCAAGTTGCAGTGGCAAATTGAAGCTCTTCATAAAATCGCAGTGTGAGCAATTGATAATGATGACAGCACCATACAGTTATTTGACTTTACAGTCATTATCTCGCATTGCATTATTCATCAGGGAACTGAAACACATAAACAGTGCACTAGAAAGTGGATCCACCAATTTACAGAGAGTCTATCAATATTACAGTTCCCTAGAGTGTGACGAAGACCGACAATCCTTGGAGCCAGTTCGATATGTTGTACAACAGGAAGTTGCTCCCATATATGTACATTATAGTACCCTGCTAAAAAAGCATGGAATGCAACCGCAGGATTGCACTCCTATGTAAATATGTGCAGCTATGTGTGACTTATATTAGGGTACCCACAAATGTATGTAGTAGTGTTAATAACTTCATTAGATTGTGTGCATGTGTTTTAGTAAATAGAAAGGCTCGAGTAAAACAGAAAGATTCGGTAGTTAGCTATGCACAGATTGTTTTGTTTGACAATTTACTATGACATATTTGTATGTATTATTGTGTATGGAGATGTCAAGAGTCTTACCACATGTACATTTTACATTAGTAATTGTGCAATAAGTATGAAAATGTATGTATATAATATACTGTATGCACATAATGACATTTTCAGAATTATAATTATGTACAGTAAATACTACACTATATACAGTACATACTAACTGTAGCTGCCATAGCTAAATTACATAATACTTGTAAGTATTATTAAATTATTACAGCAGCTATACAATATTGTGTCTAGCCAATGACAGTCATATGGGAACATGCATGGGCATGTGGACTGACAGTGGGAACATAAAAAATTGTTCTGGTTAGTCTTGTACAAAAATATGGCTCAATAGGCACTTCATAAAATAACAATTGGTTTATGTTTGCCAAGGATGATCCTAGGAATTAATGAAGAGATTTCCAGAGATCTCAGATGGTGAGGTCTGGAGGCGCAGTGCCTAGTTGTAGAAAAAAGTTCAATATTGGAAAGACCAAAATCAAACAAAATTCGACAAGCTTATCCATGCATTTTATTATTTAGAATCAGCAAAGGCAGCTACAGTGGCTACACTCTATCTAGAAGATGGAATTACAGTGGTGACTGGGATGTAGAATGTCACATGAATTTTGGCTCAAGTTTCACAACTATTTGATGAAGCTAAATCATAACAAATTTAGCTGAAAAGTACTGCATTACTCCCGAATCCATCCCACTATCAACTTTTTTTATTTATTTTATTTATTTATTTATTTATTAATGCTTTACAGCACAAGTGCTGAAGGTCTGTAGGACACCTGGTCCTACAGCCTGTTCAAAGACTTTAGCTACATAAGGTGTGTTTTAATGAAGTGAGTGTCAAAAGATGGTTGTTATGGAATGGAAAATCTTGTTACTCATTTTTATTTTTCAATTCTTGTGTAAACCTTTATTTTATTTTATTTGATGGTAGCTACAAGTGTACAGTATAACGCTAAGAGTAGTGTAGTCAACTATATAGATATAGCTATATATATATAGTTGATTTTAGAAGAGTGCATGGTTTACAACCCATTAATGTGATAAAGGAGTTTTAGAACCTCTTCCTAAGCCTATGGTAATTAGTTTTAGAATAACTTCAACATTAAAACTCTGCATGGTATCACACATGAAGCAATTATAAAAGAAATCATTTCTGAACAGACAGATATTATCATGACAGCTAACATATACCCTAATGCTACTGTAATTGATTATTCAAATACCTCCTTAATTAGCTATGTGCATGTATCAATATATATAATTGTGACCTGATTTTGTAAAATCAGTCTTAATGTCATGCACATGTGTAAATACATAGAATTCTATACTTATATGTGTCACCACTAAAGCCCTGTTATATTTCACATAATTTAGGGTACTGACTAATGATTCTAATCACTGTAAAGCTGAGTAGAAGTTTGTAATACCTAAATATTCCAATTGTAAAATGTGACATTAAGAATGATTTTCCAAATTCTGGTCACAATTAAAAACCTTGCATGTTTTATGCCAGCATAACTTCTGCCATCGCATAATACTGGAACAATAATAGACAAAAGTTGTTCTTAATGATTATAATTATGTAGTTTGTATGTACATGTACAGTACCAGTGGAATCTTTGTACCAGTGTTTTAACTTAAAGAGTTATGACATATAAGCTGAATGCACTTACTCTAGTCACTATATTCATGAAAGCTGATAGACTAAGTGTTAAGGAAGTGAAAATGACAAGATATCTACTGTAACTGAAAAAAGAATTAGTTTATATCTGGCTGTGTATTTATAGTATCAGGCCACCAGCAGTAGATGACTGCTCAGGTCCACAACACACTCAAGACAACCATCAAAAACAGTACAGAGTAGAAAAATAATAATAATGATGTGCTGGCCTAGCCAACAGTATATTTATAGTGTATGTGTTAATTGTCATGTACGTTATGTGCCTATCAACTGATATTCTTAGAGCACACTCTTTAGTAGGGATTGAAGAATTGTCATTTTACTATTTCCTTAGAGAATCATACCAAACAAACAAACCATTAGTCATCATTTGTGATTCAAATCATACTACTGTTATAGTACCTACACAAGATCAAAATGCCTATAATTAAAAATACATTAGTCCATGAAATAAGACTCTTCCATTGGATCGGAGGAGCTCTGTCACAGTGACCAGATGGTGACTAAGCACCACAAATAAAGGCAATGATAGAATGAAGCAACGAGAATGAGAGGCAGCAATGAAGCCAGCGTAGAGTAACGGAATGATTTTGCCCCACTTTGTGAAAAGAAAGAAGACAAACATTTATAAAACAGTGGCTTCGTGAGTCAGACCCCAGTGGTTAAAAAAAACACAAGAGTAGTGAATGTAAATCCCACCTTATGAATTCATTAGCCATAAGCTTGGCATTTAGTGTTTTCATGTTTCCTGCAGGCAACATACTGCTGTGATGAACACTTATTAGATTAGAAGCAGCAAAAGCACATGCATATGCCTAGACTGCATGCTGCTGGGGATCAAGTTACCACTGGGTCTGGGATCATTCTTCACGTTTTAGTTATAATGTTGCTGACTCACTGTATTTAAGCCTTCTCACAGATCCCTACTGGGATAGCATTCACAGAATAAAAGGATTGAGTGACATCAATAAAGCATTTCTCTGACCCCAAAAGTCAGAAACCCATTCATGGTAACATCCAGATGAGCATTATTGAGTGATATTTTTCAAGTGACTCTACAGCAAGGGTCGCACATCCTTTAATGTTTTCAACCTGCCTTCTACTGCCAGTCTGGAACATTAAACTCTATTGTTACAGTAGTCAGTGGCGTAGCTAGACTTTTCGCCATGCCTGGGCAATGGGTGGGCAAGCCATTTCCTATGTAACACACATACAAATGCCCATCTTCATATGGACATCAATATAACATTTTTAAAATGCATTATGTATCATCCTACACTACTGTATGCAAGATGACTAATATCAGCCTAATAGAAGCGAACGCCTAGCTAGCTATTGGCCTTCTAACACATTACATACATCTAGCTACATGTGTCTTAATACCAGACTACTAAGATTCTTGAATTAAAGCATGAGGCGCTCTATCACGTGATGACTAATGCTCTGCCACTACAGTTATTAGCCTAGAAAAGTGGAAACAAAAAGAAAAGAATTGCTGACTGAACAAGTACTCCATACCGTTTGAACTGAGCAGTATCCACACGGATAGATGGGTGCTAATTTCACAAATACCTCTAGACTGCTTTGCCTCCCGAGTTTTGACCACACCAATAGCTACCGTGATTACTTAATCCAAATGTAAACCGTCCAGCCCACTATAGTGAAACCAATTCTTTGTCCTTGACTCCTTGCCACAATGCTGCGCAGTTTTTTGTAATCACGTGATCTTGCTTCTATTTATTGCCTCCTCTATTTGTGCACAATCAAGTTACTCGGAGGGAAAATCCCTTGGATAACCCCATCTCTGTTTAGCCAAAAAGAAGGAAACCATCGGCGAAAATGGCACGGTGAGTGTTGTATAAGTTGTGCTATACTTATTCTTGTACAGTGACTAGTTAAGTAACATTAGCAAAATCTCGAGCTATCCAGCCCACGTCTTTATAATTACTCTAGGAGCTGATGGTGGGGCAAAGAAGTCTGATGCCCGGGCAATGCCCTGGCTTGCCCGGGTTTGGCTACGCCACTGACAGTAGTTGGTTGACAACCCACAATCCCATAGCAGCAGCAGCAGCAGCAGCAGCAGCAGCAGCAGCAGCAGCAGCAGCAGCAGCAGCAGCAGCAGCAGCAGCAGCAGCAGCAGCAGCAGCAGCAGCAGCAGCAGCAGCAGCAGCAGCAGCAGCAGCAGCAGCAGCAGCAGCAGCAGCAGCAGCAGCAGCAGCAGCAGCAGCAGCAGCAGCAGCAGCAGCAGCAGCAGCAGCAGCAGCAGCAGCAGCAGCAGCAGCAGCAGCAGCAGCAGCAGCAGCAGCAGCAGCAGCAGCAGCAGCAGCAGCAGCAGCAGCAGCAGCAGCAGCAGCAGCAGCAGCAGCAGCAGCAGCAGCAGCAGCAGCAGCAGCAGCAGCAGCAGCAGCAGCAGCAGCAGCAGCAGCAGCAGCAGCAGCAGCAGCAGCAGCAGCAGCAGCAGCAGCAGCAGCAGCAGCAGCAGCAGCAGCAGCAGCAGCAGCAGCAGCAGCAGCAGCAGCAGCAGCAGCAGCAGCAGCAGCAGCAGCAGCAGCAGCAGCAGCAGCAGCAGCAGCAGCAGCAGCAGCAGCAGCAGCAGCAGCAGCAGCAGCAGCAGCAGCAGCAGCAGCAGCAGCAGCAGCAGCAGCAGCAGCAGCAGCAGCAGCAGCAGCAGCAGCAGCAGCAGCAGCAGCAGCAGCAGCAGCAGCAGCAGCAGCAGCAGCAGCAGCAGCAGCAGCAGCAGCAGCAGAGTTGCTGCAGAAATAACTTTTTCTATCAGGTCAAACCAGAGCCAAAAGTGACTGACAATCATCCATACAATTCAGAGAATGCAATAGATAAATACAATAAGTTTGTTGAGACAATTCCTCATGTCAATTTTAACCATCTAATGTAATAATAATAACACTCAACTTCTGATACACATGCAAGTAATTAAATACATTGCCGTGACCAACACAATCACAAGCTATATCATACTGTACCTACATACATATTGCATGTTTGTTGACGTATGTGCAATGTAACATTCCATCAAAATGTTCACACTGGCCCAACAAGGAAATTTGATGATTAAAACAAACTTCTGTTCGAATTATTCAGAATCATTTGTAGAGATCCCATTGCATTAGGTACTTTCCTTCTCTATTATTAAGCTATGCACCAGCATAAAGTAAATTAGAGACACCATATGCACTGTATACTGATAAAAATGAAATGAATGTTAATTCAGCATTCTTGAGTAGAGTATAATATGGTCAGTGTGCATGAAGATTTGTGTAAGTGGCACTTCATCATTGTATGCATATGATCTGTATCTGTTTCCTTTTGCACTTTGTCATTCTAGGCACTTTCAAGTTGTAAGTATAATCTAGTTGTATATTTGTGGCATTTTCTTCTCAAGAGGCACAGGAGACTAATTTATGATTTTGTGAAATGTGATGTGTAATTTGTCAGAATCTTTGTTGATATTTTTACTCTTTGATTACTATGGAGAGGCAGGCAAGGACAGTTTATCTACAAAACAGCATGAGCAAAAAAAATTAGTAAACAGTGTATGTGGCAGAAGGTACCATTAAATGTTGTCATGCTTGCCACATTTTGTCTGTATAATTATCCATTAGTCACCCAAGTGACCCAACAGTGATCAGTAGAAATAAAAATAACGTATTACATATGTATGTATTCAATCTTCTAATTTATGATTATTTAGCAAAACCGTTGTGTATTAAACGTACACTTATGAGTCTATTGAAAACCCTATGTGAAACAGAAACTCTTGCTTCTAAACCCCTGGAACAATGGTCAACCTACAATGCAACACTTAAAAAGTTTACAAATGAGTATAATAAAGTTTTGTACCAGTCACAAGAAGTAAAATATTTCACACAAGTGAAAGAATATTACTTGACTCACTATGAAGATATCTGCAGAAACGTTAGTGACTGCATAAAATCAAGACTAGGCTGGTCAGACCTTACCCTCATGAGGGACATTATAGTGATCCTAAATACCCTGGGCTGGGAAAAGTTAATACAAGAACACAGTCCTTTACATGAAATAGATAGACTTGTAACAAAGTTTAAAATCCCACTTGAAAGTGCTAGATACAAAATGTAAAAAAACACACAAAGGGTGTTTGTTAACTCCTATAAGATAAACATATATAATCACCTTTACTACAAAAATTTGATAAAGTTACAAAATGGGTTCATACAGTAAATATGCATGCTACATTTACGTACACCCCTGTACACTATGTCACAATTCTTAGACAACGTCTTGTTTACTGTTTTCGTCTAACTATATCAACATATGATACATGATCCTTTGAAGGAACAATATCCACATCATCATAATCTGTTCCATTATTGGCAACCATCAGTGATAATGGTGGTATAATAGCTGTTAAGCTTTTACTGTCCTTGACTATTCTCATGCTATTCTCAGTAAAAATGTAAGATGTTGCAGCACTTCTTTGGTCGGGTTTGGTTTCTTCAGCCGAACATGTAACTGGTAAACTTACAACAGTACACTCTAGGCCTGTATTAGACAGTTTGTTATACTCATTTTCTGTTAAAATCTGATTACTAACAGCTGGTTCTTTTACGTAATGATAATCATCTGTGGTAGCCACAGGTTGTTCCACATCATAGTTACCTCTAAAATGTGCAGAGAATGCTTCATTGCACCTTCTTTTTCCACCAGTTTTGTCACACATCACTCCTGGAGTTGATGACACTGCTTCTTTTGGTACACAACTTACACTGCTGTAATCATTGGGGTTGGTTTGTAGGACACTTTCATCATCAGCTTGTGGAACAGGATGGAATATATCATCAAAGTCTGGGCCAGTTGGTGACTGAGGGACTACACTTGAAGTAATTTCTGCATCATCTCCTGCTACCTCCATTTCCTCAAGAGCATCTGCTTGTGATGAGTCAGATGCTTTTCTTTGTCTAACACAACCACATACTGAGGTATCCATTTTCTTCTTTCTTCTAAATGAGCAGCATTTCAGCATAATAATTATATACATGGTATGAGTGAACAACAGTAATCCATTCATGTATACATGCATGTACAGGACAGTATGTAATTCTTGAAGTTCTTCATGTACAGTATAATGATAAGGTGAACAAGAAAATTAATAAGGATATTTGTAGTGTGTGAAACAATATTCTCAGAATCACATAGTAGGCCACGTACAAGCAAACATTGACACATACACCCTGTAGATGGACAGACGCACACATACATGTATACAATATCTGTAGTCACATACGTACCTGTATGTACAATAAAATGTAAGTACTGCTATAAAAATTACTGGTAACACTGCTGATAACACAGAAACTATTGCAAGTTTGTGGGTATAATCATTGCTGCCTTTGTGATCAGGCTCTTTGAAATCTTGAAGTTGTCCATCACAAGATTGGTTGCATGCAGACAGTAAAGCTATTCCAAGGTCAATACTTCCAGTCACTGTGCTATCCATTAAAAGGGAGACAATGTAGCGCAGTATCTGGTCTACTAGTTCAATACTGTAAACTGCCAGCTTCTTATTAATACATTTAAAGTATCTGGTGGGAATTTTAACTTTACATCCACAAATTTCTTGTATGTAATCTTGAAATGCAACAGAAAGGTTAGATGAGAAATTCTGTTAATAGAAGAACACATACAAGAATTGTGTTATATAATTATAGGCTAGTGTCTACATTGCCAATAATGTGCTGTATGTATTTAAACAATTTGTCATGTGGAATAGTAAATTAACTATACAACATATATGGCATGTGCATGAGTGATATGGTACCTGTATGTCAAAGTACACGAATCTATGTTCAGTCAATTACCTCAATGCATCGATTATTAAAGTCTGAAACTAAAAAGTTAATGATTTTATTGCTTTCAGTTGTGCTGCCACCATCCACATCTACAGTATAGTACAAAAAAAACAAAAAACAGAACTATTTACAAGAATAATTTACAGATATTAACAATCATACTATACACTCTAGGCTGCAAACAAAACAGTGTCAGTAGTGGAATAGCTAACAGTATTAACACATAACTATTATGTTTTAAATTCAATGCTGTGGTTTCCAGAAAATTTTGTTGACTTCAGTTTGTAGTGTATCAAGATAGCTCCACACCCATGTGATATTATAGCAAACATGTAGCTACTGTATGTACATATTTTCTCACAGTCATAGTGAGTGAAGACAGCTTGTTAGATACAGTACAAAGAAATGTAGCATCTTATGAATGTTGTGAACAGCAGGTATTCTATTATTAGCTACATCATGATGTTCTATAGTGTCACCTTACAGCTATACAATTCAGTAAAGTTAGCAGACAGTACTAAGAGTGGTGATTATATATGCAGATTATTGTTACAGTAGCTGTACTTAGTGATTCCTTGTTGCATCTACTGTATAGCAATAATAATAAATTATCAGGTTGCTTAAATGATGATATTCATAATTACATCATCTTCCTGGAATCCATCCCTCAATAACAAATAAGGCTTCTTTGATGATTTAAGAAGCCACTATATTTTTGTGATAAACTGTGCACAAATTGACATATAAGGACATAATACACTAACATAAATATATTATTTGTGTGCTTGTGCCATATTCATTCCATGCAGTACACTTGAATATCCCAGGTACATGGACATCAGTTAGTAATAATGATCCATTATCCAATTGGTGGAATTCTTTTTGTGGTATGCTGTCATTTGGTGGTAGGTGTTGCCAGTTGTAGAGTGGAGCTGGATTGGCACTCTCAATGATACAGGGTAGTATGACATCAGCCCCAGCTGGTATTGTTATTGACTGTCTTGATGATACTGACCATGGGGGAGCTGTACATTTAACAAGAATTTGCATCAAATGTCACAAAATGAAAAAAAACAACAAAAAAACTGTACAGTATGTAAGACTATGAGAGTATCTGTGATCTGCATCATACATACCATGAACAATTAAAGTATGGAACTTTGTCACAGTGGTTCCCGAGGTAGTAGCAACACAGGTGTAGTTGCCCATATCATCCAGGGTAGCATTAAAAGTGATTTCAGTGCTATCAACGGTATATCCCGATGGAGTAACAATATGAATACCAGGTTGTCCTTGTATAACAGTACAGTTTATTGAGATGATGGTCCCTAATATTGCTGTGGCTGGTCCATACATCATGATTTGAGGAGGAACTGTAATGTGGCAAATAAAATACATGCACATTGTAAATTCAGAAATATGAAGTTTATACAAATGGCATGGTACCTGTGGTCAGACGTATGTACATCCTACTAGGTGACCACCATTAGTATGAACTTCATACTGCTGAATTTACAGTGTAGCTATATGGGGACTACACTGAATATGAATATAATAGTATAGCCATATTCACTGCATGATTGTTTTTAAACAGAACCCAATACATCCTTGCTGCAGAAGTCACCAAAGTGACAGTATAACTCTCTCACAAACAACAACAAGTTGGGTATGCCAAATAGAATAGGTAAGTATTCCCCTATAATAATGAATTGCTGTGTAGACAATTTAAAGTATGTATGTAGACTTAGCCTTAGTCTCCAAGAGTACTAATGTGTCAATAGGTACCAATGTAATTGATGAATAGACAGGAGCCAAATATTTACCTCAAGGAATACCCTACTACCATTCACATTAAGAGCAACAACAACAACAAGAAGAAGGGCCAAGCCTGTAATCATTCCCTTTGCAAGAATAATAACCTTGTACATGAAGATTGACACTCCTTGTAATCAGCAGTGGTACTCCTTCACTAGCACATCTGTAATTGCCACTGTCTTTCATAGAAAGATCTATTAATGTTAGAGAAAAGTGTGTGCTGTTAAAAGTGACATGGTCGTCATCATCGCGGAGCCACTGTCCATTCTTTCTCCAGCCAAATGTTGCTAATGGTGATCCGTGAAATATTATCCTACACACCATAGTAATATTGAACCCAACTAATCCATAGTAGTCAGAGTTGATGACTTCAAAAACAGGAGCAACTACACATAGGGTATAAAGCTAGTATGTACATTAACACTCAATAATAGATCTTCTCATACATGTACAGCATATAAATATATAACTCTTAATAAGGATTGGAAATAGCATGGTGTCCTATATATAATTGGTTAGATATAAGAGTATTTCATATACCGCTTTGTAAAGCACAGAATGAATATTTCTTCATACTGTGAGATTAGTAGTGCAATATGAAAGCTCTGTAACGTTGAGCAATACCAACTGGTTTTAGTGGAAGCCATTGCTTTACAGAGAACTTGTATTATGGTGTTTCGGTTCTACAACAAAGAACACTTCTGTAAAAATTCTTAAAATTTTGTAGGTCATTAGAACTGAGGAGAATGGTTTATAAGCCACACCGCTAGTTTATGTACACTTTTGCTCAGTGTTGTTATACAGTTGTCACTGGCTCTCTTTTTGTAACTTGGCACAGTAGTGCAGCTATTATGTACCAAGCTTTAATCTAATGCTGAACAGCTAGTAACTTCTCTGAAAGGTTCTAAACTACGTACACTTGCAAACCCTGTAAAACTCCATCAAGGTTAGTATGTAACAGAAATATTACAGATCCACTCTTCATTGAAAATAAGGTTATTTCTGGTACATGATGCCATTTCCAATCCCTATTAAGACTAGTACATCTGATGCAGCTTACGAAAAGTACAATACATAGTGACGTATGTAGCTTATCTTAACATCATGATGTGTGTAACATACCTGCTCTAGTTACATTACTGGAACTACTACAAGGTCCATTTGGTTGGCAACAGTAATACTGTCCTTGATCTTCTGGCCTTACGGTCGGATAAAAAAACAGAGCGTAACCAATGACATGTATTGGACCAGTTTCTCCATACTGAAATGTGCTTCCATTTGGGAACAGCTTGTACCAGTTAGCATCCCATATGAAGTTGTAGAACACAAGCTCATCTTCGCTTCTGTTCTGACATCGTAATGAACCTTGATCTCCTTCCAACACATAGTGAACATGGGGCAATGACACAACTTTCCCCAAGACATAATCTATGTACAACAAATTATATTCATACATGTATTAATCGGCAACAACCTGTCAGCTACATACATAGCTACCAATTTTAGAATTGCAATGCAGTACAGTCTATAGCAATAATTGTACAGTACTTGAGCTACAGTTATGGTAAGCATAGCTACTATTGATGCAAACAGCTATTCTGGCTAGCTATATATAGCAGCATGGCACTACTGAATTGAAAAAAAAATGTTTGCAGAAAATATAAGCTAGCCACTGGATGCATGGCTAGCAAGCTATACTGTGGTAGCTATGTAGCTAGCTATGCCTTGAACCTTGCTCATCAGCCATAAAGAAAACACTGACAGTTATCAACAGCAGCACATGTCGTTCAGAAATAATCATCGTGGCTACTTTCTATGTATAGTTCGTTTGAGTAGCAGAACTAGCTACACAGGTACTGAGCTTTCTTTAATCCAAAACGCAGCGGTAACTTGTAGCTATACACGAACAGTAGCTGCAATGTCTGCACTGAAAATCTATCTCAATTCACCAGGTGAATCACATACGTCACGTGGTATTGCTGTTTTATACCTTTCGCCAGAATCTTCACGTGATGTTCATACGTATAGTCAAGCCGTACGTAGTTTTAACCGCGGACGGTGGCGCGGCACCAAGTCACCATAGCTGCTCACACAGCAGAAAATGTCGGGAAGGTTTTTGTTGTTTATATCGATGCTTCTGGGGATTTTCAACTTATGTTTACCCTCCAACTGTAGCGAGAATGTGAAAGTACTCATACATGACGATGAAATACTGCGACTATCTTGTGAAGGTCCTTCTACTGTAGAGTGGTACATTAGAGGTAAACAAGATCGATACGTCGGTAGTGCAAACAATCTGGCCGTTAATCTAAATAGCACCAGTTGTGGCAACTATTACTGCAAGAATGTATCTGATAACTCCACTGTGAAAGATGCGTTGGTGCTACCAAATGGTGAGTTTTAGCCACGTGACTCTACTGAGGTAGTTACATTGTAGCTATGGTAGCGGGGTGGTAGATAATTGAGTTAATAGCTACGTAGCTAGAGCTACAGGGTTTATGGATTACTAGTGCGTAGTCTCGCGTGCCTTGTATTACAAGGCACGCGAGACTACGCACTAGTTGTAATAAATGCTAATAAAATGTGCTTACTTTCATGAGTTTATAAATTGATCTTGGCCTGACAAAGTTTAGGGTCAGGCTACTTTTTCTCCTTCACAGCGCTTATCGATCGGGAATAATAAGCGCCTACTCTAGAGTTGGCGCTTATGATTTCTAATCGATATTAAAGCGCCGTGACGGAGAAAAGAGTGGACTGGCCACGCTGCGTGACGCCTATAGTCTCGTGTGGCCTGACCTCTATTTCAGTGCAGGGGCTTATTGATTAGAAAATATAAGAAAAGTACGGGTGCTTAGCCTCTAATTGATTAGCCCCATCTGGCATTGAACCAGAGTTCTGGGTACAAAAGTCTATGTGGCACCTTATTTTAAAGCTAGCCACATTTTAAATCACTGCATGCTTTGATGTGTTTGGTTTGGGAATACATAGCTAAGAAAAAATTATACACGAGTGTGGGAAAATAAGAATCAAAATAAGTCACTATGCAATCACATTTTAAAAACCTTTCATTGCTAAGTGCTAAATATAGTTACTGTACATAGCTATAGTCATGATGGCTGACTTTATTGCAAAAGTTACTATATGTATGTATTTAATACATGTAGGAAATCCAGTCTGTGAGGAAGGTCTTGGTGTTCTTCATCTGTGTCAACTAATAAATCAACAAGTTTTGTTTACTCATGAACTGTTTGTCAATGGAAGTTATTTTAGTCATCCTTGTGAACTATTACGAGATGATAGGCTTGTGCCATGTAACATAAATTCAAACCATTGCAACTTTCGCATTTCAAGTATGAACATTTCTTCATCATATTCACTCCAGTGCGTGATTTGCCGAGACAATATAGTTGTTAAAACAGGAAAATTTTACTTTAATTTTCATTCATTGCCACCTTGTACAGGTAAGTGTTAATAATCCATTCAAAAAGAGCCAAGCTATATATGACTAAAGGGTACAGTTTGACTACCACCATTTCACAACTTTTCATCCTATACAATTTGTGTGCTGCACCTTTTTTCATGGCTTGGCTGTGTATGTGTGTATATTAATTTTATATTTGCAAGCCTCAAAAGCCTGGCTTTGTGGCTTACTTGTTTTTCCTTTCTGAAGAAATATTATTGAGTATTTCAGACAGAAATGTTACAACATTGCTTTACATTCATATAAAATGCATTATTATGTACTAGCTACACTGATTCTGTCCCATAATCTAATAGTACAATGTATTGTATTTATCTGTATAGATGTTCCAATGTTCCAGCATTTATTTCTTTGTGAACTGGCTGAAACATTTTGTTGCTTCTTGTAGCAGCTGCTGTTGACATCCTTGTGACAAGTCATAGGTTTCATTAGTTGTAGTTAGCCTTGCTCTACCTGTCAAGGCATTGTTATTTCATATCTGCCCTTAAAATAAGACAGCACCCCTGGCCTTCATTTAGGATCCAGAATTCATTTGAGTCTGGCTTTAGTATGGATAAAATGAAGTCATTCAACGAAACTACGTAGAATGAAGAGAGGCATTAACTTACTTGCACAAAAATTATAGACATTTACATTTATAGTCTTAGTCATAATGTTACGTAGTAGACAGAAAAGTGAAAATAGAATTTAGGAATTATGTTACCTGGTAGAGATCTTCACATTAAGAAATAATGGAAGTAGTCTATAAGTGAGATTATTACCTAATAGGTAAAATTAATCTCTACTTTAGTCATGATGGTTATTGCTAGCTAAAGTACAGGTTGATGATCTCCCTAGTTTCTTACATTTTAATGAGGCTACAAAATTCCTTCCACTTGTATGAAATTAGTTGTTGCTATTAAAGGATTGAATAGTTATAATATACAACTCTGTTGATACTTGAAGTGTATTACAGAAGACGTTCTTGGTTGGTTTATTAGAGAGACACTTTGACAATTGTTTATCATTCAGGTTTGATATAATTATGGATTCTGTAGTCACTGACTTAGTATAATGCAGACAACATAAATATTTCATGGTCATACATGCTTCCTTGTAGATGCTTCTTTTTCCATTTTACATCAAAAAGTAATATTATTGGAGGTACTTTTAAAGTGAATCATTAAACTAATGGGTAGAAATGTGGGTCACCATGTGTAGTATTAAGGATAGTCAATAGTTACTGTACGTATTTCATTACATAGCTATGTGATACTGGTCTTTAAATTGAAGGATACTGCTTCTAATTACTTTACCCATCAAAGCCATATAAAACTTTACAAAATGCATGCACCATACGGCACTGCTCAAACATAACATTGTCTTGTGAGAGTGCGAATGATTAAAAAACTTGCTAATTAAATGGCATGGCACCCATTTTGCTCATGAGTATTCTTCCCAAGCAAAGTGGGATGGATACTTGCTAGTGAAATGGGTGCCATGCCCTTTAATTAGAGAGTTTTTTATTGCTCGCACTCTTGCAAGACGACGTTGTGTTTGAATGGTACTGTATACTGTATAGCAGTAAATTTTCGAGGGATGAAACTTTCGCGAATTTCGCGAGTGATGATAGCTTTGTGAAAATATAATCAAGTTTCATCCCTCAAAAATTTCCCACTATACGGTATATCTGCATAAGCCACTATAGTGGCTATTGATATTAATTTTGTCAATTGATAACTCATGTATGGTAGGTCTTCAGCACTAGTTAGTTGTGAGGAGCTTCCCTGAGCTTGAGGCCAAGCTCGTTGCTGGTGCTAGGCACAATCACTTTAGTGGTGTGAGTCAATATCGCAGGTGCAAATGTGCAGCTATCTCACGGCATTCTATTTCGCTAGCTATTTCTACTACTGTATTTTAAATTTGCCATAATAAATTTTTATCATTAATTTTCATAAAGTGATGAAAATATGAAATTTAAACGATGAGTATTTCAAACGTTGAAATTTTTGGTAATCTGCTAGTCAATACATGTGCCGCCTACATGGCTTGCTTCTAAAATGTTGCACCAAAGGCTAATCAGGAGTTAATAAACATAATTATGTGCAGTGTACTGCTAACAATATACTGCATATTAAAGGGCTACACAGTTACTGTAGCAAGCAGCCAATAGACTTTTCATAAATTTTCCTTACTCAGGTTGTTTTTACACATTCCTTGAATTTTATTATCTGCAATAACATAGTAGTGGACAGCCAAAGTTTCAACCTTTTATGATGAATAGCCTTGGGAGTTATATCACTAGGTAGTTGGAATAAAACTGACAGCTGTTGCCACCCAGTGAACCTGCACTGGGATACTTGTGCACCACTCAAGCACTTGAGTCTTGTGCAGGCAAATACTCCTGGGGTAGGACTAGTAAGGAGGACCATTAAGGTCGAGACAAGCTGTGGAATCCGAAGTTTCATGACAATCAAACCCTGTTAAGCAATAGTCTCGCGTTGCCAGACCCTAATTCTCCGCACGGCGCTTATCGATTGGAAATTATAAGCGCCTGCTCCGAAGGGTCTGGTGACTCTACAATAGACTATCCGTGTTCAGACTTCACCAGCGGCATGGTTGGTGTTGATTGGTTGTGGGTCCACACTGAAGAGGCGTTAATGGAGACTATGTGTCGTCATCGAATTGTAAGGGCTGCTTTCAACGTAGATTTGGCGCGCAATCCAGTCCCAGAATCAAAGGATGGAGCGTTGCTGCCTTTGTCTGTCGCTTGTGACGGACAGTACATCCAAAAGCAAGCGAAGAAAGCTTTACAATGTCAGCTGTGCCGAGTACAAGGTTGTACTTGAAAGACTGAGTCTACAATGTGCCAAGCGTCCATTTTCTTCCTACCAAGAAACTAGCAATCGTGATGCGTACCTATGCCATCGCTGCGTTGATGAAGTCAAGTCGATTGATAAGTTAGAGAGGGCTTTGCAAACGAAAACACAGAAGGTTTTGGACAAGCTAAACCGCTTGACTATACTTCCTCAATCAACACAAGTGACAATAGGACACAAGAGGCCTATTGTAGCTTCTACAAGCAGCAATCCATCAATGCTTGAGCGACAAAAGAGACCAAGTGTAATTCCACCTCAACAAACTTCTAGTGCCACCAATCCTGGTCAGCCTAACCATCAATCAAGTTCACAAATTGATCTCTCTGTAAGTTACAGTTTAGTTCAATAGATTTTGATAAATAGTTTGTTAAATGCATTAATGATACTGATATTATGTACTGCAGGTAGTGATAGATTATCAATCTGGACCACGTCGCTACAAGATAACAGACCCTCTGCGTAAGAGCTATATTAGAAAGCTGACGTTTAAAAGATACAAGAAACTTGCTGGTCTCTTAGTCAATTCAAGCACTACAGCTAAATGCTTCCGTGATTCCTTTGGAAGAAAGGTCTGCAGTGAGCTGGCAGATATTTGCAGTAAGAAGGCCGATTCACTCTTACGAGATGTCAGTGAAGCAGTTCAGCTGGGAGACAGTGTGGTTAGAGTTTGAGCGAAGGCTACCTACATTGGTTGGCTTGCTCCAGTTAATATTGCCATCTTCTAGCAAAGCAGTTTTGTGCTTTATTATTGGAATTATTCTGAAGAATAGATCACCACACATGGCTCTCATCCAACGAGCAGTGTCAGTTATGTTGTATGCCCATGGTGCTGGCAAACAGGTACACAGGTACTTTTAATCAATTTTGTGGTAACGACTTCATACATAGGTTTACAAGAGCTTGCAGCCACTAATGGTATGTCTTTCTCACAAGAGAACAATTGCACTTGTCAATCGGCTATCAGAGGACCATGACGCAGATGTTTTATTTTGGGCAGAAGATTTGAAGAGGTTTATCGAGGTAAGTATGTATTGTTAAGGGCCAGACCATTCTTTTTTTTTATTTGGTTCGGTTTGAGTACCCACACTTGTTCTCAAGATCCCAGTTGTGGCCGGGATATTTTTTATACTCTGTTACTACAATCAATGTAAAAATTACAAAATCATAGCGTTCCTGTTTTTCATTGAAAGTTTGAAATCTGTCTCTTCAATTTAATACTCACGCATAGAATTAATCTCGACCACAACCAGGATCTTGAGAATGAATGTTGGTAATGAACTACTTTCCAAAAGAAGAAAATGGTTAGGTCATGTGAGACTGGTCGGTTTCCTTGATTAAATAACTTAAGTTTACCACATTGCTAATTTTTTTGTGTGAGCTCCTTATAACAACTATGTGTTTAAGGACACATCGTACTCTTTGTTATTCATTATCATTCAGGAGCAGCCAGTACACCATGACATTTTAATAGCTGGTGATGAGATTGACATGGATCAATTCGAATCTCCTGCCCAAGACGAGGATTTTGTGATTGATAGCAACCCAATAAACAGCAGCTCATCAACATCGAGCAGTGACGATGATGTGCCCACAGATGATAGTGAATCATCAGTCATGGGTTCACCAATTGATAGGTCATACACTGTACAAGAGACATCAATGAGTGAGCTGGAGGCTTCCTTTATACCACCACCGCACAGTCCAATCAGGCTTTCAGATGAAGACTGTACCTCTCCTCGACAAACCGAGGAAGTGTATCCTACTGCTGCGGAAAACAGTGTCGATCAACAGATGGTGACAAACTATACTCTTCGAGATGTCCCTGCAAACGATATCACTTGTACTCCCACTCTTAATCCGGGAAACCAGTCTCATTGGTCTGGGTTTAAAATAGTCATTGACAATGTGGATAAAAACTTTCGACCCAGATATCAACGAGTTGACCACCAAACTAAATCTTTGCACTGTGTCCACATGTATGCTTCCAAAGACCGAATTGACTTTTCATCGTTTTCTAACTCTAAGCCGGAACAAGTTAGTGTGACACCAGAGGACATTTTGCCAAATTACAGTGATTTTTCTGGTATAAAGGAGCACTTTAAAGTACTTGTTTCAAGGTTTGCGTCTTTGTATGTTACAAAAAATGTTTATGTTGCTTGAATCACTAGGGTGCTTGTGCAGCGTTTGGAACAATTTTCATCCCAGAAGAGAGATGTTCAGTGGCACTTACCTAGTGCATACAGCAACGAGATGTCAATGAAATCCACCGTAGTACGTTCATCCCAGTTTACTGTTACAGGGTGTTTATTGTCCATATCGTTCAGGTACCACTTGGCATAATTGATCAGAATGAAAACAGAGTTGACGAGATGGCTGAAATATTGGACCAGTTACACAAATACGTCCCTGCTAAGTCGTATGAAGTTACTACACACTTGATTGATGAGGGAGAAGAGTTAGTACACAGAGGATACAACTTTCATCAGATTGCGTGCACAGGTGATCAACTGACAGTAGCCCGTCAGCGTACTGCCAAAGCTGTACGGCACCATTCCGAAGATGAACTAGATCGATTAGAAGGATTGGTTCCATCTGTTGAAGATTGGCATACCAAGCAATTGCTCGTAAAGGTAAAGTTGTGAACACTTTTGTAAGACTTGTATAATTTTATGTAGGTGATATGGAAGTGGCTATATTCGAAGCAGTCATCGACTGAAATAGGAACTCTCTACCAGCTCAAAAACACAATAAACAGAACAAACGTCCCTTCAGATCCCAAAGACAACCTCAATGCTTGTGAAGACTTCTTGGGAGTGGTTTTAGAAGCACACATTGTGGCTGCTGCAAAAACCCTTTTATCATCTACCGAGTATGAGTCTGTCTTTGGTTTAGCCGCATCGATAGTTGATAGCTTTCTTCAGATTGATTTGCCCAATACACAGCCATCTCAAACACAGCAGCCGGGTAGATCAAGACGTCGTGGAACCAGACAACAACCTGTACCAGTTGATGGCGTTCACATTTACGGAACTGATGTCTTAACACTGGGACTCTTGTGGTTGGGATTTAGTGATGCAATTAAGGAAGGTGATGGGGATAAAGTCTTTGTATACTGGAAGTTTCTTCTGTTAGTCTTTAAGAGTGGAGGATGTCGCAACTACTCTATTGAGGCTGTTAAACTGCTTTATCAGACACACACCTTGTCTCCCAGGTTAGCAGCTCAATTGAAGTGGGGAAGGTTTATTAATACGCACGGAAGGCAGGGATGCAATATTTCAGGAGATTTATATTTGGAGCACCTGAATAATAGACTAAAAGGAACTTTGTGTAATCTTGGACCCAACAATAAAACTGATACTATTCAGCGGGCGGCTAAGACTGTTGGTGTGGTGAGCAAGGTGTGCCAACAATTTGAAAAGGAGACGTGTACTGTTAAAGACAGTGATAATCACAAACGCAAGCCATATACACAGGATTTTAACTTGATCTTAGCAATTCTCGAGGAAAAGGATGTGTTCTCAAACAAGCCAAACAGGGCACACAAGAGTTTTGCTCTGACACAAGGACACATGCAAGGTTTTAACGATGATAAGATTCATAAATGGCTACAAGATAAAATTGAAAGTGTCAAGAAATATTATTAAATTATATTGTTTGTAATTTTTTTTTTTACTCAATCAAATTTTACTCAAAGTATATTACTGTATGACTATAAATTGTTATGATTGATAACGATGCACACAGTCTATACAATCACAATTCTTTGCACAGTTGTCACAGCACTGACATTTTGGTGAGATCTCTCCAACGGTGTCTACGTTGTAAAACAAAAACCTCTTGAACAAAAGATTTCTGCGGCATTGTGAAGCATTAGTGCCGTATGATCTCATCTCTGGTGTTACATCTTTTGGCGGATTCCCATAAAACAAACAAGCTTTGGCTGGTTCTCCATCTCTACCAGCACGGCCAGTCTCTTGAACGTATTCCTCAATAGTGCCTGGAGTACCATAGTGAATTACTTTTCTTATATTAGGACAGTCTATTCCCAAGCTGAAAGCTGTAGTCGCAATAACCACTCTTAATCTACTGGTCATAGAAACGAATGATTCCAGTACTTTCTGCTTCATCTTCCTTTTGGAAGCTCTAGTGAACATGTCAACAAGTCTAAAGCGATGTAATCCCTTTGGATAGCCAATAGGCTCGGTGAAACTTGACCCCATCATTATTTCTAATGTACGATAAATGTCACCACAATCACTGTAACTCCGACAAAAAATAATTGTCTTTGGGTATGACACACGATGTCTCATCAATACAGTGGACAAACGGCGACAGAAATCTTCCAGCTTAGGGAGCTTTGCAGTTGAATACAATATGTTAGGAACATTAGGGGACAATCCAATAACTGCAGGGTCATGAAGAGACAGGCGTTCCTTAACTACCTTCAGGGTATCCAATGTGGCTGTTGCAGTCAAAGCCATAACATTCACCGCAATCAAGCTACGTAACTCTCCAAGTTTAGAAAAATCTGTTCGGAATTTATCACCCCTACAAGGACAGTTATGTAGATGACAGAAAACGAAATGGTAAACTCACCAAGTCTTTACACAATGTGCCTCATCAACGATTAAAGCAACCATTCTTTCTTTGTATGCTTCACTGCGCAGCATATTCCTAAAAGCCTTATTGTGAATAATGCTTTCAGGACTAATAAAAACTATTTCAATATTTCCCTCTAACACTCTCTTGGTCTCCTGCCAATCTATTTGCTGCTCACCAACATATGCAGCATTAATCCCCCTGCTCTGTAGCTTGACTGTTAGGTCCACCTCAAGTGATGTTAAAGGACTTATACAAACAGCCAGGCTGCTATTGCAACCTAGCCAAGATAACCACTTTCACCATTATTTATACACCAAAGATCTTACCTTTTATTCTATTAAAGATTGCAGGAAGCAAAGCAAAGATGATAGATTTACCATATCCAGTTGGCAAAGCTACGAACACATCCCTTCCAGATAAAAACGCTGTAATAGCTTCCATCTGTTTTGGCTTAAGTCTGTTTATCCCCATCTGATGAGCAACATCGTCTATCATACTCTCATTAACAGTGGCGGTAGCTTCTGTACTGGCGGTCATTGCAACGGCGTGTCTCGAAGCGTGTTACTCACTGGATTGCGCGCCAAATCTACGTTGAAAGCAGCCCTTACAATTCGATGACGACACATAGTCTCCATTAACGCCTCTTCAGTGTGGACCCACAACCAATCAACACCAACCATGCCGCTGGTGAAGTCTGAACACGGATAGTCTATTGTAGAGTCACCAGACCCTTCGGAGCAGGCGCTTATAATTTCCAATCGATAAGCGCCGTGCGGAGAATTAGGGTCTGGCAACGCGAGACTAGTTAAGCAAGACAAGGATGGGAATTTGCTTCCCCATTTAACACCAGATATCCATTGATGTTACAGCTGGGTGGGCTGCTTCCCCAAGCCACCAGGTCCCCATTAAACAGCTGGGTAGAATGAAGCAATGTGAATAAAGTTTCTTGCTCAAGGAAGCATAATTGGGCATCGATCCCGGAAATGTTTGAATACCAGGCCAATCGATGCTTGGCAAGGTTTCACAAGTGTTACAGTAATTCACACGGACACAGACACACCACCACACAGACACACACAGACACACATTGTTATGAAAACAATTTCAGTAAACCAGACACATACCCACAACTGGCCTTGTGGATGCATGCTTGGTTTAAAAAGTTGGCAGACAAGTTAGTGTATGGAAAAATCGAGAATTTTATAAGTCACATAGTATAGAGATTATTCCAATAACATGTTATTTAACAAACAAGATCATTATTTGTAGTGCTAATTTAATCGCTAATTCAGCCCACAGTATATTATATAGTTATACAACGGCCACGAGTGCTCTGCCTGATATAAACGCACGAGCCTGAGGGCCGTTAGGCCCGAAGGCAAGTGCGTTTATACAGGCAGAGCACGAGTGCACGTTGTATAACTGTTATGTACCACTCACCTAATAGGTGGGGAGAGTCTCACAAGACAGCTGTAACACTTATAAAGGCCAGGTTTCTAACATCGATTGTGGGTAACCAAGCCGGACGTTGCGATGACGTTCCCCTTGCAGTACTGCAGTCACCTGAGATATTGAAAGCTAGTACGCTATGAGTTATATCACTAACCTGCATTCGCTGTTCGACTCTCATCATGTAGTGCTCAGCGTCCCATATAGACTAAGCACCAGACTAATCGCCATAGTGATTCTCTCGAGTGAAAAAAAGCAGTTAAATAGACGGTTTAAGTAAACAAAACCTAACTACTAAACGATACTAGTATGATTCTTACTATTCACACTGGCTAAACTCGAATCTGGTGGCATGACAAAACTGGTTACCACAATCGAACATAAAGGTTAGTATTATTTAGAATATATTTGTTTTATTGAGTCATTGTCGAAGTGGACTACAGTTTAATCTGGGCTAAGATGGCACCAGACTAGTAAGGTGTATAAGTACGTTTATATATATGTAGACTAGAGTTGTGGCCACCCGCGTTGGCTTTTTCGATCGCCATTGGCTGCTTGTAAACATTATACGTATTGGTGACGTCATGGCCCACAATCGACCTTTACATGTCAGGCTATAGAAGAATTCGAGTGATCTGTGAAGTGTCTTTCCACCTATTAGGTGAGGTGTCGTAGTGGTCTTCGCCACCGGCACTTGTGCTATGCTGCACAAAACCGCAGCCAGTGCAATATCTGTATATTGCACTGTGGTCGGTGCATTATAACTTATAATGGACTCATTGTGGTCTACAAAACCACAACCAGTGCATTATAAGTTATAATAAGTTACAAATTATGGCACTGGCGGTGCCTTTGAACTTCCCACGCAGAGTGGTACATATTTAACAAAATCCCAGCATGGCTGAAGTCAATTTATGATTATCTCTTTTGTTTATGCATGCACTGCTTATTGTAATGATCTTGTAAGACTCTTGATTTTTCCTTACACTTGTAAAACCTAAATATAATCTAACAATCTAGGTTGCACTGTTAAAAATGACACAAAAATTATAAGCCAAACCAATATTCAAATAAGATACTACAAAGCAGCTGTATGTAGCAGTCAGTTTTACACTGACCTACAATGTCTTTAACAGTTGCTCAAAAAATCTTGTTACTTTGCTCTTATTTTGTGCTGATTTCTGTTAAAACATAGTATTATTTATATGTTGACCTACCATCCATATAATTCATATAATTATATAATTCATATAATTATATACTCTTGAGATTTTTGCCCATGAAACAACCAATCAAGCTGAAACTGCTAGACTGTATCTTGATAATCGTATATTATGGGCACGAAATCAGTTGGTTAGACATTTACTGAGCAGAACATGATACAGTATTTATGTTTCAGATTTTATTATATTTGTTTGTTTCAGATTTTTATTTATATGTTTAGATTTTTAATTACTTTTTTTAAATTGTGCTTCCTACTATTAAACGCTACCATGCTTAAGATAACACAAGATTTTGTTATTTTTCATATTAGTTGCAAGTACTTCTAGTACTGGAGTTTCTAAGAGTACAAACATTAATGGTGATACCACTACTACATTGAGTCACTTGCCTATGACTGATAAGATTAGTACTGGATTATATGTGATCAGTACAACTACTGTACAAACAGAAAATGTCTCAACTTCTACTACTGCTGGTAAGTCCGTTGTAGCTAAACGTACCAGACTTTGTAAACTTGGCACAAATGCTGATAGGAAAAAAAACATTAACACAAAGTTTCTACATCATCTGATTAACAATTTCCATACCAATTTTGCTTATAATGTGTGCATAGATTTTGTTAGATTTTAGCATATTAAAGTGCTGGACAGGCTGTTATCAATTTCTGGAATAATAGGTGATCAAAAGAAGCAGGAATTAAGAGTCAGGAGTAATTTAGGAATGATTAGGCTTTTTGGGTAACTTGTTTAAGTTTTACTTGCAGCATAATAAGAGAAGTTGTTTAGAAGCACCCATAAAACATTCCTAATGTAATATTGGAATTATTAAAAATTGAGATACTTTAGAACAATAACTTACCCTAATAAAACACTCACGTGACTGCTGTAGT